>NC_045680.1:4645042-5295042 GCF_003331165.1 Xiphophorus hellerii
CTTTGCCTCTTGCAAAACCAAAAAGGAAATGTTTTTGATTATTCAAGAAATTGTCTTTTAGAAGTTTTTTCTGTAACTTATTTTGCTAAATCTGCTTTTTATATCTACTAGAGATGCACCGATCCGATACTAATATCAGTATTGGAACCAATATTTTAAAACATTCTAGATCAGATATTGGTGACAATGTGCCCAATCAATAAGGCCCGATCATTAAGGACAGATCTACTCTGTCTAATTCTCTTTCTCCTTTTGTTTATTTAAACCCAGGAAGGCGGGAGGAGGAAAGGACCCCCTGTTTTAAATCAATTCCACACTGTTTTTCTGTATTGGATTAGTATTGGGTGATACTAAACAGATAACAGTATCAAAAGTGAAAAGAGTAGATTTGGTGCATCCGTGATATCTACAAATGACTAATTATTATTATTAAAGCTAAAAGTAATTAACTTTTTTAATCCTGGTTACTTTTAAACTAGCTTTTTAAAAGTAAAAGCTAGTTTAAAAGTTTCATTTAAAAGTTTATAAATAACTAGCTTTAAAAACGAACTAACTTTTTAAGACAGTTACTTTTAATTAGCTTATAAGCTATTTAAAAGCTTTTAAAGCTTAAATCTTTTAAAGTAACAATCTTTTAAAAATAACTAGCTTTTTAAAAGATAGTTACTTTTAACTAGCTGTTAACTAGGGTTATAACTAGCAGAAAAGCTAATTAAAAGCTCTTAAAGTAAAAAGCTTTTAAGCTAGTTATAATTATATGGAAAATATTTATAGAAAAGGCTCACCTCATTCTACAACATTATACCGTATTCTTTTCATTCATTCATTTTGTTCTAAGTCTGAAAGTAGCAAAAGAATTGTTTAATTTTGTTAAGATTTCATAATAAAACAAAGTTAGAAAATTGTTTTATGTCTCTAGGCAAGTTTTATTCTATAGCAGGTTGCTAAGCCAAGCTGTAACGTGACAAAATGTGAAAAAAAGTTAAACCGGTGTACGTTCTATTTTTTTTATCTTACCTTGTGATTTAGCAAACTCATCCTTGTGACCTCCTGTGATCTTGGTGGCAACCAGGACGACGACGACAGTGCAGACCAGAGCAGTCCTCCATAGCTTTTCCATGGTTACTACAGTATTTGCTATAGTAACAGACTTCAGTGCGGTGGTCCTCGGTCCTCTGTCCCAACATGTCTCCTGCCCTGTCGGATGCCCCGTCGCCTAGCAGAGGGACAGCTCAGCGCTTGGTCGGGCCATAGCTGCAAGATGATCAGAGACTCTCTGCACCTGCAGCGTGTCTGTCTGTCACTGAGCGATGGCGAAGCTCCTCATAGACGGAGAAAACACCAGACTTGACTTCTGCGATGGGGGTGAAACAGCAGCGCTGGCAGCTTTTCGGCCTCTCTCCGCTGCCCTGTGGAAGAGGAACTGTTTAGGAGGAAAGCCGGTAAAGTGAATGACAGCGAGCGGTGGGACGAATTTAGACTGAAAGAGGAGGGAGGAGTAGAGAAAACTAAACATATCCACAGACAGAGAGAGCATGAGATCCGTCTGACACAGGGCTGGACGATGCATCTGAAAAACATATCACGATATAAGCATTTTATGTCAGCCAATATCAGTAATTATTCATCAGTTTTTTGTTTTAAACATCTGAAATATTACCAAACTGGTGGTGTGACCTTTCCTGCTTAATCACAGTTTTCCCTCCACTCCATGTGTTTCTTTGTTTTTAAGCAGTTATGAAGTGCAGTGAAGAAACCTTAAACTGCTGCTGCACTAGTTTCTCAGCAGGTTGTTGCTACGTAACCATAGAATGAGTGAGTTGCTAGGTAATCATAGAATGAGTGAGTTAGTTGACTCCACCAACCTTGCTTTGGCTAGCTATGAGAGAGGTTGAGCGGCTAAAGCAGGGGCGTCCAAAGTGTGGCCCGGGGACCGTTTTTGGCCCTTGAAATGATTTTGTTCGGCCTCTGACCACAACTCGAGTTAGAACAAATCTAGCCAACAAAGCAAAACAATTGAAGATCCAAAACACTTAGAAATTGTCTGTTTTTCTTTAAGTAAGGTAACAGTCCTAAGCTTTAAACACATTTTTGCATTTTTGATTTAGTAAATTTTGAAAATATTTTTTTTAATAAGGCTACAGTCTGAAGCCCTTTTTAGGTTTAATATACAGATATACAGATTTAATTTTAAAAAATTATTTATTGTTGAGCAGGTAAACCAAAACAAACAAAAAAAATCACAGTAAATATTTTTTATTTATTTGATTTAATGAATTTTGTGGTCAGTCATTTAAATTAGCAAAAAGTTTGTACACCAGGGGGCTAAAGCCTTTCCCCTGCCTACATCCCCCAGAATGCTGTGCGGTTCAGTGAAATTATCGAATATTCTATCAGACATATTATCTATTGATACTGATTGTGTGTCTATCGATTATATATATATATATATATATAAAAGCCTTTCAAGTTTATAGACATTAAGTTTTACCTTTCACACTTAATAGTTTCACACAAACAAAAAGAAAAGAACCAACAGCTCTGTCCAGGCACGTGCACCGGAAAGAGTGATTACAAAAGAAGGCAAACTCTGAATCCATAAACAGAGTTTGAAGTGGGTATTATGTTGAAGCTTCTGGGGTAAAATTAGCTAATTTGAGAGAAGCAGCAGGATGCCATCACCGCCAGGCTGGCGGCCTCTGATGTTTGGTTGTATGGCTGAGTGACTTGCTGGCAGCCGGCCCGAAACTCCTAATTGGACAGCATGTCAGGAGCTGATGGTATGTGTGCCTATATGGAGCTTATTCACGCCTCAAACGAGTACTATACTTTACTCTGACTTCTACCTTCATGGGAAAAATCCTCTTTCCATGAGTGATTCGACAGTAAAAGAAAAACAAACATTATTCAAGACTGAGTGGATTTTAAAACCACCCTCAGCAGTAACAACTAGAAGAAGCAATTTTCTTTATGACTTTATCAATCTCTCATATTGCTGTGAACAAAGTTTTGCTCACTCTTCTTTACAAAATTACTTCAGTTTATTGGAATTTGTGAAAACATGTTTCTCCACAGGTTTCAACCAGATTGGGGTCTGAACTTGCCACTACAATGAGTCTTTTTCAGCGGTTCTGTTATTGATTTTCTGCTCTGCTTGGGATCAATGTCTCAATGGTGACCCAATTTGGCCTCACATTTGTCTCAAAAATATTTTAGTATACAGGGTACTGAGTCATACCTAATTTAGAGAGACTAAGTAGTCTAACAGTCATGCTTTTGAACTGTGGCAGGATGTTGGAGTACAACGAGAACATGCAAAGAGTCAAACCCAGGACCTTCTTGATGCAAGGCAATGGTGCAACTAACTGGGCCACCCAGAAATATTATAAACATACCTGTAAAATAGTGTATGAATATTTTAGAATTTGCCTCAAAAAGCTACCTTGAGTCTCAGTTATTCATTAATTTGATTCATTATACATAATAGGGTCTAGAATGAACTCATTTCGATTAGTTAATTACATTGATTTTAACGTGTTAAAAAAATTAATTAAAATTTTTTACAAGCCAAAGTCCCGAACCGGAACCTTTGTGTTGTGTTTCCGGTACGCTCGTATATCTGACGCACAAGCAAAATCTGCAAACAACAGACGACAAAGCCGCATTTCTTGGCCCGCTTTGGAGTAAATTTTGGCATCAATACACGATCTGGTAGGCCAGTAGAGTGGGAAAGACTATTGCTGAATTCAAATTGTGCTAAAAGGATTTAGCCTAATTTGAAGCTATTAGAGCCGAAAGTAGCATCTCAATGCTAAACACGTAGCAGCTAACGCAGACGTCCACGATGCTAATGTCCACGTTTCTAAAGAAGTATTTTTCAAATTAGATATATGAATAACTCCTTAAACAACTGAAGGCTGGATGGGAATAAACTACATTTGTTGAGTTCATATGCATATTTACTCAATAATTAAGAAAGAATAAGGGGTTTTGAATTTAAAAAGTTGATTTCTTTGTTGATAGTTTTAGATTTATTAATTACAGACCTGGCAATTAACTCAATTACCATTCATGTCAACCAAATATTTCCTCTGACTTTTTAACAAACCATTTAATGCCCTTGTCTCAGACTTGTTTTTTTAGCTGACAAGGCAATTTTTAGCCAAAACGTTCGACTCCTGCTGTCATGTGGTCTAAAAACTGCCCACCTTCCTTCCCGGCTCCCTTCGAGCCGTTTGGGGATTCAAAAGCGAGCAGAGACGCCACACTGGCCCGGATGGCTGGCAGCTAACCAACTACAGCCAAAGGTAATCAGAGGCAGATGGGAAACCTTTTGGTGATGATAGCAGAGGGGAACAAATTCCCTCCTGAAAAGAGGAAGGAAAAAAAATAAAAACAGGTACCTTAAACCGAAAGTTGAGGAATTGTGAGAAAAGCGTCTCCTGCTTCATGTCAGGAGTAATGTGTAATGTGCAGCAGATACAGTAAAAGCAGGCTAATGGGTCTTTGTGCTGTTGCAGCGTCCCTCATAAGCAGAACAACTAAAAAACTCCCTCTCTCATCCCCCTCCCTCTGGCCTTTTCCCAGTCATTTCCTGCGAAAGAGCTAAACTCCCCTCCATTTTCATTACTCCTCCTCCCTGCTTACAATTTATTGTTAACGTATTAAAGTAGGCTGCTTGATATCAAATACTTTTCATTACCACTAACTCTCCTGGTGTTTATTTAAACCCAGGAAGGAGGGAGGAGGAAAGGACCCCTGGTCTGACCCTAAGAGCTTTTTAAAGCAAAGCCCCTCAGAAATCCCCCACAACAACAACACGCAAGCACTTTCCTGCACCATTTCCACCTATGAAATATTACTCCAGATATAATTGAGAGTGGGCTGTCATGCAGAGGTGACGGCGCTGTACATCTTCCTGCGGTGTGTTGTGCAAAACCTTCCCTCTGGGCCGTATCATTTTTGTGAAACAAAAACGCATGTTTGTCAGCAGGCCAAAGCGACAAAACTCTCCACTCCGTGTTTTGGTTGGATGAGCTGCGAAAAAGGAGCGTACAGCTGCGGCCGTGGCCAGCAGGGAAAGTGGTCTGGGCTGAAACAGGCCACACAGCCTCCAACGCTGTCGCAGCTTGCAGGGCAGAAAAGAAAAGGCTTGTTGTTAGAAAGACGGAGAAAAGCTGGACGTAGGTGGGCCAAACTATAATGCAATGAAGCCAAAACATCTTCATGATCATCTTCTTGTTTAGCAGTATGTGATGCTTTTCACACTTAAAGGTGACCTATTACGTTATCTTAAACAGGTTACGATAGCTCTATGGGCTATAAAAAAAACCAGGTTCATTGCATTTGTTGGACAAAATCATTCTGGGATAATGAGATTTTAGCTTAGTTTTATTTTTTGCTGTTTTTGTGCCTCTTCTCACTTTAAATCCAAATAAACTGCTGACGTCCACGCCTCCCAGCTCAACGTTTACACTCGCATGTGAAAATGGCCGCAAACAGATGAGCATTTATACAACCGTACATTTTGAAAAGCATTAGTAGAGCCTCCTGCACAACAAACATGAATACAGCAAGTGGTTTCTGGATGTTAAGTCAAGAACTAAACACCAAATGTTCTGGAGCTCTGGATGCTAGGTGACGGGTGGAGCTCCGCCGGGGTTGCTAGGTAACAGTCTGGGCTTCTCTGGGGTTGCTAGGCGACGAGCCGTACCTGTTGATTTGTGACGTTACATTCAAGAGGTTTTTGAAGTGATTCATTTTCCAGACACCAAAAAACATAAACTTATCACTAAAAAACAGCTGGGTGGTTCTTTTTTAAGCGCCGGGTGTTTTTAGAAGCAGTAAAGACCCAAAAGGAAATACAAAAACGTACAAAATGCAAGTTTTGCTTAATGCATAATAGGTCCCCTTTGAAGCTTTTTCCTTTAAATGCTGGAGCTAATTATGATGTCCTTGTCTTTAGCTGCTGCCAGGGAGAGTAGAGCTATCCGAAACCAAAGTACGCTAATCAAAGCCATATGACCGGCTCAAAGTAAAGTCTGTGTGGAGTGAACAGATGCTAAGTGTCCCACAGCTTAGCTCCGAGAGCAGCACTCTCCCCCAAACTGCCTCCACTTTGATCAGGGAGTAGCTCATGAATCAGTTTTAGGTTCAGTTTATTATTTCATTAAACTGGCAGTCATTTTTAATAGGACTTTGGGGTTGGGAGGGGATCAAATGGCTCGTAAGTCCAACGTCATAATTCTGCTTTCATTATAGAAATATGAAGTCTAGAATCAAGAGAATCTTCATGTTTAAAAGAAAACCCAAACAGGTGAGAGAGAAAGCTACATCTCAGACTAAACTCTCTGTCTGCCACAAAGACAGAGAGAGAGAAAGAGGCCTGGCATTCCTTTGCAGATTTCCCCAAATAAACAGAGTGCAGATGAAAAGTGGGAACGTAAACAGGCGGGAGAGCCTCGGATGTGCTCCCCTCGCTCTGAAAATGTGCCTCTCGAGTCTGAAACAATATTTAGTGAGAGAGAGAGAGAGCTGACTCAACACAAAGCGAGCGAGCCAGCAGCGAAGGGAACAGAGCGCACAGATAGCAGCAGAGGGTTTTCTTACTCTGCCTTTTAAATGCTCTGAGGCAGTGATCCAAAACTGCTAATACGCACAAAGTGACTGTCACAGATAGAACAGGAAGCTCCTCATGTTTAGCATAGTTTCATCAGTATCACTATAAAACTGATGATCCAAGTAGGGCTGAAACAATTAGCCAGAACAATTGTGATTAATCAATTATTTCAATTATGGTCAATTAATTTAATAATTGATTAATCAAAAAAGTCAATTTTCTGAAAGAACAACAAGCTCAGATTAGTAATTAGGTCAAAACTGTGCAAACAATATCTACACATTTTGCATTTAAGGTTAAAAAAAAAAAACGTATTTGTCTGTGCTATCCCTGACGTTTTAGCTTCACCTGAAATTTTTATCCATTAATGAAAAAAATTAGTCAAAGTCCAGAGCCTTTCCCATGTCAATGTTAGAAGTATTTCTTTAGCAGATCCATACTTTGCAACAATATCTACTTGTATTTTATGGAACAAAATTTTAAAAGGATTTTTTCTTTGCACCTTTTAATGTAGTTCAAATATTGTATAAAAAGGCTTAAATGGTGAATTGAAAAATCTGCAGAATGTGCCATTTTTTAAACAAATCAGGTGTCAAAATAATTAATTACTAAAATGACTGTTAGTTGCAGCCCAAGATCAAAGTTGTCAGCAACTTTAAAAACAGTTTGAGTCCACTTTTTTCCCCGTAATGTTAATAATAAATATGAATATTTTGGATATTCTTGGAACAAAAATGCAAAAATGCTTCTTAATAAATTAGAAAATCTTCAAAAATGTAATTGAATTTTCTTATTTGATTCAAAATATAAAGGTTATATACCAGTAGGTATTAAATTTATCACCTACAAAGCGATATGTGAAACCATTATTTAAAAACTTGAATAATCAAAACCCAAAAATATTACATAAGGCCAACAAAAAGGGGATTTTTATGTAATTTTCTGTCCTACACAAAATTATGGACAAGAGTGTTGCATCTAAGCATGCTAATGAAAAGTTGAGTGGAAGGAAAACATGTGGTAGAAAAAGCTGTACAAGGAGCGACAACCGCAGCCTTGAGGAAACTGAGAATCAAAACCTTTTCAAGTGTTTGGGCAAGTTTCACACCGAGTTGTTGACGATACAGTAAATCATGAAGCAGGAATGTTTTAACATAAAGAAAGCTCAGCAGAAAGTCCTTCTGCAGTGAAGTTGGTGGTACTGTTGCCTTGCAGCAGGAAGAATGGAAGGTTTTTCTGCATCGAGTTTGAATGTTCTCCCTGAGGTTCTCAGGGACTTTGTGTCGCTCACAGTTTTTCAGTTTTTTAATTGTAAAAAATGTCCTGCTCTTAACCAACCTAAAGCTGTCACAGAGCAGCTGTATCTGTACTGAGATTAGATTAGTCACTAAAAGTCATCAGGCAACTTCTGAAGGCAATTAGTCGAGCTCGTTTGCACACCGCACTTTTCAGTTTTTTATTTGCAAAAACTGTTTTAAATCATGTAAAATTTTCATTCCGTATCCCACTTTGTGTTGAGTTTTCTCACTAAATTCCAGATTTACTTGAGCAACTTTTTGAAAAAATGTACTTAAGAGTATTTTCACTAAGCTGTACTTTTTACTTTAACTTGAGTAACATTTCTGTATTCTCTACCTGCTGAATGAAAAACAAACATGTAAACATAAATTCACCAGACATTAGACACACAAACCTGCAGTTTTTGTAAAAGTTTCATATGTTTTTTTATTGAAAGAAACTGTTTTGGAAAATTTTTCTTTTGCCTGATTTTGTTATTTTTTGTTACTTATATGAATTATTGTCATCTTTGTCCTTAAAATAACAAAATTTCCACTTAACTTTATATTTTGGTCCATCTGATAATGGGTTTTTAAATATTAAAGATAAGTAATCAAATTACCATTGTTTTTCCTTTTTACTCTAACTTGAGTAATTCTTTAGATGTCTTTTGCTTTTACTTGAGTAAAAATATGTTGTAGTGCTACTCTTACTTGAGTATAATTTTTGGATATTCTGCCCACCCACTAAACTCTAATGTGACAAAATGTGGAAAAGTTCAAGGGGTGCGAATACTTTTCTGACCCACTGTACATATAAAATGTATCATTAAGACCTAAAACAAAATCTGCAAAAGCAGCACTGATTGAACCAAAAGGATGAGCTTGACTTAAAAACGTAACTGTGTTGCACATCTGTGAACTACCTGGGATGAAGTTACATAAGCTCTGCATGCAGAATGTAAAAGTTGGCTGTGATGACACCGACATGTCCATTGTAACTGGATTTAGTGCTTTTATTTTTGCAGAACTGCGAGTTGCTCCCCCACCCGGTGAAGGAAACAATGCCAGCCTTCAGTTACCTGATGGCAGCTGACAGCCACATCATCCACTGACCGGTAAAAGACGCATAAGCCTGCCCTGTCATCAGCCACCGAGGCGACCAAAGCCTAAATGTACTCCTGAGAAAAAGAAGACTCCTTTAGGAAATGAAGACTGAGTCCAAAGAAAAGCACTTGTGCATTTTATGAAACTAGAGAACACACAAAATCTTGATGAAAGACATGCAAAGCTTAAGCAGGAACAGTGCTGCAGAGGCAGCAGAGGTAAGAGTTGAGAACTGAGTCCTGCCAGCATCAGTCCTGCTCCCCCCCACCTTGATCTGTGCATGAAAGAAGAGAAGAAAAGAAGGGAGCAGGAGCCGGACCGCCTGGTCTTACCTGCCCGTGTCCCCTTGCAGGAGAGTCTGGTGAGAGTCTGTCCTCTGTCGCCCTGCAGCCGAGCGGAGAGGAGGCGGCGCCGGCGGCGGCAGACTAAACCTCGGCTCCTTTAACTTTACAGAACCAGAGCCGAGAAAGTTTAGTCAAGCTGCCCCGAAGCACAAACAGGAAACAATCCCACGTCCTTTCAGAATAAAGTTTGAGTTCGTCATTAGAATGTAAACCAGAAATGAGAGATAAAGATTACTTGTGTAAAGCTGCAGTATGTAGCTTTTATTTTAAAAACTATGTTTTTTAATACTCCCTGAGCTACTACTGCTACATGAAGAAATGCAACCCTCCCAACCAAAAACAACCAATCAGGAACAGGAAAAGGGTCTTGGTGCTGTCAGTCAACTTCATGTACTCGCTGCTCAATGTGCTAATGGCAGAGAAACAACTTATTGTTACAGGAAAACCGTTTATCTGCTGTCATCAGTGGCTATGCTAACTAGCCTAGCATTCACAACAGGCTATGCTAGCACAGCAGAGAGCAAGAGGGGGTGGATGAGCAGCACCTCACAGAGAGTGATTGACAGTGATTACTTGGTAATTATTTGGTAAAATACTTCTAAAGTACTGAGTAACTGGTCAAAAAATCATTTAATATTTAAAAATTGCAGATGAACCAACTATAAAGTTATGTGGAAATTCAGGTGTTTTAAGGACAAAATGACATTAACTCAATCAGTTTCTTTTAATGTGAAACTTGTGAGCCTTGAAGAGGTGTGCATGAGATTGACGTGACACTGTCATAAATAGCTAAATAAATGATACAGCTGTTGTCATGAACTGCCATTTGTAATGACATTTGTAATGTAAAGTTGCACTAAAAATTTAGTTAAAAGTGCATTAAAATGTCAACTTAGCATTATTTGTGACAACAGTTAGCTTTAACAAAAACTGCAGGCGTGTGCCTGGTGAAGTTACTTACAGTGGATAAAGTATTCAGAAATTAAACTCAAGTAAGAGTAGTGATACTTTGTAATAAAATTACTGCAGTAATAGTAAAAGTACTCCTAAAAGTATTTTTTCCCCCAAAAAGTTACTCAAATAAATGTAACTGAGTAAATATAACCAGTTAAATCTACTGACCACCTAGTGTAGTCAGACAATGGCGTCTGTTGAGGGAACATCGCATCCACTTACAATGGAAACTATGTAAGTCGGTGTCTGTGCTTTTATTTTGAATGAACACATGTCCCCCAAAGGTTTTAGTCTCGCTGAGTTTAACAGACTTGATTCAGTTCTGCTGCCTGGCTGCCAGACTTCAAGAAAGCAGCTGCAGCCTGAGACAGTAGAGGGGGGTGGGTTGGCCGTGTGTGTGTGTGTGTGTGTGTGTGGGTGTGTGTGTGTGTGTGCGCGGGGGGGTGCGTGTGTGTGTATGTGTGCAGGGGTGCGTGTGTGTGTTCATAACCCCAGCCACTGGTTTGTGGTGTGAACACTTCACAGGTCCAGCAATGGAAATCTCTACTTTGCCCTATATTAGAACCGCTGGTCACGTAGGGTTGTGAACTAGCTCTAGAGATCTAAATGTCAATAATTGACATAAACATGCACAAAAACTGATTAAAGCTAACTTACATATTAGCAGTGAAAGTTTGATTCATTTAGTAAACAATTTTACCTTCACCTTGTGCCACATCAGTTATCATCTCCAATATTTTAAAGCACAGTTGGCAGTTATTTATGGAATAAAAGTCACGTGACGTCACGCTCTCCAGAACTCCGCCATGACGGACGTCAAAACAACCAATGCGCTCCTTTCAAGCAAGTCTAAAAACAGATATCTGCAACCTAATATCGCTTTTATTTAGCTGATTTCACCTTAAAAATTGTCATAGGGGGCGTGCCATGGTGGCGTAGTGGTTAGCGCGACCCGTATTTGGAGGCCTTGAGTCCATGACGCGGCCGTCGCGGGTTCGACTCCCGGACCCGACGACCTTTCCCTTATGTCTTCCCCCCTCTCCTTCCCTGTTTCCTGTCAGCCTACTATCTTATAAGGGACACTAGAGCCCACAAAAGACCCCCTGGAGGGGTAAAAAAAAAAAAAATTGTCATAGGATGCCGCGTTGCCAGCCACACAGACAAGGATGAAAACCAACTTGTCATTTTATTTTAATAACTTTTAATGAGGAAAGATAAGGCAGCGATGGATAGCAGCCGTCAATCATAATGACTGTCAGCTCTCGGTGTAACCGCGGATTTGCATCGAACACATTTAAAAGGAAGGAAGATTAACGTTCATATACTTTATAAGTATAATTAATAAGATATCAAATATCGCATTACCGAGAATGTACTCTAACCGTAACCATGGAGACAATGCTGCATGTAGCCTCGCATGTATGGAAAAAACTAGTTAGCATCTAGTCTTTTGTACATTTTTAAGGCTGTGTAAGGGGAAACGCTGTTTATGACATTGTGGTGTTAATGTTAAGCATGGTTTTGGGTAAAGGTCAGGTTTTGAGGTAGGTAAAGACATTCTCAAAGTTTATAGCGCAAATTCCTGCTTTACTGTTGAACAAGTTCTTAAAAATAAAGCAAAATTAAAAATGTAGGATTCTTATTATAGGGGTTGGTAGTAACATTTTTTACTTTCATGTAAATTTGAAAATAATGCCATGCTCAGTGTGTTTTGTTGGAATAGAGAAACATTACCCTTCTTAAAAGTTTTTTTTTTTTTCGTCTAAAGATATACAACACCAAATACAACGTGTGCATTTGTGGCAACCAACCTGGTTGTGGGATAAGTTGTCCCAATTTTATTTTAATGAGAAATAATTCATAAAGGAAGCTAAAAAATACTTTTAAGACAAGTTTTCAATTTACATTGTTTAATTTAATAGCTTATAGAGGAAACATAAACTCATATGTCATAAAATGACAAAACATATACGCATACTGTATATGATGTACTGTATATACAAGATATACATCAAATTTGTCAAAAATTACAAGCTATTAAGAAAAGAAACATGTTTTCTACAACAAAACGAAATACTACCAACCCAAATCTCACAAAATCTTAACAAGTGTTTTTGGTTTAGCTTCTAGTGCAAATATCTTACTACACCTGAAATAAGACCAAACTAACTTAGACGTTTTCAGCAAGATATAGAATATTTTAAGTTAGGAATAATTTTAAGCAAATAATTCCTTAATATTGATGAAAAATCGCTCTTTCCTTTGGCAGATTAATTCACTCATAACATGGGAAAAGTGTCTTATTATAAGTGAAATAATCTGCCAATGGAACATATTATTCCATTGGCAGAATAAGTATTTTTTTTCATCAATGTTTAGGAATTACTGACTTAAAACAAGCTTCTATTTCTTGCTCCAAAGTTACTTGTAAGTTAGTTTTGTCTTGTTTCAAGCGTACTAAAATATTTGCCCAATAAACTAGACCAAAATTATGTGGTAAAACCATGTATTTTTGCAGTGTATTACTTTAGTTACTTTCAAAAGGACAGTTTTGACAGATAGCGGTTATCCTGCTGTATTTACTGCTCTACTACCCAATTCTTACATTTTATGTACTGGACTACAACAGAGTGTTAGACATTAACAAATAATACAATTATAAGAATAAAGTCATAATACTTTGAGGAAACATTAATATTATAACTTTTATTTAAATATTATGATTTTCTTCATATATATAACGATTTTATTCTCATAATATTATGACTATTCTTGTAATTTTATTACTTTATTCTCTTTTTTTTTCTTCTTAGTATGGACTTACATGTCTTGTTGGACCCATCACCTGTCCATAAATGTTTTTTTATGATGCTGATATTTTCTTTTCAGCTATAGAGTATAAATAGATTTTTTCCATTCTCTGGTGAGTCGGTGCCATTTGTTTTTCAATTGTCACATATGACAATCAACACTGAAGAGGATATGACAGCCAACTCCATCTGTGATTATCAGTAAAATCTGTGATTTTTTTTATGCTAGCAAGCACATGCTATAAAGAAAAGAAACACTTTTCAGCTACAGTTCTGCCCTTTTATTTGCTAATAAGTGTTTAATTCAAAATCCATTGTTTGAAAAGGAACGAAGAAAAAATCAAAAGTTACATTATGATGTGAAAAACACAACCAGTTCAAGTGTTACATTGGTAAAATGGCACTTTTAACAACTATTTTGGAAATTCACACTCAAACATTTTATAACAACTCCCTCTAAGGACCGAAGTTTAGATGTTTTGTTTGTTTATTCATTTTCAGCATTTCCTTCACACCAATAATTGTTTTCTTCTCTAATTTTCAGCATGAAAGCAAAAATAAAGGGAAAATCCACCAAAAACGGAACACCTCCTGCTATACAAACCCGCCCAGAAGTGGGCAATGTATTCACAAGAAAAAACAAAAACAAGAAAGAAGCATTCTCCCCTAATACCGAGTGATTATTGGTGAGCTGCAGAAGTGGGGAGCTGCACAGCTCAGCTCGAGCGTCACAGGTGGAAGTCAATCTAATGGCTGATCTTTGTGCATGAGTTTGCCGTTGTGTGCATGTGTGACTGGTGGTTGCTTTGGCTCTGGGTGTGTGTGTGTGTGTGTCGTTTCTCTCTAACCTCCCTTTTTCTCGACACTATGCGCTTCTCTCAGATCAGCAGATGCATCTTTGTCTCAGAAGCAACATCACAGCTGTGAAGCATTGAAATGTAAGTAGGTTTTGTTAGATATGATTGTTTAAAAGAAATGTGCTTTTTATATTAAATACACACAAACAAACAAAAAAACACTTGAAACTTATTTTATTAAGGCGTTCACAAAGTGGTGCTTAAAAATGTCAAAATCAAATTGAATTTTGTAATTTCTTACCATCTGAATTGCATGTTTTCATCTATATCATGCTATTTTGTTCATTCTGCAATCAGAGAAATAACTCAATTATGCATGAGGTATACAAAGAAAAAAAAGGTGTTCACTACATAATTTTGCCAAAGTATTGTTGCTTTGGCTCAGACAAGCTGTAATTTCCTGCACAGATTATAGATAGCTGCTTTCATTGTGCCTCAGAATGGAAAACCAAAAGCTGGTACAGTTTAACAGACTCCAGATTCCCATGTTTGTCTTTTATAGGTTGTAACATTTTTCTAAACTTACTGAATGTATTTTAGATCGGAAGCTTGATTTTTTTTTCTTGTTTGTTTGTATTATTAAGATTATTTAACACTACTTCATGTCATGAAGGTATTTGACTCATTAATCCTCCAAATTATAAAATCTAATTGACATAACTGAACAGTTTGTGGTCAGCAGGATTTATTGAGGGGAAAAAATCCTTAAAACTTGCTTTTGTGTGGATTTCAATCTCAAGTGTTTGTGTTTCAGCTGAGTCAACAGTTTATTTGAATGGCAATTGTTTCCCCTGATTTAGGATATTATGGTTCAGCTTGGGTCATTTCAGCCTCTGATCTGATAAGCAGATTGGCTTCTTATCCAAAACCACCCACATCAAGATCTTTAATGTCCTTCACTGAAATAAGAAAACAAATCCAGAAAAAGAGTCAATTGTGGGGATTGTTTGTCGTCAGGGGCCTACGCAGATTCAAAATTCGATATAAGTTTAAAGAAGAATGCTCGAGTTACATAACAGCAACCGGACTTCCTGATAATGCAGCATAAACAATCATGACCTAAAAACTTTACAGTGTCCATGTCTTCATCAGAGTTATGTAATTAAATAAAAACAAATCTTACTTTAGCCTTCTGATGGTATTCTCATCAAAAGAGTGAGTTTAAGAGGAAACATAAAGCAGTAAATCCCTTTTCCGATTACGGTGACCTTGCTTCGTAATTATCTGTTTCTCTCTAGCCAGCAGAAATACAAAAAATAACTTATGTCTCAGCGTCTGCTTAACACCAGCACATTTCCCACCGCATCATATTTACAGTGCTTAATATATAAATACAAGTCATAAAAGTATAAAAGTTATGGATATAAAACAGTTAAAGGTTCTCAAAATATAATTTAGCAACATTAGAATCACAACTTCTACCATCGAAACATTTGAACCTACAGAACATTTAAGCTAGAAAACATTTGTACGTTAGCATCAAGCTCAAAGCAATTATGTAGATATTGTTTATAATTTTCAAAATCTGTATTTGCTTGTTGTTTTGTAAAATCTTTTTCTTTTCCAGAGTTACCTAGTTATGTGTATATAATAAACAGTTTTATGATCTCAAAATATAATTTAGCAATGTTAGCATCACAACTCCCATCACTCAAACATTTGAACCTACAGCACATTTAAGCTAGCAAACATCTGTTAGCATCCAGCTCAAAGCAATAACGTAGATACTGTTTAACAACTTTCAACATCTGTATTTGTTTGTAGTTGTCTTAATTTCCTTTTTTTCTAAAGTTACATGTACACATTAAACAGCTAAATGTTCTCAAAATATAATTTAGCAACATTAGCATCACAACTTTTATCAACCAAACATTTGAACCTACAGAATATTTAAGCCAGCAAGCATCTATGTTAGCATCAATCTCAAAGCAATAACGTTCATTCACCCATCTTCTTCTGCTTAATGTTCATATTATTTAAACATTTCTAAATCTATATTTGCTTGCATTGTGTAAAATCAGCTTTTTCCCTGAGTTACCTACTTATTTATATATTAAACAGCTAAATGATCTCAAAATATAATTTAGCAAAGTTAGCATCAAAACCTCTATCATCCACTTAACCTATAGAACATTTATGATAGCAAATAGCTGTATGTTAGCATTAAGCTCAAAGCATTAATGTATTGTTTATAATTTTCAAAATTTACATTTGCTTGTAGTTGTGTAGAATTGCTCTTTGCCCATGTTGCCTATTTTCACATGTGGCTTTTTGTTGTTTGTTTGTTCCTTCTTGTTGTTATTGCTAGCAAATTTTTTTATCGTCTCTAAAGCCAATCTTAACTTATCTTTGCATCTCTCTTGAATTTTACGTTGTTTGAAAGTTCTGCATCATTAGGAGGGATGAAATAAAACATTTATCGCTTTCAGATAATTGCCTTTACAGTTTTACAAAACCTGTCAAACCTGAGATTAGCGTTGTTACCCTGAAATGTTAATTTACTGTAAAATAATTATCTTTCGCTGATGGGTTTTTGCCCCATTTAAGGAGGCTTGCTCTAATATTTCAAAAACAAGCAGATCTGGTGCTTTTCTTCTCTGCTACTTGCATACTCCTCTGCTTTTTGAAGACTTATTTAGAGTCTTCCTTTCACCGTTCGCTTAGTCACAATCAGTTTACTTTCCAACACCTCCTTTGTGAAAATATCTGATGCATATTAGAGGAATGTACGAACATTTTCCACCTTAAAACGTCTTTTCCCTCCAGACATGGTGGCAGATACCACGCAAGTTTTGGGGTTCAAAGCTGTCACAGGAACTGTGTCATGTGTCGCCTCGCTTGCTTCACTTGTTGTTTTTGTGGTTTATTGTGCAGTCTCCAGCTTTTAAAAGTGATTTCTGAGCTGACACCTAGCTGTTGCTTTTATTGTGTGTGTTGGTTTATCGTGCACCACTTTACAAACTCAAAGTAATTATGAAAGGCAACATTCAAAACGCTGGTTGAGAATGTTGGTTATTAAGTTCATTTTCTTTTTCGATTGGCTGTGTTAATGTCACACAAGTTTGCATGAACCTTTTCCACAAACTGAGACGTATTTTATTAGAACTTTATGTAACAAGCACGAAGTAAAGCATTAATGTGAAGTTTTTTTGAAAATGTCTCTATTAACTTTGCACATCCGTAGAACAACATTTACCCAATTCCAGATTCACTGGAGAGCATCTGTGAGAATCTCAATGGTTCATTTTAACACTTGAATATCCTTCAATCTAAGCAGTTTCGTTGTTTATTGTAGCACTGTCTGCGAATTTAGTCGTCGTTTTGCTGAAACCCCAGGACATTATGGGCGGTGAGGTTCAAGTCAAGACAAAAGTCTTTAAGGAGAAAGTCTAATTTGAGTTTGAGGTCTTATTTTTGTGACTGAAGTGCAACTCAAGTCTGAAGTCACCATCTCTGGTTCAGGGTTCAATGCAACGCTGGTTTTCTTCCCCACAAAGCATTTTGCATGCACACTGGAAGAGGGGCAGAATCACTGTCTGGCTTATGTAACTATTAACTATTAATAATTATGTTTCTTTTTTTTTCTGTTAGTTAAAAAAAACAAAGTCAAAGTATGGTGATTTATTAATAAAAAATAGATTGATGATTCTTAAAAAAGCAATTTATGATTAAAGGACTGAACTTTTAATCTAAAATTACTTTTCTTATTCTGTTAGTTTTTAACTGAATGTTGTTCAGAGTGAAGAAAAAATAAATAAATGAAGTTTAAGAGTTACTTACACACAGATTTGATAACAAATACAAACCCTTAGAGGCTTACAGCATTTGCTCTGTCAGGGTTTAGGTGAAGGTTACTGTCACATGTAGTAGCATGGCCAAGTTCAATTCTTTTCAAACCCCCAAAGCTCTTAAAGAAGCAGCTGATTTGTGTATTTTTTTTCTTTGGGTTTTTTTCTGGTGCAGCATCCAGGCTCGTTTGTGTCCGCGCTGCAGCATCTGGCTGTCTTTGTTGTGGCGAGTTGGGAGGTCAAGCCACAGTGGAGTCTCGCTTCATGTGGCAGCTGTTCCGTTAGGTTTGGTTGTCCACTGTGGATGTGGGTACTAACTCAAATGTAAAGTTAGGAAACTGTGGTCAAACACCTTGGTTTTTTTTAGCATTTTCTTATCTTTTAAAAATTTTATCTGCATGTAAAAACAAGGCAGCTTCCTTGTTCGAGTGATAAAAGCGTTTCCTTTTAAACTGAAAATGGAAAATGGTGATGTGGATGGCATTGAGGCAAAGATATGAGTGAGCAAAACTTTCCAAAACAAAACTTTAAAAAGAAAAAAAAAAAAGCCCAACTGGTTTCGATGCTTTTAAAGATACAAAACCTCGAACAAAGAGCTCATTGGTTGTTTTTTGGTTTAATAGTTTGAGTCGATTAACAATAAATCTCAATTTCGATTTTTATCTTCGTTTGCCTTTCTCAAGACTTCCTTTGTGTGTTTTTAAGCTGCTGAATCTGCATTGTGATCGTTTCTGGCTGAAACCTGCAGGTTCATTCTTCTATCACGGAAATTTTCCAGACTGCATGATTTTAATCTTTTCTGTCGTCATGTTAGACGACACCAAGTTTACCTCAAATTCCCAAGTCAATACGCACAAATACAGTTTAGAAGTATTTAGGTTTAATTTATCCCCAGGCAGTGAATTACTTTCTGATGAAAGGGATTTATTTTTTATAAACACTGAACCCTCTGAAGCAGAGGGAATCATCTAGAACCAAAGAGCACCTGTTCAACGGAAGAGCGACTTGCTGGAGAAATGAGGCTGTGAGGGCGGACTGCAGTTTCCTGTTGTGGCTTTGTCACCAGTTTCTTAATCTGCAAACTACATGCAATCTTAAAGTGTGGGTGTTTAAAGCTGAATGTCTCATCCAGACGTACAATTCCCCTCCCAGCTCCTCGCCGCTAAGCTAAAACTCCCGAAAGACGCGATTCGACTTAGAGCAGCCGTCTGACCTGGAACCCAACAACAAACCAGAATAAAAAGAGGTGAGGGTGTCATTTTAGATTTACATTTACTTGAGTAACTTTTTGGAAGAAAAAGAAACTTTACTTTGTGGTTTTTAATTTTACTTTAGTAATTTTATTATGAAGTATTTTTACTCTTACTTGAATAAAATTTCTGGATTTTCTACCCACTGAATGAAGAACAAACATGTTTTAACCAAAAGTTCACCAGACAAAGAACACACACCTGCTGGTTTTGTTAAAAGTTGCTTAAGTTTTTTATCGAAAAAAACTGACTTGGAAAAATTTTCTTTTGCCTGATTTCGTTATTTTTTGTTACTTTTATGAATTATCGTCATTTTCATCTTTAAAATACCAAAATTTCCACTTAACTTTATATTTTGGTCCGTCTGATGATGTAATTTTTAAATATTAAATGATTAATGATTTGATCAGTTACTCAGTACTTGAGTAGACTTTACCAAGTACTTTTTTACTCTTACTTGAATAATTTCTTGGGCAGCTACTTTTTACTTTCACTTTACACGGCAAGAACACAAAATCTTAACAAGTATTTTTGGTCTAGTTTTTTGTGCAAATATCTTACTACACCTGAAAAGAGCAAGAAATAGCAGCTTGTTTTAAGTCATTAGTTAATTAATATTGACGAAAAAAATACTTGTTCCATAGGCAGATTATTTCATGGGGAAAATATCTTATTATAAGTGAAATAATCTGCCAATGGAACTTGTACTTTTTCATCAATGTTAAGGAATCATTGACTTAACAAGCTGATATTCCTTGCTGAAAAGTTACTTGTAAGTTAGTTTTGTCTTATTTCAGGTGAACTAAGATATTTGCATTATAAACTAGACCCAAATAACTTGGTAAAATTATGTTGAAGTAGTGCTACTCTTACTTGAGTGGAACTTTTGGGGATTCTGTCCACGTTTCGTTCTTAAACATTTTTTTTGTTTTCTAAATTAACTGAAACAGATGAGTATGACAGATAGAGGAAGATAAGGAGTGACACAAAGTGGATTTAAATTCCAAAATTATCGTTTTCTTTTTGTCTTGCTATCCAGTTTTCTTCACCAATATTTGTCCAGAACTTCAAGACCAGGTTCAGATTGACTCCTCCCAGGCCTCAACATGTCCGTCGACCCCGCGGTCGAGCTGCCCTTCTTCTACGGCAGTATAAGTCGCTCGGACGCCGAACAGAGCCTGAAGCTGGCCGGCATGTCGGACGGCCTCTTCCTGATGAGACAGTGCCTCCGCAGCCTTGGAGGCTATGTCCTGTCTGTGGTCTGGAATCTGGAGTTTCACCACTACACCGTAGAGAAACAAATGAATGGGACTTACTGCATCTCCGGAGGGAAGTCTCACTGCGGCCCTGGGGAGCTCTGCGAGTTTTACAGCAAGGACCCCGACGGGCTGGTGTGTCTCCTGAAGAAGCCATGTCTGCGTCCTCCAGAGATGCCCATAAAGGTCGGCGTTTTCGACAAAATGAGGGAGAACATGCTGAGGGAGTACGTCAAGCAGACCTGGAACCTGGAGGTGAGGCACGAAATTCACTCATTCTGTTTAAGACGTGCAAATTCCTTGTTTTTTAAGGGCTTTTATTTGTACTACACTGGAGATCTTGGGACTGAGGTTAAGAAAGACTTGGGTAGTAACTAGTTACATTTACTCAATTACTACTTGAGTAACTTTTTGAAAAACATTTCTTTTAGGAGTAAATTTACTACCCTGGAATTTTTTACTTCTACTTGAGTAATTTTACTATAAAGTATCTCTACTATTACTGAAATGTATGGATTTTCTATCCACTGAATGAAAAACGAAAATGTTTTAACAAAACATCCAGACACACACCTGCAGGTTTTGTTTTATAAGTTTTTTATCGAAAGAAATTGATTTGGAAAATGTTTATGTTGCCTGATTTTGTTATTTTTGTGACTTGCATGAATTATTGTCATTTTGGTCCTTAAAATTCCAAAATATCCATTTTACTTTATATTTTGGTCTGTCATATTATGTAACTTTTAAATATGGAACGATTGATAATTTGTACTTGAGTAGACTTCCTACCAAGTACTTTTCCACTCTTGAGTAATTTCTTGGATAGCTACTTTTTTCTTTCACCTAAGTAAAAATATATTGAAGTAGTGCTACTTTTAATAGAGTACAGTTTTTGGGTACTTTACTCAGTTTAAGGATACCTAATTTAATGTGAAGCAAAAATATTTTTATTTACTTTCTAATCCAGAAAATTAAGACAAATCTATAAATACACTGCAAAAACACAAGATCTCACCAACTGATTTTGGTCTTGTTTCTATTGCCAATATCTTAGTACAATAGAAATGAAACAAAACTTATAAGTAGCTTTTCATGAAGATATAGATGCTTGCTTTAACTCAACAATTCCTTAATAGTGACTAAAAAAATACTTGTTCCATTGGCATATTATTTTACATATTACAAGGCATTTTTTTCAGTGTTATATGTGAAATAATCTGCCAGTACTAACACTTCTTCATCAATATTAAACAAACTATAATAAGATATTTGCACTAGAAACTAGACCAAAATTGCTTGGTAAGATTTCGTGGTTTTGCAGTATACACACCCTAAAAGATCTACACTGAATTTATCTGCAGCTGATAAATTCAGCTGAAAGTTTAGCCAATTTTGAAATTTAGACAATTTCAAACTTTAATTTGAGTACATTTACTTAATGGAACAAAAATGGAATGTGTATGACTTAGGGTAAGACATTTTGGTTTTTAATGTGGGGAAAACACAGGCATATCAGGCAAATTATATCTCCGGGAGAAACACTTTCCAGTAGTGTTACCCTTGATCAGGTTGAGAAAAAAAATCACAACGTTAATGACAATTTCATTAAAATATTATTGCACCAAAGCATTGCACATCAGGGATTTGAGCCACTCCTCCTCACATTGTTTGTACACATACAGCTAAAACTGGATGTTCACACATACCAAAAAGACAATATTTTTTTCTCACTGTCAGATAATAAGTCAGATTCACTATTTTAGATCAGATGGGATTATGAAAAATATTTGATAATATTTGATCAAATATTTGATAAAATATTTTATCTAAATATTTGATAACATATCTATTCCTGGATATGTTAGAGTGATAGAAGGCCGACTTTAAAACTGTCTTTATGCGACTCTGAAGGTTCAGGTCAGAGTTCATCACTTTACCCAGATTTCAGGCCTGATCTCTGGTCTCTAGCTGAAATAACTGAAGCTGTGCGTCGTCTCTAGATCGTTCCTCTTTAGGTCCAAAGATAATAACTTCAGTTAAGTTTCTGTTAAGTGACTTGGAATAATAACTATTTGAAGAATTATAGTAGCTAATCTCATTTGTTGTTACAACCTGAGCTAGTGGGAGCATATAGATATTAAACTGGAGGTGTCCCAGGGTTGAACCTTGTGGTACCCCACATGTTATTATCCATTCCGATAAGAAATTATCTACTAACACAAAGAATCCAAACTGAGTTCCAGCACGTTTTGGTCAGCTGGCTGTACAATGGCTGCTGGAAAAGACTAGTGTTTTATCATTCAGAAACTTCCACTCCACTTCTACTTTTCAAAGATGTACAGTTGTACTGTACAGTTGCGCATCTGTTTGCAGCCATTTTCACATGCGGGTGTAAACATTGAGTTGAGGGCCACTTTTAATATTTCTGCTGCGTTTGTTCAGGGAGAAGCCATGGAGCAGGCTGTCATCAGTCAGGCTCCTCAGCTTGAGAAGCTGATCGCCACCACTGCCCATGAGCAGATGCCCTGGTATCACGGAAATATCACTCGAGTCGAAGGGGAAAGGAGGCTTTACTCTGGAGCACAGCCAGACGGCAAGTTTCTGTAAGCCTCTCAATGTGACAGCTCTGCCTCTCTGTGTTGCCACTTGATGTTTTGAGCTGTCATTATTTGAGATCTTTATGCAATTTTATTGTTTTTGTGTTTTTTAGTGTCAGAGACAGAAAGGAGGCTAATTCGTTTGCTCTCTCTCTGATGTACGGGAAAACGGCTTACCACTATCAGATCCAGCAGGACAAATCAGGGAAGCTGGCTATGCCGGAGGGTACAAAGTTTGACACACTGTGGCAGGTAGAGCCTCCATTTTCTTTTTCTTTTTACCTTTAATTTCTGCAGAAGCTCAAGACCTTTAAATGACTGTAACTTCCTCTGCCTGTTCAGCTGGTCGAGTATCTGAAGATGAAGCCTGATGGTCTGGTAACTGTCCTCGGGGAGGCCTGCGTCAACGGCAAAACTGTAGAACGTAATAAAACATATTGTACTTGTTCAGTTATAAATAGCAAAAGTATTCACATCCCATAGATTTTTCCACATTTTGTCATAGTACAACCTCCAACTTAAATGTATTTTATTGGGATTTTATCCGAGACAAAAAGAGGATCCGTGTTTTGGAATAAATGCGTCTGTCTTCAACACTTTAACTAGAAATACATCTGGAAGTTTTTGGGGCGCCATGTTGGACGTCGGAAGTGAGGCATAGAAGTATTGAACAGAGAAACTGAAATTGTTTTCCAAAGTTGTTTTTTCCTGTTTATTCGTGGCTTTTACTTGCTCCAGTCAAGTTAATTTGTCTGTGAACGTAACACACCTGGTTGGGGCTCATAGTCGGCGGTATTTACAAAAATTGGAAACAGCTAGCTTAGAAACCAACCCATGCATCCTCCGTCCTTCCTGACGTGTTGATCAAATTACTGACTTTACCTGAATTCACACCACATGATTTATATCGCTATGTCATAAATAGCGTTTCCCTTTACACCGGAGCGGCATTAAAAACATACAAAAGACGAGACGCTAACCAGTTGGGTTTTTTTTTCATATATGCTAGGCTACATGACGGTGCGGAATTGTCTCCATGGTTACCAACCGTTAGACTCGTACCTTCTCCATAATGCCATATTTGATATGTTTCTAATTATAAAATAAATGAACGTTGATCTTCTTACCTTGTAAAAAGTGTTCGCTGCAAATCCGTGATTACACCGAGGGCTGCGAGTCGTTATGATTGACGGCGGACTGCCATCGCCATTTTATCTTTCCTCATTAAAAGTTATACAATAAAATGACAAGTTGGATTTTCCACACTTGTCTGTTTGTGCAGCCGACCGCGCAGCACCCTATGACAGTTTTTAAAGAGAAACCAACTAAATAGAAGAAATATTAGGTTACAGATGTCTGTTTTCACACTAGCCTAAAGGAGCGCATTGGTTGTTTTGACGTCCGTCATGGCGGAGTGGGCGGAGTTCTGGAGAGCGTGACGTCACGTGCAAAGAGTCAATATCTACCTGGGATGTTTAGAGTGAAATGGAGAATTATATTTCCATTACACATAGATAGCATTTTAAATAAAGGCATAATTTTTAGGGTTGGTCGCCATTGACCACAATGTTTTTGTCTTTGTTTGTTTGTTTGTCTCCTGTATGACTTGTGTTCTTTTAACAATACCTTTCCTCTTCAGTGGTGTAAGTTTATAATACAAACTTGCACCACACTTTTCAGTTATAAAAAGATTTAAAAACTATGCATTCACATTTATGTCATGTTTTTGTGCCAGATTATCCCATAAAATTTCAATAAGATACACTAGTGTTTGTGGTTGTAGTGTGACAAAGTGTGAAAAAGTTCAAAAGGCATGGATACTTTTTTATTTGTCTCTCTTTAATGTTTCAGAGAAACCCAGTGTTCCTTCAGAAGTAAGTATTCACATCCATCTCTGTTAAAATTCAGCATTTTTTTCAACCCATGAGATTTATCTGGATGTTTTCCTTTCAGAGGCGAGGTGGAGGTCGACGGAATCCATACACACCACCACCTGGAGGTCAGTTATTTATTTACATTGTAACGGAGTGCTTTTATTACCAAACTATGGAGAGCAGTTTCATCAAAACTGAATGAATCTGCTCAATTATTTTATAAACAAAATACATTTTGTTATTATTAAATATTCCCTTGAAATAAAATATTGCTATTGTCAATCATATTTTCATTTATTTCAAGATTTATTTAATCTTTCTGCGTATCACTTTTTATATATATATATAGCATTTTTGTAACAACTGAAGGTAATGGTTACTTGATTGTGCTATTGTTAAAACCCTAATGTCTAGGGGTTCCGAGAAGTGTCCAGAGAAAGAAGTGAAATTTAAAATGGTTTATTACAAAAAAGGTAGTTTCACAAACAAAACACAGTACAACTTACCCCAGTTAACACTCAAAAGAAGACAAGTTAGCCTAAACTAAATTCAAAACAAGCCAAAAGAAAAAGGAATACTAATGAAGCACCTCCCAAAGCCTCCCAAACACAAGCTAAAGGGGCAATACATGCCCAGAAAACACATAATACTGACCCTTTAATACAATTTTTATCTGGTTTTTTTCTTAAATAGGACATGCTCTGTTCCCAGTATGAACACATGAAAATAAAACTAGTATTAGGACTTGGAACTTATTTTTATAAACACACTGAACAGATCTCATTCCTCTATCAGCTGCTGCGCTGACCTCAAAACCAGTTACGTCTGTGCCTAAAGAGTGCGACCTTCTGCCCATGGATTGTGATGGATTTAACCCATATCACAACCCGAATGAGATCAAGAAATTCAACATCCAGCGCGACCAGCTGATGATAGACGAGGTGGAACTCGGCTCTGGAAACTTTGGCTGTGTGAAGAAGGGAGTCCTCAGGAAAGAATCGTGAGATTAGCACCATTTATTGCAAAACCAGCAATAATATTCCACATGATTTATAACAGCTTAACAACAATATTTAACTCTGTAACCTCAGAGGCCAGGTAGACGTGGCCATCAAGGTGCTGAAGAGTGAAAATGAAAAGGTGGTGAAGGATGAGATGATGAGGGAGGCAGAGATCATGCACCAGCTGGACAACCCGTTCATCGTCCGCATGCTGGGCCTGTGCAACGCCGAGCACCTGATGCTCGTCATGGAGATGGCTGCAGCCGGTCCCCTCAACAAGTTCCTCTCCACCAAAAAGTGAGTACATAAGGGAGAAAATAAATAATTTTTTTTTAATTATTTGAATGGAAACAAATTAAGTGTTTGCAGTGTCTATAACAAAAAATGGGAAAGAATTGCACACAATATTTCAAATGTGACTTCTGTATCTCTTAGTGTGAAATTAAAACTGACTTTAGATGCATTCCTGCTCCAACACACCTGATTCATATGAATAACTCATAACTCATACCTTTTACCAAATTAGTGGTATGTTGTAGAGGTAATTTAATGATCTGATTCAGCCGGGCGGGAGCAGAGAGACATCTAAAACCCACAGGACAGTAAAATCTTGAGGACTGCAGTTGGAGACCACTCAATTTAAAAAATATATTTGTACACTAGTACGAACAGAAGTCACATGTGGGATACCACAATGTTCAATCCTGGGACCCGTACCATTTGACATCTACATTCTCCCTCTGGTTATAACAATAAATAAGATTAACTGTGCAGATGACAAACAGCTCTACATTACGATGTCACCAGGTGACTCAGAACCCATCCAATCACTAAACAGATTCTTAGAACAGGTAAATGTGTGGATGTGCCAAAACTTTCTCCAGCTAAACAGAAACAAAACTGAAGTTATTATCTTTGGACCTAAAGAGGAACAAGTCAACGCACAGCTTCAGTGTAGTGATGGACTGTGACCTGAACCTAAAACACTTTGAATTGCCTTGTTTTTTAAATGTACTATACAAATAAACTTATCTTATGTCAGGGTAAGTACTCAAATGAACATTTGTAGAAGGCAAATTTCAGATACAAGACACGATTTTTTTCAAATTAACCAAAGATTAAGTAAGAAACAATTAACACAGTAAGTAAGCAGAAGATCTGAGAAGTAAAAATACTGGAGAATGAGCAAATATACTGGGAAGAATGGCAGCAGTTAGTGGATTAGAAATATGAAACAAAAGATGAACAAAGAGCTGAAGCACATGAAGGAAACTGAGGACATCTAGTGGAGACAGCAGGAACAACAAGTCCAAGCCATCAAACTAGAACAATATTTGAAGAAGTACTGCAATACAACAAAACCAAACCAAGATAAACAGAAAATAAAAAGCATAAAATCATAAATCCTCCATTCAAGACAGACCATCATTATTGCTCAGACTCACCTTGTTTGTATCCGTCTCAGGGAAACTGTGTCTGTGGAGGACATCGTCAACCTGATGCACCAGGTATCGATGGGGATGAAGTATTTGGAGGATAAGAACTTTGTGCACAGAGATCTGGCAGCTCGCAACGTCCTGCTGGTCAACCAGCAGTTTGCCAAAATCAGTGACTTTGGGCTTTCCAAGGCGCTGGGAGCAGATGACAACTACTACAAAGTATGCATTTCTTTAAGGATGCTAGACAATAATCATGACCTAATATTCAGTACTGAATGGAATAAGAAGTCTTTAAAAGAAAAATTGTTGGTTGTGTTTGCTTACTGTCAATTAATGATGTTTCCAGGCTCGTACAGCAGGTAAATGGCCACTGAAGTGGTACGCTCCAGAATGTATAAACTTCCACAAATTCTCCAGTAAAAGTGACGTGTGGAGCTTTGGCGTCACCATGTGGGAGGCGTTCACCTACGGAGGAAAACCCTACAAGGTAACAGAAATGTGCGAGAGTGAATTTCTGAAAGACTCTCACCAGGATTTGAAGAACTCTTAAACGTCATGCTACAACTCCTAACTCTCTGATTTTTCTCCAGAAAATGAAAGGTCAGGAGGTCACAGCCTTCATTAACAACGGGGGCCGTATGGAGCGTCCGCCAGCGTGTCCAGAGAGGATGTACACACTGATGAGAGAGTGCTGGACACAGTCGTAAGAAACCAAATCTCCTTCATCTCACAACTGACATACAGAGCCTCGCAAAATATTTATACCCATTAAAAGTTTAATGTAAGGATGTACAAAGTGCCCTTGATCACATTTCAAGAATATCCTAGAATTGGTTTGATGCAGATCTATATTTTAAAATCTTCAAATGGAAAATGTAATGTGTAACACAAACTATTCATCCAAGGTTTTGCTTTTCATTTAATTTATTAGTAATATTGACCAAAAACATCCAGTGGCTTTTACTAAAAGGCAGACTTGGGAACACCCTTTTAATGAGCTTTGAAAAATAAAGCCAGAGTGAGCCATAAACTTTTCTTGTCATTAGAAAGAGACAAAAAAATCCAGTAAAAGATAAAAAAATAAAGAATGTGATTTGCTGTTTTTTGTCTTAATCTGGCAAACTTGCAAGACCCTTTTTTATTTTAAATCTACAAAGAAGTGGTTGCTTATTTCATTAAAATATTGTGTGCTTAGTTTGTTTATTTATCAAGTAAAAATAAAAATATTAAAGTTTTTGCAATTATAATTAAAGTCCTAAAAATAGTTGCAACTTGACATTTTTCCCTCCATGCGTAAAAGTTTGGGCACCACTGGTTTAGTGTATTTTATCTGGATTTTATGAGACAGACCAAAAGCTGTGAAAAAGAGGGGAAATAATTTAACGGATTTTTACAAATTAAAATCTGATTCACATGGAGTGGATTAGTTGTCAGCCCCTTTCATTTTGGCATTAACTAAACCCAGTGCAACCAACTACCCCAGTAATTGATGCTGCATTCCAGTTGTACTTGGAACTGGGAAATTCTGACTTTCCAGGTGGAAAAAAAATCAACTGGAGCGCCCTCAGGGTAGAGTTGATGGGAAGGTAGAAGGAGATAAATACATCCTAGAAAACTTGTTGCAGCCTACAGAAGATTTGAGGCTGGGATGGCAGGGATGCATGTGTCCGTCTGTCACGTAAACCTCAAGAAAATACACTAAACAGCAACTTTTTGATCAATTATAGGAAAGTTCAATGGGTCTGAATAGTTTTACCAGGCTTAGAGATATAATCTAAAAATCTGTAAAATAAAGAAACAAATGATTACCTTATTCCATCCTTAGACAAGTAGAAACAAGAAAAAGTCCAAATAAAAAGAAAGTGTAGACAACATTTATAGTTTGCATAATTTTAGTTTGATTGCTGCAAAGTTCCAAAAGCTGAGTCAGATTTGTTTTCAAACATGCAGCAAGTCATAGTCTGAGTTGACATAAATGCTGCTGTACGAGCCTTGTATTATCAGATTGATAATAATTAAAGTTTTATTTATCACTTTCAGCATGCTAAACCAAGATCTCTCACATTCTCCTTTCTCTCTCTCTCTTTCCAGCCACGAGGATCGCCCCGACTTCAAGAAGGTCGAGGAGTCCATGAGGACTTATCATTACTCCATATCCAGCAAGGCCAAGCCTGATGGAGCCGAAGCTGCTGCCATGCCTAGCAAGTAGACAGGAAGACAGGCGCATTCTGTCCCACTGCTGCACAAAGCATCCTTTCAACCAAGCGCTAAACTACCAAAACAAAAGGCATTTCATGAGCGGCGCATAATGATGAGCTTTGAATGCCGAGCAGATACAGCTAAACGGGCCTCATTGACAATAAATGTGCATTTGTAAATTGTTCCTGGGTGTTTCAGCTGTGTAAGGAGGGTTGCTGTAGGTTTTGTGTGTCTGTCCTGGTCTGAATGTTAAGTGTCTTTGCATTGATGACAGAACTAATTCTGTATTCTGGTATTTCTAGACTGTAATGGGACTCTATGGCACATGAAGAATTTTTTTTTTCTGTACTTCCACCTTAGAGCAGTTTGTCTGTTTTTATGCCAAATAAAGTAAAACTAACAAAAAATAGATAATTTGAGTCAGAATTTGATGCTAAGTGATTCATATATTTGAAATGGGCACCATAGAAAATACAAAAATATGTTTGTAGAGTTTATGGGAGTGTAACTGTGTGTAACAATTTTTGTCATCCATTTTTTATTCTAAAGCCATCTTGGCTTGGTCCGCTGGGTTCACCGTTGTATGCGCTGTACAGTAGCTACTGGGAACTACAAGTGTTTTGTTGCTAGCTTTGTTGTTCCCAACTATCACATTTTAAAGTGAATTAATCTTGGATTGCTTTAAAATATTTCTGAATTCTTAAATTACCAAATTAAGATTATTGAAACTAAACTTTGAGATGGATTCCAGCAAAACCGTTTTGAGGTATGACACTTTTAAGATCCTGGAGCATTCAGTTTTTCAAGATTTAAGGATGCTATTACAGTGGCATAAATGGTTGTTATTTTTAAAACTTTAACTCACCAGGGGGATTTTGAGGGGATTTTATGAAAAGCAGTTCTTCTAAGGGAGAAGTCAGATCTGGTTTGCTTGCCTGCACAGCAACCATCTCATTATCTTCATAGTTCATAAGTGGGGGTTGAATGGAACAGGAAGTACATAGGTAGAGTGGAGAACTAGCTGCAATTATGTGAACACTGTACCAGCCTCCTGAGGAGAAAAGAGATGTGAGCCGCAAGGTAAAACTCTGACTTTCTCAGTTAAATTATAGGGAGAACCTGTAAACTACATGCAGAAAAACTCCAGACTGGGATTTAAACCCAGGGCTTTCTTCCAGCACAGAAACAGTGCTTTGAATTAATGTTTTACTTTTCATTAAGATATAAAACTCTCCTACATTAGTTTATGTGTTTCTTTTTTGTGCATCTGCTCTGTCTTCTCAAACTCCCGCCTAGTCGCTCGTACTGAGATCTGCTGGAGGTTTCTTCCTGTTAAAGGGAAGTTTTTCCTCTCCACTGTCCCCACAACATCCATTTACAGTATGAAGGATTCTTATAAAATCAACAACACAATACACTGTCACTATGCGCTCGTGAATACTGCAAGTCATTCACTTAATCAATCTAATTTCATTAGATAGAACATGTTTTGAACTAATTTGAATCGTAAACTGAACTTAATACACTCTTTAATAACCAGGATCAACAGGAATGTGGGTAAGATTGAATGGAAATTATGTATTTTGTGAATGAATTATTAATTATTGATTAACTGAATTTAACTGAAACTGAACGTTGACAGGTAAGTGGGGGGAAACTTCAATGTAGATCACAAATTTCCTTGAGGAACTATTATTTCTGAAGTGGGAACGCTTCATTTACACAAAAAAATTAGTTATTAAGGACTTCAGGACTTCATTTCTACTTTCTTACTTTTTTGTCCTGGACCAGTTACCTTTGCAACTCGACCTCAACTACGGATGAATGGGTAAAAATACCAACAAGTCATTTAAGATGTTTTTTATTGCATTTGATCATCTGAACCCTACATGTAAAAATGCATGTTTTGTGAGTATTTTAATAGATTTATGAGCAATAAAAAGTTATCTAGAGTTGTTTATTTATTTGTGGTTTAAACATAATATACTGTGGTTTACTTATACTGCGTAATGAAATAAATGAGGTTAGTCTGACAGGCTCTGTAACACATTGTGTCAGAGGAAGTGCATCTGCCTTGCCAGGCAACACCGAACAAGACCGGAAGTTGAAAGATGGCTTTTCAAAATAAGATTTTCTCGTTGAATGTACCACGGTTTTGTACCTAAAATATGTGTTACTTTACATAAATAATAAGCGAATAATATCAAATAATGTCTTGGTAGTTAAAAAAAGAGAAAATATAAATTAATCTATATGAGTTTATGAATTTATTCTCATCCTAAAATGACATTGAGAACTTTAGTCACAGTAAAAAAAGAGTATAATACTTTACTTTGAAAAAAAATTAATTAATCAAATTGCGTATTTATATACATATATGTACCGATTAGACATATCATACATTTTGAAATCCCAAAACAACAAGAAGCAGTAGTAGAAGAAGAATATAATTTTACTCCTCTCTACATATACATTTCTATTTTCTCTTATGTGTTTTAAATAAACAACAAGCCAGCAATTAGAGTAGACTGGTTGGTTGCAACATTCTAAAAGATATGTGTAGATCCCTAATCTCTTATCTAATCTGTAATCTGTGTACAAATTCCTGACTGCTGAGAATGTATGAAACACTTTTTATCCATCTCTAATTCCTTAATAACATCTTTCCCAAAGTTTTATTCATGTATGTCTAACCTGGGTAAGATTCATTATGTAATATCCAAGCAATAATAATTTATAAATTTGTTACAATCCAGGGGAAAAATTCAAGTCTATTATTTTGAAGGGCTCAACCGGAAGTTACCGGTGCTACCGCTAACTTTGCGGTGGTATACTTTTCGCATTGCAGGGAGGAGTCAGACGTTAGTTTCTTCATTAAAGTGGCATATTTATTGATTTATCGCCGTCTTTACAGCATGTTTAGCTGCCTGAACCGATAATGTAGGTCGCGCATATCACTGACGTACAGCTATCGACGAGTTATCGTGTAATCTTTCGGCAAAAGACCGAAGGAAACAGGAAAGCGGAACAAGTAAGTTCGGGAAAGTGCCTTTCAACTGTGCGGTTTCGTCACCGTTTGATCAGACCGTCTCAGATAACTGATGTTGTTTCTGGTTGATTTTATTGATAATTGCAACTGTGGGTATATAAGGTTTCTTGTGTATTATTATTATAATTTTTTTCGTTGTTGTTTTTTTTGAGCAACAAGTCCGAGCGCGCTGTGAAGCGTCAAGAACAAACTTCACCAACAGTCGTCATGTGCCCCGCTGTTTTAATCTCCGGGGCTTTCATCCTGGAAAATGAGCTAAAAACGACACAAATCCGCATTGTTATGAGGGGGGTGGTGCTCATTCTTCAGACAGAGGGCTAAATAACAGCACTAATGTGAAGTTGCGATGCTAAAGGCGGGTTCCGTAGCTGTTGTGCATCATGAGCTTTCAGGGCTCTGAAGTAGGAAATGACTCACGCAGACTCCATGTTTCATCTTCAATGTGGACGTAACGCTGTTTCACCTTAATTATTGACGTTATTTTACTTGTTTTGAATGTTTTTAAAATTAGTGGCATTATTTTGTTGCAGATAAAGTTGGGTTTCATTTTAAACAATTAACATTTTGAGGGAAGGAGGGGGATTCCTTTATTTTGTGCCCCACCTGTATTCATTGGAGACGCAAAACTTGCCATAAATATAATGTATTATAATATATTTTGTGCACATTATAACAAATATTCATGATAATTCAGAATTTTAAACCCCTTTTGTGGTCATTTTAGTAGTTTATGCCTATTTTTGCTTCTTTAAAACACAAAAATTGATTTTTCTTTTCCTCCCTTCCCATATATGCAAAATTTTGATTTCTCAATGGGTATTATACAAACCTTGAAGTTGCAAAAAATAACAGCAACCCTGATTCTGATCCATTTTGGGGATTTTTTTTTCAGTGCAAAGTGATAAAAAAAATTTGCTCCACCAGGATCCATGGACGCGTTCCTTTACAGATTGTCATTTTTACAGCATGGAAATATTCCTGAAATCAAAAATAAACTCTGGTCATTGAGGCATGTCTCCTGGCATCTGATGAAAACTGATTTTAAACTATATGAACAGTAGTTCTGAGGTAATTTAGCAAAATCTGGGGAAAAAAAACTGTGACCCAAAATCATGCTTGATTAATAAATATATTTAGACAGGATAAAAATGTTCAAAAAAATCCTTTACTGAAAACTTGTCAGAATATTTCAGTTAATTATCAACTAAAAGATCAAATTTATGAGTGTGGAGTTTTAAAAACTGCGACAGAATATTACAGAGAATATTAAACTGTGAATTATTTTCTGTTTTTGATCTGCGATTTGTGCAGCATGTACCACAAATATGTTGAAAACATTAACAAGACTGACTAAAGACGAGAGTAAAAAAATAGTAAATATAAAAGTACAAACTTTTTAAAACATTTCAGATGAAATATGGAGTGGGTAATAATGCTTAACTGTTTAATAACTGAAATAATGTAGAATTTATTTGATGCTGACTACTGAAAATGAATATTATCTTACTATAAATAACCTTTCAGGAAGAAAAAATAGTCTGAAAATAATAACTGTGGATGTTTTTGTATTCTGATGTATATCTAGTCTGTTAATTCAGTCCCAAATCAACGAGAACAGCGGTTTGATCCGACTCAGATTTGAACAAGATGAGTTTACAAGCAGCTTTTTATTTGTTTGTGTGCCAAACAGAACGGGTTTGGACTGTGGACCTTAGAGAGCCTGCAGCTTTAGACAGTCAACTCAAAAACAGTCAACTTTAAAATGAAGCCAATATTCAGATTTGTGTGTGAAATTTGAACTTTAGGGGTTTTTTTCTGTTAATGAGCCAGTTTGTGGCATCTAAAACACCCAGTTCTGTTCAGCAGTGAGAATTCACTGAATGGCTATGATTGACGTTTGTCACAAAATAACAACTTTTTTTCTCTTAATAATTAAATGGATGAATGCACCAACAGTGTGTGCTTTCCTGTAATTTACCCCCATCAAAGAACCTGAAGTCTTTTTTCAGTTTTATAAGTTTTTGGGGGGTAAAATAATTGGCAGAAAACCTCAAAGAATGCCAAAAATTGGCCTAGCACCACATTTGTAACCCTATATTTTGCTACTGATTCTTATTTCTTCTGCATGCAGGTTAAGAAGCAGAAGCCAAAGCATTTGAAAACACTGAAGTTTTCACATTTTGTTTGCGCAACATTTTGACTGCGTCCTCCTTCACAGTAAATAATTCACCAGAGGGATCCGTCGTAGGCGACCATGTCCATGGCCCTGAAGCAAGTCTTCAACAAAGACAGAACGTTCCGGCCCAAGCGCAAGTTTGAGCCCGGCACGCAACGCTTTGAGCTGCACAAGAAGGCGCAGGCGTCTCTAAACGCGGGCCTGGACCTGAAGCAGGCCGTGCAGCTGCCGCACGGCGAGGACCTCAACGACTGGGTGGCCGTCCACGTGGTCGACTTCTTCAACCGCATCAACCTCATCTACGGCACAATCAGCGACTCCTGCACCGACCAGACCTGCCCCGTCATGTCCGGCGGGCCCAAGTACGAATACCGCTGGCAGGACGAGCACAAGTACAAGAGGCCGACCGCGCTGTCCGCGCCCAAGTACATGAGTCTGCTCATGGACTGGATCGAGGTACAGATCAACAACGAGAACATCTTCCCCACCAACATTGGTGAGTCTTTGTTTTTTGGGAGTTTCGCCAATTTATTTTATTTTATTCATAAATTTTTTTGTTCGTAGACCACCAAATTAGTGCTAAATAACCGGATAAGAAAAAAAGATTTTTTAAAAATTATTATTTCTGAATCTTTGTACAGTGAACTGGTTTAATTTAGGTATTCACATTATCCTCACAGTTAAGTTGCATAAATCTGGATGAATCAAAGATGTTTTGGTCTTCTGCAGTCAAATTTTCATCTTAACCGTTTCATAAAACTCATATTCAACAGAAAATGAGACATAGAGCTCATTCAACAGCGTAAATCAACCCACTGTGTCCTTATCCACTCATCAGCAGCGCCTGCTCTTCACTTGTGGCGTTTGAGTGTCTGTGGTTCCCATCAGTACGAACTCTCCGTTTATTGTCGCTAAACTTGAAGTTGTTGAAGAAGACCACTTCCTCCTCTGCAGCCCTACAGTCAACATTTGTCACCAGTTTCTTTTGATGCTTTTTCCACCATGAAACTTCTTGAAACGAAGCCAAACAAGTTGAAGTATGGAGGCAAACGGGTTTTTTAGGGTCAGTAGGAATGTTTTTACAGAGCGTGTCTTTGATTGCAGCATAGATAAGAGGTAAATTATTTTTGCCGCTGTCGCTTCTAATAGCAAAAATATAATTTAGAAAGCTTGAAACACTTAAACAAATAACGCGGTGGGAAAATTAAACACAATGTCAAAGACAGACAATAATCAAAAGGAACAATCGCTGATGCTTGAGCAGATGGTTGAGTCGAGATAATTTGCAGATTGTTTGTAGAGACAACATGAGAGTTATTAATAGACATTCAGCAAAGACAAAGAGCTGCAGTTGGTAAGTATGAGGTTATAGTTTAATGTTGTTTAAACAGAAAACACTGCATGTTGTTTACTGGTGCCTGGTTTCACTCTGCCTCAGTTACTGTGCAGAGAAATGGACCAATAATTACATTATAGCCATTAATTAAACTTCAAAAAAGAGAAATAAGCTTTAGCAATACCTGGATCACACAAATGCATTATTTATAAATTCAAAATTATTAAAACTTACCGATGTGGTGAATTTCGTACCTATTTAAAGCACAGTTACCAGAGAATATTCAAACGTTTTTTTTCTTCAAATTATAATCTCAGAGGAAAATTCAAATTCAGAACTTGTAAGATCAGAATCACAAAAATTAAGTTTTTGCATTTGATTGTGGAATTAAAGTCCAAACATTAAACACTTCAAGCTACTTTATAATGGCATGGTCTAAACTAAACATGAGAAATTCACAATATATTGTGTTATTATAGCATTATTAGCATCAATATTATCATAATTATTGTTAATGCTAGGATCCACTTTTTTCATCCCCGATACCAATACAGATGTCTGAGGTTTAGTATCGACCGATACGATCCGATACACAAAAACAGCTGAACAGATTAAAATGTTTCTTTATTTTTAAACAGACCTAAATCTGCACCTTTAGTGCACTTAAATACACCAAAAGCTTCACATCTTGGTCAAATGTGTAAAAATAACTTTAACTTGTTCAATTAGTGCAATTAGGAGCAAAACAGCAAATGTAAAATAAATTATAAAGAAATGGACAAAAACAAGAGGGTGACTAATTAGTTAAATATGTAAAAATAAACAACAACAAATCTTTAAATTGGTTCAGAAAGTGAAATTTAGGATTTCTAAATATGATGTAAAAAAATAATAAAGCATGACGTCACCCAGAGTACAAAACATAGAATTATAATGAATAGATTGGGCACATTATCACCGATACGCAGTCTAGAATTTTCTCAATATTGGGACCGATGCAGATATTAATATCAGATCAAACATTAAACAATTAAAACTACTTTATAATTAATACTGTTAGATTTATTATTAGTAATAATGTAATTTATGGCACATCATTGAATTAACTGTGTTAATAATAAATCTAAGAGTAAATGAAGGTATATCTCTACAGTAGTAATAGAGTTCATACTTTACGCCTTCAAACGTTTATCACTTATTATTTTACTGTCATTTTATTGATTTATAATTAGGCCTGTCGTGATAATAAATTTTTCTGGATGATGAATTGTCCCAGAAGTTATTGGGATAAAAGATAATATTGTTTTTAGAGACCATAACATAATAATAATACAAGATTACGTTTTCAAATATCAATAAACTTTAAATTCTAATGAACATTTGACGCTGGAAAATAAACAAAACGCTTCATAAAATTAATTATAGAGTCTGTGTAAACAAAATTGTCCCTCAAAAAAGGACTGAAGCACCAGACTGAAGACTTTTGTCATCCAGTTTTTGGTAGAAAGAGAAAAAAAGTTAAATCATGCAAATGGAAATTATTGAGCTTAATCCGATTAATTAATTAATTTGAATTTTTTTGCATATTGCAACAGGCCTATTTGTAATGTTGAATAAACACCAAAATACAGTCTAACCTGAAATAATCATCTTTAACCAGCCTCTGGTGCAAAAACACCTGTGAAAAAAAAAAATCAAATAGTTGTGCAATCCAAAATATGAAGCGTTTGTGTTTCAAGGCTGCATTTATTAGATTACCTTCTGCGTTTCACATCGCAGACGTTGAGGATTCGGTAAATCCGCGGCAGTGGCGTTCTCGTCTGGATTTTATTATCTCTGCATGTATGCATGGCCTCTGCTCCGGCTCAGCAGCTGACTTTACAACAGAAACATCCAGGCAGTGGATTAAAAAAATGGGTCACACCATGCCCTGCGCACTATGAATAGAAACCAGCGCCGATGTGAACTACTTCCTGCTAATTTTGTCAGAGCAAACTGCAGTCAGATGAACAGGAAATGTAATTTTTTTATTAGTTTGTTGTGAATGTGTTTTATGTTTGGTGCAGACAGTAATTGAGACTCTCCATCTGCTGCTCCCCCAGGTACTCCCTTCCCTAAGTGCTTCATGCAGGTGGCTAAGAAGATTTTGTCTCGTCTATTCCGGGTGTTTGTCCACGTCTACATCCACCACTTCGACCGGGTCTCCCAGATGGGGGCCGAGGCGCACGTCAACACCTGCTACAAGCATTTCTATTACTTCGTCACTGAGTTCAACCTGACGGACCACAAAGAACTGGAACCCCTGGTGAGTCAAACACGCCTGGACCTGAGCAAAATAAACACCAGAGAGGCTTTAAATGGGGGCAAATCAGAAAGCAAACAACCTAATAAATAATAATTACAGATCCTTGTTTTAATTTGCTCAATTGATTAAATTATATTAAAATTTATAAATGAAGACAAGATTATTTTCTAAATAAGAACTTTCATTTTAACATTAACTTAAAAATCTGTATGTTTTAGATAAAAAAGTAAAAGTCTTATGTGGAAGGAATTAAACAAAAACAAATAATTAAAATCAACGCTTTAGCGCCCCTAGCGGCGAAACGATGTAAAAGCACCGCCATTTCACAACATACCTGAACATTTGATTCTTTTAGTACATCTAGGTAAATATATTATATTAATGATATATATATATATATATATATATATATATATATATATATATATATATTAATAATAATAATATAGTAATACAATGTAATAATACAATATTATAAAATAATACAATATTATTATTATTATTATTATTATCTCAGTATTTAATTTCCCTTTGAATTAACAAAGTACTTTTTAATTTAATTTGAATGATCTATTATTATTATTACCTAAATATTTGGATATTTATTAATTCAGTTAACACATTTATATACAGGTGTGTCAATAAATTAAAATATAATAGAAATGTTTATTTTAAATGAAAAGTTTCAACCAGGTTCTGCTCAAATAATCGATTGTAGGCATAATTGGCTTAACCAAGTTCATTAACTTTGTTTATGATATGCTGATTTATTGAGATGTACCTGTTGTGTCGTAGTGAGTGATAATAAAAATAAACTCCCTGCTGTTCGGCATGAATGAGAAAATCTGAATCATGCAAAATGCTCTGTGCAGTCAAAAGCAAAAACATGGAAACTTCCACCCATGAATGTAAACACAGCAGCTCTGCAGACTGGCTCGTTTTCAGATATGTTGTGAGAACAAATGTTGGGACATTTTATTTGGGTTCAAACTAAAGTTTTCTCTAAAACAGTGCAGTTTTCTTGCAGTCTTACTGGGCATGCTCAGTCTGAAAGTCCTTCCCCCCTCTGAGGGAGTTGTTTATGGATTTAAAACGACATGTTTTGACATTTTTCAGATCTGAATAGTAGATCTCTCTGATAAGATGCTTGAACTGTAAACTCAGAGCTTTAACCTTTAACCTGTTTTCTGTTTTTGATCCATCGACGTCTTGTCATGTGATCAAGCTCTGGAAAAACTCTGCTGCTTCAAAATCAGGACTTTATTTCACCACCCTGGAAGATTAACAATGAAAAATGATAAGGAAATAATGGCAATTTATTTTATTAATTATATATTATCTATTTAAATCACACATGTATGTTTCTTGCATACATGAAAAATGTTAGTTTTAGCATCACAGAGTCACCTTGCTGACCTAATTCAAACAATCTATAGGTGGGAAAAAGCTCCTTAAAAGTAATAATTACATAAATTCTTTGCAATATTTTCACAATTTCTTATCAATATTTGCATGCAACATTAACTGGGTTTAGCTGTTCAACTTGCAGTATAAAAAAATTTTTGTTTTTTGACTAGAAATGAAAGAACGACATGTTTAGAGCAGTAATTAAGCCAAAACTGTACAAAAAATGTTCTACCCAGAACTCCTGAAGTTTTTAGATTCACCAGCTTCAAAATAAATAAATCTCATCTGTAAAAATAAATAAATCTCAGGTTAAACTCCTATTGCTCTCCATTTATTAATCAACAGATCAGATGCTTCGTTTAGCGTACACTTGATCATTTGCAGCAAAGCAATGCTATAATATTAGCCAATAAAATGTTTATTTTCTCATTTAAAAAGGACTTAAATCATTTGTGTATTTGTAATTTTATGTATTTCTACTATTGCATGAAATAGGTTTCAGTAGTCGGATGAAAAGTCTGCAGAATGGGGCAATTTAAAAAAAATTTAATTAAAAAATAATCATTAGTTGTACTCAGAAAAAATGTAGCAATACTCTTGGACTCACACATTTAAATTAATTTATGCCTTGAAAATTAAAGGGTTTTTTTTATTCTAGTAGAGCTTTTTTTTTTAGGAATTAACTTGTTTATTTTTACTGGTTCAGCTCAATAAATCAGAAAATCATTGAAAAGTTAATTTATTTCAGTCAGCCATTAATACTGATTATATTTAGAGTTTTTTCATCGTTTTCTAATAATCGACTTGCTGTTATTGTCCACAGAAAGAGATGACTGCTCGAATGTGCCACTGAGGGACCTGAGGACACGTCCGTCTGTCCGTCCATCTCCACGACTGAATCAGAGAGAGATATGGGAGCAAAGAAATCCAGAGTCTATTTTTATATTTAAGTACTGTAATCTATTTTATCCACATTCTTTAGGTTTTCAACGAGAACATTCTTGTGTGAGGCAAACTATTCCTTTAAAAAATAAAAAACAAAAGAGAAAAAACTCTTGTAGACATGTTATCAGAGCTCAGTATTAAGTGGTGTATGTTTGTGTTCATGTTTTTCTATTTTATTTCAATCATTCCACCATGCTATCTCCTTCCTCTCGGTTTAAAAATGATCTGAAATTAGATTTTTATTTCTGACTGTAAGTCTTAAAAATCACTATGTTGTTACATTAAAGTGATTTCTAATCTCTTTTAAGTGGAATTGGTTTGTTTGTGTTTACATCAACACTGACTGGGTTCCAGCAAAGTTATTATAGTTAAACTAAAACTGACTGAAGAACAAAAACTGAAACTGGGAAAAAGTTTTCTTTAACTGAAATAAATAAAAACAGTAATTAATGGGGAAAACAATTATAAACCTTACTGAAATATAGATATAATATTTTTCATTTTTGTGTTAATCTATTTTTTTAGCATTTTAGACTGACATGAAATAGATTTTTTTATTTTCTTTTTCTCACACAAGCAGTTTACGTCAGCTGTCGGCAAATTACGGCACTTTATGTTCCTCATGGCGGTACTTGAAACAGTCCACAAAATGCTGCAGACAGCAGTCCGCAAACAGCAAAAGCTGGGACAAAGTGCCAGAGTCAGAGGATTGTTCAAGAATAATTTAACTAAAACTTGGTTATATAGGTATAGATAATCACAATACTTTGACTTTTTGAATTCTGCATCTAAAAAAGTACAAACAACTCAAACTAGTACTATAACTAATAAAAACTACATATTTAGTTAAAGCTGCAGTAACTTTTATAAAGAATGTTTTTTATGTATTTTTTTTAAAACTGTCTCATGACAGTATAATGTGAGATAAAATGTGAAAACATCGATCTCCTCCACTTCTGTCATCCATTGCCATTTAAAGAAATGCAACGCTCCAGAGCTGAAACAACCAATCAGAGCCAGGAGGAGGGACTTAGCGTTGTCAATCACCTCATGTACTCGCTGCTAATGTGCTAATGACAGAGAAACAATTTGTCGTTGCAGAATAACAATTTATTTGTGTGGCCATGCTAACTAGCCTTAGCATTAATAACATTTAAGCTATGTCTCAGAGAGCAAGGGGGGAAGAGGATGAGATTTTGATTGACAGCGCTAAGACCCGCCTCTTGGCTCTGATTGATTATTTGTAGTTGTAGCTGGGAGAAGGCAGAGGAGCTCTATGTTTCACATTTAAATTTTTGGTTGATTATCTGTCTCCTACCATACTGTCATGATATTGTGACAGTTAAAAATATATAAATATAAAATATTTTTTTTAATAAAGGTTTCAAGTTACAGTTCAATACTAATAAAAATAGCTGGCTAGAATTAGACAAACAAAAAGTCAATATACAACTAAACTATAATGGGGGTAAAAAACAAGACTATTATAGCCCTGCTACTAAACCTGTCAATAACAAATTTTGCTGGAAGATAAATTGTTCCAGAATTTATTGCGATAAATGATAATATTGTTGCTTTCATACTATTTCCAAGCTACATAATGCTAACAGCATAATAATGCAGGAACACATTCTCAAAGATAAATGAATGTTAAATTGAAATGAACATTTAACACTGGAACTGGGAGACATTTTAAATATCCAAAATAAAAAACCCCGACAGAAACAACAAATAAAATGAGTTATAAAATCTTTGTAAACAAAATTGTCCTTCAGAAAAAGGGCTAGCTGAGACTAAAACTCAAGACTGAAGACTTCTGTCATCCAGTTTTCTGTAGAAAAAAAGCTAAATCATACAAATTGAAAGGTTTGAGTTTGTTTTAATTTATTTTTGCGATTAATTGATTTATTGATTATTATGTCAGGGCTACCTGCTACATAGTAGCATGTTAACTCATTTTCATTTTAATGTTAAACCATTTAAGTCACAACTTTCAAACTCGAGGCCCGGGGGCTAAATCTGGCTTTTTTTTGTGGCCCTCTACACTCTAAATTACATCAATAAGTCCCTCCAGTTTTTCCACAAATCTGTAAAGTTTTTTTTTTAAAATCAACAATTTTTTCAGATTTTACAGCAAAATGTTCTCAAAATTGGTCAAAACATTGAGTTTACATGACTGCTATCTCAGCCTTATTTGATGTCAAGTTATAGTCTTATAAGTAATAAAAAGTCACATTTAACATCCTACATTAGCGCAAATATTTTAAAATTTTCTTACAAATATTTCTAATTGAGTGCCACAAAATCTATGATTTTGATTGCAAAACGCAAAAGCAATCACAAAATCCTGGAGGGACTTATCATGATCAGTCCCTCCAGGATATTATTTAATTGTAAAAAAAAACACAACACTTATTGAATGCGGAATAAACAGCTGTTTAACAGTTTAATGGGTTTTATCTATATATTCTGGCACAATCGGCCTTTTAAGAACATTACGAATTTTGATTTGGCCCCAAATGAAAATGAGTTTGACCCCCCTGATTTAAGTGGATACGTTGGAACCAGTAAAGGTCTGACGGCGGCCCAGACGCAACCAAAGCCGGGTTCTGTTTCACTCCGGTTCTCAGATGTCCAATCCGCCGGTGTCGGTTGCTGATACGCTTAGGAGATGAAGGTCACACGAGACCTGAGCCTCACGCGACGTGACAAGCGCCACATGTCCTAAAAATAAAAAATCAAATCCACGTCCTCAACCCGCCACTAGGGGGCTCCAGACACCAACACCTGCCTGCATCCGGGGAAACCCAGCCACCCCTCTGCTGCTGCAGCGCTTACAAAATCCGCCCATTGCGCCTGTTATAGGCATGAAGCGCAGACCTGATCTGGATTAAGCTGCTTATGTAAGAAACAGGGCAGACTGTACTGTGATGGAAACAGAGGACAGTTTGTTGTGAATGAACTCTTCCTGAGGTGACCGGGTCAACCGCAATGAGAGCAACAAAAACATCTAGTTGGATGGATGTGGAGGCACTTTTCAGTTTTAATTAAGCAAGTTGCATAAATAAGAGGCAGTAAGTTTGAAAACAAGTCATTAGGGACGCAGCTAGTAATTATTTTTGTAGCTGATTGTTCTGACCATTGATTAGATTTTTTTTTTAGAATGGCACATTCTACAGATTTTTCATTACAATTTTAATTAAAAAGATGCAAATAAACAATTCAGTTGCTTTTATAAATAAGAAAATAAACATTTTATAGCCTAAAATGCAAAATCATAGCATTCTTTTAGTATATGCTTGATCATTTGTAGATAAATTGATTCATTTTTGCACTAACCAGTTGCTAATTGGATAACAAAATAGGACAATTGGAACCAAAAATGCCACTTGAGGAGATTTAGGTAGAACATACTTACAAATAAAGGATTTTTTTTATTATCTTAAATACACGATATATTATTTTTTGTACAGTTTTGGCTTAATTACTGCTCTGAATAAGCTGTTTTCTCAGAAATTTTACTGTTTTTGAGTTTGTATATTCCAGTTAATTAATCAATTGCTAAATTAGTTGACGAAAAATTTGATACATTTTTTCAGCCCCACGAAACATGCAGCATAAAATAGCATTACATTTTGCAGAAAATAAAACTTGTTTCTGCTGAAGAAGGACGAGAAAGTGTAACGCCTCAGTGAAACAAAATTTAAGATAGACCTGAGAATATTCTACAATAAATATGTTCTAAACACACAAAGTCAAACATTATTTAAGGGTCTATCTTTATGTTTATTTTGAGATTTTTTTATATTTTTGGGTAAATTTGTTTAGTCTTCTCAGCACTGGCCTCCTTCAGTCTAATTAAGCAATTTAATTTTAGATTTTGCTTATTTCATGTTGTATTAAACCTTTTCTCTTTTTATATTGAATGTAATTTAGAGTAATTTTCTAAAATAAAAAGTTAATAGACAGAAAAGTATTCATTTGGTGGACATGTTTTAGCCTCTGAAGACTTTAAATATGATAATAGGGGCTCAGCTTGATACAATTCCATTTGCTAGAAAATAAAATATATTATCCTTAGAGTGTTGTTTATATGGATGCTAATAATATTAAAAGCTGTAAGCTAATGAAGCCAACAAATTTCATCCAAGTTGCATCAGAAACCGATTTAGCAAAGCAACGTCAGTTGTATGTAATATGTTTCTTAAAATGTTATGTATGTCTGAGTTGTTTGTAATAACAACCTGAAACAGACCGAAAGTAAAATTAAAATCTGGAGCTGGTTTAACTGGTGAACACGGCGTTACGGTTAAAGAACTGTTAAACTTTGTATGCTGTTTACTTAGCACTGTGAGAAAGAAAACAACAAACAGACACGGTATTAATATATGGTGTTTGTGGAAAACTCCCTGCTGGAGCCAGCGTCGTGACGTCAGAGACATTATTGGGGATGTACCACGCGCATGCGCGTATGCATGACTCTTGATGTGCTTCGCTAGTAGACACATGCAGTTCTGTTCCAGCACCTCACTAAAATGTTAAATCCTTTGTGTGTACGTGTGCGTTGATGACAATGTAAGTACATAATTCATTTCATCCGCTTGTGTTTCTTACACGCTGTTTAGTTCGGCAACCGTGTAACCTTGGTTACCGCGAGCTCCAACGTATTTTGATGAGGAAATGCCTATGTCTTAAATGCCTGGCTAAACGCTCATTTCTTGGTTTAACGTTACAAGAATAGTTCAGTTTGAGAGTTGTCTGGCAGTACTCCGAATTGTAGTGTTATTTCTACTATTCTGAAGATGTTCAGGATGGTAAACTAGCTTCCAAATGTAGCATCGAGCGCTTATGAAGCCGGTATGTTCGAGTGGATAATCATTTTCTCGATCTTGCGGCGGGAAGAACCGCTTCTACCATTTGTGGTCTTTATGCGCCACCCTGTGGTCATTAAGTGTACTGCATCTATATGCTCTGTATTAACACTTTGAGTGCCTAGTTCTCACCTATATTATCCTGTTATTACTTGTTACTTGCAGTAATTCTCTTCCTTGTTACATTAATGTTACTGAAGTGTTACTGAATTGCAATTACAATTATATATATTGTTAATGTAACTGGATGTGTATATTTGATTCTACCTGAAATCGAATATTTTGCATACGTTAGAATTTGTATATGTATACGTGGAATTTAGATGTACAATATTCTAATTACTCTTTCTGTATATGTTTATCTTGCAGAGACCACACACACACACACACACACATACACATATGTTTATCAATAAATCCCATAACATCATCTAAAGTCGCAGCTGTTCTCTGACCGGAGCACATAGTCAGTGAGGGGGCGACTAGCCATCAATGTACACGTCCGTCACAGTGTTTATGGCACTTTTATGCTTAAGGATGTATGTTAAGTTTTCACGATGTTTTGTAGTTCTGTGGCTGAATAAAGAAACCCAACATTAGTATGAGGTGTGGATTATTAAAACTATTGCAGCTACACTTGTCTATGATTTCACTTTTGGGTGATGTAACCCTGAGACGTGGTCGCACTATATCAGCATCAATCTCACCTTCCAAGAAATCCTAACAATGCACAACCTTGGGGGGGTTGTTTGCTCAAAAATGCTGATTTAAAGTTAGTAAAATACCAAAAAATTAACTTGCACCAGATTTTGCTTTTGTGCCATCTGTCAGAACAAAACTACAGGCAATAATATTAGCTTAAGGACAGCCAGCAGAGCTTAATTTGACATTGCTAACTACATTTAGGCTGCATGTGTGGACTAATCCCTGCAAATGATTTCATTATTAGTTAACCTCACTGCAAAAACAATAAACCTTACTAAATAATTTAGTCTAGTTTCAAGTTCAAACTTGAAATAAGACAAAACTAACATACAAGTAACTTTTAAGCAAGACATAAGAACTAATTTTAAGTAAATAATTTCTTAATATTGATTAAAAGGGGTTTTACTTCCACTGGCAGATTATTTCACTTATAAAAAGACATTTAATCTGCTAGTGAAACTAGTACTTCTTCGTCAGTATTCTGGATTATTTACTTCTATTTATTATTTTAAGTGTACTAAGATATTTTGGACTAGAAATTAGACCAAAAATACTTTAGAAGTTTAGAAAAAAACGCTGAGGCATACAGTTGAACGGTAGACGTGTTTTATGATTTCAGGTACAAAGAAAGGAAAAGAGCCAGAGTTAATGATGTTTCCAGAGAGGAATAAAGCTGCCCCATGCCAATGCTTCGAGGAATCCTAACACTAAAATAGCTGTGAGGCTGCTTGGCTGGGATGAACCCATTGACACGAACGTGACCCGCCTGCAGTCACGTTTCAACTGGAGAAAACCCGAAACATTGTCACTGGTTATTATATCTGGTACTTAATGAAAATATTTATTATTAAAATATACATTTTATCCTTCATTTGAGCAGACCCCGTCATGCTGGGATATCAGTCTCTTAACTAGAGTACTCATAAGTTCTACTCAATTAAGATTAGCATTACTTCAAAATATTTTTACCCAAGTAAAAGTAAAAAGTAGCTGTCCGAAAAAATTACTCAAGAGTAAAAACATATTTGGTAAAAAGTCTACTCAAGTTCTGATCAAATGCATTTCAAATGTTTGAGGTCAGCCCATCTGAAAGCAGATGTAATGTTCCCACAAGGAAATCCCCCGTTCAGATATAACAACACACTCATGTACTGGAATATGCACACTATAAAACTGTACTTGTAAAGTTAACATTTAACAAGTTGGAGAAACAAATCTACTAATCTATTTTAACATCTTTTATGATGAAAAATCTTGTAACTTCATCTGGGTTGGACCAACATAAAAGAGCTAAGAGTATTTGTCTTGTTCAGTAAATACATTTCATTGAATATGATAAAAACTATAATGGTTCCATCAACAGATAATTGAAAATTACTCTTAAATGCTCAAATCAAGAACCAAAAGTAGTTAACTCAATGCTATTTATTAGTGAGACGCAATAAAGTCAACTATATTTGACCGGTCTTCTTAGAATTGATCAACTTTCTTTAAATGTGTTATTTTCTCATAATTGACTCGGCTTTTGGTGAAAAAGTTTCAGAAAGAAATGTCGGAGAGATTCCATATAAGCTTTAGTCTTTTATTTAAACTATTTTAGATGTAAGTTTGGGATTATTGTGCAGTTGGAGCATCAAACTCTGCTAAAGTTTCAATCATCTGACTTTAAAGCGTCACAACAAATTAAAGGAGCGTCAAACTCATTTTTACTATGAAATTCAGGGTATGTAAACTTCTGACTGGTATTACACCCATATTTTTTTTAATCTTCATTAGCGATAGCTCTACAGCCAATAGGAATAACTCAATATATCTGTAAAATGCGAACATATTTCTATTTAAGCTGCAGCTTTAGTGTTATTTCTACAAGGATGTTCACATTGGATTCACATTCCATGTTTCTCCTCCTTCAGTCAATCTTGGGGAGGATGGAAAAAGTAGGTTTTGACATACAAATATATATTTTAAAGAAGCCACATGATGTAACGTTGTGCTCCAGTAACATCACCCACTGAAATGACCTCATAGCCTGCTGTAGCCCGATCCTTTTACAGGATTGCCTCTCCTCTCCCTCCCTTGTTCCCTGGCAGCGTGTGCTTTGCTTGTTACGTGTGAGATGAACCAAACCCAGCCTTGCCTTTTGCTCGTCCCTGCCCCCACCCTTCTGTGTTTTTCCCCTGCTGGAATGTACCAGACAGCCTCGGAGAGAAAGCTCTGCAGCAGCTCCAAGACGCGAAAGGGAAACAAGGGAGGAATTCATGACGGCCTGCGGCCAATGAAAACTAACTGACGCTCGTCCAGTTTTGATTTTACACGCCACTGGCCCCGGGTGTTGTTTTGCTGGTACAGTGTGGCCAGTTTTACAGTCAGAAGAGGGTTTGGGACATTTTGTGACTCAGCACACACCCAAACGACTCTGTGGGGTGTGAGTCATGCATCTGGTGGCGAAGCTTCTGCAAAACCTAGGAATCAGGGACGTGATTAAAAGGAGGCTATTCCTCTTTTGAGAGGATACAAAAACAAAGACAAGCTGCTGCACTGAAAAAACACAAAATCTCACAAAGTAGTCGAGTCTCTAGTGCAAATGAGTTTACTTGAAATAAGACGAAGCTAACTTACAAGTAACCTTTCAGCAAGATAAAGTAAATAATTGCTCAATACTGATGAAAAGTTCTGGTTTCTATGGCAGATTATTTCACTTGTAACATGGGAAAATGTCTTGTTACAAGAAAAAAAACTGCCACTGGAACTAGTACTTTTCCATCAATATTAAGCAGTTGTAGGTTAAAATAAGTTACTTTATCCTCCTGACAAGCTACTTGTAAGTTAGTTTTGCCTTATTTCATGTGCAATACGATATTTGGACAAAAAAAATACTTGATGAGATTTTATGTTTTTGCATTGTGGTTCAGAGAACCGTATTAAATTCATCATGAATTGCATGTGAATTTGAGGGATTTAAGAATACATTTGACCCATTTTGTTTTCCCAGTTTGAACGATCATATGATGTTTATAAACCTTAGGAAGAAGAATAAAATGCTGAAGTTTAAATTTAATACGATTCTCTGAACCACACTGCAAAAACATAAAATCTTACTAAATATTTTTGGTTTAGTTTCTAGTGCAAATATCTTAATACACCTGAAATAAGACAAAACTCAATTATAAGTAACTTTTCAGCAAAGTACAGGAGCTCGTTTTAAGTCAATAAGTCCTAAAAAGTACTAGGTACAAGTGAAATAATCTGCCAGTGGAACAATGAATTTTTCTCATATTACAATCTATAATGTAAGAACTATGGTTTGAATGCATTTATCAAAATTATTTCACTTGTAACATGGGAAAATGTCTTGTTACAAGAAAACAAGACATTTGTCTTGTTTTAATGGATGACATTAAATGTCATCCATTTAAGGTCATTTAATGGATGACCTTATATAGGTATTTGAATATCTGACCGTCGATTTGCCCACAATAGTGCTGCAATGAATATTAACATTGTTTAAATCTAAATAAGCCTAAATACATTAAAAATAATGTTCTGTGTGCTTTCAGATGAACAAACAGCTCAGCTTTATTACTCCAGAAAAAGAAGAAGAAATCCATCTGAAGGCTGATTCCTCAAACTGTAATGAAAAAAACAACAACAAAAAAAACAGTCATACCCGAATGGTTGTTATAAGTGGTTATGTAACAAGATCGCAGTGTGACTTCAACACAAAGCGTTTCCTGAATCTAAATGGGAACAATGCTGCTGCAGAAATCTGCTCCAACTCAGAGTCAAAGCGGATTCCTGGAATGTTCCAGATCCAGAAGGCTGCAGTAATGCTCCTTTAAAGCCAAAAGCTCATCTACTACAACCACAGGCTATGTTTATGAGTCTTCTCCTCTGGAAGCCGCTTCCTTTTTGGTATCATGTTGCTAAACAGGAGGAGCAGGCACACTGGACACTCTGGGTCGCTATGACCATCCAACTTGAGAACAGTATGCAGATTATTGTAACAGAGTAAGGCTTCTGGCTGCATGGAGATCACTAATCTCCTTGGCCTTTCAGTGTGTTTTGTATGTGCCTGATTTGAATCCTATGAATGCATTTGCACATACGAGAGTTGTGAACGCTTCACTCATGCCCGCATGAGTCTTGTACTGGAGGAATATTTTTGCAACAAACAGGTTCTATGAATCCTGCAGCCATGTCAGTCATCATCTAACGATCTGAAATCCAAACAATTTGGCTTTCATTGTTATAATGTCTTGATTTCTGCACACTTTGGATGCCAGAGTCTGAAAAATAAGCTCTGTAGATGTTTTGAACCTGAGAAATGTTTATCAATCTATCAACATAGATCGTGTTTTTTAAACGTTATGGTTTCAAAACCGCTAAAATGTGTTGTGATTTGATTACAGTTTAAAGTTTACCATCTAAAGCAACATAACAATGACTCCCACACCCACTGTTAACTTCATTTTTCCTCATTTGCAATAAAGTCAAATTTGGCTCTTACCAGGATGTCTGTAAAGCAGCAGGCTGTAGGCTAGCTAGTCCATCTAAAGTAAAGAGAATAACAGCAAACATGTATGACATTCTGTGCAATAAGCACTTATAAACTATCAGATAATGTAATGCCTTTTTAAATCTGTATTTTTGCTCAGGTTTGCATTAAAACAACAGAGCGGCATTCAACTTCTACTCACGACAAATATGGAGTAAACTTCCAGAAAACTATAAAACAGCTGAAACACTGAGTTCCATTAAATCGAGACTAAAAACCCACATGTTTAGAGTTGCTTTTCAACAATAGTAAATGGAACATTGACCAACATATTTGATGTGTATTGATAATTTTGATGGTGGCGCTCATAAAAAAATAATGTTTTTTACTGGTTTTCTAAATTGTTGACCGTGTGGTGGTTTTTTAGGACTTTGTATTTTTGTGTTTTTATGATGTAAAGCACTTTGAACTGCTTTGTTGCTGAATTTTGCTATACAAATAAACTTGATTGATTGATTGAAATATGTTACAGAGAGCATTATTGCAACTTTAACTTTAAAATTGTTTATTTAAAACAGATATGTTGCATACTAATTAAAAATATTATTTGTAAACACATCAGACTGTAGTCCAAAGCTAATTTTCATCTTCTCATCCCTCAGTTTAGCACATATCAAATAACAAATTTTATAGATAATCTATTTTAACTCTTTTCTTTTCTACAATTTCTGGTGTTTGAAATGAAACCCGTTTTTTACTTACAGCAGCATCGCATAAATATATATTTCATACTTATTACAGCTGAAAAGATTTTCTGTCTTCCTTTTTTTGAACAAAATATTACTTTTAAAATGTATTTTGCAGTTTAAAAGCAACAAAAACAGCAATGCACATGCACCACATCTCTCTAATGTGTCCAAGCTTGGTTCTCTGAAAAGAAGACCCCCGCCTTTCACGTCAGACGCAGAGTTGTAGCCATCTGAAGGTATTCATGTGTCAGCCCATTCCTCCCCGGCTTGACCTGCAATAACTCAGACTACGTCCCCACCCACTTCCAAGTGGGATCTTGTTTGTCTAAAAGTTTCGACTACACGATGTGCTCTTGGCTACGGAGAGTGAGCTGAAAGCTTGCATAATGTTTTCTACCTTCAGGTTTATGTTTGAGGGGCAGAAGGTGAAAGGAGGAGGAGGAGAGGAGAGCCTTCAGTCACAAGACTATTGATAGCTACCAGCAAACTGTACAAGGTTTGACTAAGAAGCCACTGATGTTAGACAGAACTGGACTGTGCTGCAACAATAAGAACCACATGGAGTCAGATACAGCCTATGGACAAAGAATGTGATCTGATGAGACAGTCAGACTTGTTAAACAAAAATGCAACATGTTCTCAAAAATGTTTAGACCATATAAACAATGAATATCGTTTCCAGAAGACCATTTACTTGCAGTAAATCCAAAAACAAATGTGATATTATAGAAATACTGCATTAGCATGCCAAAAATACTGCTGTGGCATCGCACAGTTAGCAGATGGCCCAGTTAGCAGAATCATCTCTGCAAATTCAGACTTCTTGGATTTCTTTCAGTGTCACAGCCATGACACTTTGTCACCACCATCGTCAGAACAAGAGCTTCATCGGACTACAAAACATGCACGTTTGCGTCACTGTACATCACAGAGGGCTTATCTGCAGCTGCTTGTTTACAAACCTCACTCTTGCACAATGTCTTTTACATACTCACAAATCACGTACTGCAGACGATGCACACATGCATGACAACTTTATTGCAGCATACAATGAAACAGAATATGTATTTATTATTACGTTATGTTGAGGTTAAGCTCAAAATTTAACACATGAAAAACCACATTTTCAGGTGCATTCCAATGGGTTGGAGCTATTTCAATATTACAATATGTTGCATAGAGTCATAACACACATTTAAATTGTCTATGTTATGTAAAGATGATAAAAAAATGTAATAATTACTGATGAAACCACATATTTGTGTACACTGTGTAATACACAAAATCTTTTTCTAATCCTAAATGTTATAAAACAAAGCATAATTTACAAAAACTGTACTGTGTCAACTCAAACATGCTTTAAAGTATGTGTAATTCTGACAGCATAATCTGTCATTACGTTATTAAATCAAAAATTAAAATGAAACACCCCACGTATTGAAAACAATCTCTTCATAACATTGCATGAAGGAGCGCATGTCTGCAATGAGGTGTGTGCATTGAGTCAGACGGGGATTTTTAGCAACATCATAGATGCAACTGAATATAAAAGTGAAAGACGTTTTACGCATATACATATTCCTAAGAAAATAAACAAGGTGGGTATTTTTTATATATAAAATTAACCACGTTTTCGTCCTGCACAGGGCCATGTTTTGTGTTTTCATCGGCAGAAGCTTGTGATCTGATCCGTGTCGCGTCTGTCGACAACTTGTGCTCGGGGTGTCATTCCTTTGGAGTCCGTCTCGAATGAAGAGTCCTCACAAGAACAGTTGTACTGTGCCGACACGCACGTACTCACACCATTTCCTTCCTCCACACACATACCCTCGTAATGACTCTAAAGCAAAACAGAGCTCAATGGCGAGCAATGCTGTCCCGTTATCTACACTTTTCATTAAATACTCCCAGAAACGCATCTAAAGATATTAAATGTTAAATCTCAATCCTTGTCAAGCAGCGCAAAATATATTCTTTCTTCGGTTCAAAGAGAATGTTATGAATATTAAAAATAAAGCGAAATGGAACCTTGCCAAGCATGTCCTTTTCTAGAAAGCACGTGACCCATCTCGTCAGTTGGAGTGGGAAGGAGGGAGGAGCCAACAGGAGGTTATAAAAGCACCCACGCTGTAGTTTTCCAGCCACCTTCCACGCACAAATTATCCGGCCAATATCCCCTTTGACTGCCCTCAGCGGCCGTTGGAGCAGTGGGTCAAACAACGACGCTAACACTGGAGCTATAAACATTAACAACGGGGTGAGTGAACTACATTTCACTTTATGTTATTTTTTGTTGCAAATGGCGACTTTAGTGTTCTGCTGGTCGACCGTTACAGTCCTGTGTTTTAACGGTTAAGTCGCGTGCGCTGCACCACCACCTACAGCAGAAGTATGGGTTAGTTTAACGGTTGTTAGCATCTCCCTGCCTTTTGCATTTTGCTTAAATTGTATTTGCCTACTTTTGCTGGCTAGCCCGTGTTACAGTTTTTCTGTATTTGAACGCTCAAATTGGATTTGGTGTACACGCAGAACAAAAAAGCGAGACCATGTTGGAGCTTATGGTATTTTTGTTTCAAATGTTTCTTAATGTGGGTGTGTTTGCCTCGTCCACGCAGGGCTCCCGTTTAACAACGCCACAGCAAGCGTACCAGCCAGCGCAGTGTCATCACTTGTGACTCTCTCTGAAACGACTCGGTTTCGGAGAAGTGCAAATTGATACACCGCTAAATAAAACCACTGCCGCCGCACATCCTCCAGGGAACAAAATCCCCCGAATCAAAGCAAAAATGGTGCAAAATAAGATTACCGAAGTCACTGGATTCCACCGCTCTTTCAAGGTGAGCCTTCTTTTATAGCTTTATTGTGGGAGACTGCAGTGTTTAATCAGAGGACGTCTATCAGCTTGTGTTAAAGGGGTGATCGTCTTGTTGCAAGCCCCCTTCTTATTTCTGACAACTCACACTTGTGCAGGTTGCTTAAAGGTGCTTCAGCAACACATATTAACAATGGGAATATCTACACTGATCCTTAGCAAGGACTTCTGATTGTACTTTGACTTTATAGGTTGCCATATCAGTGATAAGTTACTGCTAATCTTTATTTAGAAGTTAATTAAGACAGTTTACAGTAACAAGTATGTTTATGACTTCTCAGGGCCAAAATCCATTCGAATTGGAGGACTTCCCCAAGAACGGGTCCCATCACATTGATTCTTCCTTTAATTTTGGTTCTGCCCCAAGACATGGTGAGTGTGCGCTGCAGAGGTTCTGAAAACTACTTTTAAATCTGCACAAATCATAACAAATCTTTTGATCAATTGGTTAGGAAACATTCTTTCTATAACTGTCTGTATCACATGCTCTAGATTTTATTCTCGTTTATCTTGTTGTCCTCGTTTACTCACGTGCTTAAAAAAATCTGTTTGGTTAGACATGCCTTCAAGCCAGCCTATTGACATTCCTGATGCCAAGAAGAGAAACAAGAAGAAAAAGCGTTGCCGAGCAACGGACAGTTTCTCTGGACGATTCGAGGGTAAAAATATTTTCTGTCCTTATATATATTATGGGGGTGTTTAGAGGCATTCTGTACATCGGTATCAGTCAAAGTTAACCTTTTTTTTAAAGTATCAGTCGTATATTGATATTGTATGCGTCTCAGGAGGGAGTTGGCCATGTGGTATTTATTTGTGCATATGACAGTGATTAGGAGGTGTTTAACTGAAGCAGAGATGCAATGTCAGCAGTGTGGTTGGTTCGTTTTTCACAGTTTAGGGCAATACAAACAGTAGATAATATTGGTTATCAGCCATAGCAGCAATATTTATAACTCTATTTCCAAATCTTACATTTCTAGTCAATATAGTATCAATTTCTCTCTGCTGTTTGGTCCACAGATGTCTACAGACTCCAAGAAGAAGTATTAGGAGAGGGAGCGTATGCCAGAGTGCAAGCTTGCATCAGCCTGATCACCAACAAAGAATATGCTGTCAAGGTAAGGCAATGCTACACATGATGCATAACTGGGATGTTTTGAAAACAATTACAATGTTGCATCAGCCTTTAGTCTTCTGTGTGGTCAGTAGATATGATTCTCTGAAAATGGGATGTTTCTTTGCTGCTTGCAAAAAGATTTGTGGGAAACCGCTGGAGAGAATATGGAGATTTTAATAATGTACCTGTACTACTTGTTTTTTTTTGTTTAGTTTGATTTTGAAGAAATTCCCACCCTGTTTCATGTTCCTGTTTAGCTTAAGATCAGACCTCTGCTGTGGATGTTCGCAGAGGCTTTTCTATGCTGCCTCTGCACTGTTTTCAACTTGCAACATTAGCTGCTGTTATCGGATACTTCCTCTCCCAGTTCTAGTTTGAGCCTATCGGAGTGCTTGGCGGGATATACCCACCCCCTTTTTATTTTGCTCTTTTTGCCTACAGAGGACGCTCATAGCGAGAACATTATGTGCTATGAACTGTTCCAAAACAAAACCCAAAGAGGAAGGAGGGGGTGGTGGGTGAGGGTTGTGACCCAGTGTGTTTACACTGTTTTGTTCTAACTCTGTGTAGCTTTTACTTTTTTTTCTCATGGTCTTCCAAAGACAAAGTGAACTTTTTGTGAAACTTTTCCTAACTTGCTGGAACTTTCTACTTTTCTTCTTGCTTGTAGATGTTTTTGGGGAGTGGGGTTGAACACTAAAAAGCTGCTCTTTACCTTCCTTCCATGTCATTGTCATAAACACTGTAAAGTGGTCATGCACACCATGTGTAGTTACTGTCCTTGTTAAGTACAGGGTGGGTTGCTCTGTGCTCTGGGTGGGTGGCAGTTATGCAGGGAGGAGGAGGAGGCATGAAGGTTGGTGGCTATTGGAGGTCTTCAGAGAAATGGAGGGGGTTCGGACTGCTCCTGCCAGATGTCCCGTCTCTCCCCTCCCCCTCCAGGCAGTGGATGTTTTGGGTTGGTTGTATGTGGGTTTGTTGCAGGCGTCTGTGCAGCGTGTCTGGCTATAGGCTGAGGACAAAGGCTTTATATTCAAGTTTTGATAGATATGATCTTAACTTAGTGAAGACTTTTTAAACAGTTTATTTTAATAAACTACATGGAATCTATCAGTTTAGTGTTAATCTTGGTGGTTTTTTTAGTATTTAATTTTAGTTTAAATGCTTTTTTTTATTCTTTCAGGAGAGCATAGTTGTGTTTTTGCTGCTGACTCGGACAGAATCAGTGAACAGGCACTGGTCTGCTCATGAGCCTCCTGTCTGTGCATTAATCCTTAACACACACTGCAGCTCTGGGCCCCTCTGGCCTTCAATACAATCAGTAATCCAGCTACCAGGAAGAGAGGCATGCGCAGCCTCCAAATCGGACAATAACCAACCAGGGCTGGAAATTTCAGGCCTTTTGCTCCGTCAGCAGTCTGTCTCTCCTGGGAGGGCGCTGTGCAGCTGTTGGCCTCGCTGTGGTGTTTCCAGACAGTTATTTTTAGAGTGCTTTCTGTTATTGTAAACAGTTTGGGATTAGGATCTGAGATCTTATGAAAACTGCTGTGGCCATTGAAGAACAGAGGTGATTCACAGGAGAGTGTGTGGTTGTGAAAGTTAATTCCCAACCAGCACATCTGAAAGTAGGATCAAATGTCATTGCAACAGTGCAATAAGTAGGATAAAAGTTAGTAGGCAGCAGTCAAGTAGTGTTCTCAAATATTTGGTTGGTGAAATTACACCAAACCAGTATTCTTGTTTGGGAACACAGAAGTTCCTAAGTGATTTTTGTTATTTTTATATTTAAACCATGTTTTCTTCTGTTTCAGATGATTGAAAAAGGACCAGGTCATAGCCGCAGTCGTGTCTTCCGTGAGGTTGAGATGCTTTACCAGTGCCAGGGTCACAGGTATATTTTCATAATCTGTTGTTTCAAAATGGATTTGGTAGTCACACCCCACCACAGGATACTTTTATGTTCATATAACTGGATAACTGATGTTGTTTAAACATTTATTTTTATCGTTTTGCAGGAATATTCTGGAGCTGGTGGAGTTCTTTGAAGAGGAAGATAAATTCTACCTGGTGTTTGAAAAGCTTAGAGGAGGTATGTTACCTTTTCCGCCGATAGTTTTGCTCTGTTATCTTTTCCACAAGGCTAACCTAGCATCTTTACCCTCATATTAGGGTCAGTCTTGGAGCAAATTCACAAGAGGCAGCACTTCAGCGAGCAGGAAGCCAGTGTTATTGTCCATGACATCGCCAGTGCTCTAGATTTCCTCCATAACAAAGGTTAGCCTACATGCATACAGCAGTGATGAGTTTCTTCTGACAGACAGATGAAACAGCTGGTGTAATAAAGAGTCTGATTTATTTAAATGTCTTTCAGGAATGGCCCACCGAGATCTGAAACCTGAAAACATTCTCTGTGAGAGTGCAGACAAGGTGACTTATCTGTCCGCTTGGTTCAAAGGCCAACACGTGTGCCTGATAAATATAATTTATGATAACACTTCTTGATTTTAACTATAGCAGAATGACACAAACTGAAAAATGTTTTTTTTTTTTTGTTTTGCCAGATTTCTCCAGTCAAAATCTGTGACTTTGACTTGGGCAGTGGGATCAAACTGAACAGTGACAGCTCACCCATCTCTACTCCTGAACTCCTCACCCCTGTAAGTCCAGATTTTATAAACATTTTTCTGTAGAAACTTTTATAAATCAGTCATTTTTAGCAACTCATGTCACACAAAATTTTTATGTGATTTTTGAGGTGTGATTTTTATGTCCTTGTTGGGATTAGGGAAGTTATTTTCAGGCTGTAAAATGATATCTCTATTAAATCCAGCTGACTGATTAGTGGTTGAGCAATTCTCGGTGCAGAGCAGTTCATGGATTGGGACTAGAGCTGCGTTATGTGAGGTTATGATCGTACAGAGCAACGCTGTTTTCTTGGAAAGGCCTTGGATTGACTCCCAAATACCCTCTTTATGAACCGCACTTTTCCGAAGTACGATGACTGTCTGCTAAAAGAAAGGCCCTCTGCTTGATGTCAGCGTCCTCCAGCTTATCAGTTGTAAATATTTAGCCCCATGATTTCGGAGGTTATGAGTGTTTAACCCCCATGTTGTTCTAACAGGAAGAATCTCCTCTGAACTGTATCCAGAAAACAGTATCTGCCGTCCCCGGAATCAGAAAAGTTGAACTGGAAAGCTTTCCTCTGCTGTCAACATGCAGTGTGTTGGTGGGCTGAATAGACTGAACAGAGCAGGTGAAGGATATCATTCAGGCCTGCAGGAATGTGTTGGGAAGAGAGAGGGGGCTTTCTACACTGGTAACTGTAGCTTCTTTGCACCGACCTGAACTGTGTCATACTCTTTAAGCTCCTCGATGAACTCTGTCATATTTTGAGGCTCTGAGTGGATTTGAAATGATGTTTTGGATTGTAGGATTTCTTTTACAGACGAGTTGACCCCAAGATTGGAACACTGTGTAATATCCTTGAGGATTTAACACCACAAAAAAAGGCAATATAACTTTTACAAGGCTGTATCCTGAGGCATGGATATGGAAAATACAAACTCTCATTTCCTTTACTTCCTTCCTTCCTTCATGTGAGGAGGGACAAAATCATGCCTTTTCTGCACAAGTCTCCACCCAGAAGCCCGAGCCGCACTCTGCCCTTTGTTTTTAATACAAAGGCTGTTCATAAGGCTTATTCTAGAAATTTTGGTCCTTCCCCCCCACCACCCAGCAACTGAGCAGTGATTGGCTGTAGCAATGAGCAAAGGGGAGGGACAAATCCCCAGTCTGGTCATGCGCTGAAGCTTGTTTTTGTTGCCTTGATCACTGGAACAATGTTATCTGATTGTCACTTCATTATTAGTTCTTGCACCCTGCCCCCTTTTAGTCACATTCCTACAGCTGCTGTTGCTCAATAAGTGATCGTACATTTATCGCTGCTCCTGGTTGTAACTAGCTGTTCCCAAAGCCTTTTAAATTCAGATCATGCTGGCAGCAGTTCCACTGAAACTTATAAATGAAATGATCCTGGTCAAGGGAGAGAACATAAAGCTTCCTCTGGTTTAATTTAATACGAATCCTGGTTTTGCTTTAAATATTTTCAATTAAAGAGAAGAACTGGAACAAGATGGCTCAAAATGCTCTTTTAATTCAAGGAACTGCTTTTGTTCCTTGTTACAGGTGCGCCTGCATGACCGTGCATGTTCTCAGCCAGTAAACCTCTTCAAGATAATCCTGTAGTTTACGAACAGCAGAGGTGTGTCGTCAATGCTGCCAACATGGTCTGACTAGTCACATGGCTGGTGGAAAGCCCCAGGTTGCACTGCCTCCAAATGTAGCCGCAGAGTAGAAGATAACTGCAGCTTACAGGAAGGTTTTGAGGGTGTTACTGTAAGTGAACAAGGTGATTGCAACAGATGTGCAGGAAGAGTAAACGATGTCCCAGAAAGATACTTTCTATCACACTTTTAGTTTGCTGACGTCTATATATCTTGTCAGACTGTTCGATCAGCCTGTTAAAGAGCCGACTTCTTTCCATTGGTGGCTTAAGTATGTAGGAGCATCATTGTGGGGGTTTAATGGCATTTTGGCCCAAATCCAGTGTGCTTGTCTGGGTAACGAGTCACCCCAGACATGGTGGTGAAAAGGAGGGGGAGGGGATTTTGTGACAGTAGCAGCTTTGTTTGAGTTGAGGTTCCTGCGCAGTGAATTTTATTGCATAAGGAAGCTGGGGGTGTTAGCGACAGCTGGTATATGGTACTGGGATACAATGAACGCCTGCTCAGTGTATGTAAATGCTGTTCGTCTTAAACAGGAAGGATATGTGGTATTTCTATATGAAATGCAATGGGTTTTTTTGTTTTTTTGTTTTTTAATGATGCGAAGTCATCCTTTGACGTATATTCTTAATCCCCAACAATAAGCGTTAAAGCTTCGTCCTGGTGAACCAACGACCTGCTTCTCATCTCCTCTCCCAAACCACTTAAACATTTGGCTTTTGTGTTGCAAGGTTATGTAACTAACCAGAGCTCAGCCTTGGCTCCAGCTGTACAGAACAGCCAATCCTCTTCCACTGCTTTGCTGTTTGGCCTAATTTCTTCCCCAGTTACACAGCGAGGCAGAAACTTGGTTGTGTAAAGCTTTATGGTTGACCTAACGCTCCCCACATTTGTTTCATGATGGGAGCAAAATCATCAAACTGAATCAGAATTTTAAAATTTGATTAACATGACTGTGTGTAAAAATAGCTTCTCTTCAGCCTTAACTCTTGTAGCCTTGAGGTATCAGCAAACACATCTCTGTTTCTGTTGGTTGTGATTTTCCGATGCTTATAAACGTTGCTTTTCTCCCTCAGTGTGGCTCAGCAGAGTACATGGCACCTGAAGTAGTCGAGGCCTTCAGTGAAGAGGCTACAATATACGACAAGCGCTGCGACCTTTGGAGCCTCGGGGTTATCCTCTACATCATGCTGAGCGGTTATCCGCCCTTCGTGGGCCGATGTGGCGGTGACTGTGGATGGGAACTGGGAGAACCCTGTCACACCTGCCAGGTAACACTTTAACGCTTTAATTCTTTCACAATGTGAGACGAGTAAAAACACAGATGGCTGACGGTAAAGCTCTCTCCACCTGCAGAACACTTTGTTTGAAAGTATCCAGGAAGGAAAATACGAGTTCCCAGAGAAGGACTGGGCTCACATCTCCTCAAGTGCCAAAGACCTGATATCCAAACTTCTGGTTCGAGATGCCAAAAAACGTCTGAGTGCCAGCCAGGTGCTGCAGCACCTCTGGGTGCAAGGGGTAAGCTCAGGCTGCATGTCTGTGAATGCATGGGAAGTTTGACCTTTGAACTTTATCACTAATCTAGTATTGTGTCTCCTTCTTTATAGGGAGCATCTGACATTTTATCAACATCCATCATTCATCAGAGGTAAGGCAACTTTAAAACTCCAGCAGGAGGGCTGAAACGATTAATTGATTATTAATCAACTAATTTAGAACACAGTTCAAAGTTCTTTAAATCATAAAAGCAAAAATAAAAAGTAATAAAAACAACGTAATCACCAAATATACCGGAGTACTGACTCAAAAAAAGCTTCTTGCTGAAAAAATCAATATATTCAGAGCACTAAATTAGCAAAACTGTAAAATGTGTATATATATATATACATTTTGCATTTAAGATAAAAAAAAAAGGAGCTTGGTCTGTACACGTGTTTTACCTAAAACTCCTCAAGTGGCAGTTTTAGTGTCAAATTCATTAAAGGAAACATATGTTGTTGCATTTTAGGCAATACAATTTTTCTTATTCACATTTGTTTATTTGCAACTTTAAATGTCTTAAAAGGCTTTTGTAGTTGAATGAAAAATCTGTAGTGACAATTTTTTTTATCTGATTATTTATCAGAATAATTGATAACTAAAAATAATCGTTCGTTGTAACCTTATCCACCAATAATGCCTGCTATGAAAGATATTTTTTCTATTAGCTTATTTGTTGTTTTTTTTTTCTTTTATTTCCTCCAGGAACAGCAGTGCCGTGGATTTAACATTCTTTGCCGACAAGGCCATGGCTGTAAACCGGCAGCTGGCCGAACAGGACGGCATGGAGGAACAGCAGCAGCAGGAAGTTCCACTGGTCGTAGCTGCTAGCGGCTCCTCCATGCGCCTGTCGCCTCCATCCAACTCCAAGCTGGCCCGGCGCAGGCAGCGCAACAGCCAGCTAAAGGGCGGCCCCGTCTCCGCTGCAGAGCTCTGCCAGCTCCTGGCTCCTCTCGTCATCGTGGGAGACTGCGCTTGAACTGTTTCATCCTGGATTTCCTGAAACCTCATCTACAAGGACTTTCCAGGCTGGACTGTTCTGATTCCTCCCACCGCTCCTCCTCAGTTTTGGCTCCTCCCTCTTTTTCCTCTCAATCCGGCTTTGGTCCCGACTTGTGAAGACGGACGGCGCTTCCAGCCATCTCTCTAAATAATGCCTTCTACCTTTATGCAGCACTTCTGAAGCACAACTACACAGGGCCTGCATAATAGCACATTCAGGTTGGGGAGGAGGGCCAGTTCTAGTTTTGGGATAGTATTTTCTTTTTTTTTTCTCCTTCATATGACTCAGTTTATAAGTCAGAACTTTAAGCTCAGACACCAAAGGACAACCTGTTGTGCTGCTCCCATGTTACAACTGGATCCACTGTGAATTAAGTTATCTGGAATGTTCTCTTTGCCTGTATGTACACTCATGAGCGGCCCATCTGCTGAAACATACAAGCTTATGCAATATGCCAATATGAAGGCTGTTCTGTCTGAAAAGGATTTTGTATCGGAGAGGCTGAACGGGCTGGAAGCCACTTCCTGTCTGTGCCTGGTGCAGCCCGTTCTGTGGCTAGAGACTGCTCAGATTTATTTTTTTTCCTCCCCTCCATTCTCTCATTTGAGCTTCTGGAGCATGCACTCATCAGCCTGGTGGCCATGCACTTAATGCTTTAAGAGCAAAGAATGTTAATCGGTCCCTTTCTGTCCATAGTCCATAATGTGATCTCACCATATATGCCAAATTATCAGCAGCACTTGTTATTGGAGACATTCAGACCATGTCTGATGGTATAAAAGTTGACGGCTTGCAAGTGTCTGGCCACCCAGTACAGACTTTTAGCTTGTATTACTGGTATGTTGGTTCAGGCTAATTTCAGATTCTCTTAAATAGCTTAGCAAGTGAAATTGGGTCAGTGTTACTTTCAGTGTAAGGAATCCACAACGTGTCCCTTTTTTTAAATTTTTTTTTCTACAAGCAGATTTTGTATATATATATATATATATATATATATTTTTTTTTTTTTCTGATGAAATTGTGCATTTGATATTTAACCTTAAATATTTTGCAAGTAAAGGTTAGAACTCCTTTAAGGGGTTTGAAAAAGCACATGGCCACTGTGAGCAGACTATCTTTTTGTTGTTTTTGTTTTACCCCCATTAGATGCATCTAAAATTTCAACCATTTTTTTCATTTTTTTGGGACATGCACCCTTTCCGGAACAACAAAACTGCTTTACAAATAAAAAACTGGTAATATTTTTTCAGGAAAATGTTTTTTAAAAAGGAAAAACATTCCACAAAAGAACAAAAAAACATTTGAAATTAGCTGTATTATGAGCTTATGTTTTATCTTCCGACAACTCCACATTAATGTGCCACATTTTTATCTTTTAGATGAGTGTATTGTCTTTTTTTAAATCCTGGTGCTGTTCAGTTTAGATATAGCTCCAGAATTTGTCCTTTAATTTTTAATTTTTATTTTTTTAAGTTGAGAGTATGCTGTATGAGGTGAAATACACAAAGCTTGTTTAGTTGATCTGGAGCGTTCATGCCCTTGAAGGCAAGTTTTCTTTCTTTCTTTTTTAACTTTTGTACGTGTGAAAGTTGGTAATAATTGTACCGATTAAGTGAAAGGTAATGGACTGGTGATGTCGTCTCAGCGCTGAAGCCATTTCACCAAAGAAAGTGCAAGTTGTGACGATGAACATGTAATCCATCATGTAGCATTGAGACGTGAGAAGACTGCTATGTGTCCATGTCCTGTTAGCAGCGCAGCGGCGGTACTCTGGAAATGGTCTCAAAAAGGCCCCTTTATGCTGATAATAGGACACTGTAATAGTTCTAAATACCTTTCTACAGACACATCATTATGGGGTTTTATGTCTTATAATAAGACTTACTTGAAGTTTATATATGCAGCTGTTTCTTCTCCAATGTTGGAAACTACTTTGCTATCAATCTTAAAGCATTAAGCTGACGATCCAGGCAATCTTTAGGGGTTTTGAAGATACCTATACATTTCAGTATTTTTTTTTTTTGCCTTCTTTCTTCCCTTTGTAAGCTTCATCCAAGTTGTTCCCTATTTTCTGACAGGGCTGGAAACTTGTTAACGCACACACTTTGGCCACACTCTAATATCCTCACAGGTATAATTAAGAGTTTAATTGGTCACGACCATTTCTAACATCTGTCCGGTGGCAGTTTTTGTTCTGGTCTGCCTTCTTGTTTGCAGGGAAAAAAGGGGGTGAATTAAATCTTGCAGCCTCTGTTTTTTTGTATTGTTTGTTAAAAGAAAAAAAAAGTGTTAAAATACAGTCATTCAAATGGACAGTATCACAAGCCTCCCACAGTTTGAATGTAGCCCACAGGCCAGGCGTCTAAAATTTCAGCAACATGAATCACATGTTATAAACAGCTCCTCTCATTGACATGAGCTTAGTCTGTTTATACTGATACAGTCCGCAAGCATTTTAGTCAACTGATGCCTAATTTTAACACTGAACAGCCCCAGGCCTATTGTGCTCAGGGGAAGAAATTTAAAGTATAAAAGTCCTTTAAGTACAAAAAATTTGATTTAAAATAAGCACTTTACTGTACCATGTGAATGATTGCAGTTCACTCAAGGCAACATTTGACAGTTGCAACAGATTTTTGTATTGTTTTTCTAAAAAAAAAAAAAAAAAAGAAAATGCAATAAAATGCTTTGAACTACATTCTGATCTTGTGTGCTTATAACCTAGTTATTTTCTTATGCAACTCCACTCAAAAGTTCTGGATTCCGGTACAGTTTGGGCTTTCTCCCTTTGACTCGGATTCTCTCCGGTGGGTTTTTGACCGGGCCAATCAGCGAACAGAGAGAGACGTTGTGAACGATGACGTTGATTTTCTGCGCTGTTTTAGAACTATAGTCTGCCTGTAGTAATGGCAGCGGAGTTCAGTCTGCGCTTCCGAATAATTATTTTGATTGTAATTATTAAATTAATATCAACAGCCGCTTCGTTTGGATCGGCACTTTTATCTTCACAATAGAGGACGGGTAACGTCGAACTGGCGCATTACGTATGTCACGGGCAAACATAACCGAAACGTCCATATTGTGACGTCACACGTCCGAGCAGTTTCATAGACAGCCATATTGGCAGGGAGTTGCTATGACAACAATAAACAAATCACAACCAACGCTTGATTAAAATTTTCGAGTACTCTACCCGGCTCTGTTTAATACTAAATGTCAGTGATATTTGCTGTTGTACTTGCTGCCGAACTAGCAAAATTAGCTTAGCTAATGTAGCTTAGACTAGAGGGGCAGTGAAGCTCCTCCATGTTGTACGCACTCTTCCTGTTTACTAGGTAGTTAGCTATAATATGAGATTGGAGGCAGTTTGGTCACATTTTCTGACATATTTTCCTTCTCCAAATGATAGGGGTCGATCTCAACACCATCTATTTTTCCACATATTCTTTTTTGTTGGTCTCGAAGCCATGCGTCAGTTATGCTTTAGGCATGAACTTCCCTACTAAGATGGCGTGGATCACTTTTGGTTCAGACTTGTGGAAACTAGAGATCTATTTGGGTGAAATTTAAAACCTCAACACCGTCCACACCTCCATGAAGCAATCGTTTGTGGAACCCAGACCCTCTGTACGAAGCAAAGTGTTTCACCAGGCTGGTCTGCTTACTGCAGCGTTTTTTTATCCCCCTGATGGGAAACACCTGAACTATAACTTTTATATTAACAGCCTTATCTCTTGGCCAAGGCTGAGGTCGTTTCATCCGGATCTGAAAACACTCCCTGATACCGACACAGACTGCCTCACATGTGTCCTTGGCTGTGGGTAAATATGAGCTCACTTGTTTCCAACCTGCTTAAAATGTGACTAGTTTCACCTTGCGGCAGCAGCCGTAGGGGGCGCTCTAAGCAGAAACCCGGGTGGCATCATCTGACAGGACTGATGCAACCTCCTGCAAGAGCTGCAGGAGATTCAAAATACCTTCTGCTGAGTAAAACAAATGCCAGTTGTTTCACCCCGGGGTTACAGTTTGCATCAGATAAAATATCACCTCATGTTTCACTTAAAATGGGCCAATTTAAGCATCACTATTTTTGACAGCCATTATATTTCATATTCAGCGTTTCCTTATGTTATTGGGTCTTTCAGTGTGTATTTTTGCTTTGTTCAAAGGACACGCGGATCTGAAATATCAAATACCAACCTGTTTGTTACATAACCCCTTTTTCTGCACTGCAGACGTCATAGATTGGGACATTAAATGATGCAACGCCAGGCTGTTTTTTGTACAGTCTGGGGAATATTTGTGTAGCTTCATCTGGCCCAGAATGGGTATCTAGCTCCACCTGCTGGACAACTCTGATTCTCACATTTTATCGCGTTACTTTTTATCATGTGGGTCAATTTTGTGAGCAAATTTTGGTTATTAAAAGATGAATACTTGTGTTTTAACCCTAATAGGATTCAGAGTAGAAACATTTTGAGTTGAGAAATAATATTTTTGCCCAGATTCAAAATAAAAGTCTCCATCTGCATCATATATTTTTGCTGGTGGGTTAAAATTTGCATCATTCTTGAATTACAGCCTCACAAATTCAGTTCAGGCCACATTTTGGACACCCCGTATATATATTTCTTACAAAGTAGCATCACAAGCTCTAATTACAAAAGCAATTTCCTGTTATTTTTCCCTATTTTAAAGAGTGTGCTGTTCAATCCAGAATGTCAAAATCTGAGTCTTTATATTATTATATCTTCTCTCCTGCTTTTTCCCTCCACCTCTCATATTTCTTATTTTCCTTTGTACCATTGTGCAGCTTTATAATTTGAGAAAAAATCCATAAATCCAACTAAAATGACCTCAAGATGTTAACCTGCTGACAGGCAGCCAATTATTACCTCACTTGTCACCTGTCCCTGCACACCTGGGAATAATAACAGGTGTCCAGGAGCTGATAAAAAGCCTGAGCAGGAGTCTGGGTGAACTTTGACAGTGGCTGTGCAGGTAGGTGTCATTTAAGAAGCTTATGGCTAAAATATGCATTAATGTTTGACATTTTTGCTAGTTTGAAAGCTGAAATGAGAAAATTACTTGTTTACTGAAATTGACTGTAATCATTCAGAGACAAACTTCTATCTTTGTCAAAAAATGCATCAGTTTTTTTAGATTATTTGTAACATTTGTATATATTTTAATTTTAAGGGGCTGTTTGTATTAATAGGAGAGTACATTTTGGACATTTTATTTCTTTGCACTTGCAGACTAAGTATCCCATTTGGTTAAAGTAATTCACTTAATCCTAGCATAAAATGTATTTAAAAATATTGATCTGACTCTTGGTATATTTGAAATTCCTTTGCTTGTCATTACTTTATCCTCTGTTTTATATTTCTCTAAAGGTTTATTGGAATAGTTCTTCTACACTTAATGCTGCAATTTGAGCTCCAAGTCGATGGGAGGAGAAAACTGGAATAGCCTCCAAGCGTGGAGCTGAATGTTGGAGTTTTGGAGAAATCTACAAAATCCAGACTTTAACTGTATATCCAGACATCCATCCATTCGGGAGGAACTGTCCCTAGAGGAGGAACCCATATGCACAACCTCATGCTAGAAAAATTAAATATGGCTGCTTCACATAAAACGAAAGGGAAAATTGCAAACATAACCATGAGACAGTTTGTAATCTTTTGCATCTTAAATGAATTTAACACTATTTGTTAAAATGTACGAAATGCTGACATATAATCAGCTTTTATTGAAAGTATCATGTTGGTTGGATGCAAGCTGCCGTTAAAATCTAAAGAAGAAGAAGTATCATGTTGGCATCTCTGATTTGTCTGACTTGTAGCTTAAGGTGGTTATGTCTTGTTTCTGACATAATTAAACCAATAAAGCAGTAGAGGAATACTTTAAAACAATAAATTAGCCATTTTCAATGTTTGCAACAAGGTGATTACCTCCCACAAAAGTATAGGATTTTGTGGAGTTTATTTTGTTGGAAAACTAGGCAGTTGTACTAAAAACGGAAGACTACATGTAACTTAATCAGTGTTAATAAACTTCGAACCCTCGCCTCTTTAATTTTATGTATGATCATACAATTAAGCATAGTTACTTTATTAGTGGACGTCGTGTTGAGACGCACTATAAACCTTTAAAAAGCTGAACCTGTGATTCAAAATAAGGCTTTCATAAGAGATAAAGCCATGTTCTAACGGTTATGGTGTTTCGAGTCCTTTGGAACCTGGTTTCGTTTCCGCGATCCCTCTGACGTGTTAGAACGGCAACTCACGCGAGACTTTCGCTCTTCTCAGCCAGTCTGTCATGGCGCCTTAGGGACGCTGTTATTGTTCCAGTTTGCTGGTTGTTTGAGGAACCTGACGCGGAAAACAAAGCCCGTGGAGGACGTGCGGGCATGAGACGACTATCTGGAGATAATGTTAAGGTCCACCGGCTTCTTCCGAGGGATTGACTGTCCGTTTTACGCGGACTACAACGACGGCAAAGGCAGTAGAAATGGGTGTAACAGACCGTACTGTCACTTCAGACACAGCCGGCAGAGTCGGCCGTCCTACGGAGACGTTAAAAAGCTGCAGTCTGGACAAAAAGGTGCTAATTTAGTTGAATGTTCGCTTCATTTGTCTTCTGTTGTGACAAAATTGAACAAAATATATTTATTAGACCGTCCGTGTCCCGTTGCTCTGAAGTGAAAGCTAGTTTTCGCTATGTTTCTGGTGATGCCCTTATCATTTTGTGACTACTGCAAGCTGGGAGACAATTTTAAAGCTACTTGGATATAAATTTATACCACAGAGACATTAGAGCATCCTAATGTAGAGCGTTACAAAGTGAATTGTGTTGCTTTTTGGTCCAAAGACGGCTTAGAAGTACCTCTTAGAAACATTTAACTTCAGTTAAATTAGCCTTAATATATCAGTTAAATTGCGAAATTATTTTTTGATATTTAAAATGCCAGTATAATATATTAAAGTTTGAGCATGTAACATGAGAAAATAAATGTCTTTACAAGACAATATAAGTGTTTCTGCAAAAATATATGAACTACATCTTTTAATATAAAGATACTTTTAAAAAAATCAGTTTATAAGCTGTCGTATAAAGCTACCTGTATTTCATGGTATCTACATCGTAAATCATCAAAAATAGAGGTTCACCCCTAAATAGACTACAGTGGGAATTATTATAGCACAGGCATTTAATAATCAGACAAGACTGCTGAGATAAAATAAAAAAGTAAGCACAGGTATCCTCTAATAGAGTCCCAGTAGCAATATTTTTCACTCCTCCTGTAGTTATGTTTCTTTGGAGTTTGGTTTTTGCAACATGAAGCAAGTCTTGAAACATCTCTCTTTAAAGACTCCACCCTTCCTTAAATTCAAAATTTGGATTTAAAAATAGCAATTTGCAAGACTTTTTGATTCTTGTTTCTTTCTTTGAGATAAAGTAATTGCAGTATTATTTTTTTACAATATGAATATCTCTCTCCTTAATTTTATTTAAAAGCCTTTTCATCCAATATTTTCTGTCTTTTTCTATCTAGAAAGTTTTCCACATGTTCAAACTTTTATCTTGTTTCTTTTTCATCCGATTTGTACATTATCTAATGAATAATTTGGGCTGCTTGAAGTTGAAAGCTGAAATTAATATTGCTGTTAGGGCAGATGACCAATATTTACCACTATTTCATATTTTTTTCCCCCTATCTATTCAACACTGTGAAAAAACAATAACACAGCTTATGTTTCTCATTTGCTTCAATTAAACACCCCACAATCCTGTGCTGCATTACTTTGTTTGTCACATGACCAAACAAAAACCACATGGCTCCTGAAAAACACACACACACACACACACACGCAAATGGCAACAACATGGAAATAAACATTGGTTGTTAATTATTGCAGGATTCCATGCAAAAAAAAAAGAAAACGTAAAAACTTTTTAAAAAATCTGCATTTGTCATGTCAATATTTTAAAAACATGTTGGTTCTGCATGTTTTAAGCCAAATCTTCACGAGCCATTGGGAGGAAAGTTACACTGCAAAAACATAAAATCTTACCAAGCATTTTTTTTTTGTCTAGATTCTAGTGGAAATATTACAGCAAGCTTGAAATAAGATACAAGAAACTTACAAAGTACCAAAGATATAGAAGGTTGTTTAAGGTAATTAAATCCTTAATATTGATAAAAATGTGTTAGTCCTATTGAATATTGCTTTACTTATAACAAGACATTTTCCCATGTAATAAGTTAAATAATCTGCCATCGATCAGTTGGTATCAGTCGATATTGATAATTATTATTTTGTTGCTGTGTTTCTTGCAGATCAGGGTTACGATCCCTTCAACCCAGAAGTAGTGAGACCTCAGGAGCAGCAGAATGGGCAGCCTGCTCCTTCTGGGGACCTCAGCGGCGCCTTGGAGATGGTCAACAGAGCCATCGAGGAAGTCCGTGGCGAGGTGGAGCGAGAACAGCGGAAGCTGTCCCGCATCGGAGACGAACCTTACAGTCCCACTGAGAAGACCGGTTCGTCTTCATCCTACGTCGCTAAAAGCCAAGCAGCGGCCTCGCACCTGGCTTACGACCCTGGGAGCTATCAGATCACATCGGGAGGATACGATCCCACCCCGGGCTGCAGCAAGTACACCTTGGATTCAGACAGTCAGAAGTACAACAGCAGCAGCTCTATGGAATATGTTCCCACTTCCCTGAAAAAGCCTCAGTCTCGGACACAAGTGCCCTGTCCTCCCCAGAGCACCAAGTATCTGAGCACTGCATGCTCTGCACAGTGGAAATACACTCTGGACAACTCTGGGCCGTCTACAAATATGGAGTATGACCCTCTGTCCAACTACTCTGCAGGGATCGCAGTGAAAAACAAGAGAGACGAGGGTTCACATCCAGTTGAGACTGACTATAAGAAGGCATATCGGCTGGATGCTTCAGATAAGAATGGTGGTACAGCTGGGAAAAAGCCACCGCAGGCGAGTATAGACTTAAAAAAGTACACCATCTCCGACTCTGATGAGGAGAGCTCTGGAACAGAGTACCGACCCACATCGCTTAGCAATCTCCAGCAAAGAAAGGCCAACATTGTGTCGGCCAGAGACGCTTTGGGGAAAGATACAAAAGACAGGAGTAAAAGTATAAAGGGCGCTCTTACACAGAGGAACAAGGAGGAGCTTGCACAGGACTTAGACTCACAGGAAAATACCAAACAAAAGGAGAACTTGGAGAAAAGGAAGCTGGCAGATCAAAGTGGTCATGGTAAAATTAGCAAACCAGAGAAAACACAAAATATTGATAAAGAAGTAAAGAAATCATCTAGTGTTAAAAGTAGCAGTGGTAGCAGCAGTAGTGCAAAAGACAAATTATCATGTAAGAACTTTAAGCAAGACTCTGCAAAGAAGGAGAACAAAAATCAGAAAGATGATAGTAAAAACATGCTAAAGATGAAGGATAAAGTTCAAAGAGAAGGCAGGGATGAAAAGAGATGTGAGAGTAAGAGCAAGATGGTGGAGAAAGTTAAGAGAGCCTTAAGTGAACAAGAGAAAGATGCACGAGAAAGCAAAAAACTGAAACCATCGGAGCGTGAGAAAGACCAAAGCAAGAATAAAGACAGCCAGCACAGAAACGGTAAACTGGATAGCAGTAGAAGAGAAAAGGACGTTAAGAAAAGCAAAAGCAGCTCCAGCAGCTGCAAGGGGAGCTCGGCTAAAGCGAAGCAAAGCGCCAGCTCGTCAAAAGAGAAACTCGAAGACCTGAGTCTGAGCCACGCAGATCTGTTCGGAGACGAGAGCCCCGAGGAGGCCGACCCGATGGAGGCGGACAGCGACGACGAGCCGGAGGAAGTCCTGGTCAGGAAATCAGCCGACGCGTTAAAGAGGGGACTAATGAGCAAGAGGACGGCTTCAGAGAGGACGCCATCTTCCTCTGAGGACAAAGCCGACGGGGAACCGGAACGCAGCAGGTCGAGCTGGGAGGAGCCTGACGACGTCCGAGTCGACTTCTCCATGTTTCAGGACGATCTGGACTTTGACTCGGATCCGATGGAGGAGTGTTTGCGGATCTTCAACGAATCCAATGATGTGAAGAAGGAGGACAAGGGACGGCAAGCAAAGCAGGTGCTGCTGTCTTTCGTCTACTTCTCTTTTACTTTTCATTCATATTATAACTTTCATGGGTGCACAAATTTATCGACCAGCCGATGTATTGATTTCTTCACATTTGGGAAATCTGTGATCGGCCAACACTTGCATGTGAAACCGGCCCACCAGATCATGTTTGCATGTTTACAGTTAATAATCAACCACTTTTACCAACTCAGTGACTTTCTTGCTATATTTAGCAACATTTCAGACAAAAAAATTGGTAGTGGCCAAAATCAGAATCGGGCTTTTTAAAGATCGGTAATTGGCGATTGGCCAGAAAACTGCAATCAGTTCACTCCTAATAATTACACAAAGTCTTACAAAGTATTTTTGTTTGGCTTTTAGTGAAAATATATGCGAGAGAGCAAGGCAAAAGTAACTTGCAAGTCATTTTTCAGCAAAATATAGATGCTTGTTTTGAGTCAATATTGATAAAAAATTACTAGTTCCACTGTATACCAACATGTTATAAGTGAATAAATTTGCCAGTGGAACTAGTAATTTTTAAACCAGTATTAAGGCGTTACTAACTTAAAACAATCTCCTAAATTTTGCTGAAAAATTTGTTGTAAGTTAAGAATTATTTCAAGTATTTTCACAAGAAACTAGACAAAAACTATTTAATATTTTTGTTATTTTGCAGTTCAAGTGTAATAGTTATCTTTTCTTCTTTTCCTCTTTCAGGCTTCCAGGGATTCAGAGGAGGAGAGAAGCACAGATAGCACTTTAACCACACTCTTCCCCGGCCAAAAGAAGAGAGTGTCCCATTTTGTTGCCAAAGGAGATGTGAGACTCTTTTGAATCATTTTAATTGTATGGTACATTTTATTTTATGTGCAAACACTTTCTACAAATTTAGTCACTCATACACAGGTAATCTTTGCAAACAATGATGGTATTTTGTAAAAACAACATCAAGCTTTGTGTTAGTAGAAAGAAGAACAGGAACGACTGAAATATCAACTGAATCAGAGGGAGTTTCTTCTTTGCCTTTTAAAGTCTGACTTTTATGTGAAGAGTGGGAAAAATCCCCTGTAGTGATGTTTACTTCACACCATTCTGTGATGTTTTTATTTCTAAATTGAGGTGGAGCTTCAGGTGGTGGTGACAGAGAAACAAGGAAGTAAAACCAAGATATGAAACATGTACCTGTAAATCAGAGCTCAGGGGTTTTCCTGATATGATTTAATGGAAACTTTCCAGAGAGATGCTCTGATCAGGTTTCTGACAAGTTTCTGTGTCATAAAAGTCTGTCTCTAAAGCTAATTCTGTACTTTGATTTTATTTTAGAATATTAGTATTTTAAGAATTGAACATAGTACTAGAACAAACTCAGAGAGGCAGAGTAAAAGTCATACTAAAAAGACATTATCCCCTCTTGTAATTTATGGGATTTTAGCCCCTCGCAATAAAACAATTACTTTTTTGGGGGTGCTGTGGTGGCGCAGGGGTTAAGCACAACCCGCAAATGGAGACCTTAGTCCTCAACGTGGCTGTTGCAGGTTTGATTCCCGACCTGGTGACCTTTGCTGCATGTCCTCCCCCTTCTCTCATTACTCACTTTCCTGTCAATTCACTATCATATAAGGGCCACTAGAGCCAATAAAGTCTTTATTCATATAAAATGATTTAAATATAACCATAAATATATAAAAACACACTACAAATTCCTCCATGTTATTATTTATCACCAGTAAACAAACAAGTATTTTTGTCTCGTTTCTAGTACAAATGTCTTAGTAAACGTGAAATAAGACAAAACTAACTTTGAAGTAACTTTTCAGCAAAATATAGGAGCTCCTTTGAAGTCAATAATTCTTTAATATTGATTTTTTTTAAAATACTAGTTCCACTGGCAGATTAATTCACTTATAACAAAACATTTTTATAACAAGAAATCTGCCAGTCGTACTAGAACTGGGTTGCTAGGTGACGGGCTGGGCTGAGCTAGGGTTGCTAGGTAACGGCACAGTGCCCCTTGATTTTGAAATAAGTGAAAAAAAATCTGCCAGTGGAACTACTACTTCTTTTTAATCAATGTTAAGGAATTATTAACTTAAAACAAGCTTCTATATCGTCCTGAAAACTTACTTTTAAATTAGTTTTGTCTTACTTCAAGTTTACTAAGATATATTCTCCAGAAACTAGACAAAAATACTGTAAATTTTGTGTTTTTCAGTGATGTGTTCACATACTTTAATAATACCAATATTTTTGTTGTTACTTTCCAGACCGATGCACCTTCGAAGACAGTGGTCCGGCCGTACAAGCGGCCCACTCCGCAGGAGGTCTGCTTCCAGCGTATGCAGCTGGCGCAGCAGCAAGCCGCCCAGCTTTCAGCGTCAGTCAAAGCCGCCTCACAGAGCTCGACCTCCAGCTTCGCCGGAGAAAAGAAGAGAATCGCTCACCGGCCCAATCCTCAGATAACCTCCACCAAGACGAGTAGGATGCCTCCCGGTTCTGGTTGAAAGTTTGTGCTTGGCTCTATAATTAGTTAAATGTGGATGTTTGTCCCAGCAGGTCCAGCACATGGAAAACCAGCTGCCAGTGAGACTCCCCAGGGGGTGAAGAGCCAAACCACAGCTGGCATTCTGTCCAAAACCTCGTCTACGATGGCGCAGAAGAGGACGGCACATACACCCACCATGAAGGTGATTTTTAATTATTCGTGTCAGGCATTATTTGAGAAGCTTGTAGATATCTAGTGCCTCTTTGTGCATGTTTTTTTATTTCTGCACAGTGCTGGAAAGCTCTAGAAGTCTGGTAGGCTGATTGGGGACCAAAGTTGCAACATTTGTTAGATTTTCAGCTGGTACAGTTTGCATTCACACTGCTCTGTGTCAAATAAACCAACTATTTCAAAAACCTGTTCACTCCTTCACCTGTGGTGGCGCTGTAGCAAGAACTAATGAAGGAAATGACACAAGAACTTCTGAACAAGAAACCATGCGCAACTTTCTATGCAAAAACACAAACTCTCAACAAGTAATTTTCTATAGTTTCTAGTACAAATATCTTAGTTCTTTAGAAATAAGACTAAACTAACTTACAAGTAACTTTTCAGAAAGAAATAGGAGATTTTTAAAGTCAATAATTCCTTAATGTTGATTTAAAAAGTACTAGTATCACTGACACGTTATTTCACTTTTAACATGGGGAAAAATGTCTTGATTTAAGTGAAATAATCTGCCAGTGGACTATTACTTTTTCATTAATATTAAGAAATTATTTACTTAAAACAAGCTCTTATAGCTGGCTGAAAATCTACTTTTAAGTTAAAATACTTTGAGATTTTGCAATGTTCTTCACAAAATGAAAATGGAGTAGTGCCAGATTTTAGTAGTTGTAGGACCACAAACCATTTCTTTTGCTAGAGCTGAACTCATGCGTTTGTTTTATTGTATTTACCCAGAATGCCCTGTGCTGTAGTCAATATCCTGCTTTTGGAGTAATCTCCAACTAGTACTAATTCCATTGGCAGATTATTTTACGTATAATGTGAAAAATATCTGAACTAATCTGCCAGTGGAACAAGTACTTCTCATCAAAATTAAGGAATTGTTTACTTAAAACAAGCTCCTATTTCTTGTTGAAAAGTTACTTGTAAGCTAGTTTGTCTTATTTTAAATGCAATAAGATATTTGTGCAAGAAACTAGAGCAAAATACGTGTTTTTGCAGTAGAGGCAGTAAGATGGTTCACGTCAGATTTTGTTGGTGCATTACACACCTCCCCACGCAAACCGGACTTTCTAGGCAAACATACTAGAGTTGGGTTAAAGCGGACTATCAGAGCTGGTGTGAATTTTCCTTAAAGTCTTGTGAAGGCTTTAAGGATCAATGTGTAAATCCTGTTTTTTTTTTTAAGTAACTCCCTTCTCTGCATGTTTGTCTTTTTTTCCCCAGAGCTCCTCCATGAGGCGTCCGGTCATCCCCACTGAGTTCGGGGCGAAAGTTCCCACCAACATCCGCCAGCGCTACCTCAACACGTTCATAGACGAATGTGTCAAGTTTTGCCCGTCGGAGGATGTTGCATTTCAGATGGTGTGAACATTTTCTCTACTTTCTGCTCTGCTAGAGTTGGTTTGTGTTGTTTATTAACAGAACTGCTTGTTTGACTAATTGTGGTCAAACACTTGGTTTGACCACAAGCTTTTGGTTTGGTTGACGTTTTCACTTAAAGATGGTTGTGACGGTTGTTTCAGGCCCTTGATGAGGAGAAGCTGGTGTACGAGCGCAGTAGCAGTAAAAACATCTACCTCAACGTTGCCGTCAACACGCTGAAGAAGCTTCGGGGCAAAAGCAGCTCGTGTTCATCACCTGTCAAAAGTATGTAGTTTCTACTCCCATTGATAAAGTTTAAATCCTGTTATGTTGTTAAAAAAACAGACTATAATTGATAATTTTACGTTTTCCACTTTTATTTTGACATTTATGCGTTATAATAAATCTAAGAATCAATTCACAACTTAATCTGCAACTTCAAAAGCAGGTTAAGTTGTGCTTTTGAACACAACTTAACTTTAAGTTAAGTGTTAAGTTGTGTTCCATTTGCTGCTTTGAAAGCAGCATTAAAACTTACATTAAAACTCAATAAAATACATTGAAATTGAGTACTTTCTGCATTGTATTTAATAACGAGGATTTTATTTGTACTCTTCCCCTGACTGATACCTTTTAAGCCTGTCAGGAAACCATGGCTTCATCTGAAAGATGCTAAGCAGCAAATGTCAGATTTGATTTAATCAGATTCACTATAATAGATGTTATGTTTGAATTAGCCCTAGCTAATCAATCATTTTTGTTTCTTGAAAATGTAATTTCTGGATAATCTGGATTTTTTTCACCAATGCAAACATTGGGTTTCCATAGTTCAGAGTGATGTCAGCACAGAGCGGCCATCTTGTTTGACTGCAGAGTTTTTACATCTTCAAATTATTTGGACTTTGAATTCAGGTCAACTCTACGACAAATTATTAATTAAAATTTTAAGGTAACAGAGTCAAAATAATGTGAGAATGAAGTCATAATATTACCAGAATAAAGTCGTACTACTAGGAGAATGAAATTTTTATGAGAAATTTGACATGAAAAATAGCGAAACTTTAAAGTGAGGAATGTTGAGCAACTTGTGAAGTTATACTTTGTTGCAAGATATACAGATAAGAAAATATTTTATCAAGACTTAGAAATGATTGAGCAAACAAATGTGTCTGTTTTAAAGAAAGAACCACACAAATAACAAAGCTTTTTTTCTCATAAAAACGACTTTTTTAAGGCTTTCTTCTGGTAAAATTGCATCTTTATTTTGCTAATATTATGACTACATTCTCATAAACAAACATTCTTGTAGCTTGGCCTTAACACTCTTTTATACAACTAACAAAAAGGAATGACTTAAATAAAGTCACTTTTTCACTATTTTCTGTCATTTGTAATTTCTATTTTAGAAAAAAAGCACACAAAAAAAACAATATTTAAATCCGGCTAGAAATTTTAAGCCGACTTGCCCAGTCATAGTTTGAACTCAAATGGACTGAAATCTGAAATGGAAAATATTGATTTTCCATTATTATCTGATATATCTTAGTTTTTAAATTATTTATGTTCATTATAGTTGTTTGTAAATCAAATTTTATTTGCATAGCACATTTCAGCAACAAGGCGGTTCAAAGTGCTTCACGTCATAAAAACACAAAAATCAACAATTGAAACATTACAATTGTAAATAAATTTTCAGATTTGTTATAGTGTTTGAGGAAAACATTTTATCTGAATTTGTTACAAGAAATACGAGTAAGGGAATATTTGTTTGTTTTCAGTTTTGTACAGCTCATCTGTTTTATCATTAATGAAATGACAGCCAGTGGATCTGCTTTTGCATTTTCTGCAGAGGATTCCAGGCTTGCAGCTAAGCGAAAGGCGCAGTCCCATGAGGAGGTTCTGGGAGGTCGTCTTGCAGCCACAACCAGCTTCACTGTCAACCGGTCGGGCAAACAGCAGGAGGAGAAACTCTCCGGTAAAAAACACATGGCCTCCATTTCAGATCAGATGACAGATGTGCTCATTTCTCTCTTCTTGTTTGTGTTTTTCTGGATTCAGCTCTTTATGCGTCACTTTATCACATGCTTGGCAGCAGAAAACGCAGATTATATCTCTAAAAAAACAAAAAGTAAAACCATTTTTTTCTGTGAGGTGCTGCTTACAGTCTAGAAGCAGTTTCACAGTAGAAGGTCTGTTCAAGCTGCCATGTGACAACCTGAGGGTCACCAACACATGACCCCTAATCAGAGGGAACATCCTAACGGCGCGCCAGCTAAATAACAAGAAAATTACAAAATTAAACTTTTTCTGATCCCCAAGTTTCCTTTGAAAACCCAAGAAGTTTGTTTCCTTTTTGCTTTTGTTTCATAACGTTTTTTTATTGAAAGAAACTGATTTGGAAACATTTTCTCTTGCCTGATATTGTTATTTTTTATTACTTACATCAATATATGAATGATAATTTTATCTGTTACTCAGAACTTGAGTAGATTTTTTACCAAATGCCTCTTTACTCCTAGTTGAGTAATTTCTTGGTTGGCCACTTTTTACTTTTACTCAAGTAAGAGTAGCACTAGTTCAACATATTTTTACCCAAGTAGAAGTAAAAAGTAGCCATCCAAGAAATTTCTTAAGTAAAAGTAAAAAAGTATTTGAGTCTACTCAAGTACTGAGTAACTGATCAAATCATCAATTGTTTAAAATATAAAAATTACATCATCGGATAGACAAAAATATAAAGTTAAGTGAAAACTTTGGTATTTTAAGGACGAAAATGACAATAATTCAGATAAGTAACAAAAAATAACAAAATCAGGCAAAAGAAAATGTTTCCAAATCAGTTTCTTTCAGTAAAAAACTTATGAAACTTTAACAAAAGCTGCAGGTGTGGGTCTGTGTCTGGTGGATTTTTGGTTAAAACATGTTTGCTTTTCATTCAGTGGGTAAAAAATCCAGAAATTTTACTCATTAAGAGCAGAAATATTTCATATTGAAATTACTGAAGTAAAAGTAAAAAGTAGAGCATATTTAAAAATAGTACTCCTTTTTAAAAAAGTTACTCAAGTAAATGTAACTAATTACTAACAAACTGTGGATATTTCTGGATATCTGTCACATATGGAAAAAGTCAGACTCATTTTGTTTTAGGAGTTTGTGGTAGATTTAGTTGTTGCTCTGTTTGTGTAGGCGCCAGCCTGTACAGGAAGCTGCAGGCGTACCTAATGACAGAGGAGCAGCTGCAAGAGCACGGATACCCGCGGCTAAACCCCGAGGCCCCGGGCAAGGCCGTCATCTACAACCAGCCAGAGAGAAAGATCTGCCCAGACCGTGAGGACATACGCAGCGCTGTCCGTCTCAAACCAACACCACGCTTTCAGCTAAAAGGTTTCTGCTAATCTTCCTGCAGCGTTCGGCAGGATATGCTGCCGCTGCGGCGCCGAGTATAAGGTCAGCGTCAACGGCAGCTGCGTCCGCAGAGAGGAGTGCAGCCATCACTGGGGGCGTTTACGCAGACACAGAGGTAAACGCTCTGAGTTGACTTTCCTTCTGAGTCGGTCGTCTCCTCAACGTGTTTTATTCTCCTCTCAGTCGCCGGCGGCTGGGAGACGACGTACAGCTGCTGCTCGGCTGCTGTCGGAGCTCCTGGATGCCAGATAGCAAAGGTATCACAACAAAACAATAATCATATATTAGAAAGATATGGACTCAAAGATTATTCTAGAAGTAGTAAAACCCTAAAATAAACATCGACATGTTACGTTTATTAGCTGGACAAGCAATAGAATTAATCATCCAAACATTTCATTGTTTAGAAAGAAATAATTAAGTGTAACCAAATCACTTTATTATTTTTTAAGATTGTATTTGATTTTTTTATTCTTTTAGTGCCGTATTAGTTGTATTATAATAGTGGTATTAACTTATTTTAGTTAGAGATGCAAAAACTTAAAGCTGTGTATTTATTTATTTAGTTACTTGTATAGTTTTTATTTATTTAACTATAATTATTTATTTATTAGTTTATTTATGTATTAGATCATTTATTTAATGTCGGTTATTTATATATGTGTTAGTGTATTTTTTTTTAAAAATAACTTAAAATGTAAGTTATTTTATTTGATTATAAATATTTAAATGTAGTTATTTGTTTATAATTTACTTTAATCATCAATTTATTTAACTGTAGGTATTTAGGAGTGTTTATTTGTTTATTTATTAACAACAAATTTATTGACTATAGTCACTTGTTGTTTTATTTATAGCTAAAGTTATTTATTTTTGTAGCTATTGTTTGTTTATTGATTTATTCAATCATAGTTATTTATTTAATATTTATTTTAATTTATTTATTATAGTTATCTAACTATCTTTTATTGCTAAATAAATTAGGGTAGTCGAGATATTGCTTTGGATTTTAGGAAAACTTTTTAAATCTTCATGTACCTCCTTTAATTGTCTAATAATCATCTCTGTTTGTTTAATTTTCTCCATCCATTGCTCTGTGTTTCCGTAGCAACATGTGCAGGACGGCCGTAAAGAGTCCCTGGACGGCTTCGTGTCGACGTTCAGCAAACCGCTGCCACCGGACGGAAACGGCGGAGTTTTCGCTTTGGATTGTGAGATGGTGAGTTGGAGCGAAACAGGAAGAAGAATCGCCTCGAATCGCTCCGTAAACCACGGCCGGGCAGCATGGCTTAATCAGACAATCTGATTTTTTTTTTCAGGCCAGGTGCAATTTTAATAGATTTTTTATTTTTATCGCCTGCTTTCTTTTCTAAAAAAAGACGTTGCAAAAATATTTCTAAAAAATGGCTTTTAATTCAGTCATCTGTTCTATCAGTTGTGCGACGGAGTGTCAGGGCCAGGATGTGAGTATTTTTGTTTAATTAGAAGAATATTAGCAGAAAAGAGGCTATTTCACTAGAAAAAAATAATTTTAAACTGCGAAAAAAAAGTTTTTTAGTAAGAAATTGTTTAGTGATCAGGATCTCATCAGTTAGAAATTTGAGATTAAAGTGAATTTTGAGGTAAAAGTCGGAAATCTGGGAAGAAGAAAAAAGCGAGATTTTTTTTTTTCATTGGTCTTAATCCTCTTCCACAGACATTTGACATTTATTTTGGTTAAAAAAATATCTTAGCCTGATCCATTGTGGTGTAGAGTTGACCTGAAGTCCAAATAAATAAAAACTGTAAAAAAAACAAAATGGTGGTGAAAATAAATCCTAATTTTCCAAAAATGAAATCCCTCAAAAACAATCAAAAATAAATGAATAAATATGGTAAACATTAGCGTAGCTTAGCTTTAATTGGATGTTTTCCTGTCTGTGTGATCAGTGCTACACTAAGCAGGGCCTGGAGCTGACCAGGGTCACAGTCATCGACTCCGAAATGAAGGTCATCTACGACACGTTTGTGAAGCCCGACAGCAAAGTGGTCGACTACAACACACGGTGAGGGAATAGGAAGCGACTCCCGGCGCCATCTTGGATGGCTGCAGGTGTGAACGCGCCGTTAGTTGGGTGTGACGAAGCCGCGTCTCTCTCACAGATTCTCAGGCGTCACTGAGGAGGACTTGGTGAACGCCACCATCACCCTGAGAGACGTTCAGGCGGTTCTGCTCAGCATGTTCAGGGCAGAGTCCGTCCTCATCGGACACAGTCTGGAGAGCGACTTGCTCGCACTCAAGGTGACCTTCATCATCCTCTTCATCATCTTCTCCAGGCGCTTGTTGTTTGAGCTGCATGAGCACTGCAAAAACACAAAATCTTACCAACTATTTTTAGTCTAGTTTTTACCGCAAATATCTCAGTTCACTTGAAATAAGACTGAATTAACAGCAAGATAAAGGAGCTCGATTTAAGTAAATAATTCCTTAATATTGATGAAAAAGTTCTTATAAATTAATTTGTAACAAGATATATTTCCCATGTTTTAACTAGAACTTTTTCATCTATATTTTTATTGACTTAAAATGAGGTCCTGAAAAGTTACTTATAAGTTAGTTTTGTCTTAATTCAACTTTACTGAGATATTTTCACTAGAAATTAGGCTAAAAATACTTGGTAAGATTGTTTTTGCAGTGTATGTAGTTTTTAAAAGTGGGTAATTTAGTTTGTGAGAAGGTAAAAAAAAATGGCTGCAGGTAATGCATAATGTAATATCTCATTTATATTCTACCTTATGTTAAATAATCTAGAATTTTATTAAATTGATTACAAAAATTGTTTTATTTTCATTATACACAGTTGGTAATGTATTTAAGGTGTTTATTTCAGTCATTTTGATGATTTTTATTTTGAGCAAAAAAAACAACTAAATATTCTCAGAAAATTAGAATCTTATGCAGCACAAAATAAAAAAAAAGTTTTTATTCCAGAAATGTTTTATTGTTTACACAATCATGAGGAAAACTGCTGCCTCATGACTTCATGCAGATTTTAAATGGTCAAAGTTCATTTCTAAAGTTTTATCCAGTTTAATTTATAATTTTGGGGGGTTTTGTTTGTTCTCTTTGCTTATCTAGTTGGTAATTTTGTAGATCAATTATTTGTTTTGCTAGTCTGTAATGTTTGTTTTGTTTTGCAGTACTTGGTGAACTAAAAAAAACAACTAATAATAATATCGCCTTTCTCAAACTGAAGTCCATAAATGTAACTAACTGAGGACAAAAACGGCTGCTTTAACAAAAATATGTAACTTGTTGCACAAATTTAATGTCTGACAGAGCAATCCAGGCCCTTTCTGTGATAAAAAATGTTTTTCTTTCCAGTAAATAAATCGACTAAAAACAATGATATTTTTAAAGAGTAAGGTTTATTTTACAGATTTATTTTATTTCCTCTCTGCTTCCAGCTCATCCACAGCTCAGTTGTAGACACGGCCATCGTTTTTCCTCACCGCCTCGGTCTGCCCTACAAACGTGCCTTGAAGACCCTGATGGCCGATTACCTCAAACGCATCATCCAGGACAATGGTGAGAAAATCCACCAGACAACCTGTAGATACGTTTTTGTTTTTTTAAGCTGTGCAGCTAGAACAACTTATTCTTTTTCCAACAATTATTTATTTTATCTAGCTAAACTATGTCTCACTAAATCTGACTTTGTTGAAAAATACACTGGCTTTCCAGCACTTTACTGCTAAGTAACAACAAAAAAATCAACCAAACACAAGTCTTCTTACTTTTTTTTTTTCTCCGAAGAGTTTTTGCGGCGCTAGTGGCTCGTATTTGTTTTGACAGTAGGCAGACAGGAAGGAGGGTGAGGAGAGGGGGGAAGACATGCGGCAAAGGTCGTCGGGACCGGGAGTCGAACCCGCGACGTCCGCGTCGAGGACTAAAGCGTGCTAACCCCCTGCGCCACCACAGCACGCCCAAAGTCTTCCTACTTTTAGTTTTAAATATATAATAATTTAACAAACCAGATTTTAACAAAACTAAAACCCAACAAAGTTGTACATAAAAACAGAGACAAATTGTAGACTAATTAATTTAATTGGAGCGTTGCTGCTCTGATTTCAGACTGGAGCACACAAATCTGCTCCAGATTAAACTTCCGTTTCGTGGGTTAGTTGGTGTAATACGCCTAAATCACCAGCAGATGTCGCTGTTGCTGCTGTGGAAGCTTTTACTTCTTTATTTATAGTATGGTACTCCTTATCATAATATTTCTATTAAAAAGGTTAAAATTTTCCATTTGCCTCATTTGTCCAATTCGTTGGATGATTATTGATCTGTAAATTGTTGTCGATGAAGCTCTATGTTGATAAATATGGCAAAGTATGTCACTTTTTTCAGTGAACTCGCCTGCAAAATATGTCGTGTTGATAATGAGAAATTACAAAAAAGAAAGATTTAAAGTGCCAGCAGCAAAACTTTGGAATAAAACCACACCAGAAGACACAAACTGCTTAAATTCTGGTTTTGTGATGTTTAATGTTCTTTTAAATGTTTAGAAATTAATTCCTTCATTAGTCTGGATTCAGAAATCCTGAGCTCTGGCACAGCTGTGAATAATGAATGTTATATTTTTAGAAACTAAAAGTTATTTTTTTCCAGTGTTACTCATCCTATAAACATTTAGCCAAAGTGTTTCATTCTTAATTTACAATAACATTGAGGCAACGATTTATGCAGTCAGAGTCTGTAACTCATAAAATAAATCCATCCATCCATCCATCTATTTTCTGTACACCCATGTCCCTTAGAGGGGTCGGGAGGTGCTGGTGCCTATCTCCAGCTAACGTTCCGGGCGAGAGGCGGGGTCACCCCGGACAGGTCGCCAGTCTGTCGCAGGGCAACACAGAGACAGACAGGACACACAGCCATGCACGCACACACACACACTCACATCTAGGGAGAATTTAGAGAGACCAATTTACCTAACAGTCATGTTTTTGGACTGTGGGAGGAAGACGGAGTACCCAGAGAGAACCCACGCATGCACAGGGAGAACATGCAAACTCCATGCAGAAAGACCCCGGGCTGGGAATCGAACCCAGGACCGTCTTGCTTCTTGCAAGGCAACAGTGCCACTGTGCAGCCCCATAAAATAAATATTCAACTGAAATCTTTTTATTTATATAGCAACAATTCACAACAAATGTCATGTTAAAACACTTAAGACAGATAAATCTGATTTATATACAGAAATATAAACACTGCAAAAACACAAAAAAAACTTTTGGTCTTGTTTTTAGTGCAAATATCTTAGTAAATTAGAAATAAGACAAAACAAGTAACTTTTCAAGAAGTTATAGGAGCTTGTTCTAAGTCAGTAATTAAAAAGAACTAGTTCTACTGGCAGATTATTTAACTTATAAAATGGGAAAAATATATTGTAAATGAAATAGTCTTACAAATCTTCTTTTATCGTCTTATTTTATCGTCTTAGAGTCACGCTTTGTGAATCTAATTTAGACTAATTTAGCTCCATATAATTTATTATATAAAACAAATTAAATATCTATATTCTAAAAACTATTTGTTTCAATGTTTTTTTAATAAATAAAAGTCTAACTAACCACTTCGCCCTTGAGGTTCCTACCTTCACAAACGTCATTAATTTCCTCCTCACCGTTTGGTCACATGATCAGTGTTTCCTGCCGTTTCCTAGCAACGAGGGGCGGCTGACCTTGTGCTTGTGTTCGCAGTGGAGGGCCACGACTCCAGCGAGGACGCGTCGGCCTGCATGGAGCTGATGATATGGAAGATTAAAGAGGACGCAAAGGTCAAGAGATGACCCCTGACCCTCTCACTCTGTGTCCACGGTGATGACCTCCGGCCTCCAGCTCTCGACAGGTGAGGGAGGATAAATCCAGCAGAGTCGTTGGTCGTAGGTGAGGAGAAACTCACAACCAGTAAAGCAATAGGAACCTGAGTCAATGAACGCTGTTTTCTTTCTGTTGTTGCTACTTTAGATTTAAATTATGTTCGCTGGAAAGTATTTTTATTTGAGCAGTGTTTCTTTCAGGCCTCGCACTTGATGTAAATCGTAAACTTTCTATGGAAGAACTTGAAAAGCAGGGGCATTGTCTCAACTGTACTGATTAACAAATACATATATATATATATATGCCTATATATATATATAATAATAATATTCATGCTGGGCTGTCTCCAGCATACATTGCACTATAATATAAATGCTCTTGTTGTACAGGGCCAAAGTCCGAGAACCTCGTATGTGCTGTGATGTATTCACTTCTAATAAGAAAAACCAGTTACTTCTTCTTAGTTACACTTAAGTGCATTAATGTCTTAGTCTGTCGATGGTTTCTATAAATAAACGCTCTTGTTTTTTCACTCACACCTCCTGGTTTTCTACCACATGCTTATTAATGTCATCAGTTTTTTAAGGCGGCGTCAGCAGCTTCTAGTTACTGGGTTTAGTAGGTTGATTAAATGTGTCGAAGAAAACACATTAAAATCACTGATGTGTCAATCTCTGCATGACGAAAACGACATGAATCTCTGAGGATCGATGAGGCGAAACTCGATCTCCATCATGAAATGGAAAAGTCCAAACCAAGCTAAACCGGGGGAAATAATTCAGTTATCAGTTATTTTCACTGATATTGACTTAAAATATACAGTAGAGCTGTAAATGTGCTGTAAAGAGTTTACTTTGTATTTGTTAAACCTTTGATTGTTTATCTTTTCTATTAAAAGGTCTTTGTTAAAAGAAACGGTTTGTCTTTCATTCTTCATGCTTCCTTCAAACTCTTAACTCCATTTGGGCAGAAACGATCAGCTTAATTGTGATTATTGAAATAATCGTTAACTAACTTAGTAATCAATTAATCATTAACCAGAGAATACAGACTCTAAGAAAGGACATTTGCCTTAAAAACAACAAACTCAGCAATTAAGACAAAACTGTCCAAAAAATTAAACATTTTGCATCCAAGATAAAAATGAAGACCAATATACCTAAAACATATACATATATGTCTGTATGTATGCATGTATGTCTTTTTTAGTACATTTTGCCATCCAATTCATAATGCTTAATTAATCAATTTAACTACAAATGATCAATCATACCTTAAAGGAATTATTGTTATTGCATTTTAGGTAGTAAAATATTTTTTATTTCACAATGGAACTGAATTATTAGTTTATTTACATCTTTTTATGTATTAATAATTTTGTATTGATAGAAATAATAAAAAAAATATTGGATTAATATAAATTAATATAAATACTTATATTAATCCAATATTTCTAATATAATATATTTATAGTATTTATATTTTGTATGTATATTTATATAATTTTACAAATTAAATCTGATTAAATAGTACTCAGTACTTATTAGTTATACAGAAATAGTAGTTTCACTGGCAGACTTTTCCACTTATGGGAAAAATGTCTTGTCATAAGTGAAATTTATACTTTTTTAACAATATCAAGAAGTTGTTATATATCTTATTTTGCTGAAAAGTTGCTTCTAAGTTAGTTTTGTGTTTCTCAAGTATACAAAGACATTTGCACTAGAAATACTTTTGTGTTTTTGCAGTGCATCATCACTCTCCTGAAGCTTTTGGTTGCATTTTCAGCATTGGAAATTGATAAAACGGTTCTACACTGCAAGTCTGAGCACAACTGAACAGGAAAAGTTGTAAAAATAGTAACGATATTGAAACATTTTTTAGGCCATTGTGCTTTTGCTCAAAGTTTGTATTTGAACTTGAACTTCTACTTGTTCTTTGTGGAGCTTTCTGCGATGCTGCTTCAGGTCCATGTCTGTGAATTCCTCCTCCTGCACTGCAGCACAAATAGTTTGTGACAGTGCGACAGCTGCCTCCTGTAGTGTCTCCTCAACAGCAGGTGCAGCGACTTTAAACTCTCCTTTCCTTCAGCAGATGCGGAAATTGACAAAAAAACGAAGAGAAAAATGCTAAACTGGAGAGGCCCATCTTTTCTTTGGGCTGTTTGCCTGTTAAGCCGGTCCAGTCACATGTCAGGATGCATTTCCCCCAGCCGGGCCGCAGACCCCAGGTATTAACGGAGCTGGTTAGCGGGGATCAATACTTACACAATGTTGCAGTGACAGGGAGGGGGCCTTCCTAGTGTTCGCCAGAGATTTTAAACATGTGGAGCAAAGCGGCTTAGAGGGTCGTCTTCATTATCAAATTCGATCAGTTGCCTCTCTCTGTGTCTCCCTGTGATCACCTTTAACAAGTGGGGCTTACAGGGGGGCGCAGGGCCCTGAAATGACCCCATGCTAGCAGATAAAGAGCCAAAGAAGGAAAACACTTCATCTCCTGAGCAGCCTAATGGAGAGCGAGTGCAGAACTGATTCATCGTTACTATAAGTATTGACCCTTTGCAACTACGTCACTTAATCATTTGAGGCGCCATGATGGACGTAGGAAGTGAGAGACGGGAGTATGGACCTTACCACAGGGGCCGTGTTTCATTGGCTGATGCCCATTCTACATGGTAGCGCGGCTACCACGTGCGTAGCCCTCTCACAAACACACGCTTCCTGTTAGCTTAGTACAGCCTAATGGCAGTACTGATACAACTTCTACACCTTGAAGCCTGTCTGCTTCAAGGTGTAGCTTTTTATTCCTCTGGATTCACACCTGCACCCCAGCATATTGGGCGCTCTTGACCCCTGGGTCACCCACTGCTGTCTGACCTTCTCCGTCCATCTTTAATCCCTCATTCTCTCTTCCAATTAAGAGTCTAATCTTTACTGGTATTGATCCGCCGGTGTTGCCGAAAAAGAGATCATAGGAGGATAATTGGTCGCTAAGGAGTTAAAACTTCCTCCTCCAGATTTAAATCCAGCTAATTGATTGGAAGTTTAAAATGTTTTCCTTTTGGTGTCATATAGCTGCTCCATCCGAACCGGAGTCGCCTCTTTGTGTATTTTTGAGCTTTGTTGTGTTTGCAGTCGGGTCACTCTAAGCCCAGAGAGTGTCAAGTCTTCACAGCGTGATCCAAGTCCAACTGCTGCCGCCATCCCCCGTCTCCCTCAGGTCAAAGGCCAGCGGTCCCCATCGATCCCCCTAAAGATCCGCTGTCTGTTCGTCCACATCCTTGTGTAAAAAAAAGAAAGAAAAAATCCTCCCAATTGTCCTGTGCGTGCCGATCGATCCGGTCGGTGTCCGAGAGGGAACTCCCTTTGAGATAACTGACAACTACAAAGGTCCCGTTCTGACAGGCTCTTGTCAATACAATTTCCACTATTGATAAGTAATTTAGGAATGACTGGTGAGCTTTATAAAACATCTGTTAAACAGGAGAGTTGAACAATAGTTACAAAAAAGAGGGAGAAAGAGAAGAAAAGAAGAAGATTTACTGATTCTCTGCCCTCATTTAGTCCAGCTGGCTCCACGTTTCCCTCAGTAAACGGGGGGGAAAAATGAAAAAGGAGCAAAATGGGGCGTTAAAACGAAACATTTTAATAGGTAATTTATAAAGAAATACAACAAAATGTCATGAAGAAAAACTTCTAATTTACACCCAAAGTGGATTTTTCTTTTAGGAGATGCTGAAACTGATAAATGTTGTGCAGAATTGGAAAGACTTTACATGATTAATACTTATATCAATTACTGCTTATGTATGAAATGTAAGTTCTAAAAACAAACTTCTAATTTAAAGCAATTCTGCTTTCCATTGCTCTAAATGACAAGAAACAAAAAGGCCTCAATATTTAGAGTAAAGTTGAGCGGATCAATCCAAAATATCAATAACATCGATACAAAGTCGGTATCAGATCAATACTAATGTGGTAAAACTGATGCTTTTGATTCAGATTCCCTCTTGACAGGAATGTAGAGAACTCTGCACAAACTATGGAGCATGGTGGAGGTAGTATAATGCTGAGGGGGAATTCCACAACTAGCAGAAATGGTGCACATCATGGGGGTAATGATTAGGACTGCAGAAAACCTTTTTCAGTTTCAAAATAATATTTCTGCTTGATTTTCTTCAGTTTGAAACTTTTCTTTTAATTTCAAATCTTTTTTTCAGTTTCAAATATGTTGCTTTAAGATAATTTTTCAGTTTCAAATATTTTTTCAAAATAATTTTTCAATTTCAAATCATTTTTTATCTTCAAATATTATTTTCAGTTTCAAAACAATTTTTTAAGTTTCAAGTGTTTTTTTCAATTTCACTTTTCTTTTCTAAATAATTTTCCAGTGTAAAAAAAAAAAATTCAATTTCAAATCATTTTTCAGTTTCAAAATATTTTTTTTCAAAAATAATTTTTCAGTTTCAAATGAATTTTTCTGCTTCAGTTATTTTCTTTGGCTAAATTTTTTTTTCTGTTTAAAATCTTTTCTTATTCAGTTTTTTCAGTCTTTTTTTTTTTACAAACTTTATGGCCCAAATTTAGCTCCGTAAACATCCAGGTATTGAAACACTCAGAATATGCTTTTTTTTAAAAATCAAACTCTATGAAAATTGGAGCTTTAGCAGCTCTTTAACGAGACTTGTAATCAACTTAAACTCGACGTTTCTCATCCCTGTGAAAGAGCAGAACCGTCGTTTCCTTACATTGGGCTGAGCAGTAATTTCCTCTGCTATGCGACAACAGTCACTAAACCTGCATAACACCTGCTCAGCGGTGAGACCGTTGTCAGCGCCGTGACTCGGCCTTTTGTCTTTTGTTCACTGTAATCCCTGCATGTGTAAGTGGATCCTCTAAGAAGAGGATAACCACACTGAAGCGGTTTCAGACACTACAGCAGCAGCACAAATCCACCAACTTCTCCTTTTCTAATGCATTTGATAAGTATTAAAACTTACTGACTTGGTGGATTCACAAACAGTGAAATGAGCAGTTACCAGAAAATATTCAGAAGTTGTTTTCAAAAGAAGAAGAAGGAGTTTATAATGTCGGAGGGAAATATAAATTTAAAGCTTGTAAAATAAAATAAGCTTTTGCGTTTCAGTTTGTGGAGTGAAACTATGGACGAGTTTGACTCTGGATTTAAGGCAATGTATGAATATTAAACAACTCAAACTTCTGTATGAGGAAGATGTCTGTTTTTGTTGTCATCATTATTATTGTTGCTAGAAATGTGATGTTTTAATAAGTTTACTCTATATAGTATTACTGTTATTTTATTGGTGATGTTCTATAAACTTCCAAAGTACTAAAATAAATATTTATGATTTAATAATGCAAGATAGTGGGAGCTTCTTGCTTTGAATTCAGGTAAAGATGAACAGAGTTGAGTAGTAACTAGTTACATTTACTCAATTACATTTACTTGAGTAACTTTTTGAAACAATTTACTTTTAGGAGTATTTTTATTATGCTGTACTTTTTACTTTTACTTGAGTAATTTTACTGTGAAGTATCTCTACTCTTATTTGAGGGAAATTTCTGGATTTTCTACCCACTGAATGAAAAACAAACACGTTTAAACCAAAAATTCACCACATACAGACCCACACCTGCAGTTTGTGTTAAAGTTTCATAAGTTTTTTATTGAAAGAAACTGATTTGGGAAAATTATCTTTTGCCTGGTTTTGTTATGTTGGCCATAAATCACCAACATTTCCACTTAACTTTATATTTTGGTTTGTCTGATTATGTAATTTTTAAATATTAAATGATTGACAATTTGATAAATTATTCAGTACTTGAGTAGACCTTTCACCAAATACTTTTTACTCCTACTTGAATAATTTCTTAGACTGTTACTTTCTACTTTTACTCAAGTAAGATTAATCCAAGAAATTACTCAAGTAACAGTGAAAAAGTATTTGGTTAAAGGTCTACTCAAGTACTGAGTAACTGATCAAAGGATCAATCATTTAATATTTAAAAATTACATCACCAGACAGACCAAAATATAAAATGAAGTGAAAAGTTTTGTATTCTAAGGACCAAAAACACAAAATCAGGCAAAATAACATGTTCATAAATCAATTTTTTTAATAAAACATTTATGAAACTTTAATAAAACCAGCAGGTGTGTGTCTGTGTCTGGAGAATTTTTGGTTAAAACATGTTTTTCATTCCAGTGGGCAGAAAGTACAGAAATTTTAATCAACTAAGAGTAGAAATACTCAAGTACTGTCAAGTACAGCGTAGTAAAAATACTCCTAATACAAATTTTTTTCATAGACGTTCCTCAAGTAAATGTAATTAAGTAAATTAGTTAGTTACTCCCCAACTCTGAATTTTTTTTTTTTTACAGTAGTTCTATTCTTACTTGAGTACAGTTTTTATCTACTCTCTGAACCTCAGAGATGAGACATTTTTGATTTAAGGTGGAGGAGTGGGAGGAGAGGAACCTGGAGGAGAAGAGCCTGGAGGAGAGGAATCTGGAGGAGAAGAACCTGGAGGAGAGGAACCTGGAGGAGAAGAACCTGGAGGAGAAGAGCCTGGAGGAGAGGAATCTGGAGGAGAAGAACCTGGAGGAGAGGAACCTGGAGGAGAGGAACCTGGAGGAGAAGAACCTGGAGGAGAGGAATCTGGAGGAGAAGAACCTGGAGGAGAGGAACCTGGAGGAGAGGAACCTGGAGGAGAAGAACCTGGAGGAGAAGAACCTGGAGGAGAAGAACCTGGAGGAGAGGAACCTGGAGGAGGTGAGCCTGGAGGAGAGGAACCTGGAGGAGAGGAATCTGGAGGAGGTGAACCTGGAGGAGGAGAGCCTGGAGGAGAGGAACCTGGAGGAGAGGAATCTGGAGGAGGTGAGCCTGGAGGAGAGGAACCTGGAGGAGGTGAGCCTGGAGGAGAGGAACCTGGAGGAGAGGAATCTGGAGGAGGTGAACCTGGAGGAGGAGAGCCTGGAGGAGAGGAACCTGGAGGAGAGGAATCTGGAGGAGGTGAGCCTGGAGGAGAGGAACCTGGAGGAGGTGAGCCTGGAGGAGAGGAACCTGGAGGAGTTGTGCCTGGAGGAGAGGAATCTGGAGGAGGTGAGCCTGGAGGAGAGGAACCTGGAGGAGGTTCCTCTCCTGGAGGAGGGGAACCGATCCGAGGAAAGGAGAGCCAGTCGGCGGTGGCAGCTCGGGGACAGGGAGGGTCACACACAAGCACACTCTTTGTGCGCCTCTAATCCCCCCAGCCAACACAGCTTTGGCCAGGTTTCATCATGAAAGTGCCATGAAATAACTACTTTTTTTCTCTCCTCAGAGTAAATCTCCTCTAATCCTGGGGGCTGCGGAGACAAAGGCCCCGGGGACCTAATCCTGGAGCTTTTAGCGGGGCGGAGGGGCCGGCCGGCCGAGCCTCTTCTAAATGACTTATTTCTATCGGACACTAATACAGCCTGACAGCCGGGAACGGTGAAAGGACGAGGAAAATGGCTGGGGGGAGGAAACGGCACCAAACATTTTCACATATCTTGGGCTGAGTGGTTGGTAGTGGAGGAGCTGAGCCGGCCCACAGCTTCATCTGGGAATAAAACCATGAGATTTCCTCTGAGGGTTCGGCTGCACGGACGTACCTGTTGCATTTGATACCGACGCTGACAATATCACTGAAGTATCTCAGTAATATTAATATTTTACGTATAAGAGTGCTCATCTTGTTCAATCGAAGGATTAAAGGTCAATTCCAGCTAGCTTTTAGGTCAATTAATCATCCTTGAGTTTTTCAAATTAAAGCTACAGTATGTAACTTTTATTATATATATACAGTGTATATATATATATATATATATATATCAAATGTTAAATAGCAATAATAAGATATTTAAATAACATATTGTTACTTTGCATATGACAATATGTAAAATAGCAGTGTTTTACATATTATGACTGTTTTGTATAGCATGTTATTGCTATATAAGATAACAATAATGTGTTATTTTATATAAAATAACGATCATCTTGTTCAGATAAAGGACTTTTCAAATTAAAGCTGCAGTATGCAACTTTTATAAAAATGTGTTTTATTACATATTACTCTATGTAAAATAGCAATAATAAGCTATTTCACAAAGAATAATATGTAAAATAGCAATAATTTACATATTATTGCTATTTTATATGGAAATATTTTATAAAACTATTTTTTACATATTATCCATAGTAAAATAGCAATAATATGCTATATGAAATATTTTAATATTGCTATTTTATAGAAAATAATACGTAAAATAGCAATATTCTACATATAGTTATATGTAAAATAGCAATATTTTACATATTATTGCTATTTTATATATTATTACTATGTAAGATTACAATAATATGTTATTTTATATAGAATAATGATCATCTTGCTGAGTCAAAGGGTCAAAAGGTCAATTCTGACCAGCTTTTTGGTGGCTTAATCATCCTTGAGTTTTTCAAATTAAAGCTACAGTATGTAACTTTTATAAAAAATACATTTTTTTGCACATTTGTTGAGACTGTCACTACGTTATGGCATTATGGTTTGAGACAGATAATCTGTGAAAAAATCAAGGTCCTCTGCCTTTTCCCCCGTGCTAACTAGAAACAACCAATCAGAGGTAAGAGGCGGGTCTTAGCGCTGTCAATCACCACTCCATGCTGCAGAGAGCTGCACACCCTGTCATGAATGCTCAGGCTAGTTAGCATGGCCACAATAAACAGTTTCCCTGTTGTTTCTCCACCATTAGCACATATACCAAAGAGTACATGAGGTTGATTGACAGCACTAAGACCATCCTCTTCAGATGGACAGCCATGTCCTGGTGGGTTTTTGTTAACGCACTCTCTTTCCATTTTCACAGGATAGTGAAATATTTAAAGCTTGAAATATTGTTTTACAACTTAACTCGGCTTTAAACGTCTCCATAGGTTTCTCACTGACCTTTCTGCTGTGTTCTTTGGTCTTCATGATGCTGTTTGCTCACAAATACTCTCTAAAACCCCCTGAGCCCTTCACAGAACAGCTGTATTCATACTCAGATTAAATTACAAGTAGGTGGGCTTTATTGGGTTAAGAGGCCTTTTTCATTCAACTGATTGCATTGAATATTAACTAAAGGTAAAAGGGGAAAACAAAAACAGACCATACTCTTCAGATTTTTACTTATTAACAAAATGAGAGGAAAATTGAAAGAAATTGTGAAAGAAATTGCTTAAATTTCTTTCACTAGTACATTATATTAACAAAACTACTTGGATTTTATTACCAGTTCATTCTCCATGCTCATATTTAAGCTTTAGCAAATATTCTGGATTAAATTTGTAAATATTTTGATAAAATATTCCAGAAAGACTTATGCTTGGGGTTAAAATGTCGATTATACCCACCACAACAGCAGCTGTATACACAACTTTAGAAGTACCATGTTGAAAAATTAGTTACTTTTAACAAATTTTTAAAAGTAAGTTTTTGTCAGATTCGAAACTTTTTATGCTACAAACAATTTTGTATGCAAGTCAAAAAGTTTGAATTTTCTATGTATTCTGATAAAATGTTGCAGGAAATACGATGTTTGGGGTTTGCGTGCATTACAACTGCAGCTATAGACGATTATAGAAAGAAGTGCTACATAGAAAAATTTTAAAAAGCATTTTACTTTCTGAATAATTAATTCTACAAATAAACTGAAATTCCTCCAAATTAACATGAATATGCCCAAAGAAAAACTATGATTCTTTCGATTTCTCGTATAATCTGGAGTATTTCCTGCAGGATTTTGAGGAATTGCTCTCGCTGGCTCAGATTAACTTCTCATTGTGACAGTTCATCGGGAAAATATGGTGGCTGTTAGCAAAACAAACCCCCCATCAGGGAGGCGCAGTGGCTGGGGGGCAGTCAGCAGCAGCGCTATGGGAGAATGGAGAGGACAATCAAAGGCTGTTATTTTAATCTGTCCTGCCTCGGAGATTAGCCCTCCACATTGTCTCAATTGTTTTAACTGGGGAGGGAATGAAACGCTCCCTTATTGGGCGATCCTTGGCATAAATCTCTCAAGTTCAATAGTTTCAAAAAACTTGAGCTCCCAGTTGCCCCCCTCTCTTCCCTCATCCCACCTAATCCCAGCTAATACCTTCCTTTCCATTGGCTAATGGCTGAGGGGAGCCTGGGTGAAGGCGTCTTAAATAGTCCGAAGTGAGAATGGTTTCAGGGAAGGAGATTCATGAAGCTGCAGGAAAAGGAGCTGCTACTGCCTGAGGATTTATTTGGGCCTGAATTGGACTGGAGGCTGACTTCTGACTGGAGGAACTCGACTGATCCGAACACAGTCTGGATCTCAGGTAATCTGGTGCTGAATGGTGGGACAGTAATCCAGCTAAATCTGATGTAACCATAATTAAAATACATTTTTTTCACATTTATATTATGTTTATTTATAAATAGTACAACATTTCATTACCCTTTTAAGAGGAGAGATGCATGGTACCAGGTTATAGCAAAATATGCTAATTTCTACAGATTGGTGGGATCAAGTGTGATTTAACAGATTATGACTTGAAGAAAAGCAAGTTTAGTAAAGTGAAAATGAGTTTGGAAAAATGTTTGAATAAGTTAAACCTTTCTAAAACCTACTATTACTACTACAATAATAATATTAATAATGATGCTGTAGCTACATTTTGCTTTTGAAAGACCAATAGGTCTTGTTGTTAACATGTGTTTAACTTATTTATCTTTTTTTAAATTAGTTTTATGTATTACACATCAAAAGCATTTTTAGCCCCACATCTTTGTCTCTTCTATTTTCCAAGTTGTCGTTTTGGGTTTTGTTTTGTTTTTAATTCATAAATGTCTACAATCGAGTGTAAAACAAAGTAAAACTATAATTTGCATATAGATAAGATGCATAATAGATGCATTATGTCAAAAAAACATTTAATTGCTGCTGTTACTGATTATGCTACACGCCCATCTTCCTGGCACAAATCTCTTTTAGCATTTCAGCCACTATGTGCACCAGTAGTCCATCTAACTGTCCAAATATCTTATTGATACCAAGATAATTAATGCATGACACATCAAATATAAAATATTTTTATATTTTTTTATCCATTACAATATTGCACGAACACATATTGAGATGACAAATGTTATTTCATATTTTCTGTAGCTCTAAAATGTATAAAAAACATATACTGTGAGAGCAAGTTATTGTTACTGAAAATATTGTTGGTTTTATCATAAATCTTTGTGGTCCTCTGTGTTTATTTTTTATATTTCTGCCATTAATTACTCACTAACATCTTGAGTTTGCTCAAATGAGAACGATGTTAAAGAAATCCATCAAAATGATCCAGATTTGTTTTCACATTCTTGCCAAATACCATTATTTAAGTATTTTAAGAGTTTTTATGTGCTTCACGTGTAAAATAAAGTTGCTATATAATCAGAATAACTTCCTTTGTTGATGTAGAGTCGCGATGAACTCCTTAAGTTTCTACGGAACCACGGGCAGTGGCGTGTATCCCTTCCACGGTGTGAACTCGGTGCTGTTCGACCTCCGCCACCAGGTGGCGCAGCAGTACCAGGCTTACCCCGCTGCTGCAGCTCCGGCGGCGCACACCTTCTCTGTGGCGGAGAGGCTCGCAGGTAGGTCATCAGGTCCGAATAAAAACAAACATTTCAGGGAAAGGTTCACTGAAGGTTTCAAGTCATCATCACTGATAAAAATACAGAAAAAGAAACAGATTTTAAATGTCAAGTTGAGACCTCTATTACAAATGAGGATTTAGCCTAAATTGAGTATTATTAATAAAAGCTAATCTAAAGTAGCAAAGAAAATATAAAATTACTATAAAGATATGGAGATAGGTAGAATAGCCAAAAGTAAGTGAGGCACTAGTGTAACTTATTTTTATAGAAGTTAACATAAAAAGTAACTGATCACTTACTCAAGTAATGAGTAAGTGATCAAAACATAATTTAATATACAAAACTTACATCATCAGATAGATCAAAATATAAGGTTATGTGGGAATGCAGGTATTTTAAAGAACAAAATTTTGTTTCCAAATCTTTCAATATAAAACTTACAGAACTTTGACAAAAACTTCAGGTGTGTGTTTGTGTCTGATGATTTTTTTTTTTTTTTTTGGTTAAAAAGGGTTTGTTCGTCATTCAGTGAAGTTGTTCACAGTAAATAGAGTATCCAGAAATGTTACGGCAATACTTTATAATAAAGTTACTCAAGTGAAAGTAAAAAGTAGAGATCCAAGACATTAGAGAAATAAGAGTACAGGTATTTGGTGAAAAAGCTACTCAACTGATCAAAACATCAATCATCTAATATTTAAAATCACATCATTAGACAGACCAAAACATAAAGTTATCTGAAAATGTTGGCATACTAAAGATCAAAATGAAAATAATTCATAAAACAAAACAAAATCATGCAAGTGAAACATTTTTCCAAATCAATTGGATTTGGAATCCAATAAAAACTAGGAATAGTTTTTATTCCTATATAAAAACTTGTGTTTGGTGTTTGTGTCTGGTGACGTTTTGGTTAAAACAAACTTTTATTTACTCAGTGAAGTTACTCACAGTGAGTCGAGAATCCAGAAATTTTACTCAACAGTAGCGGTACGTCGTGATAAAGTGACTTAAGTGAGGGTCTAATGTAATAAAAAGCTACTCGAGTAGAAGTATCTTAGTAAATGTAACTGAACTAATGAGGCCTGTTTGTGTTTTGTCCTGTCAGAGCTGATCCTGGAGGCTCGCTATGGCAACCAGCAGAAGCAGCGACGCAGCCGCACCGCATTCACAGTGCCGCAGCTGCAGGCTCTGGAGGAGGCCTTCCAGCAGACGCAGTACCCAGATGTCAGCATGAGGGAGAGGCTGGCCATGTGCATCAACCTGCCTGAGGCGCGCATTCAGGTGGCACCACCCTTAACGTGACTCATGCTGACGTCACTGTGCAAAAGTCCTGAGTCATTCCCCGTTTTCTTATGTTTTAGTTGAACTTTCTGGGTCTAATCAGTTGTCAAAGCTTCCTGGAAATCCTTCTGTTTTATGTTTAACACCTGAAAAATGTTATAAGAATGTTTTGGTTTTGATGTTGTTTGTTTGTTTGAGTCCTTAACTTTGACATATGAATCATTCAGGTATAAAAAGTCTGACATACTCAAAATAAAGATAAGATAAGATAAGATAAGATGGATGGACGGACGGATGGACGGACAGATGGATTTTTATTAAACCGTCCATGCTTAACATGTCTTTCATATTTGATATAAACAAAAATGAGTCAATGGAACAAATTTGAATACTTTATAATTTCTTAAAATGTCCTAAAACGTATGTTGAACTTAAACTTAAGAGTTATTACTTCAAAAATTTATTTCTGAGTTACTTTAATTAATGGGAATGAGTTACCACAATATTTTCTTAGTTTTTAGTTCTTTCAACTTATTTCTGTTCTTAAGATGCACTGTTAGGTTTTACAGTGTACAGATAACATAAAACCAAGCAAATAAACAGATTTAAATTACTTAAGAGGTCAATTGCAAGCAGACTCAGGGCTGGCCAATAAATCAATAATAACCTGTATCAGGGCAGATGCATGATCAATACCAATAGATAATATGTCTGATAGAATATTCAATCATTTCACTGAAGTCCGATCCAGAGGAAAAACTTTAACCGCTCAATTTCTCTCAGCTTGCTAAGCTAGCTTGGTGGGGTCAATTTACTCACTCGCTCTCTGGTTACCTAGCAACTCACTCGTTCTATGGTTACCTAGCAACAACTTATTAGGCAACTTGCACAGTCCAATGTTCCGCCATTGTGCCTAATTGCTTAAAAATATATATTTTTAAAAAGAGTGTGAAGTGAAAATGTGGCTAAAACAGGATTGTTACCAGTTTGTCAGTGTTTCAGATATTTTAAACAACAAAAACAATTGTCAAAATTATCGATATTGACTGATATGAAGCACTTTTTTTGATATGTTTTTCAGCCATATCGTCCAGACCCAAAACTAAATTGGACTGCTAACATTTTAATCACTAATTCTGTCCTAAGTGTAAATATTCTTTCTCTCTCTGTGCTGGTTTTTTGTGCAGGTGTGGTTCAAAAACAGGAGGGCAAAGTACCGTAAAGGCCAGAGAAGCTCCTCTCTTCCACGGGACTCCTGTCGGGACGAAACTCTGCAGAGCAGCAAAAAGTCACCGGAGGAAGTGAAGACAGAAGACAAACAGGACGTCATCACATCACACGCTGAAAGCCAAGCCTCTTCACGTTTCTGTCCTCGGTTCACTCCCACTGTGGATAAAAACCAGGATGCTAACCCTGACCTGTCGCGGTTTGCTCCTTCACTGCCGTCCGCGCCGCTTCTCTCCTTCTCGGCTGCAGATCGTTTCTGTCGCCCGCCTCAGCAGCCGCTTCTGTCCGCTGAGTTTCCACTTCCTCCGTTGTTCTGGCCGCTCATACAGCAACACTTCTCCATCTCAGGGAATCCTTCATCTGCTACCAAAAATGGCAGCCTCCCTCTTCAGACTAATTGCTCCACTAAAGTGTTGGGCCATCCTGACCTGTAGGATTCAAACCCTCTGAACTCGTCTTGAATTTGATCCATTTCACCTTGAAATTACCATCCAATCTTCACTCAGATTGGATGAAGAACATCTGTGAACATAATTTTAAAGTCTTGCAACAGATTGTCATTTGGATTTAAGTCTGGACTGTGACTAGAACAGGGGTGTCCAAACTTTTTAGGCTGAGGTCCGAACTCCCCAAGCTGAAAGTATCCAGGGGGGCCAAAATTTTACTTTATTTCATTTCCACAATTAAAAATGCAAAAATATTATTGTGAATGCTTTCTCTTTTACCTACACAACAATAAATAAAACATGTAATATTTTACATTTGCCTCAATGTTTACAGTTATTTAAAATATTGGATTTATTACTTTCCATTTTTTTAAGACAATAAAATGTTTTTAGTTTATTCCCAGAGACGAAAGTAAGAAATTTCCTTTACAACCTTTCCTGTATGTAGGCTAATGTAATGGAATGGGTGTGCCAAAGTCTGATTTTGAATAAAAACATGCTGGAGGTTCATGGCACAACTAATAACATAATAATAATTAATAATGTCAACTCAAGAAAAATTCTGTTGTAGTTCATATTTTTTGTTTAAGAAGATATGAACTTGGCACAGAAAATCTCATCCTAAAAAAGTTACAAAAAGTTTTGGATAGCCAAATTTGTGCTGTTCTTGAACTGCAGTAAGGGGCCACACAAAATTAACCCAAGGCCACAAATGGCCCGCGCCCGCGGGCCGCACTTTGGTCACCCATGGACTGGGTCATTGCAGCAAATGCATCAACTTTGACTTAAATTATTCCTTTGTTACTCTGGCTGTGTTTTTAGACAAGATGTCTGCAACCTGAGCCTCCAGAGACACAAGTACCTATTTGACTCTTTGCTAACTGAGGAGTTTAAATATAAATATAAGTACAACTGCAGGTTTTAGCATATTTTTATAAAATTATTTTATTGAATTTCCACAATAGAATGGTAAACTTGATGTAATTTACTTTTACTTACACTTGGGACTCTTATTTTCCGTTTATTTTAGCCAACAGCTAGAAATATTTCAGCGGTGTAATACGGTTTCAAATGTAGATATGAAAATGTTTAAGAAAGGCTTACTTTTAAGTGACTCAGCGCTGCAGCATGAAGGCGTAAAATTAAACAAATCCACCTCTTTTCTGTTGTTTAAGCTTTGTGAGCCTTAGCAGTTCTGATAGTAAAACTGGTTTCAGCATGCTAAAAAAAAAAACCTCTGCAGTTTGTTTTGACAAACTCAACTAACTAACAGTTGCCATGTGAGAAAATCTATTTCTGAAACACATTATTTTAAAATGTAAGATTAGACTGATCATTGTCACAATAATAATGCAAGACAATATCATAAGTTATCAAGATATGCCAGGATTTCTTATTTCAATAAATAAGAAACATGGTTCATTAAAAAAAATCAGAAAATATGCATGCATGTTTAAAAAACAAGATGGAAAAATTATTCAAGGGATGAACAAACTTATTGTTTAGATTAATACACTAAAAACACATTTTGTGCTTACTGCTCCATATTTTTTTGATAAAAGTGAAATGTGCATCACAAAAATAACTTTTTAATTATTTGTCTAAATATACACCATTTAAATTAAACTCTAGTATTATCACAATAGTTTAAAAAAAATTTTCTTTCATGTTTCCATTCATTCGTATTCCTTTGATACGTGGAATTAAAAGCACATATTTGCCAACTAAACCCAACCAGTTTAGAGCAGCTCCTGCGTATTTCTGATGTTTTGTCGTATTCTCCAAACCAGTTGAGTTAGTTTGTTTGCGTAACGTCGTGCAGAGAGAATAAGCGTGACGCTGCGCAGCTGAGGGAAGCTTAAAGAGACCACAGTGAAATCATATCGACGCTGAAGTTGGCGTCCGATTTGAGGCTTCCGACTCAGCACTTGTGTAAAGGGAGATTTCGCCTTTTAATTAGCCTAGCTCAAAATCTAAACTATTTAAGATGGTAAGACATGAGCTGAGTTGTTTTACACTAAATGCAGAATCTTTAAAACAATGTTTGTGGTTCTTTCAAATATTATTCTAGTTGAAAATCAATATTAAAAACATAAATATTTAATAATTTTTGGTGTTTTTGAATTAAAACCTGCTTGAATTATCTGCTTAGAGACAAGTAGACAAGTCAAATCTTCACAGCACACAGATGATGTAGGAGACTATACATTTACTCTTTTTATTCCTTAATGAATCAAACTGCGTTATTAAGCCATTATGTTTTGAGGCTTACCTTTCTTGTCTTTAAGACTATTGTCAAGTCAGCAGGTATTTATGTCAGGATTGTTTTAGGCGTAACATTTCTTTAACATAAATATTGTTCTAATTTTCTGAGAAACTGAATTTTGACTTTTCAGTAAGCCAAAACAAAGCAATTATATTTAAACCTAACAGAGATAAAAGCCTGAAATATATCAATCTGTGTGAAAACATTTGTTTTTTCAGTTTGAAGTAAATTACTAATATAAATTATGTTTTCTAATTTGCAGTGATGTGCCCAATAGAGCTTTGTATTCTAGTCACTTTTTATTGTTAAAACAAAATCTCATTACATACATACTGTACATTACCGACAGACACATAAAGTATCCAAAAGAGAAATTAAATGTTGCCATAACTAATCTTATCTACATCTCTTCAAAATGTCATTGTGGATGGTGATGCTGTGACCTGGAAGAATCTCCAGTAGCAGTCAGTCTTACAATGATTCTGAAGAGGTCTCTGACTAAAGACTGTTGCTGTGACAGTCTCATGACTGTCATAACATGCTAACAGCTCAAAATCAGGCAGCAGCGATGATATTTCACAGCAACATGTCCTGGACACCATCAGTTGTTGCTAAGAACTGCTAATCCACCTAATTTGCTTTTGCTACTCTTCTTTAAATCTCTGTGTTGTCTTATGGTTAGAAAGCTGGGGTTGGTGGAATGATCCTTACCCATTGTGATCAATAGGAGAGATGGATTGGGTTTTGGGTGGTAGTTTAGGAATTATTTGAGCTTTGTAGATGCTAATTAGGTGCCCCAAGTTGTAAAATTAATATTGGTACCATTGATGTATTTTTGACAACTATCCAAAACTTAAGAAGTAAAAGAAAAAACCCTTCTAGTTGGACAGAACCTAAAATCAGAGGGAATAAATGTCCAAACACTCAACACCTCAACCAAACCAAATTATGAAGAAAAATGTACAAAACAATAAATCAGAATGAACAGAGCTAGAAACATGCTGCTAGCTTATGAAAATCATGATGTTTATAAAATCAATTTAAAGTTCTAGTTGTACCAAAAACAAATAAATATATTTTAGGGAATTGAACTATACAAATGAAGCTATAAAAATAGAAATTATACTTCTATTTTAAGTCCCCTGTTCCATTGTCTCATGCCTTATGTGTGTTTTTGGAAGGCTACATTGAACAGTGAATCAGAAATTATGTACAATAAATAGCAAAACCATTTAAAAAAAACTGCCACGACATGTTCTGTTACAGATGTCAAGCTAAATTGAATTCGAGTTGGGTGTATTTTTTTTTAGAAAATCTTGCCTGGTTAGCTTTAAATCGGGTGGAATAGTCCTTTACCAAATAGGAAACTAAAAATCAGACACCAACTTCATCACTGTGAAATCATAGCAACTTGGGGACAAGAGGAGCTAAACGGGAAAGAAGCCAACGATCGAACAACCATGACTTCGACTGGGTTTCGATAGCTGAAAATTACAAGGTAACACGCTGTATTTTGACGACTAAAGTTGTTTTATGGAGGGCGAGTGTTTTGTGACCCAGTGTCTCCGTTTGTGAGCGTTCCGGTTCGGCGTTCCGTGAGCTAGTTTGCTAAAATGTCTCTGAGATCCAGGCTGCGCCGCTTGGTGAGCAGTTTCGGCTGGTAGGATTAAGGAGTTGCCCGGTAGTGCTGTGGGTAAGATCCGTAGTCGAAGTTTGAGCCGTGAAACTACATTTTCAGGTGAATAAATTGTTTTTTTTTTTAGTTTCTTAACGTTTCCACAGTATCTTGTCGTATTTCTCGCGACGTCGTTTGGGACGTTGTTATTTTTCAGTTATAAAGCATTAACTAACTAGCTCGATAGCATTGGGTATGTCAGTCAATGAATATTTTATGCCCCTTCTTGCTTCTACTTGCTCACTTTGGTCACTAACATTTAGGTAAGCTGTGGTGGTTTTCCTAAGTTATCAGTGTAGCTAACGTAAGAAGGTTAGCTGTTTCTATTTTTTTTTTAACAGACGTTGGGCCAAAATTCACGGTGTTTTTGTGGTTGCTAGCTCTTCTTAGCCCTTTTCATATGTTAAAAATCGTGTAAACATTGAAAATAAACGACATTACCACAATAACAAAGAATTGCTGCTGAAATTATATGTCGTAGACTACAGTTTCGTAGTAAGAAATTAGCAGCGACTGAGCGATTTGAAGCTAACCATTTAGCATCGTACTATCTGGCCTTGTCCGTGGTTAACGCTAGGTTTTCGTATCGCTGAAGCCTCACTTGTTGTTTTTGAGATATTTTTAAAGTACAATTTTCTGTTATTATTGAGTTTCGAAAGGTGGTGTCGAGAATAAAGTCGAGCATTTGGGATTACGTGAAGCTAAAGCTAAATGACAGCTGTTAGACGCGCTTCGGAAGCTTGTTAGCCATTAGCTTCCCTAAACATAGGCTAAAAGGCCAGTGTGTATGTTAGTAGAAATGTTAGCAAAATGTTCAAAATATATGTCAAAAACATTTTACATGAGATGTTATTATTAGAATAACTTCTCTTGATCCCAAGCGCTTGTATGTAGGAGAAAAAAGGGGGAAAGTCGCAGCATATTAGGATAAGAAATAATCTTGTTTTATGTCCCTCGGGTTATAATAAACACTTGTGACTCAAAAATAAATGTTCATCACATAATTTGCGTTATTTTATTTAATCAGTTTCTTTTTCGATTGTAGAAGTAAAATTTTCAGCAAATATTAATTGAGTTTTATACATTTTAGTGGTTCGAATACAGATTAACTGTGTTATTATCTAGATCTACAGCAGTTTGTAGTTGGATTTAAAAACTTTAAGTCTTTCTGCCCAACCATCCATCAGTCCAATGGACTTTACGTTTTTCCATACATCCATTATTTATGTTTTCTGTCCTTCCTGGTTTTTGCAAGTTCCTTATTTAAAACAGATGTTAGTCTTTGCGGTAGTGCTAGGTCGATTTCCAATGTGAGTATTGATACATATTAAGGCATGTTTGGTGTTCTAGCTATTAAAATGCACAATTATAAGGATATGTAGAGGTTGGCTTAAGTATTTGTAGATTTTAGTTATTTTTGGGCAAACATATTTTGTTTGAGCTATTATTTGCTCAGGTCATTGCATACGTTTTGAATATATTGAATTTTGTTTTCTTTGTGCTTTATATAGGTACCGTCAAACATTTCCTGACCTATTTTGAGTGTTGGCTTTATGCTTTCTACAGGGATTCTCAAAACTAACCGCAATAGAAAGCATTTTTGGAGATGTGGGCACAGTAGTTACTATCGCAAATCAAGGAACTGGAATCAAAACCATTGTTGCAAACTCACTGAATGTAGCAAACATAATGCCATCATCATGCAAAAGAAAATCCTGGTGTTTAGTACCAACTGGATCCTCTTTGTTTACATTAGTAGTACATTGCTACCATCATTTTCAACAGAGTTATGTCAAAACAAATAATTCACTCTGAGGAATCTTTTAAAAAACATTAAAATAATACAAATATTGTGCATTGACTAAAGAAATCAGCCAGTTAAAGCATTTTAAAATTCATAAAAATCACAAAATCCCACCCCCTCAAAATTTTCTGCAAATATATCAATAATCGGCATAATTTGATGTACTTTAAATTTATATTGCATTCAGAATCATAAGATGCAGAAATGGGGAATAATATTGAAATTTTCTTCACTTTAATCTTTCATTTTATGTTGGGATCAAAACAGCCACCTCTATCAGAAAACCTGTAGCAGATTATAGTTTTTAGAAGAGAAACTCGCCTCACCAGGTCAGACCTCAAAGAAAGTATCAGCCAAGAGAAACTTTTTTTTTTTTGTTGCTATATTTGTAATAAAAAATTTAGTTGCTCACTAAAACATGGCTAGTAATATGTAAAATAACACTATATCACGATGAAACCTGGACAGTTTTAGGTTATGATTGTATTTGTTAAATCCAGACATCTTGAATTTAGACCTTCAAGTTGTCTAAGGTCTATAAAATAAGCTAGTTATTCAAATTGCTTTGAATGCATTTGAAGGAAACTGTTTCAGAACTTTTCTTTTATTATTAGAAAAATAAACATCCATTCAAATTCATGCAGAAATGATCAAAAATGTTAATGGTTAGCTAAAACAAGCTAAAAACGAACTTCAGCAATCAACAAACTCTAATGGCAACTATGAGCTCATTGCTAGACTTTATCACCAAGATGTTGGCAACCGGGTGATCATTGATACTGTTGTACTTATATTTATCATTTTAGAAATTATCTTCCGTGTACCTGACCAGATTAGTTGAAAATAATCTTAACTTTAGTCACTGTTTCTAAATTGTGGTTTGGAGATTTATCAATTAATAGTTTTTATTTTCAAAAATGGTGTTTCATTGCTGCAGACATTTAAACGCTGATCTAATATATTTTAATAACCTGGTATCAAAGCTGTGCGGTTCATATCCTGTAATGACCAGAAACAGAAGTAATGAGACTGACACATTTTACACGGGACAAGTTTTTACAACCTTTACAACTTTGCCAATAATCTCTAAACATTTCCTAAATTATGATTTAAAAAAAAAAGCTGTTATTATCAAGTTCTTTACAGAGATAAACAGTGTTCCCAGCAGTTTCCTTTTTGACTCAAAGTGTCTGCGCTGATTATAAACTGTCTTTATTTTACCATGTGGCTTTTTTATGTGTTTATTTTAGATGCGATCTGCAAGACTAGATCTAACACCAAGACTAATTTAATCCAATGTGTAGTGTTCAACCGGCACTCATTTGAACAAAAACTCCCGGTGAAAAATAAACAGTTTCTGAAATTAGCCTTTATTTAAGTGGTGTATAAATTAGGTGATTGAAAGCCTTTTATTGTGACCAATTGTTAGTTTGTTCATTTTACTGATTTAAACATCTACTGATTTAAACTGTAAATCAGTAGATGTGCCTCTGATTAGAAGAAAAACACGGAATATTAGATTAAAACCAGTACATTTGTCCAATTTTCCATTCAGTAAGTTATATTAAAAATGTTTATTATAAGCCTTCTGACACATTTCTACTTACGGAGTAATGTTAAGAAGAAAAATGTTTTATTTCAGTGAGAACATATTAGTACTAAATTGTTTCTAAAAGCAATTCTTCTGCTAACCTAGAAAGCTTCTCTACCGTTTGCTCCTCTGTGTCACTTTTATTGTCACTTTACTAAATCAGATTAGTTGAACATTTTATTACTCTATTTTTCATTTCACATACATTTAATTGCTTTCATTAAAGCGCATTACTCATTCATTTTGAGCATGCCCCCAATCCATTTGATATCTTATTTTGAAATGATAAACGGTGATTATTTTATTGCAGTGATGTAAAATAATCATCATTATAATAATCATCTTTATATCATCTGGTTTAATTTGATTTGAAATGAGCTCTTTTTCATTTTTTTTAAGTCCTCTTATCAATTGGTCATGTGAGCAGATCAGGTATTTTCATCTTACTTCCTTCTGCAAGTATCAGTCGTGTGTTACACAACAAAGAAGACATGGCAGAGTAATGACTGCGAGTCCTTTCTGTTCCCCAGGTGTGAAAACGGCAGCAGTAAAGAACTGTTGACCTTCACAGGTTTGCTGTGGACGTTTCTGTGAATCCTTAAAACATTTCAGACGTCAGTAATCCTACTAATTGCAATAAAACAAGGTGCCATATTTGATTTGGAGTTTGACAAACTGTGGCGTTGTTTACTGGAGGGCTTACTTTTTGTCTCCCAGATGTAACTGAGTTATCCGTAGACTAGACGGTATCCGAATGCATCAAATTGGATGCTTTCCTGTGATGCAAATTATGAAAAGAAATGAGGCATTACATCAGTCATTGATCTGTGTAAGTGCCTTTCCATAGAGAAGAGTCACTGTCCGTGGCTTTTGCGTGCATTACCTGTGCTCCTGATCAGCAGAAGCATCTCAGATCATAGACACAGTGGAGCTAGTGATGTGATCCGAATACTGTTACCTACAGAAAACTGTAGGTAACAGTAGGTAAAAGATGTAGGTAAAAGATGGTTGAGATTAATATTGCAACTTCCTGCTCTAACTCCTTAGAGCTCATCTAAAAATGTTTGCACTTTTTATTAATGTTCAAGTGCAAATTTGTATTTTTATTTTCACAATTTTTACTCCAAAGTGCTCATTTTGAATTACTTAGAAAGTCACCTAAGAGTGAAAATGTTTCTTAGTTGTCAAAATGAAAGTATATCTATTTTTGTTAGTTATATGTTACACACGTTATATGGAATTTTACTGAATAGAGTTTAATTGCATAAAAAAAATCTGTCTGATGTTCTGTGGAATATTTCAGCTTGTATTGATTGCTTTATTGAATTTGCTTTGCACCAGTAAGCACTAAGCTCTTATTTCAGCAGTAGTACAAAGCAGCCACAGTCAGCATAATTTGATATTGAAGTAAAAAGTAAAAAAAAAAACAAATTCCTGAAAAAATGATCTGAACGACTTAAGAACCGGTCATGGTTAACCAGATTCTCACGTGTTTTGTAGTAATTTATAGTTTGTGTTTTAGGTTAAACATTTTTTTTTTACTATTTCTTATTTTAAAATTATTCAATTTAATAAAATGTGCTTATGTTGAATGAATCAATACATCAAAATGGATTTCTATAGTACCTTTCATTAGAATGTGGAGCCTTTAAAGGTGAAAAGCAGAACCAATTTCCCTGCAAATGGCAAACAAAGTAGACATGTTCTTTTGAGATTCTCACCTTGAGTAATAATTGTACTTCTTCACATTAGTATGTTAGTAACAGAATAATTTAACCTCAATAATTTTTGTTAGAAATCACTTGCCAACCGCCTCTTAGTTTAGAATCAGTAGTTTCTGTACAGCTTCACCTTAACATAAGTACTTTATGTTGGTCTTTTAGTATCCAGATATAGACTATTCAAACATTTTATTTCTTAAGGTAAGTTTTAAGAGGTTTCTAGCAAAAAGTGATCTGTAGCCCCAATCTATAGTCTATAGTTTGTGTCCAGGATGTGTGGGGTTTGCAGAGAACAAGACAGCAAGTATGAAGGAGCATTTTTAGCAACTTTTAAGCATAATTGTAAAAAAAATTTCAATATATATGTATGGGTACTGAAAAAATAAATTTTTAAAGATTTTTAGGAAATTGTGAAAAATTTTAAAATTAATTTAAAATGTTTTTTTTTTCATAATGTATTTACATAATGTATTTTTTAATTAAAAAAATTCACAAGCATGATGTTGGGAAGCTACTCTCATTCAAAGTGTTCAACATTAGTAAATGTAAATATAACAATTAGTGATATAACATTTATAATACAAGTGTGAAATTAGAGGTAATTTAAATATAAAACAAATAAAAAGGCAAACAAATATAGTAAAAAAATAAATAAAAATGGTTATCCAAAGCCTAAAATCTCGCCCCAAATATAAATGTACATTTAAAAAAAAACTCAATAAAAATATTTTCTTAATTCAAAAATAAACGGTATTGTAAATTTACCAAAAAAAAAAAAAATCCTTAAATATTTAAAAGATGCGTCTTTGGTTTACATTTAAAAACTGGAACAGTTTCAGCCTTCCTCGGCTCCTCGGGGACACGAGGGACCCTCGGAGGAGGGTGCTGTTGTAAGTCGCGGCGCCGTCATACGCTTTAGTGACAGCTGACATACTGGGAAACGGTAGATCTCATTCACCAAAACTTTAATGCCCCAGGAATGTAGGCATGTTTGCATGGCTCACTGAAAATTTGCCTCACAAACTAAACGGTGGGGATTTTTCTTTTTTCATCTCACTCAAAGTTATGCATCAACCTGCTGATGGGGAAAAATGCAAATGCTCATACTTTCCAGTTTCATGTGATCGGTGAAGAGTATGTACAGGAGCAATGGATTATTTTTTTTCCCATTTTTTTAAAGGAAGATTAATAACTTTGAGTTCAGATAACCTTTATGTTTAAGCCACCTATAATGACGTGGGCTGTTGCAAGCTCTTAAAAACATTTTCTCAATCTATAAACTCATTAGTCTGTGTTTTGTTTTGTTTTTCAGACAGGCTGACATCAGTCCCAGCTGTTCCCGGTTTTGCTGTTCCTTGGACCTTTGGGTTGAGTCCGGTCGTAGCCGTGCAACATGGAACCTCTCCACTGCGTGAATGAAGGCTGACCAGAAGGAAGGCGGCTGTCCAAATGACGTTCCCAAGTGGCCTTGTGGAAGCAGTAGCTGCGTGTTGGAGTGCTTTTTCATGATTACCGTTGTATGTGTGTCAGCGGGAACAGCTTAGCGAAACCCGACGTTTTCATCGGGCCGGGGAATGAGACTGGAGTCAAGAAATCCACAAGAAAGAAGCTCCTGTTTATAACCAACATTCTCGAAAAGCTGTATGATTGACACACAGGCCACTTCAGCTGCGGTGTTGGCTCGTTTAAGTGTGCGCGGGATTTTTTAACAGCAACGCCTCTCCTCTGTTCTGTGATATCAGTCTCTCTCTTTAAAGTAGTACCCTCCATTACTGTTGTTGGAGTTTCTATGGTTTGCATGGCTGGAGAATAACCGTGGAGAGGCCAGGGTATCACAAGCTTATGGATTTTGATAAGAGAGGGGGCAAAGGAGAGACAGAGGAAGGCAAAAAGATGTCTAAGTCGACGGCCAACAGGACTGGCGGCAGGGGTACAGGGACCAATTCTGGAGTTCTAATGGTTGGCCCGAACTTTCGTGTGGGCAAAAAAATCGGCTGCGGTAACTTTGGAGAGCTGAGGTTAGGCAAAAACCTCTACACTAATGAATATGTGGCCATCAAATTGGTAAGTGCTCATCTTTTGAAACTTTTCAGTCAGTTGCTGTTACTCTGTCTGCATAGTTTGCATCCCATGTTACAAATGTTTCTTTGCTAATTTTATTAGCCTGAAGGTGTTTTTGATTTTAAAAAGGTGTTTTTAAGTGACGCAGAGAAACAGGAAGTGAATAGAGTCCGCCTTTTTCCCACATCTGGACCTCATGAGCGTTTCTGCCTCTGTTATGGCAAAGAAGAGGGCGAAAAAACTCACAGTACACCGCCTAAATCCAATAATTTATAAAGTTAATTTCAGATTAAACTGTTCTGATAAATGTATTCTTATATATTCTTATCCAGACTACATCAAACTACATTTCCATACTTTGGGACACATTTGAGGGACCTTGTTTTAGAAATTTAGACTTTTCTTAAACTGTTCAGTATCTGTGATGTTTATTTTGGTGAAACCACATGAAATGTCGAGGCTTGTTGGCTTTCTGATTACCCAACATTTTCCTCTGAACGCCTACTTCTCTTAACATCATTTCTGTTGCCACTTGTAGAGTTTGGATTGCTTTCTGATCAGTCATATGTTCTTCCCCAGGAACACTTTGATGTCAGAAACATGAAACTGAAATTCTGGTTTAGTCTACTGTCCATACTCTTGGTGTTCTCATCATTATCCCTACAGCTACTTCCATGTATGTTTCCTTATCCGTCATGACTCTTTCTCATGCGGATGCCAGGATGTGTGCGTGGGCATTCAAAAGCACCGCGGTTGGCACAAAGCCATAATTGCACTTCTGCTCTCCTGAAATCTTTAATTGCACTCTCTGCCTCTGCCCCTTTAGCTTGAGAACCTCCCATCTGTTGGGTATTTTTACCTCTGTGGTGTCCAGCTATATCTGGACAAGCAGCAGTGCCATCTTCATCTGCCGCCAGGACCTTGTAGTCCCTCTAGCATCTATCTGGATGAGTCATAGAGAGGATGAAGTGCTGGACTCTAGAAAGACCCAATGAAAACAGGGTCGCGTTTGTATTTTTACAAGTTATTTTTAAGTTCTTAGGAAGAAAACAGGCTTTTTTTGCTGTAAATTTCATCTTCAAACTTGATTTTAACTTGCATCATTCAGATTTATTTCTATTCAGTAAAAAAAAAACCTGAATTAATCCACAGAGGAAAAATAAAATAAAAATTTGTTAGGGGGCGCCTTATGGAAAACAACCAAAAATGAACATGCACTTAGCACCACACTGTGACCTTTTCTGTTTGTCACCTCAATTACGCATCAAATCTAAAATAATGCTTACAGAGTCTTACAGATAAAAGGGAATTTGATGATGCAAGTCTTCTGACTAATGTTTTGCTCTGGGTTTTAAGTAAGTTGCAATATTTGGATGCACCCAGACTGTTTACTGTTCCTTTATCACTTTGTCTACTAAGTTACTGGATATCTTGAAGAGTCACATTTTTGTCATTTTACTTGGGGATTAACAATTCAATGCAATTTAGAGATATAGAGATGTGATGGTTTTGAAATGTACAAAAATATTTTGTTATTGATGTTTTTTTCATCTTTTCATCAGCAAACACAAACAGCATCTGTTTTAAATTTAAAACAGGTCAGTGTAGAAAGGACAATAGTTGACTCTATGAAAAAAAGCTTAAATGAAAAATTAAATTAGAATGGCCATTTCTACTGTTGGGGAAAAATGAGTTCAGTTTCTGCTTCAAATTAATGAACAAGCATCGTATGTGTTGTCTTTGTGCAGCGTGTTGCTCATGACTCACTCGCCATCAATTTGTTAAAGGTAACTGACATTTGTTAATGTCACTGCTATTTATTAAAATAACAACTAAAGGGCCGCATAAGATAAGAAGATCGTGCAGTGGTGATAATATTGGTAAATATTGAAGTAGATACTTCCTTTTTTTGTGCTTTAGCATCTTGAACATCTACTGCCATGAAACTCAATTCAGCAGAAAATTAGTATTAAACACAGTAACAATACAATTACTGCATTCCAATCCTTTGTGATATTAACATTTTGCACACTGTTATTGCTATGGTGATATGTTGTGCTTCCCAGAACAAGTTGTGAGTTCATGATGTCTGCAGCACAAACACACAGTCCAGTCATCGTTAAGATCCTTGTTTTTACAAGCAGAGAAGATCCTCTAAGCTTCTTTATTGGTCTTCAAATGTGACATATGAAGTCGAGTGAAAATCTGAGACTCTTCTTGGGGATTTTTAAGGAAGTTGCATCATTGGTGTTTCGACCTCCGTCTGTCCAGTCATTGTTTCTTCCCATTTATTGTTAGGGCGGTGGTGGCTTGTGCCCTTCTCATTGGGTGGGAGGCGCATATATCCTGTAAAGGTCGCCAGTTCATCCTATGGAAAACGGACGCTCAGTACATATAATCCTGCTCACACATGCAATTTAGAGAAGTCAGTTCACCTTCTAGTCAGCAGGACTGTAGTAGGAAACCAGAGTACCCAGAGAGAACCCTTAACTCAGGGGTGTCAAACTCCAGTCTTTTAAGGCCAGTGTCCTGCAACTTTTAGAAGTGCCTCTGCTGCACCACACCTGAATAGAATAATTAGGTCATTAGCCAGGCTCTAGAGCAGTGGTCCCCAACCACCGGGCCGCGGACCGCTACCGGTACAATTGGTACCGGGTCGCGCAAGAAATAATGAACTACTTCCGGATCTTTTATTTTGAAAATCCTAAACCGGATTTTACCGGTTACGTCTTGCGCGTCAAAATTGAGCCAACTTGCAGCAGAATGAGTAACAAAACGACATCGGAGTACTGCGGCGCACCACTCTCCCCTCCCCCGGAACAACAGCATCGGACTCGATACTTACTTTTTTGTAAAATAAAGTTACAGGTTTTTTCTCACTGTAACTTTAACATGCAGGAGCAAAATAAAACACGGACAGTAGAGAACAAGATATAAAAATACATACAATATCTGAGAGCAACATGCAAATTATGTCAGAATTACATTGGTGCTTGAGGGTTGTAGTCTTTTGAGGGCAGATATAATTTGGATTTAGCTCTTTAGCATTAGCTTCTGTTAAATACTGTATTGGTGTAGTTCTTTAATGTTAGCAGGACTAATGTTTATGATTAGTGTTTTATAACTTACTTTTTAGTTTAGTCCACCACTGGAAAAAACGAAGACTCCTTTGACCACTGCTGACATAAAACCATTATAATATTTTAGCATGTCATATCCTCGACAACAATATGGGTACTCCATTAAATCTGAGAAGTTGGTACCAAGTTCAACAGACAAACCAGTTCGGATTGGGAGGCCTTAATGGTGCCTGACTAAGCTGCAGGCAGAGTAGGGTTTGGTGACAGGTTCACCCTGAGCACTGAACTTGTCTAGTTGTTTTTTATTTATGCAACTTGAACAGAAAGGAAAAAATATTCATGACTGCACAAATGTTAGCTGCACCAGTGCAGCCAGGGAAAAAGAAAAGGGTTTGACTCAACAGAGTTTGTGGTTGCATTCTGGAGCCCTTTGCAGTCATGCAATTATTTATCCATTAATTTACAAGTTGTTTAGTTCATGAGACCAACATCTGTTTTCCCCAGAGTCAATCGATCAGTTGGTCTAGTGCTGCATTTTTTTTGGTCTATGTAGAAAACAAGAAAATTAGCAAATGTTAGTCTTAACACATTAATTACGTAAAATCTAAATAACTTGTCTTCTCAGTAAAAATGTAATGGTAAAATTTATTACTTTGACTGCCTGAATAAAGGTTGATGATTTACCACACAGTCAGGAAAGTGACTTTGTTTATTACTCTGATATGGCTGCCTGATTTTAATCTCTTTGTTCTTGTTTGTGATAGATTGTAAACGCCAGTTTATGGAGGAGTATTTGGCGTTTTGTTGAGACCTTTTTATCGTCTGTTTTTCTTGTGTAGTTGCTTTGCTCTTTGAGGCACACCTTCCTGCAGCTGGGATGAAGGGGAATGCCACTGTGAGCACATGATCAGACAGATGTGTTGCACGCCTATCCTCCTTTCAGCTGCTGTAAACGTAGTGGCAAAGGCAAGAGAGAAGGGAGAAACGGTGCTGAAAGGTTGCCTTTGTTGGAAGGCCCTGTCGACACGACCGTCGGTCCAGCTGCATGTTTTCTCTAACTGACAGACCTTTATGTGACCGAGGGTACACTGGGCGTTTTAGGGGAGATCCAGGGACCTCAAAGGGAAAAAAAAAAAAGTTTGAATGTTTAAATTAGCCATCCGATAGTTCTCCATCTGTCTTCAGTTTATCTTAAAAATGCCATTGATCCCTTCCAGCTTGGATTTTAGCCTCTATTCCTCTCCTGTGTTTCACAGTGAGACAGGAGGGTGAGGTGGACTTTTCACAATCACTTCTGATATCATCGGTTTATGAGTGATAATTAGCCGTAGAATCCTCTTCTCAGCGATTACTCCCTTTGGCCACGATGAGCGGCTGTAATATCTCTGGGAAGCTTGTGGGACAGCAATAAGTGAACTCTGTAGTGTTGACACTCATTGTACAGTGCAGGGTGTTTCTGTCAGAGGCTGATATTGGAGTGACTGTCTAGGGAGGATGAACAGAGCCCCACTGTGCATTGTGTGTCAGCCATGTCCATACACTGCAGCGTTTTACAGGGACTGAGAGTAATGAATTTATAGTCTGTCTGATTACCAAAAAAAACAGATTGTAAAACAAATATTTGTTGATGTACAGATGTGAAAATGTACATTTTTAGTTTTAATTTTTTTCGTGAAAGATGAATATGAAGGAGACTTGCATTATGTGTTCAATATCAGTTAAATAAGGATGACAAAAAGACAACTTTTTTCACTAATTTTACTTGTTTACTATGGATTTAGACAACAATATACAATTACCCAAAAATGTACACAAAAACAAATGTAGGTTTGAAAATTCATAGAATAAAAAATAAAGAAATTATTATACAGTTATTGCTGTCAATTTTAACATGACAAATGCGTTACTACACAGGTTAGTTTCTCCATTAAAATCAAATAATTTAAAATATACCCCCAAATTTTCAGAAACTGACCCTTTGATTTGGTTGTCTTAAACCAAACTCTTATCATTCGAACTACAGAAATCATGTCTGTTTATGTTTTACCCTCCAAATGTAAGATGCGTTTTGGCTAATATGTTTTTCTTCTGCAAATTCAATAACAGCATTACTAAATACTTCAGCATGAAACAGCACAATTACTTTACTTAAAGTAGCAGTGGTGGACTTATGCAAACAAATTAATGATGATTTTTTTTGTTTTTATCATTTCTGTTGATAGAATGAAAACTTTGTCTGTATTGCTCATTGCTGAAAGAGTTATGATACCTTCAGCCACTAAAAGTGTTTCTCTAGACTTCTATTGACATTTATAGAAAATAGTTTTCTTTTTTAAGTTGTTTCTTTTCCATTTATTTTTCAACAATTCAAATATTAGCCATAAGTTGTTTTTTGTTGTGACAGAAGATCGCTGTTCCAGAGTTTAAATATTTTCCTGTCTGATTATTGACATTTTTTATTTTTCTAATCATGAATGCTTCAGTCCCTGCCTGCTTTTCATCATTACGTTGCCTTTTCAGCATTCAACTCTAATAATATGTTATTAAGACATAACTCGTCTATGCGTTTGTTCTGCTTTAGCAACATTTTAATGTTTATTTCCTCAGTAACAACTTCCATACCAAAGAGTGCCATTGACCATGCAGCCTGGTTAATGGTTAAATACAGTTCTGAAAAAACTGAACCCCATTGAAAACCTCCTGATTATTCCACCAAATACAAATAAATAAATAAAAATAAATAAATAAATGAAATAAATGATTTCTGAACTCTTCCTGAGTTAAAACATTAGCATTGTTGTTTCTAAATAAATATGAACTTGTTTTCTATGCATTATTTGGGGTCTGGAAGCACCGTATCTTTTTTGTTATTTTGACCATTTCTTATTTTCTGCAAATAAATACTACTTTTTTGCTTGTAATTTCACAGACATGTTGTCATTAGTTCATAGAATAAAAGAACAATGTTCATTTCACTCAAACATACATGTATAAAAAGTAAAATCTGAGAAACTGATCATTTTAAGTGGACTATTATTTTTTCCAGAACAATATGTAACATTTTTAGTTTGGGACTGACCCATAGACACAAATGTGATCATCCGTTACCATCAGCCAGATTCCCATTCATCTTTTAATATCAGAAATCTTTCATTAAAACGTCTTTCTCAGAAATGTGCAAAGGTTATGTTTCTGTTGGTAATTGTTTGCAGTGTATATTGAACATTAATGATGAATACCTCCTGTACCTGTTTTTATGTAATGGCTGAGTCACTAATGCAGAGGCATTTAAGCGAGATGGTTTCTCTGAGTGGAGTCGCTCTCGGTGCCGGTCAGTCGTGATATTGGGATGGAAATCTGAGGTGTTGTGTCCAGCTCTCCTGTCTGCCTCCCACTGAAGCATGATAAGCAGCTCTGGTTGCAGTCTAGCTCAGCAGCTTACACAAGCTGGGCATGAGGCAGTTGTCGGAGAACTGTGAAGCCACAAAAGCCTTATCAGCATGTTTTTCTGGAATTAAAGTGACATTTTGACGATTTAAGGTCCTCCCTTACCCCTCTCAGACCTTCGGGAGTGCATGCTGGGCAGACTGAATAAATCCTGGGATGTCAACAGCATGTAAAAAGCCTACCTTCAGTCAACTAGCTAATCCCCTAATTAATCAGTAGCCAGAAGCAACCCTGTTTGTTCGCACAAACGCACATTGTTGTTTCTTTGAGAAGATTTGGTTCTAAAACTTTCACCAGGGGTCTTGCTTGGAAAATTGTTGGAGCAGATAAATTGTGGAGCAGATAAATTGTGCAGCATCAAGCATGATGATGCGGTTTTGGTCAGAAATGCTTTAGTGTAAATTGTAACCTTACAAAATAAATGGGTTGGAAAATGGAGTAGGGTGTGTGCCTGCAAAGCACTGTGTGCTGTGTAATTGCACCTTCAAGGGTAACATCCTGGATGGATCACGGTGAAGCACTATTCACTTATTCCATATGAACCTTTCCTGTCGGAGACACTGACATTGTTCATTATTTTAATTTAATATGAGAAACTATAGGTCACTCTATTTATTAGATCTAGGTGACGGAATGAGTTTCCACTTATGGCTCTTCAACCTGTGTTTAAAGCATTTTAATGGAAGAGGTAAACTAGAACCAAAATAACTGAGACAGTATTGGATGATTATAATTTGGCAGAGGAGGAAAAAAAAGACCAGAACCACACCTCGGGCTATTTTTAACAGTTTTGAGATGTACATGTTTAGAAGGAGATTTAAAGATGTCAAGACTTTAAATGCTCTGTCACCAAACAGGATAAATGCATGTTTCCACTACAGGAACAATTAGGGTTGTACTTCTTAGTTTATAGAGGATTTTTGGATGGATTTTGTTGAGGGGTAGTGATGAGCATTTCAGATGTTTGTTTTTTTTTTTTTTTTTTTACATTTTACTCATAATCACATTTTAGGGTTTTTTAGGTTTTAATTCAAGAATGTGTTCTTGCATGCCATTCCCATTATATTATTTAAAAATGATCACAAAACAACAATATATCTGGGCCAATTTATCATCCAGAAAAATTTATTGTAACAGGACATTGGTGTGGTTCGCTTTCACTCTGCTCTGTGTCATACCAACCAAACCCTTTGAAAAGCCAGTTCCTCTGCTTGCCTGTGGTGGCGCTGCACGAAGAACCACTGAAAGAAACAGCATGAAAACCTCAGAAGAAGACGAGAGTGCAACTTCCTTTGTCACAAAATGGATTTTTGTGGTTTTAGGATTTCTGTTTTGTCTTTGGTGAAACACTATGAACCATTTCTCTTGCTAGTGCATTTCATTTGGTTATATTTATCCAGAATTCCCTGCACTACAGTTAACTTCCTGTTTTTAGAGCGGTCTCCGGTCTGCTTGGGATACACATATGCATTTGAACCGCACCATAGTTCAGTTCAAATGAATCAAGACCAAGGTTTGTAGCTGGATCAGAGTTTTCATTTTGGGTTCACATTGGAGTTTGATTAAGTGTTCACACCTCCCCAAAATGAACCAGACATTCCATGCAAACGTACAAGAGTTTGATTAAAGCGGACTGAACAGGGCTGGTGTGAATGCATCCTAAGAAGGAAAATATTGCTGCTTTTGTTTATAGGTAACGCTCTTTTGGGACACTTCTACTTATTCAGTGTTGATGAATGTTAGCGATGTTCTCTGACTTTGAGGTGATTATAATTCAGTTTCACTTAGCGAATGCTGTAAAATGACAAGTATGTGTCTAGAATACCAGGTTTTAATCCTGACTGCAAATATCTGGATGGAACAATGTATGTAAGGGAAATCGTTTTTTATTTTTATTCACTCTGAAGCAACTCTGTATTAGACATAAAGTATAGCTGCTGTGTCTGAATCAAAGTCTCAATAGCTGAAAATCATAATATTTTTATTTTCACACTGATAGTGACACACGTGTGCAGCGGTAGGAGTTACCACTCAGTGTTTGCTGATGTAATTGCCTTGTTTTGTTTGGTACGCCCAGTCTTTGAGGGTAAATAAAAATTCAAGGCAAAAAATTTAAGAAAAAAAAAAAATTGGGGGCCTCAAAGTCGAATCGCAACATACCAAAGAAATGTCTATGTCATTACCAGCCTTTTTTAGGACCTACTAAATTGGTATTTATCAAGTACAGACTCAATGAGAACACAACAGCGTTTGTTGTTTTCATGCCACGCCTTGCTCCTCTGTTACTGGACAAAGGAGATGTGCCTCTTGGCTTCATGTGAGGGGAACTTCCCATGAATTTGTGTGGATGCCCAGGTACGTTTTATGTACATTTTGCTCTTGTCTTACAGTAGCCTTTCACTTCTTCATATTCTTATCAAAGTACTTGCGCCTTAGTTTTTTTTTCTTTCTCAATATATGTTGACAGATTTGTTGCACTAAAGTGTTTTTTTGGGGGGAGGTGGAGGGTCAACTTCCTGGGTATAAACAAGCTTTCACTGTATGAGAACTTGAAGACAAAACAAGGAAATGCAGATTTTCTTTTTTTATTTTGTTTTAAAAAAAACTTCTTGAAATCCATAACGCGCATTCAGAGTAGATGACGATTGCAGCAGAAGGTGTTGCTGAAGTTCTTTTTAGTAAGAAAATGTCAATAATGTTCTTAAAGCTAAATCTCCATTCATCTAGGTTTATTATGCTTTTTAAACAATCATACAAGATCACAAATACAGCTGTCTTTATTATGCGTTTTCAAACAGCAATAGTAATTCCATTAAAATAATTTTTGACTGAAGAAATTTGTGCAAATAAGAAGATTTTCACTAATAAAGCTGCTGAATATTAAAAGAAACCATTTTACTTTTGTCTGTGGTTCATCCCTCATGCTTCACCCAGCACTAAGTTTCGTTCCATCAGCAGTAAAAAAAAACCAAAAAACAAACTTTTTGTAATTTGTCTGTAAGATTATTCAGTCTGTAGCTTGAACACATAGTGCACACGGCATTCATATAGGTGTTCTTTTATGAGTGGAGATGATATTTAAGCAGTTCTCGAAAGCTTAAAAATGTTTTATTTCAAGTTAAAGCATAATATTTTCCTTACAGGCTTTTTTATGACTGGTTGATTGAAGTGCTGTGTCGGTACATCTGCTTTATTAATGCTAATTATTGTTTTGGCAGAATAAATAGCATCTAATGAAGAAATTGAGCAAGCTTGATACACAAAAGAGACAAACTGGACCATTCTGAAGTTTGAGTATGTCCAGCTAAAAGTTACCTTACTTAAATACTGCTACATTAAACACTTGTTTCTCTTTGTTGGCTCTGATCAGAGCCAATCAAGGGAAAATAACAACATGATTTAAATCTTTGGTCGATTGATTAGTACATCTCTAGGAATATCACAAATATTATCATAGTAACTAGGGTTGTAACAAAACCTCCAGCTCCTAAAACAAGAAACGATGGCTTCCCAAAAAATGTACAAGACTTTTGATCATGGCTGCCAAACCAAAAACTCCTTAATTAGTGTATAAAATACACAAATCTAGGACTTGCAATATATTTATTTTGCCAGATGTGCTATAACACGACAGCAACTGGATGTCACGTCTCTGTAATTAGAAATGTTACACTCCATGGTGTAATTTTGGTGTAATTTACACTAAAATTACACCGTGGAGTGTAATTTTAATGTAGAATTGGCTTTATAAATATGTGCCATTGAGTCTGGCGGTGATCATAAAACCCTCTATTAAAATTTGGGGCTATGCAACAACTACAAAAGTCCTGATTGAACCGTCATAGTTCAGTTCTGTGCAATCCCTCCAGTCCAAGATAATCACATTGGAGTTTGTTAGGCAGCTAATGGCTCCATCTCAGTATGTTAAATCTGAAACTGGAGATGTGCTGCACAGCAGCCAGCTGTTGCTCTCTGAAAATGCTTTCTCATTTATACCACAGACACCTCTGATCTTACAGACGGCGTCAATAAAGATACCCGCCGCCATTTTCAATTGTCTGGGATCACTCAGCAAAACTCTGCACACTGAAATAAGAGCTAATTAGCCCAAGAATAAATTAATCACACTGCAGGTTGTGAAATGGTTCAGCGTGAGCGAGCAAAGGTCAGCAGCTATTCTGGGCCGTATGCATAATGCTGGGTCTGTTCTTCTGGACGCGGCATACATATACACACTGTGTCACAAGTCACATCGGGTTCATAGGTGATAACAACGCAGATATTTATTTATACATTGCATTAGATCATCCCAGCTGTCCATCTTGCTCATACTGCCAAACAGCATTCACTTTCTTTCCTCACCATGCCCTCATGTGTTACGATTTTTAATTTAAACATATTGAATTAATCATTTTAAATAAAAAAATACAGATTGAAAACTCTTCATGTAGGACAGAGCGTAAGGGCCAGACTAACAGACTTTTAGTTTTTGAAATTACCAGAATATAGTCGTAATTTTATGTGCACTCCTACATGAAAAAGCATGTTACTGCTATGTTAAGTTACACTTTTGCATAAGAAAATGCTAAATCTTTAAGCATGTATGCATCATATTATCAGTAGCAGGACTTTGAAACGTTTGTGGAAACAACTGTATTTTGAAGAAAGTACGACGCGGATTGAGCTGCTTATGCAGCCCCGGCACCAGACGAGTTTAACAGAGGGGGCATCGGCTTATTTTGGGGGGGCAAAATGAATCTATGTCGCAATAATAATATGACTTAAGTAAAAGAAAAAGGTACAGTACCTTCCAAAAAAGTTACTCAAGTGTAACAAGTACTACCCACTTTTGAACATAGATAACATCAGTAGCCTACAGGCTACTTTTTAACAAGCTTAAGGTGCTGTACTGGTATTAGCTAGTCATCTTTTAGCTAACATTACCTGTATCCAACAGCTTTACTCAACTCAGTCGGTTAGTTTTGGGGAAAAAACTGTGCAAAGTTCTTTGCGTTTTGCTGGTTTGCTGCTATGATTCTAACACACACGTGTGCAGCTCTGCATAGCAGCAGCAGCAGGTCTTCTTCGCTGCCACACAGATATAACCCAGCGCGAGCATCTTAGCGTTCATGTTGCGTTTAAAGGTGGCTCGGAAAAGCAGGTTACGACGTGTTAACAACAGATTAAACAGTTTTAACTGCTGAAAAAAAAATGACAAAAGGCACAGATATGGGAAGTGCGAAAGCCCCTACTGTATCAAATCGATATAGGAATAACAGAGAATTGGCCACTTATAGGTAAAAACATCGAACAGCTTCCAGTCCGGGGGGGCACGGCTGACTCTGTGGGCGGGCAATGCCCGCCCATGCTGCCGGGCCTGTGCTCACGTCAAATGTTGATAACACAGCTTTTTTCCTCCTTAAAACAACCTTTTCCATAATTTCGAGGAAGTTTATCCATGCGTGTATTGTTCTTATTTCTATTCAAGACTGTTCAGGTATGCACAAAGAAAGGTGAAGCTATAAATGATTTGTACCAAAGACTCAGAAAACTTAGTGATGAAAAACCCTGCCTCATCAGGCTCCTGCAGCTCGGCCCCGGTCATTTACACAGCTACAGCTTAGCCCATCTGCTGGGAATAAAGATGACTCCTAAGTACATGAAGCTGCCATAAGCCTGTGTTTCCCATTGTAAGCTGTTTTAAAGGTTCCTGCAGCTTGCTGCCATCTGTTTTATTTTTTTTACCTCCTCTTTATTTATATATTTAGTATTTTCTGTCCCTGTGCTCTCTGCCATGGCCTGATTTGTGTGAGACACACTCGTCTGTGTTCATGTGGGAGGTGGATGACGCTGCAGCAGTTCCCCACTCCACCTCCCAAACAGTCACGTGTTTCACTCCCACAGGCCTCCACTCCTCTCTATTGCCTCTTGTCTTCCACTCAGTTTCGTCTTTGTTGTGTGCATAGTTGCATTTATTCTCGCCGTGATGTCTCCTGCGCTGAGCAAATGACCAGATAATAGAAAAATAATCCAATATCTTTTTATTTTTTTGTATTTTCCTGTAGTGTAAATATAGTTTTTGTGGAATCAACCCGGATTATCAGGAGAAATATGTGAAAGGCATTTTAGTTTTCTTTTTTTTTTTATAGACAAACATTTCTATTGAGCTTTTCTTCTAACACCATTTTCTGGTCTTGTTTAGCCAATTTTGACAGATTTTGATTTATTCCAAGTAAAAAAAGATGATTTCTTCTTTTACTTTCACTTTCTTTCAGCAGAAAGTGAATGAGTTTCATTATTGTTCATATTTTTGCATTAAGACATTTTTTATTAATTTAAGCTGAAAAAGTACATGAAATAACATGTTAGTTGATGAATTAACTGATGAAATATTAGAAGTTTTTAATTCTCCATCTGATGAATAAAGAACCAAAAATGCTTCTTTTTTCAGTATTTTGTTTACCAGTTTGTATTTTTAAAGTTGATCAAATCTCCAATCTTTAGCCAGCTGGTTATTGATGGTTTTATCTAAAAACAAAAGATTAAAAATGGATTAATATTTAGCACTTTAATTACACATGTATCTCTGATTTCTTAATGGATACAACTGGTCATTTCTTAGACTCTCCTTATTCTCACCTTGTGGTGCCTTCATTTCATGTCATTTTACCTTTTACTCGCCTTCTTTTGAATTTATGAGAAACCTTTTCTGTATTAGGGTGCTTTGCTTAATGACTACAAGTCCAAACTCCATCTTTTCTGCCCTTTGTGTTATTTTTCCCCCTCTGTGTCTTCCTGCAACGTGATTAAAAGAGGTTTAATCATCAGTTGACCTCGGCTGATGTGAGATTCTCGGGTGTGACGAACCGGGTTAAAAATAGAACAAAATTGTTCTGAGTGCCTTTATTTAAAACAACAATTATATCCTACAGCTAAAACTCCCTTAAAAATATAACATTGTAAAGAATATAATCCCTGTTTTCTTCTTTGTCTGAACTTTATAGAGCAACACAAAGTATCAACAGGCTGATATTAGCAGATGACTGGCTGCTTGTGTTTTCCACACCATGATTTTCTGTTTTTCACAACCAGAAATATCTTGAATGCAGCTGAATTTTTGTCAAAGAAAAGCATTTTTTCACATAGCTGGCTGGCAGTGTGTAGCTAGGAAAGCAGAAGATTTTTTCCCAACTGGTATTGATGTTTTTTGGAGTAACATTAATGTCTTAATGTTACATGTTGACATAATAATTTTATGGTATGTTGAAGGACATTTCAAGCATAAATGCTGTACGCTGCTCTAACCGAACTGTCGTTTGCCTGTTGAATCAATCAAGTTGAATATTGAAGATTAAGGCAGATTAAGGGCAAGGAATTAAGTTGATTGTGTTGGTTCTAACCTCGCTACGTTTGTCTGAAATGCCCTTGTCATCACCAAAGTGGGGTTAATCAGATTACATTTTAGGTTGTGAGGCTTCAGCTGGCAATATAATGAACAGTGGGACCTGGTGGCTTGAATATCAGCCATGTCATCACAAAAGCTGCTGTGTAGCAGCTTAAAACACTTTGCATCCAACCTCATCCCTCACAGTCAACTTAAGCAAAAGAGTGTTCAATCATCTCTTTCCAAGAGCATAGCTTCGATTAACAAATATATAATAATGAAATTAATAAAATGAAATGGAAATTTTTAAGTTGACCTATGGGATCTGATTTATTATCTGCTGTGTATTTATCATTTCTTTGTTTTTTTTTTCTTTTAGGAACCCATAAAGTCCAGGGCGCCACAGCTCCATTTGGAGTACAGATTTTACAAACAGTTGGGAAATTCAGGTAAGAGAAATTCAGCCTCACCACAACAGATCAATACTTTAACTATCAATCAATCAAATCAATCAAATTTTATTTGTATAGCACATTTCAGCAGCAAGGCATTTCAAAGTGCTTTACATCATATCAAACACAGAAACACAATGCAACGTAGAATCAACAATCAAAACACGACATTAAGTCAAGTTCCATTAATAAATTTGTAATTGATTACGTTTCAAATACAATCCTAAACAGGTGGGTTTTTAGTCTAGATTTAAAGGAAGTCAGTGTTTCAGCTGTTTTACAGTTTTCTGGAAGTTTGTTCCAGAAAGGAGTATTTTGGTTGCTGTGTTTTTTATTTGGACATTTAAAATATCTTCCAGTTCCAGTGTTTATTTCTTATTTGTCTTTGAGAGGACGTACTTGAATTATTATCCCATTGTCAACATATTACTTGAAAATGGTCTCAAAACAGTAATATTATTGCTTATCATAATAATTTTGGAGTCATTTATTTAGAAAAATTTGGCGTAAATTTTTATATACAGTGTCATTTCACTGGTTTAGTTATATAATTAGTGACAATATATTGTCTAACATGTACCTTTAAACCTGTTTCTTATTGTTTAGCTTTGTCTCTCTCAATAAACCAACTTGCTGACAGGCATAATTTAAATTATATCACACAGCTATATGATAATGCACTTATCTAATCTGTGTTGTTATTCCTTTATATCAAAGTTTGTTTTTTTTATTAGAATTGTATTGGAGTTTAGCTTATAAATGTTGAAATTAAAGCTGTATGGGTTTATAAACTCATGCTGAGAGATTGTAAGAGCACGGTTTTATTAGTGTGCGAAGGTTTATCTTTTAAGTGATTCTCCCACATTAAGTGTGTGTCCTGTGGTCAAATTTAGTGCCACGTGCGAGAGCCTTGGCTCCTTGCACCAAAGCAAAAGCCCTCCAGTGTTGATAAGGAGTTGGGGCATTAGGGTAGTCCTTGACTATTTATAGCTGGGCCTCTAGAAGCATTCAAGCCACTATGGTGTCTACTTGGATAGCTTCCCCAGTCTCAGTATCCTCTGCCTCAGTGATTAACTGTATCCTGCCTGCAAACGCTCACCGCTGTCAAGCTACAGACGGTTCTTTTTGTACAGCTTCATCTTTCATTCTGACATGTCAGCTAATCTTAATCCGTGTTTACCAACGGATACACAACACAGTCCCTCTGCTCGTCACGTTCAGTGTCATTACCATGGATATGGGTTTCTGTTTTCCTCTGGTTTGCTAATCACAAACTTACAGAGCTGAAACAATTAATCTGATAAATCTTGACGAATCAATTAGTGAAATAATTGTCAAATCATTTTGTAACCAAAACGACTCTAAAACATCACACTTTCTGAAAGAATACTCTCGAAGGAGTAATTAAGCCAAATATGTACAAAAAATACATATATGTTGCATTTAATATACAAAAATACCTTGTTCATCTGTAAATATGTTGTGCCCAGATCTCCTCAGGTGGAGTAGTTTTTGCTATGCAAAAAAATTCTATTAAGCACTTTTGCTATTCAATTATTAATCAATTAATCATAACAAAAAAAAAATCAACAGATCAGCTCTTTGTTGGTGTTTAGCCAAACAGAAAGGGCTGATCTTTTCACATGTTGATATCAGAAGTAACTTAACTGTGAATTATTACTTTTTTGCATATTTAATCTATTTCTAATATTGCATAAAAAAGATTTAAGTGGTTTAATGAAAAATATGCACAATGTGCAATTTCTTTGATTTATTGCCAGATTAATTGATAGATTAATCAGTTACTTAAATAGTTAATTGCAGCCATACAATACAAACCTAGGATTTCAATTTATTTGGAATTTTATGTAGAATAAGACAAAATATGTAAAAACAGAAAGGAAGCTGGAAACAGACTTTTTTTTTTTTACCTTAACTACAAAAAAGATTCACTTTTATTCATATTTCTGGATGTATTTTATCAATCAGCCTGCTGAATTTTAAATAGGACCTTGGGCCTGTTTTGAAAAATAATTTTAGTTTTACCTCGTTTCATGTCCCCAGGTCACGGGGTCAGCGGTGCAAATTAAATCTGCTAAAAGATGTTGCTCGTCTCTGGCTGTCCTCACCTAAATTATGAGATAACAGCAGTGTCCGAATACCATGAATGAGTCCTGAAACGTTCATTCAGAGCAGATCCTGTTTCAGTTAACTACCACATTATCCTTCCAGCCTTAATGGGTCCATTAGAAGCTGAAACCCACCACTGAATAATAAAACCTTCCCACATTTGACATCAATCAAACATATATAACCACAGATATGTAAATGTAAGAGTCTAATCAACCACTACACAGCACAGATGCAGTATCTATTACCAAATACAAGTTACAAATAAAAACAGCCAATTCTAAAAGAAAGTTTCAGTCTTCAGTGGTAGTTTAGTCACAAACATGCCAAGACAGACTCAACAGCTGGGTTGTGTTTAGAGCAAGGCAGAATTAAGAGTGTGCAGATAAGCCCCTGCTGGCATTAAGAGCTGAGTAGTTCACACTATGACATATCGGAGGCTCTTGGCCTAGGCAGGACGAGCAGGGTCACATGTCCCCATTTAGCCAAGTTGACAACATAAGTAGATTTATCGCCTAGATTTCTGCCATGCTACACAGTCAAGCTACACTTCCTCCAACCACACAAAATAAATATAAATATTGGAACTGAGCGCCAAACCCTGCTGTGTGAACGTAGCGCTAATGCAGGTTATATCTCTATTGTAGAACGTTTTGCTTTATTTTAATTTTTATGTGTGTGCCTTTTTGTCTTCTTTTTGCCTGTGATTTAGCTGCTGCTGTTCCCTCTTTAAACTGCCTCTGGTCGTTCATAAATCACAAATTAAGGCAATCATGTTCCATGTTTTTCATCTTGACCACCAACGAATCCACAGCTGTAGAAATCTCAGTGATTGATTCAGTCTCAGAGCTCTTAAGTGAGCCCTGTTGAAGCAAATTGATGCATGTCCTATTGTCATACTAGAGTGAAGGTGTGTTCAACCTGAAGTCATCTGGTTTTTTCATGGCTGCATCAAACTCTGTACACAGCCTGACCTCCATATTGTATTCATATTCGAGTAAGAGCGGTGGGTCATCTTCAACCCTATCCTATCAGAAGTCTTAGCTAAAGGTTATTGTATTTATTTATTTATTGAGTTGTCTGGATCTAGTGATCTTTTATTGGATAGTAATTTGACAGGAAAAAGGCTGGGGAGAAAAGGGGAAGATGTGCAGCGAACAGCATGTGATCAGATGCTGCTCAATCCCATCGCAATAAGCAATAAATCAGTTACTTGCATGATCAATTAAAATGAGCTCAATAATTTTCATTTGTGTGATTTTTATTTATTTATTTATTTTCTCTAGTCTCTTTCTACCAAAGACTGGATGATTAAAAGCTTCAGTCTGGTTCATTGGTCTCATCTTGCCTCTTTTTATTAGTCGTTTCGGTTGTTTTTGTCTATTTGTTTTGGTTATTTCAGTTCCAGTGTTAATTGTACTTTATAAATCAATGTTTCCTGACCTTTGAGAGGTTGTACTTGCATCATTATTACCTAAAAATTGGCTCAAAACAACAATATTATTTGTTTATTGCAATACCTTGTGTGACAATTTATCGAGCATCAAAATTCATGGTGACGGGCTTAATGTCATCAGTTAATGTACAGGTGACGATTCAATAATTCCCTCTATGTTTTTATGCATGCTGTTTAGTTTCAGGATTCAGCTCAATTAGATGAAGCAGAACAGTTTTCATATTGGAGTGAGTAGGAAAACGAACAGCAGCAATAGCTAAATATGAGTGTGAATGAAGAAAATTAAAGAATATTGCCTCGTAATGCAACAAGTGAATTTATGTAGACAAAGTGCATGAGGGAATATGAACTAAACCTGCAAATTAAGAGTTTCAATTAAATCTATTTGTGTCTCTATCAGCAAAATCTTTGCTGTAACTCTGTGGTTTGGAGTTTAGATTGATGTGAATGTGTTTTATTTAAAGTAAAGTTGTTTCGGCCATTTTTAATTTGTGAAAACACTCTGAAACTCTGAAAGAAAACCTGCAAAAAACAAAGCAGAATTAATTAATAGAAGATAACCAATATTTAAATTTATGTAAATAGCTAGAAAACAAGGCATAGATTGAAAAGTGCAGCTGAAAGCACATGCTTTTCATTCCTTCACTTTTTATACATATTCTAAAACAAAATCTCCAATGAGATGTGGAGTCTGTAGACAAACACCTGAAAGGAAAATAATTAGATTTAATTGTATCTTTTTTGACTAGTTTTCAGCGTCACACCTTTTTGTTTTTTTAGTTGTAGTTGTCTCTAGCATTTCCTGCTCCATTCTCAGTATCTGCCAGCGTAAATGCTGATCAAATTTCAACCTTGTGAGAACATCTTCACAGCATTAGACCTAATGGACATCACCTCTCCTCTTCAGCCTTTTCTTTCTTCCGTCCATAAATCTTCTGTATGCTCTCTCCCTCTCTTCTTCCATTCTCCTCTCCTCCTCTTTCCTCATCGGTTCCCTCATTGTAGAGCAACATTGTCTTCTGCCACCATGATGCGGTCTTGCCTCTGACCGTCGCCTGAGAAGACCCGCCTGCAGAAACAATGGGCTGGATTGTTTCAAATTGTCAAGACAGCAGGGGTCAGAGTGTCACTGGCGCTGAGAACATTTCCCACAATGCTGAACAAATGTAGAGTACATGATGGTCTGGAACTGAACTATAGGGATTTATACAAACACAGATACATGTAATTTTACTGTTGATGGTGTTTTTTAGTTTTATTTCTTTGTAGCTTCTATTGGCAACATAAAGATGGATTTGTGAATAACAAACTTGCGTTGCGCAGCATTTAGCTGCGGTAAATTCCTGACTGCGAGCGCCAGCGTCAGAAGAAGATTATAGTGCACTCCATGCTCTTCTGCGGTGATGGCTGTGTTTTGAATGCCCTCTAGATTTGGGCCAGGCTTTGATGAGTCAGCCTCCCTGTGATCTCTTGTCACAGTCTCATCTGTCGTGGACATTATAATCAGGAAAATCCTAGAGGCTAGTGTGCAGACAGGTGTGCGACCATGCAAGGCTAGATAAGGGAGTGTTTGTGTCATTTTTCATCCATGCATGCAAAGTGGAGCTGCTGTTGTTGAGGAATTCAGAGGTCAATCTGATGCTAAAAAGCTGGAGAGAAACACCACTCAGCCTGTCGCAATCATTTATCATTCATTTGGGAAATTGAATGATAAATGGATGTCTCTTTGGATGTTATTTATATTGTTGTACCAGCGCCAATTAAGTTTTTCCTGATCAATATTTTCTTTAGTTCTAACTCACTGATTCTGATTTTGACAAAAATATGTTTGTACTTTGAGTGAAAGAGTTGGACTAAACCTGATAATCAAAGGATTTAGTAGCTGATGCCAACAAAAATTAAATGATGAATAAATGATAATAAATTATCCATAGAAGAGACACGGTGGCGGCTTTGATCCAAAATGGCCGACTTTCTGTTGGGTTTGGACCAGGGCTCCAAGAGACTCTGGACAAGATACAAATGTGTAGATAATGAAAGGTATCTACCTGGATTTTTTTCATTATTCTTATGTAAAAGCAGATGCTGCTGGAAGATGCGTTTATAGATTGAAAATGGTGGAAATTCTTAGTTTTGATGCATTTAATTAGTAGAAAACATAAACCATCTGATGTTTTTTTTAATTACTTGATTCTGTGGACTAAAGAAAATTGTCTGATTCCGATCTTTGGCTGATGGGTTGGTTCAGCTCTGGTATTGATGTGTTTAACCTCTGTTAATTGCCGCTTATTGTTAAAGGGCAGTGGTTATTATGGTTATGTATTTTCCAGACATTTTATAGCACAGTCAAGTAACTGTTACCTTCAGTTGTTCTGAAAATGCTGTATATCAAAAAATGACTTAAAAGAAATGTACCTTCACGTCACAGTCATATCTGACACATTGAAATTAGTCTCTGTCTCTTTAAGAAACTCTTTTCGACACATCTCAACCGTTTTTAGTGTTGTAGTTTGTATGATTCGCTCAGCAGTTCCAACAGGTGTTTGCTAATTGATGCTGCCGCTACTCTGGGGGAGGGGTACTCCTATGAGGCTGTGGACTGAAGCTCCAAGGCAGAGCTTTGGGTAAATAAATGGTGAGCAAGTGTTTAGGCACCCGTAAGTGGTTGCCATGGAGATTGAAGGATTTATCAAACTTGCATGAATGAGTCAAAGCAACATTCTAGGTATGTTTTTGATGAAGGAATAACTTTATAACGTGACATAAAGTTCAAAAAGCTCAAGTTTGCATGATGTCCCTTTGACTAATAACTCTATTTAGGAAGTAAAGTTTATTTATGAAGCACGTTTCAGAGAAACAGAAGTCACAAAGTGCTGTGCAACATAAATCACAGTTAGCTTGACTGGAAGAAGGGTAGAGGACATGCAGTAAAGGAGCCAGGAATCGAACCTGGGGCTGCGACGTCGAGATCTGAAGACTCTGTTTATGGTTCACATCCTCTACCACTGATCCACCTGGTGCCCCAATCACATTTAAAGCATACAAAATATAAAAAGCACAATAAAATCATGTAATAAAAGCCTAGAAGAACAAAGCGCTTTTTGTTTGGTTTTTAAAAAATGCTGCAGAGTCATCAAAACGAAGCTGCAGCTGCAAACTGTCCCACAGCTTTAGAAATGAAACATGCAGCTCCCAAAGACAATAAAACAAAATTGGAGGAATCTCTTTTGAAATAAATGCTCCTTTGTAATTTATTTGTTTTTAATTAGCACTGTACATTCCAAGTCTTTGACAACAGAGAAATGTTTATTGGTGTTAAAATGTTTATTGGCCTAACGAGTGGAACCCGGCGGTGTGACTTTTACAAAGTTTTTTTCCACCATCTGATAGTGGATTGTGTAAAATGTCTGTATTTCTTGCTTTCCTTGCCCACTGTGTCTTTCTTGAGTGCTTGTGAAATAAGACTGTTATTCTTCACAGATTTCTGCACGTTGTGTTGTTGTTGAAACCAGTAGATGGTGGGAAGTAGTTGTAGATCATGCATAACAGACTACCTTTTTTCTTTTCTTTCCACACCACATATGTTTCCATGTATATCTTACATTCTGTCTCCTCTTGTTCTCTCATAAGAGCGCACTATAGAGTTTTGCCACACCTTAGTTTTCAATTAGCTGTACTGTCGTTTGGTCCGTCCACATTCCTCAGAGGTTTTGTACACAACCAGGTGTGGCTTCTGTTGCAGGTGACACCGTGCTTCTTACGTTTCCTGTTGCTTTTGTAGTCACATTTCCCATTATCCTGCTTCTTAGGAAAAGCTACGTCTGCTTTGGACAAACCAGTTGAGGAGTGAGCTGTCGTGTACGTTTTGTAGTTTCAGCTAGTCCAGCCTTTCTTGTCAACACTCTAGAGCGATAAATCACCTTCCTCATACCTAGCTTTGTGTTGCAGTATTGTGTACAACATGGTAATGTTTTGAGAATGGGAAGTTTTTATGCTCTAAATGGAAGTGGCAGTGAGTTGACATTTGCTGCAGTTTCGGTTTGTCTGGTTCAGCATAGAAAGTTGAAAAATGTTACCGCTCAAAGGTCAACTCACTTCAGTAATTTACTTATTTACCCACCAGTTTTGCTGTTAAAAAATGGCAAGTTTTGTATTGTTCATAGCTGATACTATAATTTTATTTTTCTGTAAACTAACCCCCACACCTCAAACACAGACTGATTTGTTGTTATCGTTTACAGGTAATTAAAAAAAATTTAATTTCTTATATCCAGTCTGCTTCATATCTTGAAAATGATCTGACAAAAACCTGTTTGTGTCTCCACAGAGGGAATTCCTCAGGTGTACTACTTTGGCCCATGCGGGAAATACAACGCCATGGTTCTGGAGCTGCTCGGGCCCAGTTTAGAGGATTTGTTTGACCTGTGCGACCGCACCTTCTCCCTCAAGACCGTCCTCATGATAGCCATACAGCTGGTAAGACCTGAGCGAGAACAGTCCTGTAGACTGGGTTTGATTAGGGACTGAAATCGCAACATTTGTTACATTTTCAGCTGGTGCGGTTCACTTTCACGCTGCAATACGTCAAACAAACCAAACCAATTGAAAAACCTGTTCCCCCACTTGCCTGTGGGCACGCTTCACCAAGAACAACTGAAGAAACGATATCAAAATCTCTGAAGAAAACGTTGAGCGCAACTTTCTTCTTAACAAAATGTAAAGAAGTGGAGTGGTATCATATTTTAGGGGTTGTAGGATTTCTCTTTTGTTTTTGGAAAAAGACCATGAGCCATTTCTCCTGCTAGTGCTAGACTTGCCTGTTGATTTTGTATATATTTACCCAGAATGCCCTGCGCTGTAGTCCACTTCCTGCTTTTTGAACGATCTCTGGCTCTCTTGGCATCCCACATGCATTCAAAAAGCGCCAGAGTTCATTTAAACCGAACTCATATTGAGGTTTTTAGGCGGACCAAAGTTCGCTTTTTGTGGTCCGATTTTTTTCAGAGTTCGATTACGTGTTCACACCTCCCCAAACAAAATTGACCTTCTTCTAGACAAACGAAATAGTTTGATTAAAGTGGACTAAACGTGACTGTAAGTTGATGTTGTGAATATATCGTAGGAAATTTTCAGAAAATCTCCCTATGAATAAAGCCAAGTCTGTTTCTTTATCTCTCTGTGCTTTCTACCACATCACCGTTGCATGAATTGCTCAGGCCTGTTTTACTCCATTACTTTTCATCGTGGTTGCAGGTTTACAGCTGCACAATGTTGCACAATATCACTGTACGCAATAAGCATATTGTGAAGACCCTACTGGACTGCAATAAATGTTACATAATTATTTAAGTTCCATACATTTAGGTTTTTGATGTCTGTAACATATTTGTCTTACATGCAGCATAAAAAGGTTTTAGATTGTAAAAAAAACGTAGGAAACTACAAATCTGTCTCTTCAGTGTCAAAACAGCAATACTAACACACACACACACACACACACGCACACACACACCCACACACACACGACCCAATAATGCAGACGAGCTATTAAAGCAACCTGGTCTTACTTAACACTTTAGCAGAGCCACAGGCTGATCGTCTTCATGCTACGTTGCATCGATGCAGTAAGTCATGCAAATGGAGCCATGACCACATATTCAGTGTAGATACTTCGCCCTGCATGAATATATTTATCAGTATTTGGGAGTATTTTTGTATTAAAAACACTTTTTTTTAATGATTTTACGCGACATTTAGATTTTCTAAGAAACTAATCTGTGAGTTTCCATTTGCTGTGTGCCATATTTCTCAAAATTAATTGGAAATAAAACTTTAAAATATAGTTGAGCTTTACTTTTTAAAACTGAATGAGGGCTTACATTTTCAATCCTATTAAATTTTTTAAAGAAACACCTGCCTGGAACAAAAAAAAGTTACATCTAGTTAATGAATTAAAATAGTTAGGACTGTATTTCTAAAAGTCACATTGTTGTTTCTTTTTTTATTGTTTTGTTCAGGAGATCCTGAAATATTTATGTGCAACAGCACACCTTTTATCTTCTTGAATGTACACAAATAGCTGTGGACTTGTTGTTCCTGTGCATAAACACCACTCATCCATCATTTACCAGACTGCAGTTACCTTAATGGATGTTAAAGTGCAAAAGACAGTATGATGAAATATTTAGTATATTTATTCAGCTGTAACTTGCCAGGACAAGTGCCAAATGCTGAGGACAATATAGATTAAAAGGATAAGTGGATTTCACTTATAAAATTAGACTATGAGTCCAATCCAATAAAGGGGATTCTGATGATTCGCAGTTTGTTTGAGGTGAAACCTAAAATGCTGTTAAAGTTTGTTCTTACAACTCTCAGGAATGACCCTTTTTTAGTTACATTTTTGGTTTACTCTGTAAAATTTATAGTGCTCATTGAAATGTTGTAAAAACAATATTAGGATATTAATTTGCTTAACATTTAAAAATCTGGTTTTATATTTTTGCTTTGTCGTATTACACCTGCCTTTGTTGCTGTGGGTTGGTTGTGACAACACGATGAACAAAAACCAAACTAGTTAAAACTCCTTAAGGCAACTTGTTTCGAAACTGGCTGAAATCCAGAGGCTAATTTTCCCCACCGATTTCCTTGACTAGATAACGCGGATGGAGTACGTGCACACCAAGAGTCTGATCTACAGAGATGTGAAGCCCGAGAACTTCCTCGTCGGGAGGCCCGGTAGCAAGAGGCAGCACACCATCCACATCATCGACTTTGGTCTGGCCAAAGAGTATATAGACCCCGAGACCAAAAAACACATCCCCTACCGGGAGCACAAGAGTCTGACAGGGACGGCGCGCTACATGAGCATCAACACACACCTGGGAAAAGGTAAGCCTCCTTAAATAAACTACAGCTTAATAAAAAATAAAAAAAATATTTAATGTGGTTTGTTTTGTTTTTGTTTTAGAGCAAAGCAGAAGAGATGATTTAGAGGCTCTGGGCCACATGTTTATGTACTTCCTCCGAGGTAGCCTTCCTTGGCAGGGCCTGAAGGTAAAGAATCATGAAATTTTGCCTAAATTATGCAACTGAGTCACTTAGTAGACAGATGCATCATACAGAGTCTATGACTGATTCTAACAATTATTTTAGTTATCTGTTTGGATGATTAATCAATTAATCAGACAAGAAATTAGGCACATTCTGAAGATTTTTTATTTAACCTCTTATTACAGAAATTAGAGATATGCAATATTCTGGTCGTTTTTTCTTTTCTAAAAGGTAACAATATATATATATAGTATTGGTAAATATTGGTTATCGGCCATAACAGCAATATCAATGTTAGATATCAGTATTGCATCCCTAACAGAAATGTATTAAAAATCCAAATAAACAAATAATTCAGTTCCTTTTGTTGAATAAGAAAAACATTTTATTGACTAAAATGCAGTAACTCCTTCAGAGTATTCTTCATCATAATTGGCAAAAATTGGCATCAGAAGGTCAAATGTTTACAATAAACATCGATTGGAAATCCTGATTTAGTTTGAGTTCTCATCCAGGCACCACTGCTAGTTTTAATTCACAATCAGAACATTTTCTACATTGTACATTTTTCAATTATGTGATGTTTTGTAATAAAATAAAATCAAAGTAATATTGAATATTGCACTTTTGTGTTAATTTTAAGATACATTGAGGAAAATTATTTTAATCTTTTATCTTTTACTATATTGTCTTGAATTAAAAAACAAAAACAATTTCTACATTGTTTTATATTTATATTGCAATGAGGATTTTCTCTAAAACCATGATTTAATATATATATATAAATATATATATATATACAGTACAGACCAAAAGTTTGGACACAACTGTGTGTCCAAACGTTTGGTCTGTACTCAATACAGACCAAAAGTTTGGACACACTTTCTCATTGAATTCAATGAGAAGGTGTGTCCAAACTTTTGGTCTGAACTGTATATATACTATATCGAGAAAAACCTTTTAGATTTTCAACAATTATTTAGATCCCAATAAATGCAGGTAAATATTTACTGTGTAAAACAGATGAAAAGGTTTGGTTTTTAATTAACAAATGAACTCAAAACTACCTACATATTGAATTTATAAATTCAATATTTCTCTGTTTAATTTCCCTTTTTTTCATATGAGCAGAAAATCACTACCTGATTATTGGTAAATTCATTGGAGCTTAAATAAAAAGCTGCTGAAACACTACAGGAACAGTTAAAAAAAACAAATACTGATGCTCTCTAAAGATAGACCCAACAATCTCCTCACTACAGACTTGAATGATAAAACATTTCCTCTAAATGTTTGAATTGAATATTGTTGGCAGAGCTGGTCTGAACCATTGGAATCTTCACAGGTTGATTCTTCCCCCCCACAGAGTCATGACTCATCTAATTTAGTTTTGTTGCATAATCACACACAAACTTCCCCACTTGATGTATGCTTTAATCGCTAAAAGAGCCTCAGGCGTCATGAAGGGCCAGCAACAGAAGCGCCTCAGCAGCAGGTTTCTAGCAGGCGGCAGACATGCTTTGCTTTCTGAAGGCATCAGTATCAAAGAATGGCGGAGAAGAAAAGACATGTGAACAGTTGCTGTGTGGGTGGGAGTTCTTGGTGGATGAATGTGAGGGATGTAGTGTGGGGGATGTCGCATGGCTCAGGCCAGAACAATTCTCTGCTGTTTAAAGATTCAGACGTGATGGAAATGAAGCGACTCGATTCCTGACGCTGAGAGTTCCTACAGCCGGGAATGTCCGAAGTTTACAGGGCCGAGTAACGGGAACGATACAGATTTATACTTAAATACATCCACCAACCAGCTGTCTGCTCATCCATCCATCCATCCGTCCGTCCGTCTATCTGTTCATCCATCCATCTGTTCGTCCATGTGTTTATCCTTACATTTAATTTTCCGTCCGTCCATCCAACCAACCATCAGTCTGCTTTTCCATCCATCCATCCATCCATCCATCCATCCATCCATCCATCCATCCAGCCATCCAGCCATATGCTTGTCCGTCCGTCCGTTTAGCCATCTATCAATCTGCTTGTTCATCACCATTCATGCGTCTGTCTCTCCTTTCATCCATACATCCTTCCATCTGTTTGTTTATCCATCCGTCTGTCCGTCTGACAAACCCTCTGACTATTTTTCCCATCCATCCACTCACATTTTGGCTTTATGCTTTATTTGTCCATTTATTCTTTTATTCATCCTTTTTCCATCCATCCTCCTTTGGTTCTTCCTTGCATCCACCTGTTAATCCATCTTTCATAATTCAGCCCATTTTTTTTTCATCCTCTCCATCCCTCCCTTCAGTTCACAGTTTACAGGTTTTGGAGGCTCTACGTTAAAATTGAATATAAAATTTTCCCTCAAGCATAAAGTATTAAATAATAAATTAAATGTTGGAGAAGTATTTAATTATAGCGTTGTGTATTTTGAAATCACCACTGCTGGAAGCGAAACTGTTTCAGTGACGTATTAAGAAATCGTTTCTAAATCTAAAGTGCCGTGTCAGATTTATGCAAACGAGGCTTAAGTGCTATAAATATCACTGGGAAAACCAGAGGAGTTTTCATCAGCCATGACGCCGAGAGCCCAGGATTAAATAAATTTGATCATTGTATCTGTTTATTTTTAAACCACACAGCTTCTTCATATGTTTAAGTTTCTATGGTTTAAATAATGAAATTAAAACTTCTCTTCACTCAAGGCTGACACTTTGAAGGAGCGATACCAGAAGATTGGAGACACCAAACGAGCAACCCCGATCGAAGTGCTTTGTGAGAGCTTCCCTGGTCAGTCGGAGCACCCTGCATCTCACTCACCACTTCCTGTTCTGCTGCGTTCTCATTGGCTGCTGCTTTGTGTTTTGTAACAGAAGAGATGGCCACCTACCTGCGCTACGTGAGGAGGCTGGACTTCTTTGAGAAGCCAGATTACGATTACCTACGGAAGCTCTTCACCGATCTGTTCGACAGGAACAGCTACGTCTTCGACTATGAGTACGACTGGGTCGGCAAATCTCTCGTGAGTGCCTCATCTCCCCGCTTTCTGTCCCTCTGCCATCAGAGCAGAAGAAACAGCCTGGATTTGATCCCTGATGTGCCTGTTCTGTTCCCTGCAGCCCACACCGATCGGCCCTATCCCCAGTGACACACCGCTGCCGCCCAGCAGCAGAGACAAAGCACAACAGCAGACCAAAAACCAGGTGAGACCCTCAGCTTCCAGCTCCTCATCCAGCCCACCTACTTGAATGGTCCTAATTCCACGCTGGATCACTTCTGTAGTGCGATTAAACAAGCAGCTTCCTGGAGAACAAGGCTGGGTTTGATTTGTTTTCAGAGTTCTTATCAGACAGGAAGAAATGAGATAACTAAATGCTGAAATGGAAAAAATGTAGATATGCCCAGTCATGAGGGAAAGAAAGCATCATTTATGGCTTCCCATGCGGTGCCTTGCAGAAGTATTTATACCTCCTGAACCTTTCCATGATTTGTCAGGTCACAGCCTCAGCATTATGTGGTAAAGCTGCATGGATGCACTAATTACAGCTTTTTGGATGTCGTTTCTCACGTCGCTCATCTAAAGATCTAAATTTGGGCTCATCCAAAAAGGATGGAAGGTGTCGGTGAACAGCGATTTCCAGCACAGATTCAACAGTTTCTCAGTTGGATAAAGGCCTAGACTTTGACTAAGGAACTCAAATATGTGAATATGAAGGTTCCTGCTCCTTTAGTGTTTCAAAACACCTGAGTCAAATGAAGCTGCAGCCGCAGATTATTTTAGCAATGGAGTATTCCATAGATTATTCTGACAATTAACTGATTGTTTTGATGATTAATTGATTGTTCTGATGATTAATTGGTTATTCTGATGATTTATTTGACTATTATTCACTTAATCAGTTAAAAAAAAAAGGCACATTATGCATATTTCTCGTTTAACCACTTAAGCTTTTTTATGCCATAATAAAAATACATAACAAACGAAAATACACATAAGATTAACATTTTATTGCCTAAAATGCAGTGACAGGATTCCTTTAGTGAACAATTGATCATTTGTAGCAAAGGATGCATCTACAGCTAAGAAACACATCAATGTAAAAAATTGAACCCACAGTATTACTGTGGTGTAGGACTAATCTGATTTTTTTTGGATTAACTGATTAATAATTGGATTTCAAAAGGTGTTTAAAATTTTATCTTTTTTTTTTCTTTTTTTACGTAATTTGAATCAGGTGAAGCTAAACCTGCCACTTGAGGAGGTCGGGATAAAACAAATTTACAGATCAAGAAGTTTTTTCTTTATCATCTTAAATGCAAAATTTTTATATTCTTTTTACAATATTGGTTTAATTATTGATCTGAGGTTGTTCTTTCAGCAAAAGACTTATTTTTTGAGCCAATCGATTAACAATCGATTGTTAAATTAGTCGATGACTATTTAATTATTCGATTAGTCACAATTAACCTTTTTAATTGTTTGAGCCCTAGAATCAAATAATTAGATCATGTGCTGGACTGTGGAGAACCTGACTGCATGCAGGTGAGCTCAGTTAGCCTTTGGATTCGGGTTTCAGGGTTCATCTGAAAGTTGCAGGACTTCTCTGCCCTCCAGGCCTGGATGTGACACCCTGGATTAACCATTCCTTTTGTAACTCCAGCTGCATCTTTAGGGTTTATATTCTGCTAGAGTGGTGAAGCTTCACCCCAGATTAAAGTCTTTTTCTGCCTCCAAGCTAAAAGGTAAAAAATTTTATATTTGGTCTTGGAGAATCTCCCAAGACGTTCAAGTCGCCTTTTTCATCAGTGGCTTTTTTTCTTGACAATTTTTCCATAGAGGCCAGGTTTGTAGAGTCCTGGACAGATTATTGTCCAGCTGAGCTGTGGATCTCTGTAGCTCCTCCAGAGTCACCATGAGCCTGTTGGTTTCTTCTCTTAGTGATTCTCTCTGTCTGGCCTGCCAACTTAGCTAGACAGCCGTGCTTATTCTATGGGTGTCCAAACTATCTGTACTAATGAAATGAATTAAGTCAGATTTCCGTACAAAAGGGAGCTGTAGGTTATTGCAGATATAAAACATAAAATCTAGCAACTTTGTCTTTTTTAAAAGAGACACAAGAAACTGCCAAGTATGATTCCAATCTGTTTATTTCTAATATGTTTGAATTTTTTGTCTTTATTTAAAGCACCACCAATTGCTTTGTTTAACTCAGTTTACCACCAAAATTTTCATCATTGTCCTATTTATTATTAACTTGAAGTAAAAACACAAAAAAGTCATGGTTGGTAAAAGGGTGCTTCCATTTAAAAAAAAAACCTCAACTTCATCTATCTTTTTTGTCTGCATTAATCTCCAACCTCTAGTTGAAAAATCTAATTTGTGACATTTTTCTAGGGCCACACAAAATTACATTGAAGGCCACAGATATGGGTTAGGGTTAGGGGCCAAAGTCGTCTCTACTTTCTGAGGCGGCTGAGGTCATTCAATATCTCCCGGACTTTGCTCAGGATGTTTTATGACTCTGTGGTTGCCAGTGCCATCCTGTATGCTCTGGTGACCTCGGGCAGCAGGCTGAAGGTGGAGGACACCAACAGACTGAACAAACTGATCCGGAAGGCCAGTAACGTTGTTGGAGTGGAGCTGGACTCTGACAGTGGTGTCAAAAAGAAGGATCTTGTCCAAGGTGCAGGCCATCTTGGACAACGAGTCTCATCCACTCCATGACGTACTGGCCGGATACAGGACCACCTTCAGCCAGAGACTCATTTTGCCAAAGTGCACCACAGAGCACCACAGAAAGTCATTTTTGCCTGTTGCCATCAGGCTATACAATGTCCAAGTCTGTGCTAATTGATAAATTTTTTTCCTGTGCTCATTTATAGGTTATTTATTGATTAATATATTGCTTGTTATTTATTTATTTGTTCATATCTAGTCATTTTGAACTATTCACTCTTAGGTGTATATATATTTTACAAACTTTGTATTTTTCACCTAAGATGGAGTAGCTTTAAACAAATAAGCAATTTTCCCTTGGGGATCAATAAAGTATATTTTATTCTATTCTAAATAGCCCACGTGTCACACTTTGGACACCCCTTCCTTACAAACCAAGCATAGTTTTCTTTCCACTTCCTTTCTGATAAAGTTTGTGGTTGTAATGGAATAAAACGTGGAAAAGTTCAGGGTGTGAATACTTTTTTCAGGCCTCCTTCCTCTCTAAGCAGCAGACATTATTGCATGCACGAGTTGAAAATGCAAACTGCATTGTTCATACCAGTGATGACTAATTACATGCTTAGTGTGTGACAGCGTTTTTAAGTTAACATGCAATCTGAGCCTCTTATTTTTGATGCGTAGGCGAGGAATCATTTGTGAGATTTATTATGCACAAAACATCCGTAAATGATGGCTGATTGTCATAAATAATGGTGCAGATAAGGTTGCTGTGCTTGTTGAGTCATCGTTTACCGCGGCGCTCTTGAGGAGTTCATTTCATTTTATGACTGACTTATTACAGTGGACTCTAGCTTCTCCCTCCCTTTTTTTATTTTTTTTACTGCAGTTGGTTTAATGTGATTGGCTTGGAAACAACATGCCATCTTTTAATGCTGGCAAAGCGCCTCCTACTGCATTGTGCACGTTGGCCATGACTCGGAAGATGTTACGTCTCTGTAGTAAATAGTTGTGATTAAATATTAAAATAAGTTTTCAGCTGCAGCAAAACTAGTCCTGCAATGAAATCACCTGAGAAGATTGATTGCTGTCTTTTTTTTAATGGAAAATCAAGTTTGAGGCTGTTCTTTTTACCTCTGCATGAGTTTATTTGTATGCTTCAAATAAATTTTTGCTTCCCTTTACTCCTCTATTAACATAGTTTGTCTTAATAAGCCTGCTTCTGCTTGGGAGATGTCGTCTTTAATTTTACTTTTCTTTTTTTGTTGTTTTTTTTCCCATTTACTCCCCTTTCCTCCGTGTTACTCCCCCCACACCTGATCCCTCACATGGCCTCCTCCTCACCTTTGACCCCTCCCTTTATTCTCACCACTTCCTGTCTCAACCCTTTCTGCTTTGTATCAAGTCACCTGAGCCCAAAGGAAGTGAGTCTCAGCCCACCCCCGTGACCAATAAGGAGACTCTGGGGTCGCACCTCACAGCTGAGCGGCTGGGGGGCTCTGTTCAGGTACCGCTGCTGCTGCTCTGATGGCTAATGCATGAATGCATGTAATTTTGTGACAGACTTTCCCCCCCGCTTCCCACTGAACCCACATCGCCTGCCTGCCCGCCTGCCTGCCTGCCGGTAGACGCGCTCTTTGTTGCTCGTGTTTTTCAATCGGACTCTTTGAACATCGGTGTGCTCTGCATGTTGCTGAATAAAAGCTCCCCTGCTTCTAGGCGGCTTGCAGCAAAAAGCCATGCAAAGAGGACGTCCGGTCCGCTTTGCTGTCCCAACCTCATGATGCGCAAGTGCATCTTGTTAAACCAGAATGTCACCTAAAGAATTATTTTATTGTCATTGTGGATGAAGAAAGCACAACAAAATTTAAAATATAGCAACTCTCAAAGACAAGTCAAATAATTGAATAAAATAGTAATAAATAAGTATATCTCAATAAATCTAAAAATATATTAGGAACACAGAATAACTGGGATATTAAGGAAAAATAAATGAATAAATGATGATCAGATTTTTGATGGATTAGCAGTGTTCAGGGTAGCAACAGCAACAGTTTGTGCTTGACTTTATTGACCTAAAACTAATATTAAAGTAACTCGTGTCGATAGCAGGAATATATCCTCCCAGAAAATAATCAATTATCGTATCTTTTATTATCTATCGTGATAAGAATTTGGATTTATCTTCACAATAAATTCCAAGTAATGATGTTTAGTCTTTCCTTCATTTCACCTTTGAGATCCGGATCTCATTTCCAAAAGCGCCCTGAGCAGAAATCTGCAACACACAACAACCTGGTTACACAAAAGTAAGAAACAAAAGAAAACATATGCACAAGTTTAAAACTAAATACAAAACAGTATAAAAGCAATGACATTGATTAATAGAATCAGGTTGCATGTTTTAAGAATCACTCGAAAAAAATCAAACGAAATAATACATCTTCAGACTGGAGCAAAAACCTTTCATATTGTTATTTTCTCCATTACTTTTTCAATAAAAATATCACAAAATTTGAATATGTGTGCAGTGTAGTGATACAAATCACACGTCTTTATGTGAATAGTGCCCTAAAGAAGCATATTACAAATGAAGTCAAGTCAAAGTTTATTTATTTAGCACAGTTAAAACAACCTCAGCTGACCAGGTGATGTTCACAACATCACAGATAAACAATACAACAGAAAATAAAACAAAATTTAGTGAAAATAATAAGACAATTATGAAATTGGAAGGAAATACCACAAACTAATATAAATAAAAACCAAAACAATACTGCAGCAATTTTCTTTCCTAAAGAAATAGGGAGAATAGATGTGTTTTCAGTCTGGACTTAGGATTTGTGTTTGTGCATCTATGATTGCTGTGCCTTGCAGTCACATCTTAAAAATGAGTAATAAATGGCTCTTGTCACTTTTACTGTTATCATAACAGAACCACAAACTGTCATGACAAAACTTAAAGTCCAAATCGCCAACCTCTGTCGACACCTGCTAAAAAGTAATTGTTAGCTAGCCATTTCGAGGTGTTGCATCCAAGTATTTTAATGGAAAGCTTAGTGGAAGGAAAAAGTGTGGTGGATAACATCACACAAGCAACAGAGATAACACAGAGGGTTCTGATTCTCAGTGCACACTACTAATTACATGCGACCAGAGTCGGAGCTATGCATTCAGAAATACTTTGATCCCAAAAGAAATATGCATTCATAATTACATGTAAGCATATTTTAGTGTTTCTCTTCAAGAGGAATGTACCTGCTGGCGCTAATAAAGTTTAATTACCTTCCCTTAGAAGTACTGAGCGTATGTACTGTACAGCAGGGTGACATTTCTGAATAAAAATACATTTATTTAGTTAAGAAAAAAACTGTACTCTTCAATAGTTGAGTTTTAACTGAGTTTTCATCAGCTCTCATCAAAATCATTACATACACTGGAATAAATGCACGAAAATGTTAAAACTCTGTGTAATGAGTTTCACTTTTTGAATTCAGTTACTGAGATAAATTCATGATATTCTAATTTATGGAGAATCACATGATGAAATTAACTTCATGATTAAAAAAACATCTCAAAACTGAAACTCATTAAGCAGATGATTAATTTCATTTTGTGTCATTTTCTCTAATAAGTGACAAAAAAGAACAACTGTCTGAAACATTGAAGTACTTTTGCTGTCCAAACATGGACATTAATCCATAATTTAGTCCCATTGTGTTTTTCCCAGAAGTCCCAAGTCTCCACTATTGAAGTGGGACAAATACGCCACCTAGTGTTGCTTAGTAGAGCTGCAGGTTTTATCAGTGTTTGTCTTCACATGCAGAGCCAAACAGGTAGATCTTGTTCTTCCTCTCTTGCATTCCAGCTCCGTTTCTAATGCAGATCAGGTGACGACTGTGGCACCTGCACCATTCTGATTGGTTTTAAATGAAGCTGTCATTCGTGGAAAGCACTAATCTGTTGAACACAAAAGGAAAGAGGAATTAGCTACTTTTTACTGTAGAGTTTCTCTTTGGAGAGGATGAACAGGAAGAATATGAACCAGCTTTAATTTTTAGTTTGTGATGTTGCTTTAGCGCTTCAGTCCAGATTAGACGGTCCTTATCTGACCGCGTCCATGTCTCCAGCTGCATAACGTGATTTAAAGATGATCCCTTTCTTCCAGTCGTCTGTGTTTGAGAAGTCTGATATCACTTTTTATTTCTTGAAATCCTGCAGGTGATGAGCTCAACGAATGGCGAGCTGAACACGGACGACCCGACGGCCGGACACTCCAACGCTCCCATCACTGCTCCCACTGAGGTTGACGTGGTTGACGAAACCAAGTATGAAAAAAAAAAAAATAAATTATTGCCAATACTTCTGATCCTCTCTCCATTAGATCATAGGTTGTAGCTCTTAGTAAGTTGTGTCAAACTCATCTTCATTTTGGACCAGAAAAAAAAAGATAAAACCAATTAAACTGTTGAAATATTGATAGATGGCTCCTCCTCCAGGAGTTTGAGTGTTTTAGTGGTTTTTGCTTTTAAAATTAAATATTGGTGCCAATTCAGAAATGTTTGTTGGGAATTGTTACAATATTTGCGCTAATGTATGATGCTAAATATGACTTTTTATTACTCACTGTATCAATTGCAGAATATAACTTGACACCATAAGACTGAGGCATCAGTCACGTAAACTCAATGTTTTTGACCAATTTCGAGAAAATTTGCAGTAAAAATCAGAAAAAAATGTTGAGATTTGTTGATTTTGTGTGAATTTTGCAGATTTGTGAAAAACTGGAGGGACTTATTGATGTAATTTGGAGTCTAGAGGGCCACATATAAAGCTACGGTGGGCCAGATTTGGCCCGTGGGCCTTGAGTTTGACACGTGCTCTAAGTGAATTTCTATATTATTTTTGCTTGACACTGGTCTATGTTGTCATAGCAACAGTCTGACAACAGCTCCACAAATGTAACGGGATTTGACGCCAGAAAACATGTAAATATTTCCTTCACAAAGAACAGAACACTCAGTTCATTACAGTTTTATGATTTCAGGCTTGATGTTTTATTTTGCGATCACTGGTAATTGATCATCTGAACATCAGCGGTGGTTTATTAGCTATTTTATTTTCCTGCAGCACATCTACTTGCTAAGGTTGTCAGTCAAGCTCTCCCTCACTATTTTTTTTCATGATCTGCAAAATGTGATCTCATCGGACATTGTTTTCTAGTTCTCGTTTACATTTAGTATTAAAGAACTTTGTCCCTTTTCTCTCATATATCACTTAGACATGTAAGATTTTACTTGTTATGTTGACAACTTTACAGCTAGAACCATGGTAGTCAATAACTGTGAGCAACTTGTCTGTAGAGAACCTGGTTGCCGACATGTTAGTGTGTTAGAATTTGAATTGGACATGATCAAATGCAGTCCAGACTCATTTAAAGCTGTGAAATGGCCCTTTAGCTAATACAGGATGTTAACTGAAGAGATCCTGTTTGTCTAATTGTAACCGTTTCCCTGCAGGTGCTGTTGTTTCTTCAAAAGGAGAAAGAGGAAAGCTCTCCAGAGGCACAAGTGAAGGAAGAGGATGGAGGCACCTTGAAACATTGTGGTCACTGTCAAGTTTTAAATGGAGGCAACTACACAAAAAGGCCCCGCCGCCTTCGTCCCTTCTCATCCTCCTCTCCCGGCCGCCACCATGTACCTACTTCCTTCGCGCTCCCTCTTTCTCTCTCTCTCCCTCTCTCTCCGTTCTCGGCGCTCCCCACGGCTCCCGCCGAGTTGAAGGAATGTCGCAGTCCTACTGACTCCACAAGAGACTTTTGATTCTTTTACAGACTAATTCTAAGCGTACCTGCATTACAACTGGGAGCTCGAGGAGAAGCGTATAAAAGCTGTAACAATGAAACTCGAATACAGTGGCGTGAATTTAAAAAAGAAAAAAAAAAGATGCTGTTTGAAGCAGTTGTTGTATTCTAGATTCCATGCAGAACGTTTGGATCAGCTGTCGATCAGGGGAAACTATTCAGGTGGTTCAAGTGAAAGAAATCTGCTCCGTAGGAATTAAATTTTCTTTTTTTTTTATCCTTTTTTTTCTCGGTGTGTATTTTGGGATCAAGGTGAAAGGTGAACTATGCTGATGTTCAATCTGAGAGACAGGAAACATTTCATCTTTAAAACTGAATCTGATTTTTATGTATTTTTCTTTTTTTCTTTTGTTGTTTTGTAAGTTAATCCTCAGTTTTCAGACTCGACCCCTGCATTCAACGCTTCTTTTCGTGTCGTAGTTTTCTGGAGTACAGTTCTTTCCTCTCGTCCTTCATCGCGGTCTTTGTAGCACAGTCACTGGCCTCAGGTACTGTGGAAGAAAGAGCAAAAGCAGATACTAAGCTCTCATTTTTATTGCACTTTTGGGAAAGAAAACAATTACAGCGGAAAAACTTCAGGCTTTAAATTAAAAGTCAAGACTGATCTAGGATGATTATCTTTACGCTTAGAAAGGAAAGGAAGATGTTTTGATTTCTTGTTTTGTTTGTTTTACATCCAAATAATTTACCAGAAAATTGTAGTTTGTGCCTTTTTAAGTAAAATGTTTAAAGCTCAAGTGAGTGTCCCACAGTGAAATTTTATCTAATCTGACCCAAATGCTCGGTGGATTATTGTCCGTGCTCGTGTGTTTGGGAGGGAGCACACTGGCGACCGCTAATCCGGAAGTTCTTGTAAGCAAATCTGTGAAATGAGCGCGTGCATCCCTGCAGCCCGCTTCAGAGAGGTTTACGGCGGCAGAATGGCCAAACATGGCCGATGTTGTGAAATTTCATCTGGATAAGTAGGAAAGAGACAAGAAGCTCGGTGAGGTTCATTTAAAGTCTCTCTGGAATCCCGTTTCTGATCAAATGGATCAGTAAAACTCATGTTGTGGTTTCATGTACCTCATGTTGTGTCTTCTTGTTTTCCTCCAACATGTCTGACAAACTTTGAATCCCGTCACCTCCAGCGCATAGCCAGCTTTTGTTTGTCGTAAGAAGCATTTGAGTTAAGATTTTTGTTTTCATGTGTAAATTTTAATGAAAAAGGAAAAATCTGAGCCCGTTTATGTTTGAGACTATGGACTGATTACTAGTTATGCATCAATCATTGATTTCTACTGTTCTGTGAGGTTTGACCTGCCGATTTCAACTTTGACTGCTTCCCATGTTGTTTTTTCTTTCTCCTGAGGATTACTGAATTTAATAGAAAATTAAATATTTACAAGGTTCTTCCTGTTATATGCATCAAAGCATACATTTCTAACCATAATTTGATTTGTATTTATTAGGGATTCAATTCAGAAAAAGGTTACGTACTGTCGGTGGTAATAGATTGATAATGCATCACTAGAAACAATTCAGATTATTTTCAGCATTTGTAATGCTAATCAAGAGAAAATTGGCCAATTTCTAAACGATAGTTTGCGGCACACCAGGAATTCACATGATGCATAAATGTCCCAAATTATAAAAATAAAATGGTACATAATTATCAGAACCAAATTTATGCCACAAAACATTTATTTTCTGTTCTAATAATCAGTCCGATTAATTTATTTTTTTCCCTATAATCCGTCCGTAGCTACCCTTCCAGAACATGTTGACCAGTATGTTATAGCATATAAACTCATTTTAAAAACCAACTAAACTGAACTTTGAGAACAATTTTATACCTGCAGGATTCACAAAAAATGTTTTGATCAAGATTATTTCAAACCTCGTCTGGTTTTCACACAACGTTGGCACCTTTTTTTTTTATTTTTTATTAATTTTACGTTCACATATGAATCCAGCTGTTTAAGAGAGCAGATCATTTGTTCCTCTAAGCAGGTTTTAGAGGATTGATGAACAGAAGTGAGAAAGCAGCTGTGTAACCCCACAAAGTTCTTGGATGCCTGTCATAGCCATGACTTAATTTAGACATGCAGTATAAGGAAACTGCAGAGTTGTACGTTTGCTGCTGTATATTAACCCAAGCGCATATCCAAATGTTCAGGTTATGGCAAGCCAATAGGGCCAAATGTTTTTTAGACGTGTCTGGTTAAGAAATTATGTTAAAATCACCTTGGGTTGATGAAAACTCTTCCAGATTTTATGCCTATAAGTGGGTTTTCAAGGCCACCTGAGCAGCAGAAAGAAAGGGGGAAAACCTTTACCCAGTTAATGAATGTTGCGCCATTTGTCATTCTTAAACAAGCCTTTAATATTGAAAAGCTGGACCGCCATCGCCATTCAGGAGCCATTCAAAACGCATTTTTGATGGGGATCTGGTGACTACCCAACATGATTTTATGCAATTTGTTTGGGAAACGGGTTGAAAAAAAACTTCACTGATTTTTGTCGCTAATGGCTTGCCATATAGGATGACTCTACACCGTTACATGTGGACCCGTTAACAGCAGGGAGCACTTGTGGCTCATCAAAGTATTCCACTGAAAACTAGATTGGTTCTTGTGACCAGTAGGGAGCTCCAGCTTGTTATAATCCATCACCCTGCGTTTATTATGTGATTTCTAATTGGGGGAGAGAGTTTCTGGAGATGCTCAGACCAGTGTTGAACTGTGCTTCTGCTCTACGTCTCTTGGTGTAACTATTTGCAACATGTATTTGTAAATATGACAACGACAGATCTCTAATTGTGAATAAAGGAAGTTTTATCACAGGAGTCAGTCATGGAGCAGTTTTTCCCTCCTGGTTGCTCTTCAGTCTGCAGATCTACGTCGTCTACATCTACGCCACCTGGCTGATTGTCGGTCGTCTCATCTGGCAAGTAGCAGATGAAAGTCGAGGTACTGTTAAAGCTGCAGTTTGTAACCTTTATAAAATATTTTTTACATGTTTGAAGCTGTCACCATATTGTGACAGTTAAAGATAAAATGTAAATAAAAAAGCTCTTCTGCTTTCTCAAAAAATCATAGAGAGAAGGAGGGACTTAGTGCTGTAGTGAATGCTAGGCTAGCTAGCCTAGCCGCTGATGATGGCGGATAAAAGATTTTTCTTCTCCGCCATTAGCACATTTAGCTATGAGTACATGAGGTTGATTGACAGTACTAAGACCCTCCTCCTGGCTCTGATTGGTTGTTTTTGGTCTGGAGCGGTGCATTTCTTCAGACAATAGTAATTTCTCAGGGAGGAGGTGGAGGAGATCGATCGTCCCACAAATTATCAGTCTCATAACTTACTGTCATGATATAGTGACAGTTTTAACAGTTATGTAAAAATATTTTTTCTTATATAAAAGTAATACTGCAGCTTTAAGTACCTCCTGCTTTTTCTGACGCCTTCAGCACATCTTCACAACAACATTCCTTTATCAAGCATTCAACATTTTTACCAGCAACTCCCTGAGAAATAGCTTATGAGCTCAGAAGGCTCTCAGTTCCACCAGGTATTTGCTAATTGCTGCTGCTAGTCTACAGGAGTTATAGAAAGCCCAGCTTGGAGACCGCAGCTTTGGGAAAGAGCTTTGTTGAAAAGGTGGTACTTGGTTACATCACTCGTTTTCTACAGCCAGAATAGTTGCCATGGGAGATTAAAGGATTTGAAACAAGTATGTCTTTCTTTTTTTTTTTCAATGAGTGAATAAAATGATGTAAATTTAAAAAAAAAATTTGACATCTTTATTTCAAGACAAAAAGTAGTTCATACCATTTAGAAAAGTTAAAGTAAAACCAAGATTTAAGTGCTGAAGTCCTCAAACATTACAATTTAGTAAATTCACAGAGTACAGTTTTAGTCTAGAGTAATTTCCACTGTCAGCATAGTAGTCTAATTTCTTGCATATTCAATATTTAATTGATATTAAAGCTCTATTGGAGAGAACGTGATACAAGATGCTACAGATTTGGATGTTAACAGGTTTATTTGAAGACGGTGGATGACAGACACAGATGACCAACCCCCTGGTTGTTGATCACTTTGCATTGGGGGCCCTAGATGAGTGGTTTGCCCAGGACGCCAAACAGGCTAGGACCGCCTCTGGTAACTGAAGTTAAAATAAGTCATTTGTTGAAATCCTGGAATGCCTATTTAATTGTTTTTACAGAGGAAATGTCAAGATGAGGTTTGTAAACTTGGTGGAAGAGACTGACAGCAGCTCAATGTTAGCTGTAGTGATGAGAAAAATGTTGGCGACGGTGAGGATGATCAAAAAGAAACAGAGGAGGAAAATAATAATGAAACACTGTAAATGTTCTTTTATCGCTGTTTGTTGACGGATAAAATTTCTGTGTCGCTTTTAGTTCATCGTTTACGGCCATACCACCCTGAACACGCCCGATCTCGTCTGATCTCGGAAGCTAAGCAGGGTCGGGCCTGGTTAGTACTTGGATGGGAGACCGCCTGGGAATACCAGGTGCTGTAAGCTTTTGCTGACTCTCCCACAAAAATGTATTTTGTGAAATATGATACGTAAAATGTACCAGAGGTATGAATAAATGTAGAAGTTCTTGATCCGTGCCGAGTGTGAAAGTAACGACTTGTACTTTCACAAGTAATGATTTGTGAAAGCCACCAGAGGGTATTGAGTAATAAAAAGCCACATTTAACATCAAACATCCTAAAAATTCCTAACAAACATTTATAAATTGGCATCACAAAACGTGCAATTTTGATTTAAAAAAACACTAAAACAATCACAAAATCCTGAAGGAACAGCTATTTATTGATATTTTAACAATTTAATTGGTTTTATTACTGCATTGTGGCACAACCGGCCTTTTTAAGAACGTTCATATTTTTGATACGGCCCAAAATGAAAATAAGTTTGATACCCCTAGGCTAGATGTTTATTTTGGGATTATTTATAATACTTTCAAAGGATTACCTGTAAAGTTTTAAGGGAATGCTGCCCTCTAGTGGATGGCTGGATGAAGTACAGCGGACTACATAATGCAAAAGATCAACTTTACAAATTTAATTATAAGTTGGTGTTTAGATCAAGATGTTTTGGAAATCATCTAAAAACATTAAAAGGGCTGAAATTTCGAAATAGTTGCTATTTTTAACAATGTATTCAATACTGATGTGGGAAAGATTAAATAACTTCCAGATTTCTGCCTTATACTTTATGAAGGAAGCTAGAAATAATGGAGAACTAGATCCACCTTGATCTTAAAAATAGCATTTTGATAAATTTATATTGTTATTAATGTTTCTATTCTTTGAAACCATCGCTTGAGAAAGTAGGTCACTTACTTGCTACCTAAAAATAATAAAAACTGGTTCAATTAACTCAAGTTTCTGTAACAATCTCATTTTGTTCATTTTGATCATTTCTGCCCACTCGACTAGTATGACAAGCATACAACTGTTTAAAATATTTATTGATTTTAAATATACACATAGGGAAATTAAGGATATTTCTATTCTATATTAGACGGATAATTTTGCCCTTCTTTTACGTGTTATTCAAGAATTATGTTGTCCGGCGGAAGACGATGATTTAGTATCTCTCTAAGATTTATTTAAGATTTAGAAATGAAGTTTTGCTGTACCACCCATTATTTCGCATGGATTTAAAGTTGCGCTTCTTCTCAGTGTTGTTGCTGTCTGAGGCAGAAAGCCTGACCTCTAGCGGATGAAACGCGGAGGTGTCGAGGTGTTGTGCGGTAGGGCTCATCACCGCGGATAGGCGGGACAAAAAGCAGAGCACTTGTTCGGAGGCTGCAGCAGGAGAATCGTTCAGTTTGATCAGGACTGACGCTTCAAACGGAGAAAAAAAACGGCATTTTGACGCAAAAAAGAGTGTGAGTAACACCGACTTTAAAACAAGACAATGTGCTGAGAGTCTAATACCTTACCTAAACTGAGACGAAACTTTGGGCGGAAGGTGAGACTTTAACTGGAAAAAGGGAACAGACCCTGCTGACCAAGTATTCTCCTCTTCAGGTAAGACCAAAAAGTAGATAAAAGCGATTGTTACCTGCTATTCATTTTATGGTCTTGGACAGTCTTCTTTTTAATTAATCACATTAGATATAATGACGTTTTATGGGCTGATTAGAAAATTAGTTCTTTCTGTCGTTTTAGGTGAGGATTAAAGCTAAAACAGACATTTATCATGTGGAGGAACGGGGAGAACTAATTTTGATGTAATTTGACTGAATTTTTTAAACTCTACTATTGAATCTGATGCTGGAATGATTACTTAATACACTTAGGTACCAGTTTACTGGTAACACCTGGCTAACATAGGTATTATTAAAACTCCAGAAGGATTATGTACTAACGTTAATTATGTACTGTCTACTAATCATGTGCTTTTTATTTATAGACCTGTTTTCATACACAGTGAGGGCAACTCAGAATGCTTAAAAACATAAAATAATCAAACCTAACCAAGGCTAATTATGAATAAAACAGAAATGTGTAGGTAAAGGTGACATGGGTTTGAAGGTCTGAGGAAACGCAATCGTTTTAATAATTGGACATAAAGGTAGACATATTTTTAGATGCTCTTAAAAATTGTTAAAACTAGGATCACAAACACGTAAAAAAAGACAAAAAATAATTACATTTGACTTAAATACTGTGAAACTCGTATTTTTGTCGTACCATGAAAAAATAATGGTGTGAGGCTTTCACTCATAATGGTAAATGCCTGAGATATTTGATTTGTTTTAGTTTACCTGCTGTTTTCACAGTTTATCAGTTTTTTCTTCAGTTACCCAATCAATCAACCAATCAGATCTCTCAAGGATTGCTTCGTTCTTCAGCATTTTTGGTTTGGATTTTAGCTGAGCGATGCTCATTAACTCAGGAAGTTCTAATTTTCAGAAGAGAAGGGTGTTGCTTAAACACACACCACAGGAATTTATACCATTTTGTTTTTCATTTTTCTGTCAGCTGTGATTATGTTTTGGTACCTCAGGAGATTTTGACTGTGCGGTGTTGTTGTGGGCTCGTGCTGGAAGCCTTGGCTGACTCCTGGGTGTGTGTCAGTGGGACCCTGCCTGCGTTGGTCTGTTGCCTAATTATTTTTGACTGCTGTGCAGCATGTGACTGTATAACTGGAATTCCTTTATCAGCGGCAGATGATAGAGTCTCTGTGTTTCCGTGGAGTTCAGGCTGGTGGGTGTCTGACCTGACCCATGACCGTCGTCCAAACTCACTGCTTTTTTCCTCAGAGCAACAAAACATGGAAGCCAGCTGTAGACAAATGCTTCTTCCATACTGGGACGCAAATACTTTAAATAATACTAAACCAATAGGTCAATGGGTTTTGGTAATATTTATGTTCGACTCTCAACTAAAGACAAATGTTGCTAAATATAGCAAGAAAGTTGCTGAGTTGGCAACAGTGGGGTGACTACTGTTAACTGCAATAGTCAAACTTCTCACAGCAGAATAGAGCATGACAGTTTCTGATTTTAGGTCTGTGGTGAGGTAGATCAGAGCATGTAAGTCATGTAAGCATCAGCCGTTAAACAATCTCCTAAAATTAAGGAATTCGGAGCTGATAAATCAGCTGGCCGATAAATCGGTGCACCCCTAAAACACACGGAAACTGATGCTAACTAACTGAGTTAAAACCAAAATAAAATTGCTGATGACAGTTTTAAAAGTTGAATTTCAATACCTCGAAAAGCTTTTTTAAAGGAAATCTCCTTTAACTTCTCTCTCCATCACACATTGTGTGATGCTTCTGCTCCTAATATATTTCATTGTTGATCAGTCATGATAAATGCTGCCTCAGGCTGCTGCACAATTTTGATAACTAATGATTTAACAAACATATAAAAGTAGGTCAGTTTTTTTTCTCTTAAATAAAAAGTTGGTCACAGTGTTTCACAACTGGCCCTCACTACGTAGAAGAACAAAATACATTTTAAGTTGGAGTACTTAGTTTAATAGGAACTCTAAGTCAAGGGTGATTGCCTAGAAAAATCTCTGAAATGATTTCCTGCCAGTTATCTACAAAGTGCCATGCAGGAAGTAAACTGGAGGACACTCATGCAAGACAGCCTGCGGATCAATAATAAAAGTCACCTGACACCCATCCACCTGTCCTCTGCTCTGTGTCTCACCTCACCCCCCTTAGGAGCTGCACAAAGGAGCCCTTGTTTGATCCCTGGACATGCCCCAATTTTCTTTTTTTAAAACTCTGAATCCATGGCAACGCTGTTCGTGTGACGAGCAGCCTTGACTTCTGGCCCTTCTGCTCCCGAAACAAAAGCTAAGAAGTTGTGCTGGGAGGGAGAGAAGCGCTGGGGGACAGAGGATGAAGGAACGGAGGGGGAGGGGGCGTAATGGGAAGGTGTCTGGGATGGAGGCTTTGAGGCGAAACCTCTTCTGCTGTGTGTCCCCACGACCTATAAAGAAGGAGAGTTATGAAGTGTGAACGGTGCCAGCAGCTGTTTGTCTGTCTCTGTGTCAGAACCTCTGAATGGACCGCTGTGTTGCTCCTGGCGTCCTTCACTGTTCTGCAGAAACCAGAATGTGAACAAAAATGTGTTTGGAGGTTTTTCTGTAAGTGTAGAGCAAAGCTATTGAGTTCATAAAGGAGGCACTTTGTAATGTCTTTGATATCAATACACTACAGTCATATTCAATAAATTAAAACATGCTTTCTGATGAAGCTCATTTGTCACATTAAAAGCAGCTGGTATTATGCATACCTTTAATTAAACTTTCTCTATTATAAAGTGTTTTTATTGGTCTGGTGTAATATTAAAATTTTAAATGTCACATTTATATTAACTAAGTGGAAAATCATCATAATTAACACAAAACTGTGTGTAATTAATCTAATATGTTTCACTTGGTGATAAAGTTTCTGAAATTAAATGACTTTTCAATAATATTCTTATCAGTTGATTGGCTCTGTATTAGTTCTGAGAACATTTGACATTTCAATCGGCTTAGTTAAATAGTTAAACCTTTTTTCAGCAGGAAAAATCATGGAGAACATTTTTTTATTTAAAATGTCAGCCTCAAAGTGCTAAAATCATTACACCTCCACCACCGTGCTTGACAGTTGGCACGATGTTTTTGTGCCGACAGGTTAAACTAGAAACCAATAAAGTGCTAATACCATCTTAAAATAGACACAGAGCTTTGGTGCTGTCATCGTTTAAAAGAGAAAATTAATTTAACAACTTTGAATCAGCTGGTCCAGCTCAAATTTTTGACAAGAAATTATTGACTTAATTATTAATCAATAACATGTCAATGGTCTGTCCTAAGAACTTAAACTAGAAGTGACCAATATGTGAATAAAATGTCAAAACTGTCCATATATCACTGTTAAAAAGAATGAAAATTATTTTTTGTTTCCCTTCTTTTATATGGATGCCAGCTGAATATCTGACTGTTGTGCTATCAGTTAAATAAGATAAGAAATATTTTCAACTTGTAACCTTGGGCTTTGGGAGTATCTGCTGGAATTTTTTACCACTGATACTTTATCTATTCATTTAGCTACAGACAAAAATGAAATATGTGTTTCTAGAGTCTCATAGATAGCAGAAAAAGGATACTAGTGGAAGTTTTTCTTTTCAACGGTTCATTCGTCCTGCTGTCCGCATGGTTTCCCAGTCATACGTGTTTCCTGCCCACTCCCTTTAGGGCTCTGTGCAGAAGAATGGGCATTGTTAAATTATATACACAGTGGCCTTGCATATCGCTGCAAGTTTGTAGCAGAAAACATTTTAGCTGCTTGAGTGAATTTGAAACCTTCAAAATCTTTTTCACAGTGTGGGCTGAGCGATAGATTTCTGCAGCCAGAAGAGACAGAAAGGAGAGGATTGTTGTTGTTCTGTTTCTGTCCTGGTACCAACATCTCCACTGCGTTCTGCCACACAGCTGCTTCAGAGACTTCAGTCTAAACCTGCTGCTGTACTTCTTCTAATAAAGGCAATCACATAATTTAAAAAATAACAAAGTGCTTTGCAAAGGGTTAAAACAGCTTGACATTTTTCACATTTTGTCACGATACAACCAGAAACCTGATTGTATTTGTTAGGAATTTTGTCAAAAACGAGCATAATCATGATAATTAAGTTAATAATGAAGGAAATGATGCATGGATTTTAAAGTCTGGGCTGAACGGTGAGCAGTTAGTAGCAATTGCTTTACAACAAGAACGGCCTGGGTTCAAATCCCAGCCTGGGGTCTTTCTGCATGTTCTCCCTGTGCATTGTGGGCTATTTCAGGGTACTCTGGCTTCCTCCCTCAGTCCAGAAACACAACTGTTAGGTTAATTGGTCTGTGAGTGTGTGTGTGCATTGTTGGTTATCCTCTGTGTCAGAATTTATTTCAGGTTTGGCTGTGATTCTTGGTTAAATTTAGATCTGAACTTTGACTGGGCCAATGTAACACATAAATACGCTTTGATTAAAGTCTTTTAATTGTTAGTTTGGGTTATTTTGAGTTGTGCAGCTGGTAGGTGAACATTTGCCCTTGTTGTAGGTCTTTAGCCTCTAAAGTGTTTTCTACTACAGCCGCTCTGTATTGTCAGATATTTTCCCAGCCACTCTGACCAACTTCTTTGTCCTGCTGAAGTAAAGCACACCACAGAATAATACAGCCACCGCTGTGTCTCTTGTAAGGGAAAATGTGTGCAGAGTGTTCTTGATTACATCCAGGATATTATTGCATGTTGTCAAAAAGTCAGACTTTAGTTTCATCTAAGATAGTCATCTGAGTATCAGTTTGCTAAAGGTCACATGTTGACATAGCAACATAACAAAGAAGAGAAAAAATCAAAAAGTACAATTCATAATTATCCTTTTACTGTTTCTCTAATAACTGCTCTCTTTCTATTTTTGTCAATCTAACCCTGCTTTAAATCTTCCTATAAATTTTTCTCTGATTTGTTTGGGGGTTTTCTTTGTTCACCATCAGGCTGAACAAAGAAAACTAATTAGCCGACTCCTGAAGGCAGCTATTGGAACTGGACTTTTCAGACTTTTAGTTTTTTTTAAAATTTAAAATCATGCATCATTTTTCTTCCACTTAACAATTATACTATTACTGTTTATTTTGTGTTGCTCTGTTCCATAAAAACATAATAATACTCTGACATGTATCATTGTAATGTCACAAAATGTGAAAACGTTGAGAGTTTGAATGTTTTTGTAAGGCACGGTATTTTGAAGAACATAGCAAAGTTTTTACCCCCACTGGTCTTACTTGCCTTGAGATGGTAAAACATTTACACTGCTCTGTTTCTAAGCCTCATTAGCCGTGGAGGACACGCCTCACTAACCCTTATCTTTCCACCCAGCATTATTCATATCAGTTTTGCTGAGAAACTGAGTCAGACTGCTCTACTTGGTTTGGTTCTTACCACTCTGATTCTTCACGTCTGTTTCCAGTTCTGGACTCCTCCAGCGATGTTTGACAAGCAACATTACGAGAGTCCACCAGTCTACAGCCCCCCCTACAGCCCGCCGTCCAACAATGGCTTCGGTCCTGCCGGCAGCTTCCATGGCCCTCAGAGTGACTACAACGCATACCCACCTCCGCCGGGATCTTACTACATCGAAGACCGGCCGCAGCACTTCTACAAATGGCGGTCACCTCCTGGGATCATCAAGGCCATGATGGCTACAGTGATAGTGTTGTGTCTGGCCATATTCGCCTGCGTCGCTTCGACTCTAATGTGGGATATGCAGTACTCATATGGAGGCGGCTACTACGGCTCCGGTCTGGGCTACGGCAGTGGCTACTCTGGAGGCAGCTACGGCTCGTCCTACGGAGGCCTTGGAGGTTACGGAGGTTATGGAGGTTATGGAGGCTATGGGAACTACTACGGCTCCTACGTGTCTCCTTACTCAGCCAAAACTGCCATGATTGCCATGGCAGCTGTCAACTTTATCGGCTGTATGTCATTCTTCATCGCCAGCTTCTCTAAGTCCAGTGTTGTCCGTGGCCGAAAGTACTTCCTGGCCGTCCTTATAGCCAGCGTTCTCATGGGGGTCTTGCAGGTAACACTAAATATTAACCATTATTTATAATACATACACTGTATGCTATCTGTTGTGATATATACTTACAAAACTTTTATGATTAAGGAAAACACAGTTCGACAGTTTTTATAGAGGGTCAGGGAACATGTGAGGCTTACTTGATAATTTAAGCTTTAAACAACAATATTTCTACTATTTAAACATCATTAATGTAGAAATTATTTACAATATGTTGTTTTTTATTCATCCAGGGATGAATTATAACTCACCAAGGTATTTTTTTCAGTGCACCTCAAAATGAGTAGCATTAGTTTTGTCCAACATAGAGAGGCTTTAAAAAAGAAACATTAGATTTTATCAACCACACTTTGAGAAGCCTTTCTGCGATCAGTCATTAATAATTAATAATTAATTGCATTTATCTTGATTTGTCTTCTGATTTGAGAAATAATCCCATTTCACTTTGGGTGCATGCAACACACCTGATCTTTTTTGAAGGGTGTTATCCATCCAACCACAGACAATAGTCAAAATATACATTAAAATACATTGAAAAAATGCAGCATTGCAGAAGGTTATAGCAGTTTTGCTCCTTTTAACCTGCAGTAGCTCAGCAGGTAGTTATCTGGTTTAGTCATTCATGTACTCTACCCTTCGTTCCTGTGACGTGACGAACAGATAACTCAGGAGTGGCTCTGTGTCAGTATGACTAAATATCTATACGTTTTTTCTACTTTTCAGGGCATCATGACCATTGTCTACATTGTCGGAGTAAATCCCATGGCCCAGAGCTCTTCCAACATTATGTATAATCCGATGCTCATGATGTGTCAGAACCTCTATCAGACCAGCTACTCACAGATGGGAGGACTGGGAGGTTTTCCTATGTACAACCAGTACCTGTACCACTACTGTTTTGTGGACCCCCAGGAGGTCTGTGGCTTTTTCTGTTGATACTAATTAGTCAACTTCCAGAAGTATTCATATACAAAAATGCACTTTAATTTGTGGCTAAATGAAGAGGATTTGTAATGCACTTAGTCTGTAATTAAGGAAAAATATTTCAAGCTTAAAGTATTATTAACTTGTCTTAAAAAAAAAGTAACAACTGTGAATACTAAACAAAACTGACTAAAAAGTAAAAACAATCCAGGAAGCCAATAAAGTGCAAGAAAAAATCAGTATCTATGCTTATCTGATTACATTTATTACACTTTTAATTAAAGACTGTTCTGTGTTTGTTGAAAGTATGTGTGTGCCTCTGTTCATTCTGTACCAGGATAAATTAACTTTATGGCTCAGCTTATCTCTGAGAAGTTTCTGGATCTGATCATCGTGTTCTTGCTTTCTCAGGCGATTGCCATGGTGTGTGGATTCCTGGTGGTCATTGCTTTGGGCGTCGCTGCTTTCTTTGCTCAGAAAACAAGAGGGAAGATCTGGCGCTACGGAAAACCAAATATCTACTGGCAAGAGCCTCTAGTTGGTGGGAAAACGTCAGAAGGCAGAGACGTAGAGGAATGGGTAAGAGATATAGCTGCCTGACAGACACAGTTTACGAGGGATTTAAACTGAAGGAAAGAAAAAGACTCAAACTGACCTGAGGCTGTGGATGCACAGCTTCCAGTCAGGAAACAAGGTCACTCAGTGTTTAAATCCTGGAATACAACGTTCACGGACAGATTTGATTAGATTATAAAACGCTGAACCGCTGTTGGTTAGGTCAAAGATTCAGCCACAAAAAGTGACCTATTCTTTTAATCTCTGTCAAACTGTGTACCCTTTTATGTCAAATTGTTTTCCATCAGCTTTGTTTTTCTTTGCGAAGTTAAGTAGGTGACTGAGTAGGTCTGGAGCAAGGCAGTTATTGCACGGCGCAGGTAGTCATCAGGTGTAAAAACAGAAGGTGATTCAGGTGCTGTAAATAACCTCACTGAGGTTTACCTTTACCTGAAGCTGCTCTGCAGTTTACAGACCTCATCTGTTTCCTTGCTTTTTTTTAAGTTTAAAGGTCAAAATGAGCTCCTCATGAGATCCAGGGAGGACATGGTCACTCCTTGGCGACAGTGTTTCCTATAACAGAGTCACTTTGTTCAGGGTCAGAGCTGATAGCAGCCAGTGATTGTATTCTCCTGGTTCATAACCGGGTTTCACTCTGTGTAACCATTAACTACCCTAGAAGACACAGAGAGGCTTGCTGGTTTCTCTCTGCTTTGTTTGCTTTGCATTTTTAAGCGTCAACAACGCTCTAGTTAAATCGCACCAATATGCGAGGTATGGGTTAATGATTAACTTGTCATGTTTCAAATATTGTTTATTTCTTCTCTGAGAAAGAGTATTTTACTAAAGGAAAAACATGTGGAGCAAGGAGTGGAGTGTGGTTCAGCAGATTATTTCTCTTTCATCTGCCAAAGAACGTAGTGACAGTAAGGATGAAATCTCCACAGTGAATATTGTCCACATCAATTGTTTGCAACAAGCCACAGAGGGATGAAAAACAACATAAGCAGGAAGCAAGTGTATGGATGTTTACATTCAAGTAAATTGTTAAAGTATAAAATGTCTGACAACTAAAAACAAAGGTTGTTTAAAATGGTCAAACTATTAATGATTCAGAACAAAATACTGCAGGCACGTTTTAGTATTTTTACCTGGAGAATCAGGTAGAAGAAGTCTGTGCAGGACACAACAAATTTCACTACTATATGAACGATGCTTAATGATTTCTCTAAATGAACACACACATCTGTTTCTTCTTCTGCTTTTGTTCCACTCCTCTAAAGTCAGCTGGAGGGAATAATCTACTTCCTGTATCATTCTCTGTTTTCAGCATCAGCTGATAATGACGCACACATGAGGATGCTCCTGCATCAAAACAGTTTGATTTCAAAGTGTTTCTCCTGAATGGAGCGCTTTGCCCGAACAGAAAGGCACTTTCAAAATAAAAGCCATTCAAAAGCTGTAAAAACAGCATGTTTGGATTTGCATTCAAAATTAACACTTAATTTCTGACTCTGTGTTGACTTTGCAGGCCTGGATGCATGTGATCTGAGTGCTGTAAAATACTCACCTCTACCCTATTTTAGGTTCGTTCTCCAGCTGTAAAAATATATATCCTGGTCTTTTTGTTTACCTCTCTGTCGGACCTTGGCCTGTACAAATCTACAAATAAAAACCAGAAATAAACCCTTATACATGAGCAGTAGTTGTAGAAGTGCTCACTGATTTTGAAACATGAATGCAAGTGAGAAACATTGACTTCTTTTCTTGCTGTGATATTTCAATGAATTAAATATATATTAGTTTCTCTATGATTAGATCAGGTCAGGTGAGGTTACTGCTCCCATCTGTCTGAAAAACAAATAGAACATGAACTTTTAGTCAAGAAATATTAAGTTATCTCACAATATGTAAAAAGAAAGAAAAATACCACAGCAACTAAATACACCACGACTATAAATCCAGGAAAGGCAACATTAAGGTTTGGGTTTTAACCATCAACGCTTAAAGGAAAGTAGTGACAGAAACTGAAACTGTGCAAAAAATTTGACCCACAAAATAAAGTTGTGGGTTTTGTTTGGTTGAGAAAATAGTGACTAAAAACTTCTGAGAAAAATAAAACATTAAAAGAACATCAGTCAATAAATATTTTATCTATTTTTCACCCTTCTTCTGCGAAACGTTTAGGTTTGCTCCAGCTGATATTTGGTTATTTTCAAGACGGTGTGGGATGTTTTTCACTGCTTATCAGCACTTCACACAAACCCAGTGAAAAACAAAAATAAATTTAAATATCCTTTTAACTTCACCTATTTTCACAGCTGTGCCATCATATTTATAAAGCATGAAAACAGCTAACATTAATTACTTTCACTCAGTTCTTATTGTTTATATGGAATTTGTAAAAAATATTTTTTATTTTACATTATTGATGCAGTGAGTGAGCCTTATATTTTTGTATCATGTCTGGGGAAGCTTATTATTTAAATTCATGAGTCAATCAAAGACTCTGCAGCGCAGTCCGCCTCCTGCAAAGCCTGCTTGCAGAAGGAGCTTTAAGCAGATGTGTGGTTATATTGGATTATATAGAGCCGTTGTTTTGGAGATGGGGTGTCATTGCCTCATGAACGGCATCGTGCGCTGAGAGGTGGCTCCTGTGCCTAGCAGAGTAAATCCTCTGACTAGCACTTGTGTCTAATAATGGAGCGGTTCTCAGTGATGTCATCCTCATCTTATTGTTGCTTTAGTCATGTTGTGCCACCAGTCCGTTTGAGAACTTCAGCGTTTTTCGAGGAAATGATGAGAAGGAGGTATGGATAAGGATTAGAAAGGCTTAGGAGAAGGCACAAGAATTTTGATAAAATACAAGCCCTGGAAAATGTGATGTTGCTAACGGATTATTATTTATTCAAAGATTAAAAAACGGCACCCATTTGGGTTGGGTAACCTACTTTTTCTGTGCCTTAAGACTGTGGTGTCTTCTGAATCCTTTATATGCTTCAGCCAACACATTCAAGTTATATTTAAATTTCTTATCTTCCACTCCGCACTTCAAGCAAATCCACATGGCTGTTGGACTTCTGTTACACTCTGCCAGAGACAGCTGAAGGCCGTGGTTAGTCTAAGGACTTTTCTGTGTGGTGGAGACTGGGGAGGCCCGGCTTGCCCTGATGACCTCACACACAGGCTTTATTCGGCTCGGCCGGGGGGGGGGGTCTGCATTGTGTCTGCAGCATGAAGTCATCAGAGTCAGTCGTAGAAGGACTGCTTGTGTTCTTCAGATGGAGGGAGGCCGCGCTCTGTGTTGGTGATGGATAAAAACATCCAGAAGATGAATAAGTGGGAGAGTTTCCTAAAGACGCTGTGCTGCTTCACAAAAACAGCATCAGTTCATTTCATTGGGGTTTTCTGTGTTAGTCCAACACAAAGTAGTTCATAATTTGAAGTGGGATGAAAATACTGCAGAATTTCTAATGTTTTTATTTTACAGGTAAAGATCTGGAAAGTGTGGCATGCATAAGCCTGTAGCAGTCAGCTAATTAACTGGAGTCCACATGTGTGTGATTTAATATCAGCCAACTCTTTGGCCCAAATAAACCCTGTGCACCACCCTGAATACACAAACCACACTGAGAATGGTGGTGGCAGCATCATCCTGTGGGCATGTTTCTCTTCAGCTTTTCTTATTAGAGGCCGCTGAAGACTTGACACTTTGTCAGAGGGTCGGAGGCAGCACAACGACTCTAAACATACAGCCAGAGCTACAATAACATGGTTTAGATCAAAAGATCTTCATGTAGTAGAATGGTGTCTAGTCAAAGCCCAAGCTTAAATCAAGTTAAGATTATGTAGCAAAACTTTAGAAGAAGATTAATGTTCACAGACTGAACTGCTGCTCAGATTTGAAAAACATGTTGCAAGTATTATTTCACAATCCACTTCACAATTATAGACAACTGTGTTGATCTGTGACATAAATCCAAATAAAATAAAATGTTTGTAGGTGTGAATATTTTTTTACACAGTACTGCACAGTTTACTGTATCAGCATCTGTTTAAACTAGTGACATTTATTTTCATAACTTACCATAAACTAAAGACACTGTTCCCTTAAGCATCATATGACACTATGGATTAAAAGTGAATAAAAAATGTAAGCTTATTCAACTAGCAGTATATTAATGTACAAAATCCAGCAGCAGTTTTGTTTGAAGTGTAAATAATAGCCACAGGTTTCAGTCTCATTTTCATCTAGTTACACAGCAGCAGAGGCCCCATTTATTAATATATTAACATATTTGAGAACCGGACTTTATTATTGAACTTGTCATTTTATGCTCCTTGGTGCAAATAGTTTTAGTCTGTGTTTTTATTTATCGTCCTCCGGCCATGTATAGCCTGTCCAAGCGGAACGATTCTTCCTAAAACTCATGACAGAAATGAGAAGTGGTTTCAGATATGTGAGACTTTCTGTCTAACTATTGCTTTCTCCTTCAGTTTTGTTTATTTCCTCTAAACTTATGACACTTTCCGTCTGTGATATGTCTTTGGTACTTTTATTTGCTCAAAGATTTTGTTTTTGTCTCCATATTCCGTCCTTCTTTCCTTCCTCGGGTTCGTCTTGCTCGGACGTCTCACTCTGAACGCATCCTGTGCTCACAGCTGATTGGTTTTTGTGTTGCACTCTGGGAAAACATTGTTGAGATTCTTACATGAAAACGTCTCCAAACAGGATTCACCTGCAGCTACAAGAAAGGGAGACGCGCAGAACTCAGCCTGCTTCACCCACCATGATTATTGTTTCTGGAGGGTTGGGTGTTATTTTAATGATTTATACATTGTAGTTCTTTCTTATCCTATTGAAATGCGGTACTACAAGATTTTGTGAAGATATTACAAAGAAAATGCAGGATACTAACATTTTTTCTTTATCATTAGTAATTTATATGCTGGCATTGATCAGCCATAGTCTTTGGCTATAACTGTATTTTAATTTTGGCAGAGAATCGTCTGTATGGTTGCTGTAATCGTCTATGTATCCAGGAATTACGTAATAGTCCCAGTTTCAGCCCTTAATCTGACAAAAATATTCTAAATAGCTAATTATCTTAAGTTTGTACTGAATATTCCAGGAGAACATTTCACGACTATTAAACTCAGGTCCTATTCAAATTCCGTCCAACTTCATACTTAAAGTACTTTTTTATGATTTCGATTTTGCATTAGGGGCTTTATTTTTATCAGGCTTATGAGTCTATTAAAGGCAAAGTACAGAAACCCTTTAGGATTATATTTTTCTTGCATCATAATATCTCTGGAAATCCTACACAGGAGTAAGCTTCTCACTGTTGTAGTCTTCTGTAATCTCTGTTTTTTACATGTTTTAATACAGTCTGTGTGCAAGAGTCTCAGTTGTTTCAACAACTGATTTTCCTGACATAAATGTCTAAATGTTGCTTTTCAAACTCTGAGATTGAAGTGGATTAAAATTACCTTATGAACATTTGTACATGCATGTAAAACCAAAAACATGCAACACCAAAACGGACAAAAACAATGAAAACATGTGAATTAGTTTTAGTTGGTTATTAAATTATCTACGCAGGCCAAGCCCATTCTGCCGGTGATACAGCAGAAGGTGATCAATATTTGTTCAAGTGTTTAAGATAAACGAACTGAACTGAACCCACCCTGAATCTTTCTTTGTGAAACTTTCTGACCTCACAGGAAGGACCTGATGATTGTTTTTACACTTTTGTTCACTTTTAAAAGGAGGAAGAGAACAGCTGTTCCATGTGTATGAAAACATAAGGCAAGAGAAAACAAAATAGTTTTTATGTGTTGTGTTTGCAGTCTGGTTTTAGTTTCTTTTTTTAGTTGTTTTTCAAATATCGGTCATTTCTTAGCTTCACCGTTTCATTAGGAGATTGCTGCTCAGCGTTGGGGATTATAATCTGGCTTGTTTTGTGTCAACTAGTCCGAATGCAGATCAGAGCCAAGCTAGATGGGAGTTGGCACAAAAAAAATGTTTAGAGAATTTAAAAAACATTTAAACTATTTTATGACTAATAAGTTCCATAAATAATGAAAATACTATAATAAAATAATAGAAAATAAACTCACACTGTAGCAAAACTAATGATTTCCAGGAGGAATTGTTAATTTTTCAGATGTCGCCCCGTACTGTTTAAAAGCTGTTGAGCAAACATTGACTGTAGATGATATATGGGCTAATGAAAATGTCACAATGTGAGAAACACAAAGGAAGACGTGTTTATTTATGTAGGATGTGAGTCAGAGAGCTTGTGCTTGTGGAGGTTTGGCCCTGACTCTTTATGAGTAACGCAGATGTTTGTTTTTGTTTGCTCAGCCTTTTCTCTTTAACTTTCTTCCGGCTTGCTTTAGGTGAACAATGTGGAGGAAAGCCGCAGCGTTCAGGATGCGCCGACTCTGCTGGTGTCCGAGAAGGGAGGCGGTTTGCTCAACGCCTCAGCCAACAGTGTCAGCTCCTTCCCCCCCGCCAAGGTGGACAGCACCTCCTACAACGAAGATGATAACCAGTAGGTGACCCTGTTCTCTCTTCTCTTTCCTTTGTCCTATTTCAGTTTTATCAGATTCACAGATTTGGAGATACAAACATTATATTACAATAAGTAACAATGCACAACTTTAAGATGTTTTCAACTTCTCTACAGGTTTTTGTATTTAAATAATTAAATTTAGTTAAAGTTAAGCTATTTTTTTCTTTTAAATTGCTAGGATGTGCAAATCAGTTAGACCAGGGGCGCCCAAAGTCGGTCCTCGAGGGCCGGCATCCTGCATGTTTTAGTTCTCTCCCTGGTGGTACCAACAACCTTTTCAGCATGTCAGTGTTCTTCTTAGGCTTTCTAATGAGCCATCATTGGATCCAGGTGCGTTAAACCAGGGAGAGAACTAGAACATGCAGGATGCCGGCCCTTGAGGACAGACTTTGGGCACCACTGAGTTAGATCCTCTATGCTAGCTGATTGCATTTGAGTCTGCACAGATAATTTTGAGAGGAGAGCACCGATAAATCGGCCCTGATTTCCTTAATTTTGGCAAAACGGTGATCGACTGGTAGTTACATGTGAAGCAGCTCTTATCCACCGACCTTTTGTACCTCAGCAAAAGTCTAAGATCAACTTTTGTCCTCTTCTGTTCTGCTGTGAGAGAAGTTTGACTGGCAGACCGGCCCACCAGGTCATGTTTGCACATTTGCAGTTAACAATAATCACCCCACTGTTGCCCACTCAATGACTTTCTCGCTATATTAAGCAACATTTCAGATAAAAAGATCAGTGTCAGCCAAAACTGGAATTGGCAGGTCAGGCTTTTTAAAGATCGATAATCTGTGATCGGCTGGAAAACTGCAATCAGTGCACCCTTAATCTTTAACCTGTGTGGGTTGGATAAAATCCATAATAAATTTAAATATGTCCCCTGTTCTTGGTCAGTCATGAACCAGTTTCCATGCACAGTTTCCTACAGTGCATGGAAACTGTCCTACAGACTAAAATAAACTTTTTCAGATAAATGCATCTGAACTCACTGATATCCTCATCTCAGAAGTAAATAAACTATTAATCTCTAAGTAATTTTTTCTCCACATATTTATCCACATTACCAGCGTGAGAAAGTGCAGGATTACTGCATGTAACAATTTTTTTCTCACTTCCAGATGATCCTGTTTTTACATGTAAACTCCATTTTATAAAACTTCTCAGTTTTTCTATATTAAAGCAGCAGGAAAACAGTGGCGGCAACACAGGAGTCCGTACAGCGCAAAGCCTTTTCCCACAATGAGTGAATTTCTAAACATGTGACTCAGAAGCAGCTCTAATCACTACGCTGCTTTAAAGCCCATAAAAACATATTGCCCTGCCCACATGGAGAGCTGTTTGTGACCTTTGAGCCTTTGTTGGATTAACTCTCTCTCTCTCTTTTCCCCTCTTGGTCATTGGATTGTCTAAAGCAGAGGAGAATAGGCTGGATATTTATGAATAAGTGCGCTGGCTGGTCATCAGAGTACAGAACTTCTTAAGCACCTGATTGTTTTTGGTTTCATCATGGAAGAAATATTTAAGGATTGTCTAGACTCTGCACAAAAACACAGGCCTGAGTCTGTTTGAGTCAAAGTAGAGAATAATGTAATGATTTCCTCTCCTGCAAAGTAAACAGAGCCAGTTTCATAAGCAGAAGAATGCTGGCCTGCGGTCCCGCAGTGTGCTCTGCTCCTGACATAATTCACTATGTAGTAATAGCCCTTAATATCTGTGCCGTTGGATTTGGATTTCTCCACAAATCCCTACAAACCTACGAAATTGAATGGGCTTCATCATCCACAGCTTATTACAGAGGCGTACCTGCCTCCTGTTCACTGAGGATCTCCATATGCTGCTGTTCTCAGAGCGAAGGGCGTCAGCTGCGGTGACCATGTAAACGCTTTCCTTCCTCCGTTTGGAAGTTATCAGTAAACACACTGATCTCTTCTGGGAAGTACATTTCTTCCTTAGAAGGCTTTTGTACCTCACAGCAAGTAAAGAAGGAAAATAACCTCAGAATAGTTTAACTTTATTAAAAATGCTCTATCTGTGTTTCAATCTACCATAATATTGTGCAACTTAGTATTATGAAAATACATTTGATTAATAGAAATATGGCAGTTTAGAAGTAAACTCAAGTTTTTCTGTAAAACGTTTTTATCCTAGGAAGAGGCGTTGTTTTTTTAGCTGTGTTGAAACTATAATTAATGTATTTCGCAAAAGTGCAGTGGAAACATTTTTCTGCATCAAACGCGTCACATGATCAACAACTGGATGTTACTACTGGCGACAGGAGGATGATGGGGCAGCATGTTTTTAATGACTTATTCACATGTCATTTTTATTTAACACCAGAATTGCAAAGTTGTGTTTTTTTCAACATTAGCGGAATATCGACAAAGATTTGCGCACATTTCTGAAGGAAACGCAGCTGGTTTAAACACTGACTCCGTGAAAATTTCACATAAACAGCCTGTGTCCAAATGTTCTTCTAGGACTTTAATTTGAACCAAATTTATATCCAATTCCAGTTGAAAAGATAAATAAGTATAAATAAACTTAATAGGACTTGAATTGAAACCAGGGTTAAACGTATCATGACATATTGAAGATGATCTGATCTGTAGCTGGATCTAAAATGCTTTAAATTTAGTTTAAGCGATGCAAAAATACACAGCAGATTACACACAACAACCATTCAGGTCGTGTGTAACGACAAATTTGACCCTGGTTGACCTTAGCGTGTTAGCATTAGCTTCTACTAAATACTATGTTGGAATTAATTTTTGCGATTACCTTTACAGGGTTAGCGTAACTAGCTTTTTAGTCCAATAACTAAGTAATTCATTGTATGTTCTTTTTTCTGAGGTTTCCACATTTCTTGTCTGGTAGCTTAACCTGTCAGACCCAATATTATGATGTAATCGTTTTCCTGCAGATACTCTGAAAAAATGACGAGCCGTCCATTAGAGGGGTATTCCCACGGCGGCAGGACGAGCTCCAGCCCCTCGGAGGAAACGGGAGGCCGCCGGCCGGCCGCCAACAGGGGCAAGAGGCGCAGACGCAACCCTGACATGGACGAGTCCCAGTACGAAACGGAGTACACAACTGGAGGAGAAACAGGAAACGAACTGGATGCAGAGGAATGGGAGAGGTGAGAACTAAGTTTCTGTGACAGAGCTACCTTTGGGCTTCTGACTCACTGCCTGGATTAGAGATGAAAGCGCAATTAAGAACCGAACATGTAGATTACAGTGAAGCTCTGTTTCTCCCTCAGGACCAGACCCACATTTTCTGACATAAATCAATAACTGTAAGCTTTGGGAAACAAGCTTATGTGACAATAATTTGATGCAGCCAGGTTTTAAAAATGTTCTTTAAGTGTTGCGAGGAGCAAAAAGATGGTGAATGCCTTCACAACATGACTGCAAGAAGTGTGTATTCCTGGGTTAATCCTCTGAGGCACGCTCCTTCACATGCTTGTTTTCAGTCGGACAGAAGTAGGACAAAGGTAAAATGTTGAGATACACTGGCCAATCTAAAATATTTTTATCTGAAAACTGCAAAAGAACGAAAGCAGTACTGTTCTTTTTTTTTTTTTTTGATGGATGTCATTTTAAATCCAACCCTAAATAAAGATATTACAAGATTATCCCCATTTATGCATCAAAGAAAGCATCCCTGACCTTTATGTGACTCAGAGCGAATTGAAGTTCAGTTCAGTTGTTTGATAGACTGAGACAAGAAATCTGTCTGAACAAATATTTCAGAAAACCATTTACATTTGAATATTGACTCTACTGAATATCATGATTGTAGATTTCTCAGATTGAAGAGTGTAATTTTTAAGTCTGATCTTTTTAATCTTTGTCTTTTCTTTGTGTTTGTCTGCCTAACAGTGTGTACCCGACGATAACTTCAGATTCTCAGAGGCACGAATACAAGAGAGAGTTTGATTCAGACCTGCGAGAATACAAGCGCCTGTGTGCAGAGATGGACGACATCAACGACCGGCTGAACAAACTCAGCCGGCAACTGGACACACTCGATGAGAGCTCAGCTAAATACCAGGTTTGATATCATCTTATAACCATATTAGGCTGAATGTTTAAGCAGAAGCGAATTATTAATAGGAGCTGGACGTGTTGTTTGTCTGCTGGATTCTTTAGCTCAGATTCTTCCCTTATTTTGCAAAATAATGTTCAAGAGTCAGGAATGAAGTTTAGAGGCAAACCTTCAACTTTTCAGCTGAAAAATGATTAAATAAGATTGTTTCTGGCATTTTGTAAGCATAAACTGGACTAAAGTTGCTACAGTTGTGACATCAGTTTATCAAAGACCTAAAAATGTTTCATATTTGCACAGTTTTATCTGCCTCAGCAATTTTCAAGACAGATAATGAGATTTGTTGTGTTCAAGACTAAGAACACACTAATCTTTAATCTTTGCTGGAATACATTGAAGTTAATAATGTCAGGATCTGTGTTTTCTGTGTTTATTTAGAGTGTTTTGTGTCCTTGAGTCTCTTCGTTGTCCTGTCCTCCCCTTGATTGTTCCCAGGTGTGTCTCGTCTCTGTGATTACCTTCCCGTGTATTTAACTCCACCTGTGTTCCTTGTTCCTCGTCGGGTCCTTGTCAATGTCTTGTCGTTGTCCATTCGTATAGCCTGTTGCTACCAGTGCTGAGCCCTAGCCTTCTGCTCAACTGTGCTGCCAGGATTTTGGATTTTTGACATTATTTTCATCATTAAACTTCCTTTATTCACCTCATCTGGGTCTACAGCGTCTGCCTCACCACCTCACCCCGCACATCATGACAGAAGGACCCGACCAGAAAGTACGGTGAGGCACGCTTTTTTTTGTACACCATGGACCCAGAAGACATTAAGGAACTCACGGAAACGATCAGGGAATATAAGGAGGCGATGGCCAAACCATACGCTGCCGGCAGACGGCTCGGTTTCGCCATCCGCTTAGGGCTCTTGCTGGACTACTGGGTTCCTCGCTTTCCGCACCCGGGGTTGGTGGAGTTGCAGAGGGAGGCAGAGTGGGAACGTAAGGCGGCCCTAGCCGTCATGGCTGGCGAACCTCTGCCTCCCAAGCCGCACAGTTTCTCCGCCAGCCCAGATCCTGCTCCAGTTCCGGGACCAGCACCTTCAGCCGGCGCACCCGAGGCCGTTTCTGCTGGCGTTTCAGCCGGCGCACCCGAGGCCGTTCCAGCCGGCGCACCCGAGGCCGTTCCAGCCGGCGCACCCGAGGCCGTTCCAGCCAGCGCACCCGAGGCCGTTTCTGCCGGCGTTCCAGCCGGCGCACCCGAGGCCGTTTCTGCCGGCGTTTCAGCCGGCGCACCCGAGGCCGTTTCTGCCGGCGTTCCAGCCGGCGCACCCGAGGCCGATTCTGCCGGCGTTCCAGCCGGCGCACCCGAGGCCGAATCAGCCGGCGTTCCAGCCGGCGCACCCGAGGCCGAATCAGCCGGCGTTCCAGCCGGCGCACCCGAGGCCGAATCAGCCGGCGTTCCAGCCGGCGCACCCGAGGCCGAATCAGCCGGCGTTCCAGCCGGCGCACCCGAGGCCGAATCAGCCGGCGTTCCAGCCGGCGCACCTGAGACTGAGACTCCCTGTGTTCCTACCGAGACTCCCTGTGTTCCTACCGAGACTCCCTGTGTTCCTACCGAGACTCCCTGTGTTCCTACCGAGACTCCCTGTGTTCCTTCCGAGACCCCCTGCGTTCCTCCTGAGACCCTGACCTTCTGCGTTCCTCCTGAGACCCTGACCTCCTGCGTTCCTCCTGAGACCCTGACCTCCTGCGTTCCTCCTGAGACCCTGACCTCCTGCGTTCCTCCTGAGACCCTGACCTCCAGCGTTCCTCCTGAGACCCTGACCTCCAGCGTTCCTCCTGAGACCCTGACCTCCAGCGTTCCACCCGAGACCCTGACCTCCAGCGTTCCACCCGAGACCCTGACCTCCAGCGTTCCACCCGAGACCCTGACCTCCAGCGTTCCACCCGAGACCCTGACCTCCAGCGTTCCACCCGAGACCCTGACCTCCAGCGTTCCACCCGAGACCGAGACTCCCTGCGTTCCACCCGAGACCGAGACTCCCTGCGTTCCACCCGAGACCGAGACTCCCTGCGTTCCACCCGAGACTCAGACCCCCAGTGTTCCACCCGAGACCCCGACTCTCTGTGCTCCACCAGAGACTCTGCCTCGGGGGGCTCATCATCGCCACCTCCAGCGCCGCGGACGGCCGCCGGACCGCCTCCGTGGTTCCCGCCTCCAGCGCCGCGGACGGCCGCCGGACCGCCTCCGTGGTTCCCGCCTCCAGCGCCGCGGACGGCCGCCGGACCGCCTCCGTGGTTCCCGCCTCCGTGGTTCCCGCCTCCGTGGTTCCCGCCTCCGTGGTTCCCGCCTCCGTGGTTCCCGCCTCCAGCGCCGCGGACGGCCGCCTGACCGCCTCCGTGGTTCCCGCCTCCAGCGCCGCGGACGGCCGCCGGACCGCCTCCGTGGTTCCCGCCTCCGTGGTTCCCGCCTCCGTGGTTCCCGCCTCCGTGGTTCCCGCCTCCGTGGTTCCCGCCTCCAGCGCCGCGGACGGCCGCCGGACCGCCTCCGTGGTTCCCGCCGCCGCGGACGACCGCCAGACCACCTCCGTGGTTCCCGCCTCCTTTGCCTCCGCCCACCCTGTGGGTAGTTTTTTGTTTGTTTATGGACTCTTGGCCCTCCCTGTGTTTCCGCCCACAACGGTGGGTTGTTTTTTGTTTTTTCTGGACTCTGGCCCCCCGTCCAGCGCCCCTCCGCCCACCCTTGTTGTGTTTTTGTTTTGTGGGCGTCTGGTAGCCGCCCTTGAGGGGGGGGGTACTGTCAGGATCTGTGTTTTCTGTGTTTATTTAGAGTGTTTTGTGTCCTTGAGTCTCTTCGTTGTCCTGTCCTCCCCTTGATTGTTCCCAGGTGTGTCTCGTCTCTGTGATTACCTTCCCGTGTATTTAACTCCACCTGTGTTCCTTGTTCCTCGTCGGGTCCTTGTCAATGTCTTGTCGTTGTCCATTCGTGTAGCCTGTTGCTACCAGTGCTGAGCCCTAGCCTTCTGCTCAACTGTGCTGCCAGGTTTTTGGATTTTTGACATTATTTTCATCATTAAACTTCCTTTATTCACCTCATCTGGGTCTACAGCGTCTGCCTCACCACCTCACCCCGCACATCATGACAAATAAAGGTGCTGGGATATTTTTGGAAGTGTATAGGAAGGGATATTGATTAGTGACTTGCTAATTTATTCACACACCTGTTGAACTTGTTCACATTTTGTCAGGTTTAAATCTTCAAAGTGTTTTTTGGGGATTTTGTGTTATAGATCAACATAAAGTGCATTACTGGATCGGTTGCCCTGCAGGTTTAGATCTGGAGTCGAACGTTTAAATCAAAGAATATTCAGTTAGAAAAGTTCACACTTTAACATTGATGTTCTCAGACTCTCTCTATCTTATCTGTTTTCCAAAGAACAAATAAACTAAAACTTTCCAAAAAGTTTTAGTCTGTAAATGTGCAAAAAGCTGTTAAAAACATGTCCTGTAAACACAGTGAATGTTGAATAATTGATTCTGATTGGTTGAATTCTTATACATTCCACAGTTTTCAGCTTTTTGTGTTAAAAATGTTTAAAATCGTATACTTGTCTCCTTTCCTTTTCACAAGTATGTGATATTTTGTGCTTTTCTATCAAAAATCTCTCATTAAAATAAAATGTGTTTCATTTAATTTGCTAACCTAGTGCTTTAGGATGTTGCTGAAATATCTTGGCTCTTAATTTCTTCTTTGCTGCTTGAGGATTTTTCTTCTAGAGAAGAAGAGACAAGAATCTGTAAATAACACATAATGACCCATTTGTTATTGTCTCTCAGGTTGTTGCAGAGGAATATAATCAGCTGAAGGATCTGAAGCAGGTGAGCTGAACTGGTTTATATAATCTGCACTGGGAAGCAGTTTTCTGTAGATTCCAGGTTGTTTTTTATTTGGCTAATTGAGCAAACATCTCTGCAGACTTCAGAGTACCAGTCTAAGAAGAGGGAGTGCCGCAGGCTGAGGCACAAACTGTTCCACATCAAGCGAATGGTGAAGGACTACGACAAGAACCACTGAAGGGTCCGCTCTGTTCCAACTCTCCGCTCGGTGGGCCGCACTGCAAAAACCACTCACCCATTGCCACATCGAGCTACACTCCCTAATACTTCAGAGACTGCAGCATGCTGAGGCCAAAGTTACAGCACACACACACACACATCCAGACTCACACTGCATTCAGTACAAAGCACAGAGAGCTTACCTGGGAAAATAATGATTAAGAGTTGTGTTTACTTTGATTTTCTGATCACTAACCGTCATTCGTCTGCTTATTGGAGCAAAATGAAGGCGGTGTGGACAGTGGTAGCCTCTCCTGATAGAACAGAGGAGAAAGCAGTCGTTTGAAACCGATTTTCAGTCAGCTGAGGTAACAACAAGCTGTGGACGCAGGCAGAGGTTGAACTGCTAACAGGGATTGTTTGGCAGCAAATATGCAGCTCTGTTAATCTTTGGTGTAGTCTTTGTTGCAGACGTGCTTCACTTGAGCTTTTTTCACATAAGTGTCAGTATTTGCAGCCACCTTAACCATCAGAGAACTGCCAGCCTGTGGGAACGTTGTACTGTTTTTGTTTTTTTATTGACTCATAACTGTGATCAGACCAAAAAGTGGATAAAACTACCATTGTGGTATACTGTGTTGTACTGTACATACTTTAAAGGAATTAATTTCATACTACATATCAAGAACAAACAGAAATTATATCAGATTGTAGAGCATTGTTATTATTATTATATACGGACGACTTTTTAATCAGTGTCATTTAAAATCTGGTTAGTAAAATAAATCAAACTGGTTTTATGTTCTCTATCATGAGCACTCCACTGTAAACCTGCCCTCAAACATGTTCTTCATTTCAATCTGCTGTAATATTCCAATTTTTCTGTCAAATGCAAAAAAAAAAAAATCTGCTGTAGATTTTAAAATTGCCTTTAATTTGTTTTGCATTTTCATTTTTATGGAGATTTTTATTGTCTTTTTAAAAAACTGTTTTTGAGCCATTTATTTTTGTAAGACATTTATTTTCATTGTTGCGTCATAAAATACTTGTTGTTTTTTTTCTTTTTTTAACTGTGCACCTGCATAAATTATGTTGTCTACAAAGCGTTAATTTAGCACCTAATAAATATCTAATTCTCAACAACATGCGAGTTTCTGCTGCTCTCTGTTGGTTCGGTGAAACCGGCCGCTCTGCATGTACTGTGAACGTCCAGCAGGGGGCGCAGAATGACTGGATCTACAGCGATCCAGCGAACAAGTCCGGTGAGTCTAATGCTGACTGCTGCTGCCCTCTCGTGGCAAACCAGTGAAATGATTCCAGTTATTTATGTCACTTCTATCTGCCGCTCACAAACCGCGCAGGATTTCAACCAATGTCCAGTTTAACGTTGCAAAAACTGTTAATCTGATGGCATAATCTGTGCTATTCTCATACGTTTGTGTCAATCTCTGATAACAACGGGAGATTTTCTTTCTTTAGGTGTCAAAATGGATGATTTGAGATGAAGCTGACTGATAAGATGAGGACTTGGAGGCATTAATCTTTGATGTAAGTTCAACTTTTTATTTTATTTTATCATATTAGTTTGTTTCATACATAAGTGAACAGTTAAGTTTACATGCAGTGAATAAAAATTACATGTAATTTATATTAATTAATTTATATTTATATTATAATTTATTTTTCCTCCCTGTCTGAATTTAAATTAGATCAAATGTCTTTTATTTTAGGTCAGTTAGAATGAGCAAAATTATTTCTATTTGCTAAATGCCACATTAATGAGAGAAAGAATATGTGAGAGAGTTATTATTATGTCATTAAAAGCAGAAATGTACATGTATTTCCTGGAGTTGTGGTTGAGTGAGACGGTTTAAAGCAAAACCAATGCACAAAAATAACAAAATTCACACAGAAACATAAATATAAAACTCAAAATAAGCAATTTTGACAATTTATGAAGGAGATCCCACAATAAGAAATAATTGCTTTTATCACAATCACTTGTGTTGAATTTATTAGCACCTCCAACAATTACTTTCAAATAAATGAAATCGAACCATTTTCTTTCAAATTGACTGAAATTTTCTAAATTAAGCGGCACGTCTGGAAACTTTTCATTCACATTGGTAACATTTTGTTTTTCTGGGGCGACACAGAGGTCCATTCCTCTTCAAAAAAGAAATATAAGAGAACAAAGACTCAGGAGGTTGAAGATAGAAGAAAATTTTGAAATAACTCGTAGATAAATAGTGTTAAAGTCCACAGCTTATGAAGGTTAATCATAGAAACATACTACATCTATTTACTGTGATGCAACAAATAACGAGTCAGGCAGACAAACTTCTTTAGCAGTTTTTAGTTTTGGCATGAAACATGATTCTTTTACATGTAAATCTACTGCCACAGTTAAATCACTAAAGTCAAAAATACTAACAAATAAACACAAACTGTTGCACCAGGGATCACGGCTCTTACTGCCTTTTTAAAAAAATCTTATAGCAGAAAAAATAAGTCACACCAAAACATGTTTCATCAATTATTAGTTTGGCAAAAATAAAGAGTTTCTGTTCACTGAGCTGCGGTTCATAGTCTTTATGAACTATGAAGTACCTGGATCCTAAAGTCACGCCTAATCAACGTACCGTTCATCATGATCATCATTATAATAATCTGGAGACGACTCATCTCTTTAAGGGGGAGTAAAGTGGGGAAGAAATAAATCATCTACTCTTATAAAAGCAAAGGAAACAGCATCCAGGTAGCAAAGAGTTGTCATAAAAGATTCACTTGAGTCGGCCATCTTGTTTCATCCAAGGTGAGGCTTAAAAGATCCTCAAAGATGCTTCAGGTGAAGTCCGATGCCGCGGTTGATCCCTTTATCATGAACACATCAGTAAGTTCACCACACAATCTGTGTCTGTGTTGAAGAAAACATGAGGTAATAAAAGCATCCACAGGGATGTGACTGTCTGAACAACCAGGCTGTGTTTTAACGTTTAATACATTCGCATCATTGCGGAGAAACACGGCAGGTCCCCGTCTTAAAAAGAAAAAAAAATGCTAAGGTATTTGCAAAAAAAAAACAAAAGTTGAGCTAACACTTTTTATTTCTGTACAGTGCTGTGAACAAAATCCCCTCCTTACAGCAGATTTTTTCTCTTCATTTTCACAAGAATCAAATTTTAATTTCAGATATGTAGCTCTCCATAGCAGCCTGGGCAAATGGAGACGCAACTTGCTGAATCGTGATTTAACTAGAAAGCTGAGCTCAGACCCAAAGAGTCAAAAAATGAGTGAAACAAAACATGTCTGGCAACATAAAGACGTCTAAAAGCTACACATCATGTAATGAAATTACCTATGAGAACAAAGCCTGACATCTGTCAGTGTGGAAAGAGTTACGAAGCTGTTTCTGAGGCTTTTGAACCCCAGAAACCCAGAATGTGAGACACTGACCACAAATGAAGAAAACATGGAACGGTGGTGAACCTTCCTAGCAGTGACAGTCCAAAGAGAAGTACTTCAAAAACTCTTCCAAGACGTCACATCTAAAGCACTGCAGACATCATGTTTCTCAGTTAAGAGCAACTTTAATTGTTCTACATCTTTGTAGGTTTAGAGAAAGCAAACACTGCAAAAACACAAAACCTTACCACATACTTCAGTTTCTATTGCTAATACTTGGTGCACTTGAACTAAGACGAAACTAACTTAACCCTTTCAGACCCAAGTTTCAAATCTCTGTCTGAATATTTTTGCTTATTTTAATTATTCTTCTAATTGTTCTTTAAATGTCCTGTGAGTAAATATATTTGCCCGTTTATCCACAACAACTGGAACTTTCAATATCTAGCAAGTTATTTTCGAAATTTACCGTCTATTTAAAGAGCGCCCCTCAGATTAATTTCACTCTGCTGCGGTGGGAGTGAAATTACCGTAATAACCCCATATTGGCTGGAAAGCGCAACGTCTCCCCTTTCAGAAACTGCTGGAGTTTTTCAGATAGTGCAAAGTGAATTACGGTACTGTAAAGTTGGCTGGATCGTCGCCGGACCATTCGGTCTAGAACAAAAACTGGTCTAATTAAAAGTAACTTTTCAGCTTGTTTTAAGTCAATAGTTCTTGAATATTAATTAAAAGAACTGGTTCCACTGGATTATTTCACATGTAAATTTTTAAGACGAAAAATTTATAAGTGAAATAATCTGCCAGTGGAACTTGCACTTTTTATTAATAAATAGTCACTAAAACCAAGCAGAAAAGTCATTTGTAAGTCACTTTTGTCTTATTCCAACTGCGTTAAGTACTTGCACTAGAAACTAGACCAAAGATACTTGGTTATATTTAGTTTTTTTGCAGTGAACAATTGAGCTTTTCAAAACCAAAACAGGCTGTAAGGGGGTGAATAGTTTTTCCACAGCACTGTAACAGACTCGTATTTACATCTCCTGGGTTTGTGATCCCTACAAAACGTCCCAGCCCTGATCTGGCAGCTATGGCTTAATTTAGACTGGACGACAGAGACAGGAGAGCACACAGCGCCGGGTTCAGCTGGAGTCACATTGGGGGTCATATGGGAGGAGGTAGAGGAGGCACATGGCCTCATGTGAGAGAGCAGTTTAATGGAGGCCCTGTTTGCTCAGAGGGAGACGAAGCCAGAGGAGGGATCGCCACTGACAGCGCTGCAGACTTCAAGAACGCACCGCCGTTTCCTTACTGCCATAACGACAAAATCAGGATCTGAAAACCAGAGTAGGGCTGGGCGATAAAACAATTTTTCATCATTTAATATTTGGAAAACCTTTTTTTTTTTTTTTTTTTTCCCACCATTTCACTCCTTTGGTTCAACTCATTTTCATTTTATGTATCAAAATCACCAAAGAGCCGGTTGTGGCAGAATGTACTAATAAAACTTCCCATTAACAAACTGTAAAAGTATTAATAAAAAGCTGGAAGCTGAAATTAAATAATACTGAACATGTAATTTGGCAGCATACAGATAAAAACGACTTTTGTTTGACTAATAAAATTTTATGTAAGAGTCTAAAGGGCCACAAAAAATAATTCTGGTGGGCCGGATTTGGCCCCCAGGCCTTGAGTTTGACACTTGGTTCAGAGTGATGTAATCTCACCAAGAGCCGCCATCTTGTTTGACAAACGTGTTTTACAGCTTCTGTTTGTTTGGACCATGAATTCAAGTCAACTTTACAGCAAAATGGGTCAGGCTAAGATGTTTTTCTGTTTTCATTACTTGAATAAAATCTGAATATTAGGAGGATGAAGTAGTACTTTTATGAGAATTACAGCAAAAAAAATATAAAAGCCTTCTTATTAAAATGACTTTTTTCCTCATACGTTTTTCTAGTAAAGTTGCATTTATTTTGCTAATATTATTACTATGTTCCTGTAAATAAACTGGCCCTAATATTCTGCCATGCAATTAACAGAACGAATGACTAAAATAAAAGCCGCTTTTTGAAAATGTTTTTTTTTTTTTTAAAGAAAAAAAAAATCAAGTAAAATCGGATCTGGTATGAAAAAAATGGTAGATTTAATTTTTAAGCCCCGCCGCCCAGCCCTAGCTCGCCTCCATGGCGACGCCTCCTTACAGTCTGACCTCAGCCCGTCTCTCTCCGACCCGGCGGGCCGTTCACTGTCCCGTCGCGTACGGCCAGCTGATGGAGCTCCCTGACAGCTGCATGTCTCGGATCAGCGTCTCGATGGGCGTCTTGCCCACCAGCCTCATGAAGAAGAGCTGAGAGATGAGGTTCGCCGGCACGGCGCGCAGAGCCGGCAGGCGCAGCAGCAAGCGTCCGAAGCGCTGAGGCTGGCTGGGGTACGTCAGCCGCTCGTACTCGGTCAGGGCGACCTGCGCCTTCTCCTGCAGCGACTCCACATGGGCCGGGTCGGACAGGCCGCACGCATCTGCCAGGTGGGAAACAGAAACCATCTGAAGGACTGCTCTGCCTGAAACGGTTTAGTTCGTCATAAATCAAATATAAACACAAAATCTTACCAAGTATTTCTAGATTTTAGTTAAAATGTCTTATTACAAGTGAAATAAGACAAAACTAAAATACAGCTCTGGAAAAAACTAAGAGTCCACTGCACTGAACCCCACTGAAATAATCCTGGTTTTTCCACCAAATGTTGATTTCTGAACTCTTCCTGAGTTAAAACATTAGTATTGTTGTTTCTAAATGAATATAAACTTGTTTTCTTTGCATTATTTGAGGTCTGAAGCATTGCATCTCTTGTCATTTTGACCATTTCTCATTTTCTGTAAATAAATACAAAAGTTTTGCTTGGAATTTCAGAGACATGTTGTCAGTAGTTCATAGAATAAAAGGACAATGTTCATTTTACTCATATATATACCTACAAAAAGTAAAATCAGAGAAACTGATTATATCAAGTGGCCTCTTAATGTTTTCCAGAGCTATACAAGTGACTTTTCAGCAACATATAGGAGGTATTTTATGTCAATAAATCCTTAATATTGATGAAAAGGTCCTGGTTCCACCAGCAGATTATTTCACTTATAACAAGGGAAAAATGTCTAGTTATAAATGAAATAATCTGCCAGTGGAACCAGTGCATTTTCATTAATATTAAACTACTGCTTGACTGCTATGTTTGGCAGCGCACTTCCGCTAACCCGCTAACAGTGAAGCAAATTTTTCATCTAGCGCTTTAGCATTTTTGCTAGCAAACTCAACTTCCTCTAAACTAGTTTTCAGGGCAAATTCTAGGAAAGTGTGAGGAAAATATTGATTGATAGCAGCCACTAATTTATAATATTATGCTTTGTTATTTCTAGTTCATGTCTTCCTGACATCATGCAACCATAAAGAAGAAAATCTGAAAATAGAAGCACAGAACCTTGGAGATCCCAGATAGCATTTTTTAAATTATTTTGCTGATGCTGAAATAAAATAATGTTCTTCACATAAAACAGTTTCTTCATTTGGATTACTCACAGATTAAACAACTAATTTCTCCAACAGCCTGCTGGGAACAAAACGCCTGCAGGCTGACAAAATGCTGACAAAACATATCTACGTTTGTTATGTCGACACAACTGGTTCTTTTTTTAAGTTAAAGTGCATTTTAAAGCCTGGGTGATTCAAAGGTCAGAGTTCAGCAGCTTGGAAACTAAATACTTTCACCTGAAGAGGATCACTTACTGGGATGTAAATGAATAAAAAGAAGCAGCTAAAGTCAAAATAAAGACCTTCAGATAAGCAGAATATAATGAAGAAAAGCAATAACTGAATATTTTTGCACATCTAAAACAATGTTTTACATATCAAGAGGAAATAACGGCACTTTTATGTCTGTAAGAGGAATATTTTCTAATCCCCTGCAGATGGTTGTAGAAGAGTTTAACAAACTGAATGAACTCATCCATCAGCCACGATAATGCTTAAAATAATGTCATTCATTTCAAGGTAAAAAGACCTACAAGAAAACATTTCATGGCTGATTTTTAAACACCTGGTTTTGAAAAGCTTCACACCTCTTGATTATTATTTCTCCCATTTTATAAAAATGCAAAAGAAAAGCAATAACATCTTTCTCTAACCTTGTTTTAGCTGTTATTACATATATTTGACTTTTTGCTTCATATGTGAGAGAGCAGTTTCTGTGAAACAGATTTTCTGTGAACCTTTCACAGCTCAGCGTTCACTGATTTTTCATAGAACATATTTAATATATTCAAAAGGAAATATTAAATATATATTTGTATTTTTAAACAGTAAATTTTAAAATGTTAGTTCATTTATAAATGGTATTTTTTATTAGCAATTACTGCAGTAAGTTTTACTCAAAGTGCATAAACATGTAAATACTCTCATTCTTTCTTCACCCTTACTGTTATCTTCTCAAAATCTTGCTCTCTCTCACACCGTTTTCATACCGTATCCATTATTTTCCTAATGCGAATCAGATACAGTAGGTATTTCTATACATAATAAGGTCTGAACTGATGATGCCTGTTTTAATATGTTCCTTAACCCGTAAATCCATGTTGTTCCCCACAAAAAACTTACTTCAGCTTCATAGTTTTCAAATGATTTAGTTTTGTTTACATTTGTAAAAATCTGAAAATATTACTACAACTCACCTATAAAGTACAATTGCTGCAAAACCTGCATTCATACAGAAAATAAATTAATAAAAAAATTTAATCTGTAAGTCTTTTGTAGCTCACAGCTTGAATAATGTGTAGAAAATATAATTTGCTCCTTTTATTTGTTTCTTGCATTTTTCATTTTAAACAATTAATGGATAAGGGATAACTTTGATTGTTTTGGTACAAAATTACTACAAGGCTCCCCTTACAAATGGAGTTTATAGTTTATAGTTGTTACTAATTGATCTGTAAACTCTTTACAAATCACTAACAGTTTTGTCTCTTTCTTGCTCTTATTTAATGCATGATAAAAACGTAGTAATTTCTAGTGTTTACAGACCTTTTTGATTTTTCTGACTGATTGTTCTAAACAAGCTTTACTGGAAATATTTTCTAATTTCCAGTAAATATGTATTAAAATGTATTTTATGTATTTAAGGTGGTAAAAGTTTTTCTCTGATTTCAGCCTTTGCGATGAGTAAATGACGTGTTTTTGTTGTTTCTCATCTACCTAATAGCTTGTTGACACACGTCAGACTACTGCTTTAAAGTAGTTTTCCCATTGTTTCTCCCTATTCACTAAGGTCAAAGGTCAAACCCAAGCCAACAGCCCCCCTGCAGCTGGCGGTGTTTTGTTTCAGTGACATCTGAACCCGGTCCGAAACATCAAATGGGCTGATTTGTTTTGGTTTCCCCTGAAGGAGCCTGGAGTCAGATCGCAGCGCAGATATTTACAGTAAGCGTTCAGACGTACCGGGGGAGAAGAGGGCGATGGCTTTGAGGCAGCTGTACTCGGCGGAGTCCACCTGCAGCCGGTTCAGCTTGTCCACCTGGTCCTGGAACACCCTGACCTGGTCCATGAAGGACACCACGCGCTCCGCGGACATGGGGGACGAGTGGAAGCCGGCGGCGGCCAGCAGGGGCGCCATGTGCAGCGGCAGGGCGGATTGCGCCGCGTTAAGGATGAACAGCTCGCTCCAGCTCAGCCTCAGCAGCGCCACCTGCAGGCCGACATGCACAGAGTTAAACAGGGAGAAACTGTCTGGCCAAACGACAAATTTGCTTTATTCACGTATTTTATTCATTTGAACTGAAGAAATTACATCAGATTTTTGGACCTTAAAATTTTATTTTATTAAATTAATCTGCTGTTAGCTGATGTTAGCTGATCAAAAATGTTGCTAGCTTAGCTTAAGGCGTTCAAAGTCCCACAAACCACAATTTAAGAATAAATTAAATTAATTAAAATGGCACTACAACTTAAACACACAGTGATATTTTTTTACGCTTTCTGTTTTCACACCGACTCATTGGCTCAAATGTTAAAGGACCAGGATTATGTTTCCAGGCACACGGTGCCATTTTATAGTACAATCAACTTCAGTTATAAAATGTGGTATATATCAGATATGACCTAAAAGAAAATTGATTTTGTCTCTGTCTCTTTAAGAAGCTGGTGCTCTTTCTGAAACTCTGCCTTCATGAAGTCTTCACAACATGGCTCCCCTTTAACAAAGTTTTAACCAGAGTTGCACTGAGAAGTAGCTTCTATAATGTTTGCTAATTGCTGCTGGCTAGTCTGAAGGAGCCGACTGAGCGATTCACGGGAAAGAGCTGGTCTGTGAGGCGGAAGCTTGGAAACTGCCGCTCTGAAGGCGTTTAGCACAGCCGAATGGTTGCCATGGAGATGAACAAATTTCTCAAACATGCATGAAAGAATCAAAGCAACACTCCAGGTTTGTTTGTGATGATGGAATAACAATAAAATCATGATGTAAAGCTCGAAAATGTCTTTTTAACATAACACTACCCCTTTTGAGTCCAAGCAAGCTGCTGCTGGCCACTCCCGCCCAACTCAACGTTTAAATTCGCAAGGGAAAACGGCTGAAAACAGATGAGCAATTATACAACCGTACATCTTTGAAAGGCAGAAGTGAAGCCTCCTGCACAACCAACATGAATTCAGCAAGTGGTTTCTGGGTGGTAAGTCAACAACAAAACACTTGTCTTTTTGCTTTTTGCTGGATTTGCTAGGTGACGGCCGGATTTCACTGTGGTTGCTAGGTAACGCCTGCTGATTTGCGAAGGTTTTTGATCGACTCATTTTAAGCAAAGTAAGGTAAGGTAATTTTATTTATATAGCACATTTTTAGCTACAAGGCAATACAAAGTGCTTTACAGGAATTAAAAGAAAATACAAACAAAATAACAAACCAAAAGAAAAAGCAAAAGAAGAAAAAGCTAATAATGTTGATCCAAAGTAAATAAACTAGAATCCTACTCAGGGTCGAATTCAACCCTGAGTAGAATTCGACTCCTACTCAGTAGATAAGTATAAGTAAGTATCCTCTGGTCTAATTCATTTGCTGGTTTGGAAGAATAGGAGTCTAAAAAGTACTTGCTAAGGTCGTTTTTCTGGGTCCCAAGTTCTAATCCCTGTTCTGGGTTACTAAATAAGTGTAAGTAAGTAAGTATCCTCTGGATTTCTGGGTTGCTAGATAAATATAAGTGTCCTCTGGACTTTCTAAGTATGCTCTAAATTTGTAAAAGTAATGAGTACTCCACAGTTTCTAAGTAATAATAAAAACGAAATGTTCCTGTTCTGGAAGAATTTTTTGGGATTCTAACTTCGTTCTAATTCCTTTTCTGGGTTGCAATAACAGGAGTTTCTGCATTTAAATAGTGAGTACTCTACAGTTTCTAAAACATAGGCTACAGAGTGACTAATAAACTAGAATCTCTGTTCTAATTCCTTTTCTGGGTTAAAAGTGAGTAATCCAGTTTCTACCAAATTAAAATAAAAAAGAGGAAAGGACACACTAGAGCACTTGGGTTGTTTTTAGAAACAGTTCAGACAAAGACGACCGTACAAAAAATTTGCCAAATGTGAATTTAACATGATGGGTTTTAAATGTCGGACTGACCTGCTCTGAGACGGGGAGTTCTGGAAAGTACGGGATGTTTCTGGCCCACTCGATGGTGCTGAAGAGGAGGCGGGCGGCCAGCTCACAGATGCTGTCGATGCCCATGACGGACGCGCCGCTCGCCGACGCCTGTATCTGCGCCTGAGTGTAGGGGGCGCCGTAGCGGCTGTTGCTGTACGGCTCGGCCCGAAGCAGCTGGGAGATGAGCTCCGACACGGGCTGGCCGTTGAAGTAGTCCGCCCCGATGTGACCCGGACCCCCAGGTCCTCCAGACAGGGAGTTCGGACTGATACCTGAGTGAGACGGAGGGATTCGACCTCGCTGGACAGCTGCAGGGGAGCAGAACAGAAGAACCAAAAAGTTAATAAATAAAACATTATTGCCTTAAGTTAAATAAGAATCCACAAAAAGTTTATATTTTATGCTGTTTATATGCTATAGATGATATTAAATGATTTATATATCAAGTAAAAGTAGTTTTTAAACACTTTAGGTGTTGAAATACCAATAAACCTAATAGCAAACTTTTGCTTTAAAAGTTGATTGATTGCTTGTTATTGCAGCAAACATTTTTTTTACAGTTAATCAATGCAGATGGTTTTATTTCCTCCTGGTAAATTCTTACTTTTGTACCAAATGTCTACAAAGTGAATCTAAGTTTTTCTTTCCTGGTTGTATTCGTGGCCTCAAATTATACAACAGGTCTAGTTGAAATAAGCATCGCGATACAAGAGTTTCATACCAGTCGATATTGATAATTATTGATTAGCTTTTTGTTTTAAATATCTGAAATACTGCTAAACTGGTGGTTTTCCCTCCACACTGTTTTTTTTTATTTTTAAGCAAACCTTAAATTGCTGCCGCGCCAGTTACTCAGTAGGTTGTTGCTAGGCAACCAAAGAGTGAGAGAGTTAGTTGAAGCCACCGACCTTGTTTAGTTGACCCTCAAAGGTTGAGCAGCTAAAGCCTTTCCTCTGCCTACATCTCCCAGAATGCTGTGCGGTTCTGGATCAGTGAATATCCTAAATACTGAATATTCTATCAGACGTATTATCTATTAATACTGAGCTTGTGTTTATCACGATATATATTGATTTAAAGATACCGCCCTGCATATATTATATAAAGACTGTGGCCTTTTTAACTTTAGTCTGTTTTTTGATATTTTATGTGACAAAACAACACAATGTGTTGCATAATTGTGAAATGGTAGGAAAGCTTTGAACACCTGATGCAGTATTGTTCAATTATCCTCCATTATTATCAGGTCGTTGAGGCAAAAGCGCAAACAGAAGAGCCCAAATTTTCCTGCATCTATATGTTTTCTCTGTAAATATTGTAAAATATCGTAAATATTTGTATAAACCAAGAGCTATTTAATATTTAATTATTTTTATTTGACTTTGTTTTGAATTTCTTTGTTTTGTAGTTGGAGTGCTGATTGACTGTAACAACTATTTTGTCTGATTGTTTTTTTTTTAGATTCAATCGGTGACAAACGGAAACTCTGGCTGGTGAATCACCATCATTGATGTGCATTAATATGGTAAGAATGGCCTAATCCAAGTCTTAACCAAAACTGAATTGAGAGTTTAGGACATATGCTCTCCAGATGGTCTGAGTGAATTTGAACTTCTTTTTGAAGGATAATATAATTGAATTTCAGACTGTAGATTTGAAAAGCTGCTGGAAATAAACCTCAGATTTGCAGCATAGATTGAACCAAACATGGTTCTACAAAGTTCTGGTTTAAAAAAGGCAATAAAAAAATCACACTTTTCTGATGTCTACTTTAATAGATGACCTAGTAAAATTGATCAGTACAACTTTCTAGATTGGTAAAGTCCAGAAAAATAGTTTAAGTTACGACTGTAAAGTCACAAAATGTGAGGGAGTTCAGCACTATTAAAAAAAACTAAACTGGTTGATATTTAAACAAAAAGAAATACATTTAATTGATTACAAAATTTAGCTTGTAGTCTGAATAATATTCCAATGTTGATTTTTAATTTATTTCCTTTTACTAGTGGAGATGAAAACAAACTGCACTGTTAAAGTTTTGACAAACATGACAGAGTTGCAGTCATGTAGCAGCAGAGAGAGAGATTTCCTCCTGGGTTAAAAACCGGCTGCAGTTTCTCCTCTCGGCTCCGCTCTCTTCTGAACCGCAGCTCCGATGGAAGAATCTTTCAGAAAGCGGTCAGCTGACTGGGTCAGAGGTGAAGCGGACGCTTCCAGGTAATGTGGAAACAGTTGGACCTGCGTCACGCGTCCAGTTCATTAATAACTGTGGAGCGCTGCCACCCGCTGTGGGCACCACAAACTGGACTTAGATTACAACAAAAGCACATAAATCCCAGGTCCAGCTGGAGTTTCAGAAACTGACTTTAATCTGACTGTGTGACGCAGTTTCTAATATATAAATCACAGTTTTTTGTGATCACACGCCTCATTCTTAGGTGTTAATAGCTCGTTATGTGGGATAAATCTGTGGAAACAGTGTGACACACAGCTCGTAAAGACGAATACATTCAGTGCAATCATTAACTTTCTTGTTTTTTGCTCCTCTGAGGATTAAATGCAGCTGGATTCCCTGCAGCAGCCATGCTGGAGGGAATCCAGCTGCAGAGTGAAAACATGCTGAGAATAAAGACTGTCCTCAGGTCACATGGCTGGGCGCGGCATGATCTTACAAGACCATAAATTGTCCCAGGAGTTATTGCGATAATTGATAATATTGTTGTTTTGAGACCATTTTCAAGTAATATAATAGCAATGGCACAAAAATGCAAGAACACATTCTCAAAGATAAATAAACTTTAAATTATAATGGAACTGGAAGACACTTTAAATGTCCAACATAAATAAACTAAATGACAGAAACAGCAAATAAAATGAAATATGAAGTCTCTGGAAACAAAAAAGGATAGTTGAGACCAAAACACCAGACTGAAAAGTTTTACCATCCAGTTTTCAGTAGAAAGAGAAAAAACAATTAAATATTGAAATGGAAATTATTGAGCTTCTCTTAATTTATTATGTGATTAACTGATTTATTGCTTGTTACAACAGGTCTAGAGCAGCATTCTGCCTAAATTATTAGCATTAGTTTGACCTTACTCGAATTTAAATCAATTTTAAGTTTCTCTGAACTTTAAACTGTATATTAAACACAATCTAAAAACAACTCGGCTATTAAAAACATTTAAAATGTCGTCATTTAAATGTTCCCCACCCCATTAATGAAGCTGAAGAGCTGCAGAGACAGACTGATGCATCCTTGATGCACAAAGCAGCGTTATCACAGATCCTTCCTCCCAGCAGCTGTGAGACTCCATAGCCATCACTACATCCCTGCTGCTATTTGCACATCCCTGTTTGGTCTTAAAATATAAATATTTGCTATCTTTTATACACACATATATAAATGCACCTGTGTATGTTTTTCTTTAAATTATTTTACTGAATGATTTCCGCCAAATTAAAGACAAACAACAGAGAAGGTTTGAGGTGCAGAGAAACCTCAAACCTGTATTTCTTCAACAAAGCCTTGACGTTATTGGACTTTTTAACAAAATCCCAACAAGTTTCAGGTTTCAAACACATTGAAGTTTGTTGCAATGTGACAAAATGTGTAAAAACTGAAGGTGTGTGAATATTTTTATGTACGTCTGGAGGAGAAACCAGCTTTATGCTGCGGTGTGAGAAGCTTTGATACCTTCTTTCCGCATCCCGACGCGAAAACACTTCTTAAGACGGCAGTATTGGCACTGGTTACGGTGATGCTGGTCAATTTGGCATTCTCTGTTCGATCTGCACATGAGGAACAAAAAAACAAATTAAATACATTCACCTTTTTTTTCATGACATAGTGAGGAAACAACTTGAAATGTAAGCCTGCCTCCTCCTGTTGAGTGAACTACATGAACTGGCTGCAGAGCTACACAGACTGTGACCTTTGTAAATCATCAGCGTTACACACCCTCGTGTTGCTTTTTACAGCAGGTTGAGCTCTGCCAACGTTTTACAGGGAGCCCTTTTCAAGCCCAGATGCAAGAAGAAGAAGAAGAAGAAGAAAAAAAGCCATATGGAGTTAATGCACTTTTTTTTCAGAGGAATAAACAACTGAATTTGGCAGCTGGGAGAGGAGTTGGTATGAGCAAAGGGCTGAGCTGCAGCGCTGATGTAGCTGCGGTGAGGAATAATGGGAATGTTGACCTTCTGAGGCAATCCATCCTCACATGACAAACCTTCAGGGCTTCATTTGTGCTCCTTTTGTTGCCTTGTCTCAAGGCTGTTTGTGGGATGAAGCTCAGATTTAAAGATATTGTTTTCTCCTGACTACATTACAGATAGAATCATAAAAATCTTCTTGTCTACTTTTCTGCTTATGTGTATTTAAGGGGGGAAAAAACACAAAATCAAAGTAAGTTTAAGAGATTTACTTCTTCTAAGAAAGTGTTGTGAGTTGAATCGCATTTTTATTTGTTTTTATCAGAAGGAATTAGGGCTGCAACTGATGATTATGTTAGTTGTTGGCTTCAGCTAATTTTATAATATTAAAAATACAAAATAAACAAACCAGTTCCTTGTTTAAATAAGAAAATAAACATTTTAGTGCCTAAAATCCAATAATGTTGCTTTCCTTTAGTGTATGCTTGATTAATTGCACATAAATTGATCATTTTTGCATTAACTGATTATTAATTTGATAGTAAAAGTTGCTTAATAGAATGTTTTGTTTTTGTTAACAATTAAAGTGACAATAAGATCTATTTACATTTCTTTTTTAGGTATCTGTATGGTTGTGACTGCACCAATTATAGCTCCACAAACACAAACACTGCTCTTGAAAAACATTAACATTTATAATATGCTTCTTTAGGTCACAAATCTCATTAATATGTTTGCTTTGTATCACTAAACTGCACACATATTTTCACATTTATTGATATTTATTTATACTTTAATTGAACAAAGTGGGGGAAAAAAAAGAGTACAATTAACAATCCCAACAACACGAACAAATTTGGGGGGGTTATAAGAAATTTATCACGATACACAATACAATAAATACCCTCTCGTAATTTGAACTGGGTGAAGCTAAAAGTAGCTTGAGGAGTTCTGGGCAGAACATACAATTCGCCAATAGAACTAGCACTTTTTTTAAAATCAATATTTAGTAATTATTGCTTAAAACAAGCTCTTATAGCTGAAAAGTTACTTGTAAGTTAGTTTTGTCTTATTTCAACAAGTGTACTAAGATATCTGCACTAGAAACTAGTCAAAAATACTTTGTAAGATTTTGCCGTAAATTTACAGACAAATGTTTTTATTATCTTAAATTTAAAATACCTAAATTACATAATTACTGCTCTGATGATGTTGTTCTTTCAGCAAGTGGCCTTTTTACAGTCTTTATACTCCAGTTGACGATTAATCGATTGCTAAATCAGTTTAGGTTAATCACGACTAACGGTGATTAACCGATTTGGTGCTATTGAACGGTGGATATTCCAGCAGCTCCTACCTGCAGGAGTAGTTCAGGTTCCTCCTGATGCTCCTCTTGAAGAAGCTCTTGCAGCCCTCGCAGGTGAACACGCCGTAGTGCTTCCCGCTGGACTTGTCCCCGCACACCACGCAGTCCACCACGCAGGTCTTGTCCTCGTCGCCCACGTCCACATCGCTGCTGCCGGCCTGCGGCGAGTCGTTGTCCTCCTCCCTCCTCAGGTACGCCTTGTCTCCCAGCCCGTTGGTGTCCCCGTTGGGGTTGCCCCATCCCCCGCTCACCATGGCCATGTTCTCAAAGACTCGCCGCCCCGTGAGAGGATCATACACGGACCCTTCGCCGCCTCAGCCGGGTTTCACGTTGCCCCCCTTTCAAAGTTGGAAGAACTGGCTTCAGACTCCGAGGTTGGGACGCCTGGTTTGGATTTGAGCAACTTTGTCCTGGAAGATCTGAAAACAGGAGACGAAGTTGTCCCGATTCGCCTGCGTTGACCTTTATCCCCTTCGCCGTCTGGCAGTCCTGATCCGGAGGTCCTTCCTCTGCGATATTTTTCCTCTCCCTTCTTTAATCCCTCCGCTCTCTCCCTCTCTCTGCTCTTGTTCAGCCCTGACCTCTGATCAATGGCTCTTGAGCTCGGAGAGAAACTTCAGACGCGCATTAAGTGGTTCAGAGTTCAGGCAGGAGTAAAGGGTGCAGCCCTGCTCTTTTCACAGGAAACAATAAATTACTCTTTGACTCTTTCTCCTTCCCTCTCAGCCGCTTTCTCCGACCCCGGCAATGAAAGGAAGAAGAAAATACCTCACCTGCGATTGAGCATGATGAAAAGGGACGCAGATATTGGAAAAAATCTGCCTCCTCTCTTCTGTTTCAGGGCAGCACTTTCCCTCAAAGCGTCCAGCAGGTGATAGAAAAATAAAACCCAGTCAGTTCTCCTTCAGGCAGGGTTAAACTGCCCTGCCCTTTCCTCTAACTTATAAACTCGTCCAACCAGTTCCTGCCGTGCTGAGGTGCTATCTTCTGATCTGAGCTCTTCCAGTGCAGACGCACGCTGAGGCTTTTTCAGAAATGCACAGATGGCTAAAAGAAAAAAGTGTTTTATTCTTTTGCTTTTCTGTTTTCGGAAACTATCTTTTTCTTCTGACTCAGCTGGTTTCTGGAGCAGCAAAGTTCACCAAAGACGTCCTCCTGCTCTGCCCTCTGTGACGAAACTCTGTTTTCTTCTGATCCTTCAAAGCCAATGGGGTCAGAGGATCAAATGTCAGAGAAAAAACAAGCCAAAACAAAGGCTGAGTTGAGAAATCTCCTCCGTCACAGTCTGCTCCCCTTTCCCAAAGTCATGTCTCCGTTGTCTGGTTTTCTCAGAGCTTGTCCATCCTGCAGTAACATCTAGAGGCCAGAACGTCCCCGCCTCAGCTGTCAGAGACTCGGGCTTTTACTGCTGCGCTCCTCGCTCCTCTCTGATCGTCCTTTTCCCTTGTTTTTTCCAGCCGGCTTTGGCAGGAATAAATTAGCGAAAACACAGAGCGCTCCTCTTCTGTTCGAGCCACGGCAGAGATAGCCTCCTCTTCCTCCGCTGCGCTCCCTCCTTTAGGGAGAGTGAGCGTGTGTCTGTGTGCTGAGGGATTTGACACTGCTATTCAAGCCCTGCAGTTGCCATGGCTCTGGATGCCTTATAAGGCCAGCGGAGTCAAAGAGCACCGAGTGGGCTGCGGCCAAACCCACACACACATTGAGAAAGAATGCCGGGCCGCCTGACTGGCTGCCTGCGTTCCCCCGCTGACCCCCGGGCCAGCCTGGGAGCGCGGGGAGGGAGGCGGGGCGCCGTACAACCGTGGCTTCATGTTCTCCCCGCCGCTCCATTCCCAAAGACCTCCTCCGGCTCTGTTGACCCAATAATAACAAGGAGGCCCTGTTGTTGTTGAGCAACTTGTCAAAAGGTTATATGATACTCTGCTGGCTGCTTTTCACACCTGCCGCTCACACTCACAGGTCCAAGTGAAGGATGTCGCCGATCGGATGGCGTTCGTTTTTAAATACAGATCCTCAAAGGAGTCGTACGAGTCGTTTTGATACCTCGATCAAGAATTTCATAAAGACTTTATGTAGCGATGGTGGGCATTAATCGTATTAGTATTAGTATTAGTAATCATGATAAAATTTTGATTTATCATTGTCCCAATAAACTCCAATTCAGGGTTTTATAAGCCTGGCGGGCCACCAGGCTTTGCTTGTGCCCCCACCAGGCTAAGAATTGTTTGTTTATTTATTATAAAAAAAACACACCAGCACTAAACACACCAGCAGTGGTAGCAACATCATGTTGCAGGAATGCTTTTCTGGTCAGAGTCGATGAAAAATGGATGGAAGTAAAAGCAGGAAAATCCTTGACTGGGACAGAAGCTCACTTTCCTGCACAGCAACAACCAATAACATAGATTCAGAGCTACAATGGAAATCATGCATTTCTATTAAAACACTCTCTGTAACATTTGTCTAAGCTTCAGTTATTCTGCAAAGTAAAATGCACAAAATTTGTAGTTTGTTCACTGAAACTATTGTTTTTAGCACTTCTATTCAGAATCGTGCATTTTAATTAGCATTTTTTAAATAATGCATATAAATTGTTGAAAAAAAGACCACAGAGTCACACACACACTTATTTTGCACGGTACATTTATAATAGTTAAGTAGTAAAGACTTAAACTGCAGCAGCTAATTTAAAATAAAGTGATCAAACAGTAGCTTCACACTGAATTTCCCCAACAGAAGAGTGCAAGGACTGGATCTGCTGACGCCCTCTGACCTCTAAACCCAGACTTGTGTGCAGGAAGATGAGGCACGTGCTTCTGCAGTCCAATAAAAGTCATGTGCCAGTCATGAAGCCATTTAACCTGGCAACTGCAAGGCAAAAAGAAAAAAAAAGGAGAGTGTTAGTCATTTAGTGTTGTATTTATTAGACCAATGGACATGTTTCTCGTGATCACAAGAGGACTGCTTAAACTAAAAGTTATCTTTATTACTAGTTGCTTCTTAATCGGTCATAAAGTTCCCACTGGCAAAATGATTTTAATGCTTAACTCAAAGTTTTCAACTTTTTGCTGCATAATAAAATGTTTCGAATGTAAACTGAAGGTTTGAATTGTTTATACAAGTTATTAATCACATGCAAAAACACTGATATATGACTAATATTATTGGTGTATTAATGCTTGTCATTAAGGAAGACAAAGTATCATAACTCAATGGTAATTTTACAAAGAAATTCCTCCCTTCCTTTTAATTTCTTGTTTTTGCTTATTTAATTTTCCCGCTGTAAAAATATTCACTTCAAATTCACAGTAAACATTAGTATTTTAAATTATTAAATCAAATTTAAAGTCTGAAAATATGTAGGAACCTCGACCAAATTTTTTAAAAAAATATAATATTCAAAGTGACATATTATTTCAGCAACAGCACAGATTATTGTTGCTTCTATATTCTAAATAAAACCGAGAGGATCATGTTACGGTGGACCTCTGGTATTTGTTGGGGTTAGAGATCAGCTACCCGTAAATAGCTGAAATCCGCAAATACTTGAGCCCCTCTTTAAAAGCAGCGGCCTACTTTAATAGTTCAAGCACAGAGTATATCTTAATCAGTCCCTCCAGTATTTCTCAATAGTATTTTTCTTTCTTTCAATCAAAATCACCGATTTTTTGGTCCTACTTTTGAAATATTTGTCCTGAATACCTTTCACTTTTTCAACTCAACATAGTCATTTTGAAACATATTTGAGGTGCTTAAAAAAGTACAAGTGACTACATCAAAAGTAGTGTTTTTATTTATTGCTCATATGTGCTTATCTGTGACGGTAAATGTGATTTTTTATTTATTTTTTTTTTTGTTTCTCGCCATATTGATAACTGACTGACTTGACATCAAGTAAGGCTAAGGTACAAGTAAAAAATACCTCAACCTGCAGTTAGCAGCCACTTAACGCCATATTTCTGACATTTTAGTGGAAAATTTGCCATAAACGCAATAAAATGCAGGAATCTGTTGATTTTGCGTCAATTTCCACTCGCGACACCAGGAAAACTGGAGAGACTGTAACTTAACATGCATTAATACTTACAATGGACCTTACCAGAGGGGCCGCTTTTCATTGGCTGATGCCCATTCTACGTGGTCGCGTGCGTGGCCGTCTCACAAACACACGCATGTTCCTGAAGGTATTGCTTTAATATTGAAACCAATATCTAGATTAATCAAGCTTTATTGCTTTCCTTCATTAATCCATGAGAAAAAGTTTATCAGAAAAGTGTCAAACTGTTGATTAAGATATGGATAATTGCTTAATAGGCTAGATTTCTGCTTCAACAAACAATGTCACAACAATAAAATAAATACAATATGTAAAATTTGAGGAATGTCCCTTTTAAATGGAAAAAATAGAACATTGTACTACTGACTCACAGGTCTAACTGTAATTTGCCACATGAGTCACTCAGCCATCGTCTTGGCGGTTGGCAGAGCTCCTGCTCTGTTTTCTCTGCCGAACCTGCAGCTTTGTCTTGTGAAGGTCTCCGTGAAAAGAGGAGGTCAGAATAAACAATCAGAGCCTCCATCCAAGGTTTAAAAATAACAAACTCCAAAGCTGGAGAAGGAGGAAAAAAAATCACAGACAATCTGAGTTATTCACTGCCTCTCCCAAGCTGGTTTAAAGAGCCTCTGTGTTCACCAAAAAGTGTTTGCTCATCACATGTTTTTACAGGAACCCCCCAACCCGAATGACAAAAAAACTAGTCCCTGTGGGCTTTAAAAGAACTAGTTTTCTCTCATAAAAGCCAAATAGCCAGAGAGTTGGATGTTGATTAAAAAGCTGGCAGGAAAGGAAAATATTTCACTCTTTTTGTTGTTGATTTTCTTCTTTTCTTCCGCCTTGTAATGTGAGCATTTGGAAACTTTAACCCACATCCTTCACAGCAGGACCCTTTGAACATGGTTAGACCTTTTGTTTGACTAAGAGGTTAACAGGGAACCCTGCTAAGCTGCTGTAAGTTGAATTAGTATTTTCCCTTAAGCTTCTCTCTGTACGTGTTTTACCAGAAGTCTGACCTTTGTGCTGCTCTTATTTCATAGATCAGGTTGTAGATCGAAACTAAACTGCACAGTGGAAGTAGTAGCTATGTCAAGTCACTTGTGAAAAAAATGCAGATTCAATGCAAAGCAGAAGCACAAAACCTAATATGCTGTGCAAGAAAAAATAAAAAGTAAAGAAAAAATAGAATCATAGTGCTCAATGAGTAATAGAAAGTTTGATTTCCAGTCACTTTAAATCATGATTTCAAAGACCTGTAATTTTAATTTTACTGATGTCATCAAGAATATTCAAGTTGCACATAAATCATAGTTTGGTTTGTTTTTGTTTAGCTTAAATCAAGAAAAAGAAATAAAAGTGTTCAGTATAAAACTGAGAAGAGGTTTGGATAGATTTTTTAAAGTTAATAAGACTGTATAGACATTTGAGAGTCTAAGGCACTTTAGAGTTGTTTTGATAATTTGATAATTATGTTTTGATAATTAGACATTGCAGTGTAGGAGATGTACTTGAATGCACCATTAAAGCACAGCTGTTGAGAAATCCCCTCTGTGTCACCTGGCTGAATGTTTCAGGGAGCTGGATTTGGATTTTAGCTTGAAATCGTATCAGGTGATTCAATTAAGTCCAGAATGTGGCTGTTAAAAAAATTATTGCTGCGTGAGAAAACCTTAATATCTCCAAATATTTGAATTTGAATATTAGAGTTTGGTGACTTCTAAGAGTCTTTTCTGTTTTGTTTTTGGAGTCACTTGTTAAAGTTGCTCTACAGAATGTTGCATTATGCCATTTGGGTGAAGTTGTGCCAGAATTGTTTTGGATTCCTTCATCTATTCTGCTGAATTAAAACAATTCTGCAGAGAAGAATGGACCAAAACCCCTACACAGTGATGTAGGTAACCCAGTTATCACAACTGCTTAATAAATTTAAGAGGAAATAACTTTTCACATAAGGCCAGGTAGATTTGGTTTTGGGTAGCTTTTTCCCCCTTTAATTTGTTAAATCATAATTTTTTTTCCAAGTTATTTTTGAATGATGTGAATTCTGTTGTGATTTGATGATCTGAAACATCAACACTGTGACAAAAATTATTAGAAATCTGTAAGAAAATACATTTTTAGTGCAAATTCTGTGCTGTAGTTTCAAGAGTACCAAACTAAATCCCCATTGTAGTTTTATTCAATGTTTGAAAGACTCTCAGCATTATTCATTAGCGATTAAAAGCAACTAATGACTAAAAATAAATCTGGTACTTGTGACGCATTAAAATGAAACTAAAAATGTCACAAAGAGTAACATCTTATTTAATTCTTTGACATTCTTGGTGCTTAATACTTTGACGACAATTCACACAGACGTGTATCTTATTTATGGATTTCTCTTTCTAAAGTTAATTTAAGCTTACGTACACAAAACTAAACAAGCAAAAGTGAGATCAAGTTATTCCGGCTGCGTCAGAGTTTTTTATGTTTACAGGAATCTGAACGAGTAACTCAAAGGTCAGATCTTTGACTTCTGAGTCGTCATGTGTTTTTGTCATCTGGCTTGTTTGCTGTGTGAGGGTAAAACAAGAGAGTTGGAGCACATTCCTGCCTATGTAACAGCAGAACATGTGCAGCTTACATATCTGTAGGTCTCTTTGTGTGTGTGTGTGTGTGTGTGTGTGGGGGTGTGTGTGTGTGTGTGCGCGTGTTTGCTCTTTGAACTGCAGGTCAGGAATGCAGCTGTTCTCAGCGGGAAGTCGACTGTGGTGGGGTCTGTACATTCTCTTCGCTCTCGACAGTGAAGCAGAGTAACCTTCTCTATGTTAATCTGAACAAATCATTACATACCTACACAAACATTTAAATTATCTCAAACTTATCTCTGCACATCTCCTTTGGTTTGTAGCACTTCAGAATATGGAGAAAATACTGGATATTTAACACATAATCGTAAGTGTTAATAATAAATCTGCATTGTTGTTGGTATGAACTACATCCTTCATAAACCAGGTGGAAAACGACAACACTAGAAGGTCAACATACTTAAGGGTGACATATGAAAAACATTACCCTGGCCCTGAGGTTTTATTGGAATGTTTCCCAGTAAAGCAAAAATGCAGGAACTTTCAGCAACTGCAGAATCAGGATGAGGTGCAACAGAAAATGGCCAAATAAAATAAATATCTGTCATTAAAATAAAAAGAAAAATCAAAAAATAACATCCATGCTGGTGTATGTACAACTTTACTATTGCACAATTTTTGTCTGTATTAGTAAGTAGTCTGTCCTTTAATGAACAGAGACATGCATATTTCGTACATTTTTAATTAACCACATTCTTCTGAACTGGAGTAATTTCTAATAACTTTTTTATATATAATTTTGCCCTTACAATACATGATTTTTACTTTTTATTCTGTCTATATATAAATTATATTCTATCTTGTTGTCATTGCTTGTCTCTTTGTTTCTGTTGCACAGAAATATCCGCATTGCCTGACAGTAAAGGATATTTATATTCTATGTCTTCTATTTCTATTTATAGATAATTAGTTACATGCTAAATGAGACAAAAGTTGCAAAAAGCAAAAAAGTAGAAAAGAGAGAAAGCATTAAAGTGCTGCAAAATGTTTTAAGGTAATAAATGAACAAATAAAAAAAGCTAATATTAACTCCACTATATAATAGTTAGTGGCAACTTTTATAACCTTATATGTTTTATATACTATTTATGATTTAGGTCTTCCATCTGAATGTATTATGATTCAGTTTATTCCCCTTAAGCAGAAAATTCAGAGTAAATGTGATGTAGAGCTGTGTATTATCTGTGTAGTTATGGTAACTAATTTTATATTTGTAATAATATGAGCTAGCAGGAGGATGTAGATATTAAATAAGAGAGTCCACAAGATTGAACCCAAGATAAATCTTTAAGATGCTGTTTGTTCATTATGCTGCAGTATGTAACCTTTATGAAAAATATTATTTTTTAATAATTATTGAAACTGTCACTATAATGTGACGGTATAAGACAGGTAATCTGTGAAAAAAAATCAAGATCCTCTGCCTTCTCCCAGTGTTTCCAGTGCAAACAGCAGAAATACATCACTTGGTCAGAAACAACCATTCAGAGCCAAGAGCTGTCAATCAACACTCGTTCCCCTTTCTCTCAGCTACGCTATAACTTCTTTCCAGTAGCAGAGCCTGTCATGAATTTTCAGGCTAGTTAGTTTAGCCAACAATGACGACTGATAAACAGTTTTTCTGAAGCTTTCAAATGTTTCTCTGCCATTAGCACAATGAGCAGTGCATACAGCAATAAGACCCTCCTGATTGGCAGCGATAAGACCCGCCTCCTGGCTCTGATTAGTTGTTTTTGACTGGAAGCTACATTTCTTCAGGCTGCAATAGTAGCTCAGGGAGAAGGTGGAGGAGCTCGACCTTTTCACACATTGTTCGTCTCATATTAAAATGTCACAACGTGGTCACAGTTTTTAAAAAATATGTTAAAAAAACTAAAATCACAATTTTATGAACATAATTTGCGCAGCCAGGCAGTTCATTAGGATTTACCTTTTAGTTTAAATAAGCTATTACCTATTTTTCTTACTTATTAGCCATGTTTAGTATACCGAATGGAGTAAGTCAATTACAGACAACATGCTACTGATGCCCCACCTGCTACTGAAAGTATTTAGGCTTACATTAGCATTTTGGCTAATTTTAGCTTATACACTCATTTTAACATACTGAATGGTGCAAGTCCATGTTAGGCAAGATGCTTGTGACTTTCCACACGCTAATGACTACTATTTAGCTTAGCATTGATGCTCATGTTTAGCATCAGAACGCTGGGTCCAAACCGACGGGCACACTTTGGCAGGCCCCAGTTAAATTTCTTCAGGAATTTTCTGGTTAGTTTTTATTGTTTTCTAACAAACTACCGCCGATTTTACTGAGAATAAATTACACACAACTGGCTTCTTTTTCGTGATTTGGCAGCTTGTGAAGCTCTGGTTGTTTTTTAGTGCCATACTGAAAGGAGATGAAAACTTTGAATACTTTTTGAAGGCGTTAATAGAAGGTGAAAAATTAATCCATTGATCAGATTTTTGATGGCTTTTGAGCCCGACTGGTTCTTTAGACATGGAAGCTGTGAGAGTAATTGGACTAATGTCTCCATATACAACAAACCCGACCACTTTCTCTTTGATTCCCTAAATCAAAGCTGGATCCATTTTGTTGTTGTTTTTTGTGTGTCAGATGGACTTGACTTTACTTTGAGCTTACCTTGGCGGCTGGGTTATGCTGGGAGCTGCTTGTTTGCAGGTCTCATCTCTCACCAAATGTTAGTTGAGGGTTGCACACCACCAAGGCTTATAGAAACCTGCACAAATATCAGATTTATTGACTTCGCCAGAAATTTCTTTAGTTCTTTTGCACAAGTATCTAAGAGCAAAAAATGTCTTGCTACATTTTCTTTTATCAAAGTTGTTGAGACAAAAACTCTTTCATCATATGTACATTTCTCCACATTCCTGCAGGTAGTGTTTGTATTATTAGCTGAGCTATATATAACCCAGAGGGAGAAACATTTCATGTTTATTCACCATACAGAGAGAGAGGCGTAAGGAGCGTTTCTGAAACAGTTCCTCTGACAATGGATGAACTGCATGAGTTAAAATGCACAAGAATTTAAAAGTGGGGTTAAAATTTAACTCTGAGGAGTAACTCTGGGCGAACAACCAACAGCACATGACTTTGTGCTCCTTCCTCATTAGACCCCATGCCCTTTGACCCCAAGGCCAGAAGAAAAATCATCTCTCCTCTCTTCCCCCTCACAGCATCCTGCACATCCTCAGGCCCTTTGACCTCCAGCGAATGGCGGAGCAATCTAAAATAAACAAGGCAGTGGAACCAGGCAAGGAAAAACATCTGCTGGGGTGACTCCACAGCAACACGTGATGTCCAATCAATATTTGCCGTTCTCTAATACTCAAACCTGCAGGACGTTGGTGGGAAACTTCCCTTTCCATTGTCATTCAAACCAGATCTCTTGTCTCCACTGTTTGCTGAGGAGTCGATTGAGTTGTTTACAGTAGCAGCAGAACTTTTCCTGGATGTCTCTACTGTGCTGATGAGATTTCTGATTGAAAATAGCTGTAAAGGTTTTCACATCCCTGAATTGATTAAACATTTTATCATATTATGCCCACAAAAACAAATTGAAGGTGTTTTATTAGGATTTACAAGCTAGACCCCTAAGTCAGAAGTATCCAAAGTGTAGTTTGTGGGCTATTCGTGACCCTCTGGATGACTTTAGGCGGTCCCCCAACCTCAATTGGAGAAATACCAAATCTGTCCTGCAAACATAGTTGGTTGATGTAAATGGACACTTTTCCGTTTTTAGGGTAATTGTTTAAAAAGATAAATAGATTCCCATTTATTACCAAAGTTTTTGCATTCATTTTAACATTTGGAACTAAGATTACATTGGAGCCCCATCTTTTTGTGTTTTCACCTTTTCCTAAATTTTTCTACGGACTGAATTTTTTCTTCAAAAGGACAATAAAGAGTATTTGTATTTCTGTCAACTTGGATGTAGTTTATGCAAGGTTGTAAGAATAGATGTGCGTTAATCTATTTTATTTTCTTTCTTCCATTGCTGACATGTTACAGTTAAGCTCAGAATATCAAAGACTGAGTGTGATCGGACTGATTTAAGGTTTTTTTTTTATGTTTGTGTGCGATTGCATGGGGCAGCTCTCATCTTAGACTTTGTGCTCATATCAGCACGTAACCCCTGAAACAATATATCATCTTTATGACACCCGTTACCTTCAAAGCTGTCATTCACTCAACAAAACATATGGAAACAGATTTAAAAATAAAACTCTGATTGCATGGGTCATTTTCACTGAAAGTCAAAGAGATTTATGTTCCAAAAAAACGCTACATAGAAAGTAATTATCTGGCGGGTTCATCAGAGTTGTTGAAACAGTTACTAATCACAAGTTTCCAATGTTTCCTGTTGAAGGTAAACCTTTCTCCCACTGACATTTTCAGACAAGGACTTAACTGTCTGCACCACCCAAACGGTTTCCCTCTGTTCCTAATCAGCCTCTCTCTTCTCTCCTGTAAATCTGCATCCAATCTGTTGCTCCCAGTGTGTGGCCTTTGTTACACCAGACATTGCCTCTAGGTCACATAAGATGCTTAGGATGACAGAAAATTAACCTAATCAGCTCAGTGAACAAGACTCAAATGCTCTAACAGAATTAGGTCGAGGCCCCTCCTCCTGCCGTCTTTCCCCGTTCTGAACACCTCCTCTCTGTAATCTACTGCTCTCACGCTGAGATGAGTGACCTCATTAGGTCTTCCTCTCTACGGTTGTTGGGATCTTCTGTAAGTTTATCTCCCTAACCGGCAAACAGAAGCGTGGCTTTGTTATCACAAGAGAACCCGGTCAGGAGGTTATTTAACTTCAGCAGCGTTTGAATGTAGGTCAAACGGTGTAAAGCCAATGAGAACACATTGTGCAAAGAATGAGGGAATCTGTTTTTATTATTATCTGGGTGTCAAAGTTGAGTAGTAACAAGTTACTAGGTACTTGTTTAAGATATTACCCAACTTAAAACAGTTTAAAATAATGTATAAAAGGTTGGCTTTTGATTAGTATAGGAATGAGGACTAGAATTGAATGGTAATTAGAATTACTACTGTTATGCAATGTGCTATGTAATTAATTGGTTGTTAATTGTTATTGTTTTAACTGGCATTTTGTTTGAGTAGATGAAAGAAGTTAAAAGGGAAAAAGGGGCTGGATTTTATAAAAGTTTACCTCTGTCCTTTTCAGATAAGGAACTGATGAATAACTAGCAGAGGGTTTATTAATTTAGGTTATTTATTTAGTTGATCCTGCTTTGTTGTATTTCCACTTGCTTGTTTTGTTACTACAAAGGTCTTAAATAATCTAATAATAATAAACATTTATTCAATTACATTCACTTTTAAAAAAACAAAAAACTTTTAGGAGTATTTATACTGCATTGTGCTCTGTACTTTTACTTGAGTAACTTTATTATAAAGTATCGCTTCTCTAATTTGAGTAAAATTTCTTGATACTTTACCCACCAAAAATTCACCAGATACAGACACACACCTGCTGTTTTTGTTAAAGTTATTTAGCAATTATTTTCATTTTGGTCCTTAAAATACCAAAATTTCCAAATAAGTTTATACTTTGGTCCATCTGATTATATAATTTTTATGTCTTAAATATTGTTTTGATCAGTTATTCAGTACTTCAGTGGACATTTTACCAAATACTTTTTTACTCTTGACTAATTTCTTGGATGGCTACTTTTTACTTTTGACTTACTGCTACTTTTATTTGAGTACAGTTTCTGGGTATTCTGCCACCTCTACTGGGGGTTCAGATGAACAAACAGTAAACTGGACTGAACTCATAACACCGATTCTCTTTACAGGAAAGGTCAGAGCAGACTCGACCTGCTGAGGAGATCTTTTGGAGTACTTTGAACGCTTCTGAAGGCATCAGCCATCTTTTTTTTGGTGTTTTCTGTTGGAGATAAGCTGCTGTAGAGCAGCTTATCTCCAACTGAAAGGAAGTGGTTAGGTAAGTTAATCAGAAAGTCCAGCTCTGTCCTAGGATTCCCTCCAACCCAGTACAGGTGGTTAAAGACAGAAGAACTCTGGATAAAATGACATCCCTGATGGACAATGTTTCCCACTTGTTAACTTGTTTACTGTAAATTTAGTGTCATTCCAGCTGATGTTACTTTCAAATAGTTAAAATAAAATGGCACACTTAAATACCACTTTGCATTTCAAAGTCCAATTTTTTTTGTTTTTTTGGGTTTACTCCTCCTTTAAGGTTAAACTCATTAGCCATAACAACACCAGCTAATTACAAACAACGCTAAAGACAGTAGACATGTTACACTCATAGGGAAGTTGGTATTGGGGGACTCCAAATGAAAATCTGCTTAGAACCCCAAAAAGGGTTGGACTGGCCCTGCCTTAATGTGAGGGGTCTAAAGCAAACCATTGTCGAAAGAAAGCAATGGAATGTACTGTTTACAGTTTAAATTAAAATATTTAAGCTTTTTGCCAACATGAAAAATTTTAGCATTTGTGGAAAACTACCACCCTAAAGACACCATCCTCACAGTGAAACATGGGGGTGGCAGCATTATGCTCTGTGGGGAATTTTCTAATTTAATTTCCCACTTTCTTTTTCATATTGACCAATATTTTAATCTAATTCTCCCTTCAACTCTTAGAGGTTTTTAAACAGTGTTTTCTCCCTAATCCTGGATGTGAAGCGAGCTCCAACCTGCTCAGAACTTTATTTAATCTAATATTGAAACATGATCTAATGTCAAAAACAATTTTATTCCCAGCATACACATTTCTTTAAGCATCTGTGTTGGCTTGCTGCCAAGCTGCTTTGCTGATTGTCACTTTCCTAGATTAAAATCGCTTTTTTTCCCTCCCTCTCTCTCAATCTTTCATCAAGCTGATGAGTTTTGGTCATCAAGCAACTTTCTCAGTCAAATATCACGCATACATACCATCCTGCAGCAAGCATGGAAATCACCTTACATGGACTTACATGCAACATGGTTTTACTCTTTATCCTCCGCTCCCCGTGTCCGTCCGGCCTGAGCTGTTTGCTCTCATTATCTGAGTGGGCGAGAGCACAAAGCGGATGTGCCCGGCCATTTGATTGAGGTCAAAGCCTTTTTTTGGTGTGTGTGTATGTGTGCTTTTTTTTTGTTTTTGTGCCTCTTGCACCCCTCTCCACCCTCCTGACCTCTGCTTGGGTTGACTTGTGTCGGAAAGCTCCTAAGAGCGGGGCGATCGGGTCATGGCGGCAGCGCAGAGTGGATGGATAAAGAGCAGAGGAGGGGATGAGCGGGGATATAGAGTGGCTGTGACAGGTGAGCTAATGGCTTGGAGAGAGGACGCTTTCAGGCGGTGATCTCTTGATACAGCTTACAGCGGGACGACTTATTAAAATAAGGGATAAATGCAGAGAGCAAATGAGTTGACCTGAAACCCAAAGGTCGCCCCCTTCGACTCACCTCCTCCTCCTCAGTGTGTTCGTGTCTGCAGGCGTCCACCCCCACACTGATTGACAGCCACTGCCGTTATCTAATAATGGTGTGGGTATTTTTCCCAGGCTTTATAAAACTCTGCTGTGCTGAGAGGGGGGAGTGAAAAATATCCTGAAATATGGAGCTCAAAAGAAAACAGAGCAGATTCTTATAGACGCTTGCTTATTAAAATGAAGACTAGGAGACAACTTTATTGTTGGAGCAATGTGTTTCAGTCTGTGGCCTTCATTCGGGTCTTTACTAAACACAAGGCAGTTTAAATAAAAATAAACTTATTTTTAAATGCATCAACTGAAACCCAGTGAGTGCAAACCTTCAAGGAGAAATTAAAATTGAGGCTGAAATTATTTCTACCTTTTTCTTTTCATTTAGGAGTTCACTGTGTGCTGGCTTTAGATATAAATCATAAAAAGTAAACTTTTTATGCTGAACTAGCATAGAATAGAAACAGCTTTTATTGTCAAAGGAGAACATTCAGGTGTGACAGCAGCAACAGGTATAAAGGTTCACATGTCTTTATACCTGGTATGTGAACCAGATATAAAGTGTTGTAAACAACATATAAAAAACAGGATTAGCAATAACAACAGTGTACAACTGAGTCTGAACACTTTTTCAATGAAGTCCATTATTTGATTATTTCTTTTATTTTGTTTGCAGTTTAAAGTGAACATGTCACATGTTGATTTAAACATGCTTTGAATGAAAGAGAGTTGAAAAGAATATCATGTACTCCTTTAATTTTTTATCATAGGCGCTCTTCAACTGCGATTATCCCTGATGTGTCTGCTGTGTCGCTTTGTCTTCATGATGCTGCGTTTTCTTTAATGCTAACTTTTTTCTTTCAATTAAACATTAATGAACTCTAATTAGGCAACATCTAAAGGCTGCTGTTTGTGCTGGAGAAGTTTTGGGAAGATGAACACTGCCAAAGTATGTCCACACTTTTCAGGTTTCTATTTTAAAAATCATGTAATATTTTAAACTCTCATTTATATGTGGCAGGGTTTAATTTTAGTAATATTATAGATGTGAATTTTGTCAAAATTTGTTTATGTATTTACTAACAATAACCACCAACTTCATTTTCTCTCTTGTTAAAATAAATACAGTGACCCAGAGTGTGTCTGTCGTGAAGTCAACGAACGTATTAGGGCTACATAATATACATTTATACACTATATTTGTTTTGATCTCATGAAATTTAAACAATATCATGAAGTTTAAGGATGTCATGAACATGACAAAATGTGGAAAGCTACAAATACCTATGCACAATACTGTAAGTAAAAAAAGAAGTTTATATACTTTTAAGATTATTTTGTATCTCAGGCTTTAATATAAACAATCCTTCAATGATCTGATAAAACAGAAAACATGTTTTTAATTTTTAAAATATATTTTTATAATAACTTAACCAAATTATTTGGATTGATTGAAAATTTTCCGTGCACCTCTTATGACATGATACTTCAGTTTTCCTTCACTTCTCACTTTAAACTTGTAAAATGTTTCCCTCAAAAGGCCATTTTTGTCGTTATTGTTTCGCCTTTGACTCGAGAGTCACCCAGAGGTTACAGCAGCCATGTTTTCCACCAACCTTTGATGAACTAAAGAGCTTAACATAGATCTTGGAGAGTGGCAACATAAAATTGAATGATAATTGCATCATGCGCTCTAATGGCAGCCATTACAACAATAGAGTTGGTGACCTGGAGGTATGGGATGAGAGGGAGGAAAGGCCCTCTGCGCTGACCTCCGCTCAGGAAAGGGCAAGCTCAGGCAACAGTCGGGGCGTCAGAGGCCCCGCCGCCTCGTCTGCCACTCCGAAGCTTCAATTCAGTGCCTGACACACCAGCCAAGCATCGCTGTGACCCTGTGGGTGTGACACTCAACCTTTGCCTTAACCTCCTGAACCGCCGGTCACAGCTGCAGCGCGAAGGTCAGGGTGCAGGGTCGACCAAGGGGGGGATTGATGGGTGAGAGATGAGCTGGGAGAATATGGAGGGGCAGGAAATTGAGAAAAAACACTGGAAAATGGACAATTGAGTGAGAGGCAAAGAGAAGGTGATAGAAGAGAGGAAGATGTGCTTCACTTGCAAAAGATTAGAGAAATTCAGTCAATTGGTTGTATCTAAAGAAAGCAACATATTTTCACATTTATTTATAATTCCTACTGTCAGAAATACTAAAGGTCACGGATCTACCTTTAATTAAAAAAAAAAAATTACTTTACATTTTTTCTTTGCACCCCAGTAAATGTTTAACTGTAATCTGCAGCGGGAAAAAGTTTTTTCTCTTTCTTTTTTTTGCAGTTTGGTTGAGTTGACCTTTTAACTGAACTGTCAAGCGTGAAAGGCGAAGAACGTGAGACCACGGAGGTGCAAAGAAGACAAATGGGCTTGGCGTAACATTTCGTGTGAAGATCAGCCATTGTTGCGGGCCCCACCCCCTAACGCCGTTGGAAGGAAGGTTTTTATGGGAAAACGAACATGTCCGCTGTCACCTACCTCAAATCATCTGACGGTTCATTCTTTATTTAAACTGCATGACAGTTTTATTTAATGTTTGAGTTTTGCTATTTCAAACGGTCAGCTCTCTTTGTTGTGCTGCTGTTTTATTTTCCACATAGGCTCAATAAGACAGATGGTACAACTGCTACTGGTTAGAAAAGATTAAAAAAAGAAAAAAATCTCCTTTTATGGCAGTAGTGTAGCTATAGCTGAATTAATTAAAATACAATCTCTAATTTGACTACATTTCTAGTAAAAACTTTCTTGAATGAATAAAAATCAACAATACCAGGGCTTTGTTGTTCAAGTCTATTTAACTTTTTTGCCTTAAATTAAGTGACTAAGTTTCTCTTTTGGGATATTTATATGATTTAAAGAGAAACTCAGTTTTCTAAGACGCTTTTCAAAATAGGAAAGTCAAGAAAAGATGCCATTCAAATAGCTTTTGATACGTGTTATTCGTCAGGTCAGGTAATGGCAATGCAAAAGTATTTGTCTACAATAATTAAGCAGTTTTGCACATGCTCACAGGTGTTTGGATTCAGGTGTTTACAGATATACTCTATAATAGGCTGCAGTTTCTACTAAATACCTACTTGTACTAATTAGATGTGAAACAAAATGAACATTCTTGCACTGTACAATAATCTTTCTTTTTTATTTTCTTTATATATAATATATAATGTACATACACATACATATGAAGAGTGCTCCTTTTATTCTTTATTAAAGCACATATATTTAAACTTAATGTCTGCAAACTGTGAGCACTTGAAACCAAAATCAAATTTGTTTGTGCAAAACATTTTGGGCAATAATGGTGATTCTGATGCCAATTGAAAGTCTTTTCTGTCCTACCATCCTGAACATAAACATGTGGAGTTCTTAATCATTTGAAACCAGTATTATGCAGAAACATATTGGATATAATATGCATGGTGGAAGCTATATGGTGCTGTGGGTCAGTTTCTCTACAAAATGGGTTGGCCTGGATTTTTTAAATATATACTATATGTATACTTCAAACAAAAAATGGTTGTGATTGGGTCCTTTTAGCAGGATGGTTGGAAAATCACCACAGAAATGGTTCATTAGACACAAGTGAGTTTAACGCCACTGATTTATAAGAAATATTTGCAAAAAATGATTCATTTATTTGAAGGTTTCCTTCCTGTAGTTTTACCAGTAATCATAGAAGTGCTACAAGTATTATATAAGAATAATTGTTTTTTAAAAACATAATTTATACATCAGGTTTGCACATGAAGCTTATGTGAACAGATTATGCGAACAGCTTATAGCTGCTACGGATCTATCTTTGTTTTATAAAATCGTCTCTTCCTTCCTCCACTCCGCTCCTTCCTCTGCAGCTTTGGCTGCTTCACTCTGGCTGTGTTGACTCTCCATCATGGCGGCAACCTTCTGCTCCAGCCGCCACACCTGCTCCCGATACTTCCTGCGAATCTGCCTGTAGGAACTCAAGGCTTTACTGGAATAAAGCCATCAAAATCTGGGTTAGTTCATTTATTTCATTCAACCTTTAGGTAATTTGTATTTATAATACCAACCTGATAGGGAAGGGCAACACATAGGAAGGGGAAAAGACAATATTATGTAGTTTCACAGTCAATAATCACATTTAACTCTTCTTATGCCTTGAACAGTAAACAACACTAAAAGTATAAAATAATAACACTTAGTAAGGTTAGGTAATATTCTTACCTCATTAAAACATTTTCATTCTTAAACTGAGATACACTTAAAACAAATTAAGTAGTAAAATTCAGCTATAACATGTATAGGCATCTGATAGTTATTTCTTTATAATGTCTTTAGAATGACCTATATGAAAGTACACAGTATTAAACCTTTCTCCAATCCTTTGCTGCAGTGTAGTGGAAAGACTGTTTTCCATATTTTGATTTGATTTCTGGAACATTGTGCAAAATATTTTGAGCAGAACGAGAACTGATACTTATAAACAACCACATGCCAATGAGACTTCCTTTGATTAATTAAAGACGACCAATTACGAGAAAAACACAAACTGCAGTGATGTGTAAGAAAAGGTTATAAAACGTATAGTACATAAAGTTTCTATAGTGCGGACATAAGAACATGCCTGTAAGAAATATTTATATAATCAAACTTTGGCATAACGATCATCTATACAAAGATTTTCCTTGCAGAACTAATAAAAGATGATCACCAGCATTGGGTAGTAACTAGTTACATTTACTCAATTACATTTACTTTTTACTACGCTGTACTTTTACCCTGACTTGAGTAATTTTAAAATAAAGTATCTCTACTCTTGAGTAAAATTTCTGGATTTTCTACCCATCGAAACAAACATGTTTAAACCAAAATTTCACCAGACAGACACCCCTGCAGTTTGTGTTAAAGTTTGACAAGTTTTTTAATGAAAGAAACTGATAACTTTATATTTTGTTCCATTTGATTATGTAATTTTTAAATATTAAATGATTGATAATTTGGTTACTTTTCTATTCTTACTTGAATAATTTCTTGGATGGATACTTTTTTCTTTTTTTTTTTACTTTTACCTGCGTAAAAATATGTTAAAGTAGTGCTACTTTTACTTGAGTATAATTTTTGTCTACTCTGCCCACCTCTGATGATCACATATGATACAGGATGTTGAGTTCGGACTTAAATTTAAGTTGTGAAAAAGACAGAGAATTATCACGCCAAATTCCCAGACATTTATATTCAGTCATTTGCTGAATTACTCCACCATCCCGGTTTGTAATGGTTGGGAGTAACAGTGATTCTAAGTAAGCAGTTTGCTTAAAGTGAGCATTGAAGCAGTGCGTTGCTGTCGATATTTACCTGTGTGCCTGTGTGAGGCGAGCGATCTGCTCTGCGTTGTCCTTCCTGTGGGGGGCGCCGTCTGCAAGAGCCGAGTTCATCGAGTCATGGACCATGGCCAGCCTCCTCTTCAGGGCTTGTTCCCTGGCAGATAAAGAAAGCAAGTGGATCAGAAGGTAACTCAGTTAACAAAAGATGTTTGCTCACAGGAATAATACAATCGTTAAGAAAAGAGTTATTTTATTTACTTCATCCTTGGCCCGACAAGGAGTGTAATTTAAAATAAAGCGTTTATCTCTCAAGGTTAGAAGAGAAAGAGGAAGGTCTCTGGAGTATGCTTTATGTCAAAGTCTGTTACCTAGCAACAGAACAAAACCCAGCATCACCGCTTATCACCTTTTTTTATTCTGGGAACATCACTCCAAACAATAGTTTCCTCAAACAACAAAAACTGTGCTTTGGAGAGATTTTACTTCTGTGTATTTTATTGGGATTTCATGTGATAGACCAAACAAGGCGGTGAATAATCTCCAAGTGGAGGAAAAATATTACAAGGTTTCCATATTTGTTTACAAGATGCTGAAAAGTGTGGTGTGAACTAGTTTATCTTATAATTCTTACTGTCTAAAACCAGTGACCTTTATAAGCCTACTGCAGGAGTGTCCAAAGTTCTGTCACTCTTAAAAAACTAAATTCACAAAATATTTTATTGAGAACCTTTTTTTTGCGGCTCAACAACAAACTAAGCAAGAAATATTTTAAACAAAGAATGTAAATTGTTGTAGATCCAAAATTTCAAAAAATGATTTTGCATGAAAGAAAGGTGACCACTTTACTAATTTAGTTTGGGGTCAACAGAAGAAAACTAAAAAAAAGATTTAGTTTATTCCCAGCAATAAAAACATGATTTAGGGCTCTCTTTGTTTGAAAAACTTTCAAGAATGTAATTAAAAGCAGATTTGGGTGTACCAAAGTCTGCGTTGATAAATACTTTGTGTTGTTTCTACATTTTTTGTGAGAAAATTTTACTTTGTGGGTAATAGTTTTGACCTAATTGAAAAATATCTCTGTCTGCATACAGCCAGCTGCGTAGTGGGACAAATTTGTATCATTACGTCATACGAGCTGCAAAAAATCGGTTCAGGTGCCGCAAATGGCCCCAGGGCCGCACTTTGGACACCCCAGGACTACTGGTTTTGTTCAGTTAGACTGCAACATGAAGGAAAATTATAGATGTGGAGAAGCAAGGGTTAAGCTTTGAACATCTCACTAAGTAAAAGTAGGCCGATCAAAAGTATTGATAATATCAATACCAAGTCTGTATCAGTATTGGATCAAGCTTGATAAGGTTGATATTTTGGTTTCAGATTCTTGAAATTTGACTTTATTTTTGTACTGTAGCTTCTCATCTCTGAATAGAACAGAAATGATTTCTTGGTTTAGATTTTAAAAAGTACATATATTTTATTATCTATATAACAGAAATATAACAGGAAGCCATTAAACTCTGGTCGTAGACATGCGATCCGGTCTCACCTCTGTAGGACTGCCTGCAGCTCTTTCAGAATGGGTCGGGTCAGAGAACTCGTGGTTTCGCCGTCACTAACGGCTTTGGTAGCGTTTTCACCAAACATCTGAAACATAAATATGATAATGAGCAGAAAGAACGTCTAAAAACATCAGAAATAACAATTCAGAAGGTTTCCTGTCAACAAATCATTCCAGGTTCAGAGCAGAAATCTGGTTCCAAAACCCACTGGATCCATCCATCCATCCATCCATCCATCCATCCATCCATCCATCCATCCATTCATCCATTCATCCATCCAACTGTAGGTCCATCCATCCATCCATCCATCCGTCCATCCATCCATCCATCCAACTGTAGGTCCATCCATCCGTCCATCCGTCCGTCCGTCCGTCCGTCCGTCCGTCCGTCCATCCATCCATTCATCCATCCAACTGTAGGTCCGTCCATCCATCCATCCATCCATCCATCCATCCATCCATCCAACTGTAGGTCCATCCGTCCGTCTGTCCGTCCGTCCGTCCATCCATCCATCCATCCATCCATCCATCCATCCATCCATCCATCCAACTGTAGTTCCATCCATCCATCTGTCCATCCATCAATCCATCCATCCAACTGTAGGTCCATCCATCCATCCGTCCGTCCGTCATTATAAAATGATATTTGTATGTAAATTTTTGAGGAAATGGATAATTTAACATAATTTGTAATAAAGCTGAAACATTCTGTGAATTATTTCCTGAGTTGCTGTATAAAACTCAGAACTTGTCCTCAATGTCAGTCACTCATGCTGTTTTTTTCTGTCTTCTGACAGACTGAGGTGAGAGGTGCGGCGTGACTTCCTGCTGCAGGGACAGGACGGCCGAGCAGAAGACCTTGAGGAACTAAAATATCTGACTCGGCCTGGAGGGATTCTGCTTTGGAAGACGTAATTTCCCAGGTGGGAGAGCTGGATTTGAATCGGATCTCTCTCATGAGCCCCGACTCCCTCTTGGTCCTTTCACCTTGACTTTGTATTATTTGCTCTTTTTTAAAAAAAAATGAAGTCATCTTTGCTGCAGTTGGAGTCCTTCATACCTGTTCGGTCTTCCGATCTTCCACCTCGTCTCTGAGGTTTTCTGGGATGAAAACTCCAGCTGCTTCCTGCGACTTCTGACCCATTAAGCCCCATTCAAGACATCGCAGCTCCTTCTCCTTCAGACGGATTAAAGCTCGAAGATCTGACATCTCCTCCTGGACAAAGGCAGTCAAACCACAATCTATGATAAACAAGGGTAATTCATAGCAGCATAGTTTGTGTTAAGTGGCACAACTAAAAACTTTAATAGTTAAAGGAAGCCAGAAAGCAAAAATCGAATGTTATTTTTGACTTCGACAGTAGTAGAACAGCAATTTCTAGCTTTTATGACTGATTGCAGCTCCATTTAGTTTATAAATATAAGTGTTTCAATTCGTTGTGAGCAACCAAAAATATAGTTAAATATATTTAATTCTAGGATTCCTGTCTTTTAGTATTCATTAAACTGGTCTTATTGCAAAAGTGCTGTTGTAAAAGTGTTTTAGTGTTGAATATGTAATAAAAACTGCTGGCTGGTGATAGATTTAGAGCCCTGAAACTGAGCATATTTTCATAATAATCAGGCTGTAGACCAGATTTTTTTTCCTTTTTCTAACTTTTGCTCTTTAGTAATCATAAAAATATTTAAAAGATTAGACTGCTACTTGTAAATGTGTTCATTTTTAAAAATGTTGTTAAAAGTTTTGATAAGATGCAGCAGTAAATGAACTTTTCACAGCTTTTTGCTACTGTTTTGATCAATTTGCGCATTTTTGTGCTAAGTAGGTAGCCGAAAATGACACAAAACAGGCTGATGACAGCATATTTTTCACCAGTGTATACATTTAACCACTGAGCAAACAAAAACAGGGTTTACAGTTCTGTTCATTCTGTGTTTTTAATGAAATACAAACCGTTAGCTGTTGCTAAAAAGCTTCATTTATTGCAAAAACTGGACTCTAGAGATCACTGGATGTCCAAGTCAGAATACTGGTTTCCAGGTGAATTTTGTTGATTTTTTTTCCAATTTTGACTTTGGAATCTTTTAGTAGGAGTTTTAGCAAACCTATTAAGAGAAAAATAATGGAATTGGATAAATATAATTAGTTCGTTTTGCCTTGAAAGTTGGAGCACAAATGTTGGAATTACGCCTCAGTTAAATGTGTTGCTGTGGAAAGTCTGCTGCTAACAATTATTTGTAATAACAGCTTAAACAACATATTTATCCACACTGAAAGACAATCAAATTGTCAGAGGTGCTAATAAAGAGTTTTTACCAGCAATGTTCACTTTGTTTTCAACACACTGCAGTCATGTTGGAATTGAAATGCTCAGAAAAGTCTTAATTTGCAAGTTTGAGTTCTGTCTTTCGGGGAAGTTCTTGTTTAATTTTCAAAGTTTTAATAAAAAAAAAACAGTATTTGACAGTTAGACTGTAATACAGTCACATTAGAAGAATATTGGCACTACAAGGTTGACAAGTTATGTAAATGAGACTTATTACTCTTCTTTGCAGTCTGAACTCAACGTAATGCATAATTATAGAACCGTAAATCTTTGAAAAGCAGAAGTAGAACCTCCTGCACAACCAACAAGAATGCAGCAAGTGGTTTCTGGATGTTATGTAAGTCAATAAAAAAACTGTTGTATTTTCCAGCAGCCATTGTACAGCACATACAGAGGTAAAACCAGTAGAACAAACTGGAGCTCTGCTTGGGTTTCTATAGGTAATGGGTTGTGCCTACTGATCTGTGATGTTTCATTGAGAAGGTTTTGAAACGACTCATTTTTCCAGACAATAAACACATTAACTTATTACCAAAAGATGGCTGGATGGTTTTATTAATGGCTTGTGCTGTTTTTAGAAGAAGTAGAGAGAATGGAACAACAAAAACATGCAAATTATGAATTTAGTATAAAAGGTCCCCTTTAAAACTTAGCAATGGGTTTTGAAACTCAAAGCCAAAATTTGTTCTATGTTGTGTAAGAAAATAGTTTTTTGTTTTTGCAGCTAATAAAGAAAACTGACTTTTGTTAAAAAACAAAAACAAACCTCCTACCCTGACTGAGATCAGCTCGTGAAACAGCGATGCTTTCTCCCTCTTGCTCTCAGGAGGTTTGGTGTTGTCCTTCATCATGTGGCCCCATCTGGTACCGACCGGTTGACCGGTTTCTGAGCTCAGTCTGACCTCGGCTCCTGGACCTGGCTTTGCTGGGCAAATGGCTGACCGTTCCCTCTTCAGTCGCTCGATTTGTTGTCGGAGAATTGCTTCCCGGTCTGCTGGATCTGGAGTTCTGTGGCGTTAACAGATTTCGACTTGTTAATATATATATGCGTCTTGTCTATATTTCTGCATCCTGACAAACGTCACCTGTGCCTCGTGTGACTCTGGGTTTCCTCTGTGACTCCAGCTGTGCAGAAGGAGGTGGATAACTCCTCAGTTCCCATCTCCGGGTTCTGAGCTGATTGCTGCATGTCACACACTGGCTCTGGTTGGAGGAAAATGTGTGATTCAGAATCAAAGTATTTTTATTTATTTTTTTGGCATAAAACTTGATGATCACCTGCTGAGTGTATCTGCAGAGAGGGGCTTTGCTGCAGCTTGGCTTCATAAAGAAACAGCAGCTCGCCGTAGGCTTCCTCACACTCCTCACTGTCGGACAACAAACACAGGACAGAACCTCTACTCAAAATATTTGTGCTGGCAAGTTTAAATGTTAATGTGTCAGGTGTGGATGATAAATACCAGTATCTAAGAGCCATCTGCAGGGCAGAGCAGTCAGACTCCAGTCGGCACAGTTTCAGGCTGATCTGCTCCGAATCCGCCTTCCTTCGCTCCAGAGCCGCAGTCAGACGCTCGTTTCTGGCCTTCAGCCTCTCAATGCATCTGAGACAACAGGAGGCCGGATTTAAAGCTTTTAACTGGGTATGGATGATATATCGGCATTAACATCGGTATTAGTGATGATAGTGACGCTTTACCATGTCAGTATCAGTAAAACTAGGCCAATATTAACAACTAAGTGATGCAACTCAGGATTTGGGGAGTTTAAAGCAGAGAAGACACGTCAGCAGACATTTTTTCACAGTGTCAACAGGGAAATATAGACAGCTCTGGAAAAGATGAAGAGCCCAGTGCACCGAACCCCATTGAAAACCTTCTGGTTTTTCCACCAAATATTGATTTCTGAACTTTTCCTGAGTTAAAACATTTGTATTGTTGTTTTCTTTGCACTATTTGAGGTCTGAAAGCACTGCATCTTTTTCGTTATTTTGACCATTTCTCATTTTCTGTAAATAAATATTACATTTTTGCTTGGAATTTCAGAGACATGTTGTCAGTAGCTTATAGAATAAAAGAACAATGTTCATTTTACTCAAATATATACCTATAAAAAGTAAAATCAGAGAAACTGATTATTTTAAGTGGTCTCTGAATTTCTTCCAGAGCTGTAGATACAATATATGATATGCAATATTGGTAAATACCGGTTATTAGTCATATGAGGCTGTGGTGGATGCTCCTCCCACCACCACATCGTGTTAGTATTTTTTTCTTTATATTACATTACAGTTTATACGTTTAAGTTAGTTATTTCATTTAGACATATATTTTCTAATGGGTGCACACTTTATTTAATGTCTGTCTGAATGGTTTATTTACACTTGTCTTTTGTTTGAGGTGCTGCTGAGACAAACCAGCTGGAGGAGGAAACCTGGAACATACCATTTGTTTTTGAAAGACTGAAGGGGGAAGACTTGTTTCAAGTTGTTTTTATTTAGTTAATTTTGTCACTTAAATATTCATTTATTGTTTCTGCTAAGTAAGAGTTAGTTTTGCTTTATTTATTTCATAGAATGCTTTAGTTAATTTTGTATTTATTTGTTCTTTTGTTATGTCGTGCCTCCCTCATGTGGTAGATTTAGGTTACTCCACCCCTATTTAAGCAGCCTTTTGTTCTTTGTTGGCAGGTCAGTTTTGTTTGTGTTCAGTTAGAATTCAGTTGACCTCAGTTAAATTGGGCCCAAAATTGTTATTTATTCTTTGACTTATTTTTGCATTAAATCTTTATGTTTTGTTTGCTATTTTGGAATAATTAAATTGAATTTTTGCTACTTTGAACATTTTTTTGTCCTCGTTTGAGTCTGGTCCCTCACAGAGGCATATTACTGTCGAATATCGGTATATATTATTGGTGTTCCTAGAAAAAACAAACTTTTTGACAAAAAACAGCTGGGTGTTTTTTTAAGCATTTGGGTTCTTTTTAGAAGCAGTAAAAACCCAGAGCTTTTTTTTCCAGAGCTGTAGGCTATGTCATGCATTAACGTGACACACAGCTCATTAGTTGAGGCCTTTTATATGGAAGATTTCCCCAAATGTTTCACATGTTAACACACGTCATAATTCCTACATGTAAATCACATGTTCACATGTTTCTACAAGACCAACCAACCTGTCTTTCAGTGTCAGTTTACAGCTGCTGTTCAGTGTTTTGCTCTGGCTTGTTTCTGGTAAGTCTTGGTCTCACCTGTTCAGTCTGTCGGTCTCTGATTCCAGGCTGATGGGGCTGAGGCAGGGACTGCTTGGGGTTACGCAGCCCAGCGGAGTCCCGTCCCCACCCAAAGACAGAGGAGTCGCAGCTCTGGAGGTTCTTCTGTGGAGTAAAGGTGAACCGGGGTAGGAAGGAGGCGGTCGGTCCGGACTGAGAGCTCCTGAAGGAGGCCGATATGAAGGAGAAAACCTGTCAGACCTCCAGGCCTTGTGGAGACCAGCCAGGTGGAGCACCTAAAAAATCCCAACTCAATTTATTCTGATTCTAAAAACTGTAGAGTTAAAGCAATGAAACAAGACAAAAACATTTTCCCCACCTTGTTTTTCTCATCTTCCAGTGAGTAAATGTTACTTGGAGCTCTCTGCAGCTCTTCATTGTGACTCGGCGTGTTGTTCCTGAGAACAGATTCGTGTTTTTCCAGATCCAACAAGTCGTTCAGGTTCTGGTCCTTCGGCATTCCCACAGAACATGAAATCCCAAAGTCTCTCTCCATCTCCTCCAGCATCTGCAACCAGCGGAATATATTTACAAAACTCACCGGTATTTATTTAAATTCACGGCTGTAATAACAAATATTTCAAACAGAGGTGGGTAAAAAACCAAGAAATGTACTCAAGGTAAAGTAGCACTACTTTAACGTATTTGTACTCAAGTAAAAGTAAAAAAGTATTTGGTAAAAAGGCTACTCAAGTAACTGGTCAAAACATCAATCAGTTAATATTTAAAAATTACATCATCAGACAGATCAAAATACAGTTATGTGGAAATTTTTTGGTATTTTAGATCAAAATGAAAATAATTTATATCAATAACACAATTACAAAACAATTCAAAAACAACATTTCTTTAAAAATGAGACTTAAATAAAAACTGCAGGTGTGTCTGGTAAATGTTTGGTTAAAACAAACTTGTTCTGGATTCAGTGAAGTCACTCACAGAATATATACTGTAGATATATACAGTATATAAAGTAGAATATCCAAAATATTTTGCTCAAGTAAGAGCAGCAATATTTCATAATAATGTTACTCAAGTAAAAGTAAAAAGTAAATCGCAGAAAAAATACTCCACATTTCTTTCAAAACTTTACTCAACTAAATGTAACTGAGTAACTGTAACTAGTTACTACCCAGCTCTGATGTCAGGTTAAATGTTAGAAATGTTTCCCTGCAGTTCATCACCTGTGTGGCTTTGGTCCAGTTCTCCTGAGCTGCTCTCAGGTGCTCCGTGTCCTTGTTCTGGTCGGAGGCTGTGATTGGAGCGGCCCACGTCCTTCTGAAGCTGATCGAGTCCTCCACTGATGATAAAACCTCCTGCAGCTGCGTCCAGACGACACCGCCGCCCCCTAGCGGGTAAAGAGTAGAGGTGCAGTAACGTTTAAAAACCCTCAGCTCAACTTTATGAATCTTTAGCTCAAAGTTAGGGGCTTTTGTAGTAATAACTTTTTACCAGAAAGGATGTGGGAATGTTTTTATGTAAAAGAGACAAAACTAATGAGTTCTATAATAGGCACAGATAGTATTTAATATTTTTCTTTTTAGCCGTTTGGGGTTTGCTTTGTTTTTGTGTGACATACTTTTCTTTACAATAGTAGTTTTCTAATGTTCAAAGCCCTTAAAAATAGAAATAAACTTATTTCTGATGCTTAATTTCAAGTTTAAAAAATTTTATAGAGTATTTTATAGTTATAGTATTACAGTATTTTATAACTGTAACTGTGTGTGGAACCATTTTTGCTCAAACTACTCTCTCTGTAAGAGGATCCACAATTTGGAACTCACTCCCTGTTAATTTAAAATCTATAACCAGCTTCAATATGTTAAAAAAAACCCAACAAAACTCTGTCTATGAAAAAACCCAGTGTGGAATCCATATCTAATGTTTATTTTTTATTGTCATGTTTTTAATTCCTTCATACTGATTAAAAAAAATACTAGTTCCATTAGCAGATTATTTTACTTATAACAAGACATTTTCCCCACGTTATAAGTGAACTAATCTGCTAGTGGAGCTAATACTTTCTAAATCAATGTTAAGGATTTAAAACAACCTTCTGTATCTTGCTGAAATTAACTTGTATGTTAATTTTGTCTTATTAGATACTTGCAGTACAAACTAAATCAGAACTACTTGGTAAAATGTTGTGTTTTTGCAGCAAGAAGGTCTTGAGCTCAAATTCTGACTGAACTTTTCTGCCTTCTTCCTCCCACAGTCCAACATCATGTCTGTTAACTGGTCTCTTTACATTCCCTTTGGGTGTGACTTGATCAATTTATGATTGTTGTGTCTATACAGTACAGGGTCATGAATAGGTAAAAAAGTCTGTTGTGTAAAATGTAAATTTTGTTTTGGAAACTAACTTCAAACTGACTCAACAGCATTGTTGAAAGCATTTGCATTGCTTTCAGTTCCTGAAATTCAAATCTGTTTTGTTGTTCCTCATTTACATTTCAATGCATTTTACTTCACAAAGCTGGACAGCTTGACATATTTGTTCCTAAATCAGTCAGAACAGCAGTTCCTCATGCCCACCTTGGTTGGTTGTTGGATGTTTGGATGCGGCAGCAGAAGCAGAGCTGCTCTCTGGGCTCCTTCTGAGCAGCCGGTGAGACAGAAGGTCCGGAGGAACCAGAGGTCTGGATGAACGTGGCGGTCTCATGTCTCCTGGATCACTGGAAGAGTCAACCCCTCATACGAGTCATACTCCGAATCATGCATTATCTCTGAAAGAATAATTTATTCAGGAACTTTACTCACCTCGGAGCCTTTAGCGACCCCATCTTCTTGTTTAGATCAGCGATGATGCTGAGCAGGGTGCTTACTTCTGCTTCACACTGAGCCACCTCTGCTGGTGTGGGCTCATGGCCAATCAGAGGCTCAGAGGCTTCAAGGTCAAAGGTCACAAAGTCACCATGGCTCAGCACATCCTTGTTAAACAGGGAGCTGGTATCAAGGCTGTTACATCTGCTTCTTTTGGAATCCTATAGAGACCCAGTCAAGAAATGACCTTAAATATTTCAACATTTTCTTGCTAAATTATGACTTTTTAAGACTCAATCTAAAGGGTTTGCTCATGCTATTTGCTTTGGATTAAAAGTCTGTCATGAAGCTGGCATCAAACTGGTAAGCCATTGTTCAAGGCGGAAAAGGAGGAAACCAAAAACATCCTGAGATCCAGCTTCCTCCCAACAAACATTTGCAGATCACACCATCTATTGTTTTCACTAAGATTTTCAGATAAATACCCACAGCACAAAACAAATCATTGTAAACTGCAAGTAAAAAAAACTACTTGGAGAATATCTAGATTTCACACATGCATATTTTAACTGCTTGAATTCCAACATATTTTTCTGCTGACCAGAGAGGACAGCATGTTTCACATTCCTGATCCCTGACTTTCAAGAACTCCTCATCAATGTCAGAGGCTATCACTGCATCTCAGGCATTTATTTCTTTTGCCAATTAAGTGGTGACATGGTTCTTTCACTGACATGAGTGTGGAAAGTAGCAGAGGAAAATATTTACCGACTCCTCAGTTCCACAACAATTATCTTTCAAACATCCTGCCAAGAGCTTACTTCTTAAAACAGCTGGAAACACTTTAAACAAGCATCTATTAAAGTGGAACTTGGTTACTTTACTGTACTGGCAGTGGAACGGATTTAATCTAAAACCAAACAAACATTTCAGCATGACTCACTTACCTCCATCTTTCTTGTTTTTGATGTCTCCAGAGTATTACAATCCTTAACATTTGGGGAAAAAACAAAACAAACAAAAAAAACGTGGATATTTTCTTCTTGGTCCTGCTGTTTTGTGCAGTAAGAGGCCAGAGGTCAGTCCCTGAGCGAAGGCAGCAGATTGCCGTCCTGCTGCATGTTTGTCTAACTCTGTTAACTGTGATGAATGAAGTCAGTGGGAAACACTCAGAGAGAGATCCACACCCATTCCCCTTCACTTTGTGTCCTTTCCTGTTTTGGTCGCAGTTAGTTTCCATGCAGTGTCAGCTCCTGTCTGGGTCTTTGGAAATGTGTTTTATACTTAAAAAATGGTTGTTAAAGGGGCAACATTAAGCATTCACCTGCCACATATTGCCATTTTATATCACAATCAAGAAACTATGTTACCTTTAGTTGTAATAAAAATGTTATAAATATGAGACTTTGAGCTTTTCCACTGCAAAAATGTGAGTGAATCCTGAAAAAAGGCAGAGGATTAATATTTGGAAAAATACCTCAATCCCACTTTTTCGTATGATGTGGAATTTGTGATCGTGTGAGTATTTTTCTTCCACAAGTTGTGGGAACCTTATAAGAGAAAAAGGCATTCTGAACTCTTACAGTAACATAATATAAATGAGTGTAGTCCAAGTAAAGGCTAGAATTATTTAGTCTGAAATTCTTCTACTGCAGTAAAAGATGACTTTATGACTTTTATGCAACTTTGCTATGGGTAACGATAAGTGTGGCTGAAGTATAAAGAAATGGGTTAAATGTGAGGCAACAGAAGTTTAGTTAACAAAAGAGAAACTGTACAGTTAGGAGCATTAAACTTGGACAATACAATAAGTTTACCAAAAAAAGGCAAATATTGCTATAAAAGTAGAAAGTAGTAGGAGAAAAACACACATTGATACAACATTGCAAAAGGTAATAATTTTTTATTCAAAATAGAAGATTCTTGTTTTGTAAAGTTCTTTCATATTTACAGGCAGAGAAGAAAAGAGATTCTAATATTTGTTTTAACTGCATTCACTCTATTTTTTTTTTAATAATAAATTGTTATTGTCGTTATCACTGATGTTGTTGAAGATTATTTTATTGTGCTCCTGGCGGTCTACAAAACGGAAAAACTTTAAATCAGCCCAAAAACTTCATTACCCACAATGCTGGGAGGACCGAAAGTTCCGGCGGTGTTGTTTCGAACAGGAAGCTAACCGTTCAAAACAAACGTTAGCTCAGCTTGTGATTTTTTTAGCAGTATATATGACAGTTTGTTGCACATAAAACAAAGACGCTTCTTTTTTCTTAAAAACGTAAGTAGTATTTTTCCGATTAATATATGGCGCTTATATATTGAGCTGCTTGTTAATTTTATAGAAGCTAACTAATGCTAACAGCTAAACTTGTTTTTATGTTATCAAGAGTCATTCTGTAAAACGTACCTTTTCAGTACAAAGTGTTTGTTCAACTCCTAAGATCGGTGTGGAGATTTAAAGATAAAGCTAGTTACATGTTCACTTAGAGAGAAAAAATAACTGCAAAACTGCAGAAATAGTGCTGTGATTTGGTAAAATAAGCCATAATGTAAGCTTTGGGACAAATAACGTCCGTCTGAAAGGTAGAGATGTTTTATTAAAAAGGAAAATATGACATATAAGTATGGGATTCAGCCAATTTAAAATATTTTGTATGTCTAAATAACTTCAAATATAATTGTAAAGTTTATTTATTTGTGTATTTCTTCTCAGAAATTGGAATCATATATAGATATATAGATTGATTTCACCCAGAGTGATACATCTGAATATTAGCTTATCAGGATTATGGTGTAGAAGTGGATAGAGTAGCCAAAAAATGTACTGAAGTAAGAATAGCATTACTTCAAAATAATATTACTCAAATAGAAATGAAAAAGTATAGAAGCATTGTTTTTTAAAGCTATTCAAATAAATTTAATGTAATGTTACCACCCCTCAACTAAAACTTCAGACCGGTCTTTGATGATTTCATTATCCCAATTTTGAAAAATAATTTTGAATAGAAATATGTCACATTAATTGAGTTTTCAATTGTGGATTTATATTAACTGTATTGTGATAGCCATCAAAACTAAAACAACTAAATGCTTCAAATAAATCAAATCTTGTGTACTGAAACACTTGTTTCACTGGTGGAATTTAATTGGTGAAATAAACAATGTCTGCAGTGATTTTATTTTAATTCATTCTTAAATCCTTTTATTGATGTAAGTGGTTTATTAGTTTGTTCTTCAGTTTTAAATGCTCCATCTACAGCAGACTGGACTCATCACCTCCACTTTGTTTGCATCCAGTGTTTCCATGGAGACTCCAGAGCCAGGCCCAGCCGATGGAGAGGAACGTCCAGTGGAGCTGCGACCCCGGACGCGCTCCAACCCCGAAGGTGCCGAGGACCGACGCAGCAGCACTGGCAGCCTCGGAGGCAACGGGAACCCGACCATACCTCAGCCGGCAGTGGGGAACCGCGTGGAGGGCGAGGGCGAAGCCTCGACCACCGACAGCCCTCTGAGCTCTGTCTCAACAACGGTTTTGGCCACTACATCTCAGGCCGTGGTTCCCCCTGTCACCGTTTCCGTGGCAGCTGGTTCTGGAACAGCAGCTGGCACCACGGCCCAGCTGTCAACTGCAGCTGTGACGGTCAAAGAACGGCCGAAGGCCCCTCACCAGCAGCCCGTCCTCAGTACGTCCATTCCTCCACCAGCAGAATACCAGCTCCGAGTTCCCAGAGTCAACTGTCCAGAGAAAGTGGTAGGTCCACTGTACACATAAATACTTTCTTATTCAGGAAGTTAAAGTGATCAAGAAAGCAACTCCTCAAGGTTCTGTGTCTATGAAAAAAACTGTAGTTTTTACCTGGCTTTATTAAATTAAATAATTAGGATGTTTAAATCTAACCTCAAAAGTAGAAAGGTTTAGTGTTAACACAATTTGTTGAGTTGTATTAACTTTCCTGGATACCACATTAATCTTGGGGCAAATTTGAGGTCTTCCATCTGTGGGTGTGCATTTATTGTATTGTCCTTTTATTGTAAAATTTTTCATTTTGATTTATTGTTGCCTCAATAAATTTCCATTAATGATGTTAAACAAACAAAAAACAGAACTGACATGTTATTTTTTTTTACTATTTTCTCCACTGTTTGTTCCACAATAACATAAATAAATATCAGTAAATTTGAAAATATGACCAAATGCAGTTAATATGTGCAGTTTAGTGATATAAATCATATTTCTTTAAGTAAGTGGCTCCCTTAAATGGGAAGAGCAGTATTTGTTTTTGTGGCACTATGATTACTGTGCCATTCATGTCATACAGTTAACTAAAAAAAACTCATAATAAATCATTTTTTATCACAATTTTTATTGATATCACAGTAGTAGCATAAAATATACAGATAAAACTTCCATCTGAATCTTTGATGTTTTATTTGAAGCAAATTACAAGATAATGAAAGTAGCTCATTTTTATTATGCCCAGAGAAGCTATAGAATTGAAAAAGCGCATACTTTCTTTTTACTGTGATGTAGATTTACATATGACTTCATTTTAATGTTTTCTATCTTTCCTGCCTTATTTCCCTCTGTACAGATAATCTGTCTAGATCTTTCTGAAGAAATGTCCTTACCTAAGCTGGAGTCTTTTAACGGGTGTGTAAAAACACGGTAGACTGTCTCACTGTTTCATGGCTTTTGAGCTTAACATTGCGTCATTTCATTGTCTCTCTGTTTAGATCTAAAACAAACGCCTTGAACATATCCCAGAAGATGATCGAGATGTTTGTGAGAACAAAACACAAGATCGACAAACGACACGAGTTTGCTCTGGTTGTCATCAACGATGATGCTCTGTGGGTCGGTACACGAGACGCTCAGTCACTGAAACTCTTGCTGGATGTTTATTCATCTTGGTTTAATGTTTTATAATTTTTATCTCTGGTTACTCAGCAAAACCAAAACCTGAACTTATAAATATGATCTAGTATTTAAATTCAAAAATCTAATTATTTTTATGACTTGTATAGTTCTGTTCTAAACACAAATTAGGAAAGATGGACAGATGGAAGGAGGGAGAAGGATGGAAGCAAAAATATAAAGAAGGAAGAATGGAAGGAGAGATGAAAGAAAGGAGATATATAAGGAAGAAATGATGAAATGAGAAAATGAGAGATATAAAAGGAAGGATAGAAAGAGAAATAGAAGGAAGATGGAATAGAAGGAAAAATACAGAAGGAAGAATGGAAGCAGAGTTAGAAGAAAAGAGAGTATGGATGGAAGCAGTGATAGAAGTAAGAAAGGAAGTATGGATAGGAGAAAGGAAGGAAGAAGACAAGAAAGGGCAGAAGAGAAGGAAGTAAGGAAAGAATGAGTCGGTAAGGAAGAAGGGAAGGAAGGACATATAGACAATCTCTGGGTCTGGAGATATTCATTTTTGTCATAGTTTATTTTTCTTTCCTGTTCAAAACCCTGCAACACAAAAACAATTACAGCTCATATATTTTTGCTTTTTGTGTTTTTATTTTATTTTATGAAGTTTGTGGAAATTTCCCTTCATAATTGTTTTGTTTTTTGCCCCAGCTGTCTGGCTTCACATCTGATCCCAGAGAGCTGTGCAGCTGTCTGTATGACCTGGAAACCAATGTGTGCGAGTCCTTCAGTATCCTTCCATCAAACATTCACCAAAATAGCTTTAATACTAAAATCAAGTTACCCTTAACCTAAACATTTAGACCTGGAAGATCTCCTTAACGTCATGTAAGCTATGTTTATGTTTTTCTAATTTTCTCAGATTTGTAACTTAAGAAGAAATGTTTTACGTTTTAAAATCTTGTGTCTGTTGCAGTCGTCAGAAGATTGAGCTGCCATCGATGGAGAACGTTCAGACCATCCCGCCTCCCTACGTGGTGCGAACTGTTCTCATCTACAGCCGCCACGCGGGGCCCATGCAGTTCAACCCTTCAGAAGCTCTCAGTGTGAGTCACTGCTCTGTCTGTGGTGTAGTCAAAGCATCTACCTGTTTTATCTTGTGGTGATCAAGTTTTTTATTCCTGTTTCAGAAAATGCTGCAATCTCCATATTTCTTCTTTGATGTTGTTTATTTGCACAACGGGATGGAGGACCAAGGAGATGAGACCAGCTGGAGGGTGAGTGTTTCCTTTAGTTTTTTTTAAAGACAATATTACATTTTCTTATTTTCTAAATGTATGTCTAAATGTTCACTGTGAAATCAATGAGGTCAGAATTTACCTACAAAACTTGCAGGATGGATGGACAGTGAATAAAAACCCAGAATAAATTGTTCCTTCATTGTCATCCAAATGTGAAAACTGTTTAAATTTGCATATTTTCCAGACTGCGTTGGAAATTGTGTGTTTTTCATATTTTTCTTCCCAAGTTGCATTTTTAAGGCCTGTTTGTTTTTAAAGAAGCATTAAAGTTAACCGTTACTTCTCTGTTCCTGTATGGTCACTTAAAATAAACATATTGCAGAAGATCATCAGTGTTTGGGAAGTTTGAAATTAGTTTACATATACAGCACATCGGAAAGTATTCACAGCGCTTCACGTCTTCTGCTTTTTGATATGTTACAGTCTTACTCCAAATTGTATTATGTCAGTTATCATTATCATTATTATCATAAAATGTGCTAGTTTCACTGGCATTTATGGAAAAAATATCTTGTTATAAGTGAAATAATCTGCTAGTGGGACTAGTACTTATAAAAAAATTAATATTAAGGAATTATTTACTTAAAACAAGCTTCTATATATTGATGAAAAGTTACTTGCAAGTTAGTTTTATCTTACTTTAAGTGTACTAAGATCTTTGCACTCAAAATTAGACTAGAAATACTTGATAAGATTTAGTATTTTGCAGTGGTATTCCACATTCTCTGTTTTACGGTGATACAATAGTATTTATGCCTTCACTGCAAAAAACAAAACAATACCAAATAATCTTTGGTTTAGTTTCTACTGCAAAAATGTTAGTACACTTGAAATAAGACAAAACTAACTTAAAAGCAACTTTTTGGCAATATATAGAAGCTTGTTTTAAGTTAATAATTCCTTAATATTGATGAAAAAGTACTTGTTTGTAATAAGCAAATTATTTAACTTATAACAAGACTTTTTCTCATATTATAACTGAAATATCTGCCTATGGAACAAGTACTTTTTCATTAATATTAAGGAATTACTGACTTAAAGCAATCTAATATATATTGCTGAAAAATTACATATAAATTAGTTTTGTCTTATTTCAAATATACTAAGATGTTTGGACTAAACCAAAAATACTTGCTAAGATTTAATGTTTTGCAGTGGCAAAGGGACTCAGACTTAAGGTTGTTTATGCAAACTTTAATAAACTGAGACAAATAAATTATCAGGACTACTTCCCTTCTTTCATTCCTTTACATTTGTGAGATCTCTTTAAGTTGAGTAGTTCTTTGACCATCTTTTAAAGTGTTTCTTTGGTTTCCCAGGAGACCTACACTTCGTTCTGTACCCTGGACTCCAAAGGCATGTGTTATCGCTTCGAGGTTTCCCTGAGTGGACCCGCCATCGAGCTGCACAACTGCATGGCCAAACTGCTGGCTCATCCTCTGCAGAGACCGTTCCAGAGCCACGCGTCCTACAGCCTGCTGGAGGGGGACGACACCCCGGACACGGAGGCTACAGTGTAAAACGGACAAATTAAAACGGCCTCACTCATCTGTGAAATCCACACATGCTGCAGATTCAGCAGAACTTTTTATTTTACTTTATTTTTTATCTGAAGGCACAATGTTACTGTTATTTTTTTCTTTGGTTTTGAACAAACGTTGTGAGAATGTCTGGGAAATGAGGGTTTCAAGAAGTCACTGATTGTAACCAAATTGTTCTGTTATGTGGTGGTGAAAATTACTTGAACTGTCCTGGTAATGAGGGAGTAAATGATGAGAGTTCAAATAAATAAAAAATAACCTAATAAAGAGTGGAAGTTGCAATGGTTGAATTGTCAGGTTTTGCAAAGATCTCTTTCATATTTGTGTTTTTGCTTCTGAATGTAATGAATTTGAAAGTTTGATTATTTACGAACAAAACAACATCCTGACTGGCTATTTTAATTTTGAGAGACAGAATGTCAACAAAAGATCCATAAAACACACATTAAATAAAAGTTGCAGATTAATTTGTATGTCAGGATTTGATCAGAAACATGTGACTTATAAATTATTAGAAAATATGTTTCTTTTAGTTTGTCAGCAGGTTTGGGTTATTTTTGTTCCTCATTAAGACTTTTGATTCAGTGCCAGAGATTTGCTTTAACTTAATGTTTTTCTTCCTTAGCTGCTCCTTTGTTTCCATGCTGGAATATTTTCTGGGGACTAAATACTGCCTGCCACAGCTTTTTATCTGGACCTCTCCACTCCAGAGGGACTCATAAATAGAACCTTCATCAGGTTAAAGTTGTTTTTATCTGTATAACTGTGAATTTATTGCAAATTATCTGAAAGACTTTCAAAAACATTGGGTTTAAATGACTAACTCCCACCTGCAGGCGGCAGTACTTGTTACTCTACTCTACTGCTGCCTCGGCCATACTTAATGTTACAGTCTGTGATCGATATGCCGAGTAAAAAATGTCACAAGCCAGATAAGCACAAACCTCGCGAAATTTCTATCAAATATCTCTAAATTAGCCTCCTCACAAATCTGTAAATTTGATTTTGAAAAATATCTAAAACCATCACAGAATCCTGGAGGGACTGATCAATTTGAAAACATGTTCAAAACTTTAATTTTAAGAAGTATTTAACTGAGGAGACGGCTATTAATGTTTTAACAGTTTGCTAATAGATTTTATCAAAGTATTCTGGCACAACCGTCACTTTGAGAAATTTTATTTTCTTGACGACGCCCAGAATTAAAATAAGTTTGACATCCCTGATTTCAAACTTCGTTTAGAATATGGCCAGTTTTCTTCACTTTATCGCTGGTGTACGTCACACAATGCGACCGTGTAGGAAGGTTACACAAACACATTGATGGTTTTACCTGAAATGTAGCTATACCCACAACAAAAACTGCACGTAAAAACTTTTCTGGATTGAAAAGGCATATTTAATCCTATTGATCGTATTTTAAATTATTTAGCTGGTTTGGCCAGTAGATGGCAGCAGATTCCACCTTGAAATACATCCAGCTCAGACTGAAAGACCCAACATGTTCTGCTGTCTGAACAGAACTTAGTTCAAATTTTCTAAATCCAACAAATGATAACTTGAACACACATCTTGTTGGATTCCTATGTTGTGTCAAAAACTCTAGAAAAGTCTGAGAATTTCTTTTTAAATTTCCATATTTTGTTTTATCTTGTTATAAAACACAAAAATCTGAATTTTCTAGAAAAGGCAAAGCAATTTTTAAAATAATTATTCATATTTAGATAACCAGTTTTAAAGTTTCAAGCTAAAAGATAAATACAGAAATGGCTTTTTCAGGGATTTTTATGGCTAGATAATTCACCCATTATCTGTCTCATACTGTCACAACATAGTCATAGAAACATAAAATAAAATCAAGCAAGTGTATTTGTTAAAACTATCATTTTGTTGGGCCACAAGCACTTTTGACTCAACAATGTTGAACAACTCTCCATCAGATAGTGTAAATGTGCCACTTATACATCTATTGCCTGAACAATTCTGCAGTGCTTGAGATATATCTTCCTGTCCAGTTGGCTGGTTGTCTCAAAAGGTGTCAGTCTCCAACCGTTTGACTTCCTGCCTTTGTTCAGAGGTCATCAGTCTGCACTGCCGCTCTATCTTCATAAATTAGTCTTTTTCCATTTGAAGGAAGGCTGTCAGACGTGTGGGCGAGCAGGAAAGCGTGACCTGGCGCTTAGAGAACCTTTGGCCCGTCACTCTCTTCCCAGCGGCCCGTTGTGTGCCTCTCGTCATCGGCTCTGATAACAGCTTGGCTGGGATGGAGAGTGCCCTGAGGGAGACTTTGTTATTCCCTCAGCTCTGAAGAGTGACAGCTACCTATTGTTTCTGTTCTCTCAGTCCTCCTCTGCCTTGACTCCTTTCCACGTAGGCTCAGCACAGGATGTGGGGGAAATTTTTTCTGTATTTGTTTGGCTTTTTCTGCTTTACTCCTTAACATGTTATACATTGTTCGTCCTTCACCAGGGAATAGGATGAGGAATTCTGCTCCTGCTATATTTAAAAGTGGCACGGATAGGTAATGCTTCCTGCTTTCTTGAGTCACACAAGTGGAAGTTTATTAAATGTATCCACATTATTTACCAAAAATATGCTTTACACAGTTCTACAAATACTAATTTTATTCCACTTAGATAATCTACTGTTTGTAATTTACATACAAAGCATGCTTTAGAGCTGAAATGATTAATGATGATGAATAAATTATTTAAATAATTTGTCATCTATTCTAGTAATTGATTAATTGTTGACTGCAGTATCAAAAAGGCCATGTGCTGAAAGAACATCCTCACAGCAGGTAATTAAGCATTGATATTTTGAAGATTCACAAAAAAACTGTCTGTGTGACATAACAATATTTTATGGCTTTTATCACAAAAGGCCATTTGGGATAACTGAAAGTAACCTCAGAGAGGACAGTTAAATGGGGTGAAAGGTCAGAGGTGAAGGTATTCTGTTCACAATAAAACCAAACTGCAGTCAAACAGTTCATGACTGTATGCTGATAAAATAGCTTTTGTCCGGTTATCTGCTGATAAAAAGTGGGGGAAAAAATCCTGAAAATGCATGATTTAAAGGTCACATTTTTAATAAACAGCTTCAGAAAAAATATGAACATTGAACCAGAGAAGGGTAGACTGTACTGAAGTAGGACAAATTTGACATATTTTTATTCAAATAAAAGAAATGGTAGAAAAAATTATATTTCCACAGACCTTTAGCTAGATAATAGCCACATATAGTGTCTTAAAAATCTGGATTTTACTCATTGATGTCAAACATCTGTGGGGGGAAATATACAGTAAACTATTCTGTCTTAATACTTGTGGAGAATTTTTTCATTATTATTTGAGTTTCTGTGACAATAAAGTGTTTTCTGTTGAATGGAAAGTTTTTGAGCGTCGATGTTGGTCATTCAGGAAGTAGAGAGGAGGGGGTGTCCAGGACGAACCCTTTATAAACCTGTTCCCTTCACACTCATTAGGCTCCCTGTTCACATCTCTGCCTGATCATTTCGCATCTTAAAAGACAAACAGAAAACCAAGGATTAAAACAAATATAAAACTCAGCTTCTACTTGGTAAACATCTGCTTTTTCTTTGCAGAGAAGATCAAGACTGAAGAATTTTGAAAAAATATTTTCTTTGCTATCAAATAATTTCTTTTACTGTTATCACAAAAACCAGCTGCAAACATTTCACCACCAGCTGCCATGTACAGCTCCAGCTGCTCCCGGGTCAAGCTCGGCCCAGAGGCCCGGCAGCCGCTGTACAGAAACAAAGGAAAGAGCTGCGGCTACTACATGAGGATCATTTTCTTCTTTTCATCCCTCATCCAGTCGCTCATCATCGTCAGCCTGGTGCTCCTGCTCATCTACGGACAGCCAGAAAAGTCTGCAGAGGAGGAGCGGGTCAAGGTGAGTGATTTCCTCTACGACTGCGTAAAAAGTTACTTTTTTCATAAAGTAACTAAGAGTGAAAAAGTATTTGGTAAAAACGCTACCCAAGTAATAAGTAACTGTCCGAACATCAATTATTTATCAGATAAAAAAAATATAACTTTTTTGTTTGGGAAATTTTGGTATTTTATATGTAATTATTCATATAATTACAAAATAAGGAAAAATATTATCAATTACAATTTATTTCAACATAAAACTTTAACAAAAACTGGTTAAAAGTTTGTGTCTGTCTGGTGAAATTTTGGTTCTTCATTCAGTGAAGTTACTTACAGAGGAGAAAAGTATCCAGACATTTCACAATACTTCATAAAAATCTTCTCAAGTAAAAGTAAAAAATACATGTTTTATTATTTTTTTTAATTTAATCTGTACTTACAATGAATGATCTGTTCAGAAAACATTAAAACACCCTACAGCTTAATAAAAATACTCTTAAAAGTTCCTTTTTTCCATAAAGTTTCTCAAGTAAATGTGAATATCCCATTCTGCATTGAACTATTGCTGATTCTTCATGTATTGTGCAGAAGTTGGAGCTGGAATTTAACAAGCTGAGCACAGACAACATGAAACTGACAAAGGAGAAAGTCGAGCTTGGAGCAAAGCTTGCTGCTTGTTCGGCTGAGAAAACGGCTCTGCAGAAAGAGATGGCGAAGCAGCAAGCTGAGGCCAACTTCACAAAATTCAGATTCAACTCTGTAAGTACAGAGAATAAACAAGAGGAAGCTGCATTTTTCTCTGTCAAGTTGCAGAACTGCTCTGATGCACTTTGTCAAGATAACCTGAGATCATCTCATCATTCCCATCTTCACTTTCATTTCTGTTTTTAATGGTACTTCTGTGGAAAAGGGTTAAAGACACTCAAAAAATTAATTCTGGCTTTTTCCCCCTCAGATTTCTGACTTGATCTCAGAAGATGAAAGTCAGAAATATGAAAAAAAAAGTAAAAATCAGTCAGAATTCTTTTCTTTTTTTATTTTCTCTCTTCTGTCCATTTCTGTTGCGTCTCTGTTGGTCATCTTTGTAATAATAGAAATGAAAACCTATTCATTATCTAATTCAGCTTCTTTTATGTTGTTTTTTTTTTAATGGACGAACCTTGAAAAGCAGAAAAGCATCGCTCCTATGCGTTGTCCTCCCTGTCTTCCACCGCCTACATATATCCGTAAGTTCAACACTGCATAAACATCTCTCAACGTAACCAACAACTTTAGCTGTGACTGAAACACTAAGAGTTCATAAGCAGTCCAAAGATGCTTGTAAGGGTTTAACTTTTCAAGTTTTCCAGGACTGAATAAGAATGTAATATGAATTTATTGCAAGTGATTGTCCTGCAGATCCTACTAATGTCTACTAAACTGACTAAAGCATGTAGAAATTATGCAAAACTAAATTCTAGTTGTTAGAATTGATTTTCTTGTGACACAAACCTTCCATCTGAATCCTGCAGATAACACAAAGTGTCAGGAACTCATCCGAAATGAGACAGCACTTGTTAAGTCAAACGTCAATCAGATGGTTCAGAATCTGTTGTCCCAGAGGGACAACGCCTTCAGAGATCGAGACAACGCCATCAGAGATCGAGACAACGTCTTCAGAGATCGAGACGTCCATCTCATGGAGGTCAGGAAACTGCATGGAGATAAGACTCTCCAGGAGGAGAAGCTCACCACCTACAGAAGGTGCCATCCTCTTGTCTGTCTGTCCAGATGGTGCATTTGTCCTAAAATGTAAAGAACAATCTAATGGCGGCTTTTTTTTCAAATCAGGAAGTGCAAAGAAGACTTTGTTCAGGCTCTGAGTGGGATCCAGACTGTGACCACCAAGTTTTTGAATAAGATCGACAACCTGTTCCCTCACTCGCTGACGTTCCACCTCACCTGCAAGAGCCAGAAAGAACAACTGGAGACGATAAAAAGCAACTGCACCAACCTGTCCAGGGATGTGGAGAACAAGTTCCAGCCGTATCTGGACCATGTGGGCGAGAAGGTGCGTGAATGCAGGCTGGTTTACCCCAAAAGCATAAAGAGATTGAAAAAAACCCCATCACTTCAGCCTTAAAAACATCCAATGCTGCAGCAATGTGACAATTTCTCCTGGTTTTGGTGAAAGTGAAGTTTTTTCTCTAGTTTAGTAAAGCAGAAAGAGTTTGGCTGCCTCATGGTTTCATTTAGCATTTGCAATGTTAGTCTAATTAAAAATCTAAATACAGACAGAAAATCCCATCATAACACCAAAAAGAAGAGATAATTAGAATAAACAATTTCACCAAATAATAAGTTAATACTATTACTTAAACCTCACAGGTAATAACCTCGGCCAAATCAACCCTGAAACTTTCCCTCAACACGTTTCTTCCTAAAATCCCCTGCAAAAAACAAGCTGAGCAGGAAACCTGTTTCTCCAGAGAGGAAGTTTACTCACGGCATCATTCCTGCTAAATCCAGCTAAACGACAGATGTCCTGTGAGGCAAACCCGAGGTCAACGCCGAGGTGAAGCTGTCCGCCCTGCTGATGCAGCAGGACAAAAGACTAAACTTATCTTAAGCAACAACGTGTTGTCAATCTTTAAAAAGCTCCAAAGGACAAACAGAAAGCTTTGCCTTTACATGATTTATTTTAGTTTCTTCACCTGATAAACTTTAGCCTTTCCTTTCAGAGTTCAGTTAAACTGACCTGTGCGCCCAATCCCAGATTAACTAGGGAAGGAAATGAAATATTCATTAAACTTTTTGTTTTTTAAAGAGAAAATATGATTTTATCCTGCAGATGACTGAGGTTCAATGGCGGTCCAGTCAGCTAGAGGTGCAAAACTCGGATCTGACCTCCAAACTGCGGCAGTGTGAAGACAAATACAAGACGGCGGTCGCTAAAGCTACCATGGATTTAGACGAGCAGCAAAAGCTTCATGATCAACAGGTAGGTTCTGGAGCAAAACTCTGAGAAAAGCCGTTTTCTTCAGTGACAAACCAAAGTTTAAAGCTGCAGTAACTTTTACAAAAATATGATTTTTACATAGTTGTTAAAACTAGTAGGAGACATATTTCCCCAAATAATCTTCTACTATTATCGTCTGAAGAAACGCACTGCTCTTGGTCAAAAACAACCAATCAGAGCCAGGAGGAGGGACTTAGGCGGAGAAACAAATGTTACAGAAAAAACATTTATCTGCTGTCGTCGGTAGTCATGCTAACTAGCCTGAGCTGATGGGGAGAAGCAGAGCAGAGAGCAAGAGGGAGAGGCTGTGAGCGGTGCGTACACAAGGATGATTGACACTATACTGTCACGATGTAATGATAACTTTAATAAATGGATGAAAAACATGTTTTATAAAAGTTACATACTGTAGCTTTAATGAATAAATTAAATGCATTATTTGTTTTAAATTGGTGCATCTTTTGTTTTAGTTAACGACATTACTGAGAGAGAAAATCGATCAGGAGCAACAACTGGCCCAGAAAGACACAGAGATTCAGGCGCTGCGTCAAACGCTGCCCAGCAAGGTAAGATACAGAGGAGCAATCTCTAAGTAAATATATTGGTTCACATATTATATGTAGAGCTGTCCAGATTTAAGAATTTTGGTAAGGCAAAAAAGGTAAAACTTCACTGTGAGGAAGTAAATGCTCGATCTGTGGTTAACAATAATTAAATCATTCAATCTTTTCACAGGCTGGCCGACCAAACGCTGCTTTCCTGCAGACTGTGCCTCAGCAGGGGAGGTAGGCTGCTACCAACATGTCTGGCGCAGTCAGCTGCAGCAGACCTGAAGTGGTGAGTTCCCACTATGGAAACCTTCCTGATTAACCTACAAATCAAACCTTGATTCAATCTTTTTCATGTTCTCATTTTGCTTGAGAGGGAGAGATAAAATTGACTCATCATTTTGCTTCATTAATCCTCTAACAAGCAGGAGTTTGTGTGAAGCTGCTCATAATTAAACTTGTTTTACTGCATCAATATTGCAATTAATCCCATTTTTCAGCAGCAACAAACAAAGTTGCTACTCATCGTTTAGAGTAAAACTGCAGTTTAGACAATAATACTGGAAATTAAAAGACTTGACTATCTAGTCTATATTTTTTCTGCTCTTGCATGTGTAGTCATTGGTTGAACATGTGTTAATAAATGTTATTTTTATATCTTTCAGGTTGGTTGATATGAGTTGTGAATCCATCTATTACCTGTAGCATCGATTTCCAAAGCACAGAAAACCCACCGCAACTTTGACTGTGAACTTTCAATAGACATGTTTATGTTGCTATTGTTAAGCAATTTGACAAAACCTGTAGATATCATTAGCATAACAAAAATACACTTTTCTACATTTCCAGTATTTTACAGAACGTACTAAACACAATCTGATTATTTTAGTCTAACCTTAAATGTAGATGAAAGTGCAACAATTTCCTGGTTAAACGGAAGCAAGTAGAAATGTTATTTTATGAGATGTAACACTGAGTTAGCATCAAGCTACTGCTAATTAAAGGAGCAGTATTACGTATTTTTCATTTTATAGCAGAATCAATCAATCTTCAGTTGTTTCAAAAAGGGTGTATATATCAAAATATCTTAAGAGAAATTTGACTTTGCAATTCAACACTTTGAAATTGGGCCTCTGTCTCTTTAAGAAGCTTCTGCTCTTTCCGACTCTCCGCCTTCAACAATGTTTCTCCAATAAGCCGTCTACAATCGTTTTCAAGAGCGTTGCAATGAGAAATAGTTTTTATAATGAGCTTAGCAGACTCATAGTTCCAACAAGTGTTAGCTAACTGGTGCTGCTGCTAGTCTGAAGGAGCAGTGTGGGGGAGGCGCTAACCCTTTTGATGGGGAATAACATTATAGCATGATATAAATGTCAAAAACTACATTTTACATAAAAGTAACTGATTAATTGATCATCAGTAAGTGTGATTGCTTTTATAAAGATGGGACTTCAGCCAAATTCCTGGTCCAGTTTGTAAACATGATGTAAAAAACCCCAGAGGAATACAGGTGTAAATATTTTTCTTGTGCGTCGCTCACAAACTAAAAATGGACTCTGACTCACTCCAAAGCAGGTTTGCCCTCTTATTGTCTCAGCGGTCGTAAAAATGCAACAAAGACTCGAGACGAGGACACATAGAGTCGCTGTTTTGTCTCCTACAAGCTAAAACAGCAACATTTATGTTTCCTCGTGATTCATGAGCAGTTTGCACAAAACCACAACATCAAGTCTGGAGTTAGCTGCTCTATTTCTATTTTTGTGTTTATGGTGAGCTTAAAAATAGGTCAAATCTATTAGCTGCCTGTTTTATGGCTTATTTTATAGTTTTAGTAACTATTATAGGAACCGTTCTTTAGCTTTACAGCTTCCTTTTCCTTCCAGAAGTTAATAGCACAAAGGTTTCTGTTGCAGGAAATAGATGCTGGTCCTTTTTTTTTACTATTATTAGAGGTCCATTTTGGTACACATGAACAAGAAAAGAGAAAAAATAGAAACATTGTAAAAGGAAAATTTATTCATCAAGTTCAGGATCAGGTTGAATTCTCCTTAAAGCTTGTGTAAATATTGTACAGATTATTCATGCTGGTGAGTAAAATTATACATGCATTATTCTTAAACTAAATTTTTCCTGCTTTATTATAGTGAATTTACATTAAAATATTTTCCTTTTACTAACGTATTTATGCAAATATACACCTTCTGCTTAACTTTGAGGCACCTATAATAATCTGACTTAAATTTCTCTTTGAAATTTAGGATTTATTTTGAACTTTGAGTTTAAGCAACCCGTCTGCTCTGAAATATGTAAATAAATTGTGTTATTATATTACATATGGCTTGTTGAATCAGAAGTGAAAGTTGCTCTCCTGCCACCAAATGATGAAGGAAAATGAACCACTGATGTTGATAGATCTGTAAATAAAAACTGTTTTGACTTGACTATCTTGCGTTTGTGTGTAACTTTAGGTAAAAAAAAAAAGAAAAAAAAAGTCTCTTATTTTCCTCACAGGAAATTCAGCAGACATCACTCAATGGAAAAGGAGTATTAGTTGTAAAATACAAATTTTCAGCTTTTATTCATATGGTTTGTTTTAGATGAAGAGCTCCAAGTCCCTGTTGCCATCAGCAGAATTGGAAATATGTGGTAAAATTGAATTATGGAACAAAAATTATTCAAAAAGAAGAAAAACGTTGCTGAAGGAAAGTTAAAAGTCTTCTTGGAAGAAAAGGATTTGGTCCAATGAGACCAAAATTATAACTTTTGGTTGCAAAAGGAAACAAAGAATATTAGAGAGTTATATAGGACCCCTTCTGTCAAATTTTAATCGGAGTTTGATTGATGAGTGATTAATGACCCTAATCATTAATTGATTTTAATTTCCGGTCACATGATGCCCCTCCCCCCATCCTGCCCCCCCCAAACCCCATCCGATATTCCTTCACCTTCTGACCTCTGTGTTTTAAAAATAATACAATTAAAGAATGAATAAACATTATGAGTTTTAAGAGTAATACAATAAGTGTTAAATAATTGAGAATAATTTCGGAAAACAAATTTTCAGTACAACTTAAAACATCAGCTCACAGACCTCAACCTTCTGGATGGGGTGCGGTCACCATGCTCAACGGTTATCAGCTCGCAGACCTCAACCGTCCGGATGGGCTTTGGTCACCATGCTTATTGATTATCAGCTATCAGCTCTCAGGATCTGCAGCACTCCATCTGTGTGCCAGTGGCACATGTGACCACTTGTGAGCAAATTAAAGTACAGTACAATTAGAGCACAAAAAAACAATAAGTGATCATCAGTATCAAGATTAATACATAGATTGTCACCTTTCCTAGATAAGTTTAGATTTATCCATGCCATCTGTGTGTGCATGTGTGTGTGTGTGTAGGACATAAGGACTGAGGGTCAGCAGTGACCCCCTCCCCTGCCCTCTTACTCTGGATGCGCGCGTGTGTATATGCGTGTGTGTGTGTGGGTGTGTGTGTGCGTATGTTTGTGTGATTTCTCCATGTGACAACAGCCACCCTTTTATTTTTTCAAAAACTAAGCTTTGGTCTCATCTGACCAGAGCACCTTCTTCTACATGTTTGGTAAAGCACCTGAAATAAAAAAAAAACTATAGTATTTTTGTTTTCTACTTGCATAATTCAAAAGGCGTGTGGGGGTGTGTGAGTCCAGGCGCAATAGTAAACACATACTTCTACAGAAAACCTAGAGTTTTAACTGTTTTACTGCTTTATTTTATGGTAGCACGATTAGTCAGTGCTGACTATGAGTTTGTGATTTCCTTCATCACTTAAATTTTAAACTCTTATAGATTTTTTTTTTCTGTAACACTAGCTAGTGTGAAACATTTCAGTAAATGTTCATTTGTACACGTACTTCTGAAGAACATGTGACAGACAGTAAACAGGCCTAAGTGAGGCTGCTCACTTGACAGGATGGGGGGAGGGGCATCATGTGACCGGAAATTAAAGTCAATTAATGATTAGGGTCATTAATCACTCATCAATCAAACTCCGATTAAAATTTGACAGAAGGGGTCCTATATAACTCTCTAATATTGCTCAGTTTCATCAGATTTAACTGAGCCTGAACTATTCACCAAAGAATCAGCAGAAATGAGTAAATCTGGTAGAAACATCCCAGAAAACATGCAGCAGTGATTGAAGTGAATGGTGGTTAGAGAAAGTATTGAATCATGAGAGCTGATTACAAATGCACTCCACACTTTACAGATTTTTATTTGGAAATTATGTTAAAAACTGCGCGTTGTTTTACTTTCACTCCACAGTCACTACTTCACGTTCATTCACCTTTTTACATGTTTTTTTCTTATGGATGTGACATATTTATATTATAAATGTTTACCGTAAATTACTCTTCTTTTAGATTTCAGTGTAGCTGTTGTATTTTTTTAATCCCTTCCATCAACTTGCTAGGAAACTACAGATGAGAATTAGCCTCTCAGGCTAAATCTGGCATATTTACATGATGTATTCATGTTGATTAATATGCGTTCTCCCCTTTATAAAAATAAAATTATCCTGAAATTCATTACAAGAAATGTCCAAGGAAATACTTTTGGAAATAAGAATAATGCCTCAATCCTAACTTTTCTAAAAATATTGTGTACCAGTAATTAGATTAATTAGAAATTAGCATGTTTTTCTTACATTTAAAAGTCAGTTTATTTTGTTCAAGTGGTTGGTGGCAGAGATCCTGAGATATTTAAGCCTTATGGAAACCAGTTATAATTCCTGTAGTCACAACTTGTTACCAGTAAAGAAGCCAGAGAGACAGAAAGAGAAAAACCGTTTGCTGCTTTCCATACTTCATAAGAAAACAATCCGTCAGGCTCACTTTTCTGATGAATGTGAAATCTACAGGTGAGTCTGTCTGCTTTCTGTTGGCAGGAAATCCTTTGTTTTAAATAAAGTGTTTGTGATTCCATGTATAGTCCTGGATGCTCTCATGCACACCGATTCACATGGATACAGGGCGGACCGGGCTGGATCCAGCTACGTCAACACTCACATCTCAGGATGGAGACCATTCAAAACCACAGGAAGCTGACAGACAGTTTAAAGTCCCTGCGATGAGTCAAAATGTGACAAAAAAGTTGGGCATCAGTCAGAAACCATGTGAAATTATGTTAGAAATATTTACCTGTTATGAGTCCTAATTTATTTATTAGACTTTTTGTCAATCAGATTTTTAAATCCCAATTTTCTAAGTATCTCAGAAATTTTCTAGAAAAAACTTGGAAATAACAGTTTAAAAAGATGAAACTATGTTTCAGACGTTCTACTTTTCAACATTTTTTTTCTAGAAAAAAAGAGCTTTTGTTTTCTGTCTACAATGGACCTAATATGCCATCATGCAAACATCAGCCAGTTTGGACAAAAATCCTTTATTACTTTGCAAGAAAGATGAATACATTTTTTCTGGGTCACTTTTGGTTGAAGCATCCAAATCAACAAAATAACTTTCTCAGAAAAACATGAAAATTTAGAAATTTCTAGCCAGAGCTAAATGTGTGTAGATATTTCCAAAAAGCCAATAACAAAGAAGCAAAATTGTATCGAGTTGTGCTGCATTCACAACAAACATTTATATCCAAAAGCATGGCTTAAGTATTTAAAGACAAAGCTCCAAAATTTCTAACCACAAATCACCATGACAGCAAATCCCACTTTTAGCTCAAAGTCCCCCAGCTTTGTAATCAATCAGAGAAAACATGAAAGAGAATCAGAGAGTTGACAGAGCAAAGCGGCAAGAGGAAGAGTCGCCAGCTCAGACTGAGTCAAACAAATGCAGAAACATCAGTTACGCCGGTCTGCAGCGGGCCGAATGTCGTCAGAGACAGGGAGAGAAAAACCAGGGGAAGAAGGGTGAGGAGTTCAACAAGGAAACATAAATATTTGATCAAGGGCAGATTGACAGGCGAACAAAGGGTGCAGAGATTATCGCCTCCAAAAACGCCCTTTTCCCACTGAAGGGAGAAGGGTTGCCCCTTACTACCTGAATCTCCATTACAAATGTGTGCAAAACTTTATTGATATAGCGCTAATGTTGAAAAAACACAATTTCGCAATAGTGGTGCTTGTGTTAAATAAGAAAACGTAAATAAAACCACAAGTTAATAAGTTTGTTTAAGATAAGATGGATGTCAGCATCCGTCTTCCACTTTCTGTCGTCTTTTCCGCCTTCTGTAACATCCGACATCAAAAAGTGTTTCTGTTGCAGTTTTGCGAAACACAGTAATTTTGATACATCATAGCGTAAAAACTTTTCATCAAAAAACTGCAGTATTTTCGAAATTGGTCTGTTTCCATTAAACAAATGTATTTTTGTCATTCCAATTTGTGCAATTTTATGGTCAATGGACACTCAACCATTGTCCTTCATCCAGAACTGGAGTGGAAACTGAGTAAAGTGAAGTTAAAAAACAAAATTATATACTAAATGCAATCTTACAATTCAATTAAAACTCAATTCAAAAAATATTTATTAATCCAATAGGAAAATAAAATGTTGTAACTCGTTTTACACAAAACATTACATTACTTTTAGGGGGATAAAAGTAATGTAATGTACAGAAGATAAAATGCTTGAATTTGATCTAGTAAATGATAAACAGAATCATAGTTGTCATCACAATGTTATTGTCTGCAGTACTACTATCACAAATTAGTGCTTGGATTCAATATTTGGTACAAATTATTACTATTGGATGTTTCAGCTGGATGTTTCTGTTTCTGTTAATATCTGTAAATACAAAGAGAGAACTAAGCCTGAAGACGTCAGGAAGGAAAATACTTCAGTTACTTCAAATAAATACAAAATATATGTATAACAAAAAATATGAGTTTATGATAGATAATTTATTCCTCTACCTACTTCAACCAAGATAAATTGTTTCACTTAAACATTTGGTCCTTTAACAGAGTCTTTCTGTTTTGCTTATTTGTTGAGTTGAAATGTTGTAAATCATAAAACAAATAACAGATAATCTGAGTTTCAAATCATGATTTCAGTTTTTATGGCAAAAAGTATCTGCCCAAATCAACCTAGTTCTATTTAAAAGTCATTTCCTATACGTTTGGCAGCAACAAATTAATTTATAGAAACTCGCAGTGAATTATTTTCATCGATGCGTATAAATTCAGTCACACTGGAGGGTTTTCAAGCGTGTTAAGTTCACGCCATTGCCTCTCAATTAGTAAAAACTTTGACTGGGCAACCCTAAAACCTGTAAAGAGATGATAGCCAGATATTTTCTGTATTTGTTTTAACATGTGGACCTTCCTTTATAGTTGTCAAACATCAAGCAAAGAAACATTTACGAATAAACAAGAAAAATATAAATTTCCATGATAAAAGTAGACATCCGCACGCTGACCTTGTCGAAGGCACAGCTGATTTTGTTTTGTTGTGCTGCTGCCCTGAAGGACAATATTTAGCCTTGGGAAAGTTTTTCGGATGATGACTGAGTCCGTGCCAAACACTTGTTCAGTATATTGGGCCCCTGAGACATTGCCATCATCCTAAAACTATTTCAGCTGGATTTTTAAAAAAAATGCCACCAGAAAAAATATTTTTGTCCTGGGAACGGAGGTACGTCAGCAGCCAAGAACACAGAGCCGACTATTTGGACCCTGAAGCATGGCACAGAGCCCGGGCTGTTCACTAAACGGTTCTGTGAGAAAACAGCCTTCCTCCCTGAGTGGGCCGTGATCACCTGTGTTCTGTGTTTTCACTCTCGCTCCTTTATTTTCCGATGCAGAAGTCTTTGAAGATAATATCCAGGATCTCCTCTGCCCCGACTCGTCCTGTGATCCTCCCCAGGCTGGTGAGCGCTAACCGGACGCCCTCAGCTGCCAGAGCGAGGTCAGAGTCGCGGTACCGCCGATACTGAGCCAGCGCCGCCACGCACTGCTGCAGGTGGGCCCTGTGGCGGGCCTGGGTCAGGGTGGGCGCTCCGGAGAGAGGGTCACCACACCTAGAGAGGAAGTCAGGAGAACAAAACGAACGAGAGCAATAAAACGATCATTACTTTTTGTGCTTCAGTTTGCAGAAGAAAATCAGACCAAGAATAACAAACATGAGGTTGAAGTCATAAAAGCTCATCAGCAGCAGAAAACAAACGCGATTTTACTCACCATTACTGTAAATGAAAGAGGCACACAAAGAAAAAACAAGTGTTCACGAAAGGTTTCGCCTAAAACAGGACATGTATGGAGGTCTGTCACAATAACAAATTCTGATGGACAAAAAACTGTCGTAGTAATTAGGTTATTAGATTACTAATAATCTCAGTAATTACTGTGCTAGTAATTATTGAAATAAACAATAATATTGTTCTTTTGAGACTGTTTTCGTGCCTAATAATGCAAGTTCCCTCCCTAATTTAGTAAATAACACTTAATACTGGAACTGAAATACATTTAAATATTCAAAATCAAACACAACAACCAAAAACAATAAATAAAACAGAAATAAAAAGAACACACAACACAAACCATAAATAAAATTGATAATCAAATCTCTGTAAACAAAATTACCATTCAAAAAATATTGAGCATCAGAATTTAAATTTTCATTGTAATTTATCACACAATTAACTGATTAATCCCTTACAGCGACAAGCTTAGATGTATGTTATGGTCAAATAGTCATTTGGTTGTTTAATTTTTTAATAAAGATGTACCGATACAAAAATTTGGGCCGATATCGATATAAGATATTGTCTGTTATGGTCAATAAACAATATTTACCAATGTTATATATATTTCACAACCGTTTCGACACCTTTGGGGAAAAACCCTACCAGAAACAGATAAAAGTAAACATCAGTTGTTCATATTTGCCCAGTTTTATTTATCCGACCGATATCAATGTGTTACAAAATTTACATTATCGGCCGATACCGATGTTGGCGCCGATATATTGTGCATCTCCCCTTTTTACTCCCCTAATACTAATACTGATTTGAGGTGATGAAATAAAAAACGTACATTGTTTTGACGCTGCTTTGCAACACAGTGAGGAAGTCCTTCAGTCCTTCGTTGGTTTGACAGGAAATCAGGCAGACAGGTGGGAGTCCAGAGACTCTTCTCAGTTCCAGATTCAGCTTCTCTCTGTAAGCCTCAGGGAGCAGATCAGTTTTATTCAGCACCAGGAGACACCTGCCTGCAGAACCAACACAAACGTATCAATAGTGTAATGAGATTTTAAGTAATAAGACTATGGAAAACGATTAGTCCCACTGAAACAAAAGGATTTTTGCTTATCTCACAAACGCAAATTAACTCATAGTTCAACATTCAACATTTTACTAAAGATACACAAACACCTTGATGATGTCATCATGACGTACCTGCTCCCGGCTGGTCCTGGGAGGACAGGACGCTCCTCAGGTGCTCCAGCAGGAACGCTGCAGCTTCCTGCTCCTCCGAGGGGAGGATGGTGGAGTCAACGACCAGCAGAGTCAGATCAGCCTGCTGCACCCTGCAGAAAACACAAACAGCATCCAGTTTTATCCTGGAGAATATTTATGGCAATTTTGTGGAGATGGAGACAAAGACATTTTCTTTCTAAATTCTCAGACTTGACTAAATCCATGTAAATAGAAAATGTTTTATCTTGTAGAACTACTTTAACCAACTGTCACTACAGAGTATATGATCTGGTCATTTAAAAACCAACATATTTTAAAGATAGTGCACTGAACCCACAGTGATAAATAATAATAATGAACATTGATGAACATTCCCACTACTAATAATGTTCCTTTAATTCTAGCATATTATTTTTTACTTTCTTTGATTGTTTAATTTACAATATAATTTGTTATAATTTCTGTCCCTGAATCTCATATCATCAGCTGAAGGAGCCTTACAACCAACACTGCTGCAGGCACAAAGTGTGACTGTAAATATGAAATAATTAAAGTTTTATTTATTTCAGAGTCTCATATTTAAAAGGTTGTCTTTAGATTATTTTATTTGCATTGAATGTTTCAATGTTTCTAATTCATTAATAAAAAAATAACTGATTTTCCTTCTATGATTTAATGTAATTTACTTATTTTTTGTTTCTATTCATCTAAAAAGATGGTCAACAAATGACAATTTTCAAGTCAGTTTCAGTAGTTACAGCTGCCATCTTAATTGTTTTGTTTAATTTAGGAAAGGAGAAGCTTCTCACTGAATATGTCAGTCATTTCTGCAGAGTTTTTCCAGTGGGACTTTCTGAAAAGAGCTCTCATTTGAAGTCTGGGATTGTTTACATTATTATTTAATTTATCACTGTGAAAGGAATCAAAGTGAAATACTGCCTTGCATCCATCTAAGCGTAAGGTAGCGGCAGGAGTGGCAGCGGATGCTTGTATTCACCACGTCCTTCCTGTAGTGACCCGGGTCACGAGCTCCAGTCCTGCTCCCTGCAAACCGGTTTCCTACAGAACACAAAGTGCCCACCCTTCCTATAGAGCCACCTAACTGGAGCAAAATTACTCTGACATTTCTGTGTTTTTATCTTCGCTTTGATCTAAATTTGTTCATTACTACGGACAAACAAAATGCAAGAAACAGAGAAATTTGTTTTTTAAAATGCACCGATTTATCGGTCTAAATATCAACCTCCGTGCTTTTCTTTTCTCCTGTGAGAGAGGTTTGACTGACAAACCGGCCGACCAGGTCATGTCTGCACATTTACAGTTAACAATAGTCACCCCATTGTTGCCAATTCAGCAACTTTCTTGAAATATAGAGCAGCAATTCAGACAAAAAAATGGTATAGGCCAAAATTGGAATTGGTAAGTTGGGCTTTTTAAAAGATGGATAATCAGCGATCGGCCAGAAAACTGCAATCGGTGCACCCTGGCAATGTTTTTTGGTATGGTGGGGAAAAAGAGCAGTCCATTATGACCTGTGGAAATACAGCTCTGGAAAAAATGAAGAGACCACTGCACTGAACCCCATTGAAAACCTGCTGGTTATTCCACCAAATATTGATGTCTAAACTCTCCCTGAGTTAAATACATTAATATTGTTGTTTCTAAATGAACATGAACTTGTTTTTTAGCAATATTTGAGGTCTGAAAGCACTGCATCTTTTTCCTTATTTTGACCATTTCTCATTTTCTGCAAATAAATACAAATTTTTTGCTTGGAATGTCAAAGACATGTTGTCAGTAGTTTATAGAATAAAAGAACAATGTTTATTTTACTCAAACATATAAAATCAGAGAACAGATCATTACAATTAATTTCTAAAGTTTTAGTAACATATACTGCTTTTTTGTACAGGAAAAGAGGTAGCAAAAAAAGTGGAAAAATATAACAAATATTCTGGCCGGCTGCACTAATATCCTCTTTTTAAGGTGTGCTATCAGTGCCTCACAAATCCCATTTTAAACCAACAACACACACTTCCACAAAAAGAAACATTATAAAGTTTTTCACTCTTGATCTTCTAGTTTCTTTTTATCACATTTTATTTGACTGTTAAGACACTGCAATGACTAACATTTTGTTTTATAAGAGCTGTTAAAATATATGTGGCATCAAAAGCTATCCTTTATCACCAAAACAGAAGGCTAAGCCCTGCAGCACTCTCTAAATCTTTTTTATTGCTTTCTTTGCAGCGATACAGACTGCCTGCCAAAAACACAAGTAGTTTGGGAAACACTTGACATTCATTTTCTAAGGGAAGAAAATAATGATTTAAACAGAAATTGTTGAAAAGATTTTACATATTTACACCTAAAGTTCTTTATATTAATCATATTATAAAAATAGAACTACTAGTTGATTTTGATAACAAGATCAGCTTATTTTCTTGGATATTTATGTCACAGTCCAACTAATTGTTTTAACTTGTATATATTTTTTCACTTGAGTGTCCGTTCTGTAAAGCAGTGATGACAAATCCACCAAGTATTCTTCGCTGAACATATATCATAACACTTGAAAAATTCACAATGAGGAATGGTGGCTCTTCATTGCATAACCTCCTGGGTGTGTTTGTCCCATGTATTTATAACCGCGGCTCAGCAGTAATATAAACTGAGGCAGCTACACAGACATTACAGAGAAGACTGATTTCTTCCTTTCTTTGTTTTCCAGAACATACTTCTTTGGTCTCCAAAGTCATTTGTTCTGCTAAATTATCCACATGAACACTTGCTGAGGCAGCATTCAGCACACATCGTTCCGTAGAGCTATCCTGTTTAACCAGCTTCGAATTTCTTTCTGGTTGTGTGGATTTAAGTTGAACAGAAATTAACTGGATTGTTAAGAAGTTGTTTTGGTTTGCTCCCTCTCTGTACCTCTCTCTGGCCCGACGAACCCCCTCCTGCTCCACCAGGTCTGGGCTTTCTCTGAGGCCCGCCGTGTCGCTCAGCAGGACAGGGAAGCCCCCGATGTCCAGCGCCGACTCCACTACGTCTCTGGTGGTCCCAGCAATGGGAGAAACAATAGCTGCAGGTCTCTGGCCTGGGATAAATAATAATAAAAAAAGTTAAAATACAGTTGAAAAAACCACACATTTTTTTCTTTTTCTTAATTTTGCTTAGTTAAAATTATCAAAATTATTTCTATTTGCCAGAAAACTTGGCAAGACTCACTTTAAAAGACCGTTATCCCGGATACTAACCAAAAAAAATTTTGATTTGGGGGAAAGTTACAAAAATAAATGTCTAAAATATGTTCTTGCTAATGTGTTTTTTTATTCAGTGTATGTAAATATTTAATTACACTTTTTAAACCCAACCATTATTACAAAATTAAAATTCAAAGGAGCAATGTCATGTATTTTCCAGGCACATGGTTACTGGAAAATAACTTGATTATAGCAGAATTAAGTTACCTTCAGTTGATATAAAGACGCCGTATATATATAATATGAGTTAAAATAAATTTGACGTTGCAATTTAACGTCTTGAAATTGGGCGTCTGTCTCTTTAAGAAGCTCCTATTCTTCCACACTCTGCTTTCAGCACATCATCACAACAATGTTTCTCCATTAAGCCGTTTACAACATTTTAAAATACAGCTGAAACCAGATAGTTATATAAATACACAGAATAAAAAACTTTTTTTTCTCACTGTCTGAAGTTAAACTTTAAACTTTTCTTGTTTTTGGTTAGTTAGATTTACCAAAATTATTTCTGTTTGCTAAATGCCAGAAAATCTGGCGAGACAGTTTAAAACACAGTTAACCCAGACACTGACCAAATAAATCTAAACTTCTGAATTAGAGGAAAGTTGCAGACGTAGTTTTATGAGTAGTGATGAGATGTGCAGTTCCACCAGGTGTTTGTTAATTGCTGTTGCCACTAGTCTGGAGGAGCTGAGTGGGGAAGACTTTGTGAGAGCAAGCGTTTATAAACCCCAAATGGTTGCCAAGGGAGATTAAAGTATCATTTTAAAACTCCAGGCATGTTTCTGATGAGGGAACGACATCATAATATCACATAGTTACAAAAACGTCAATTTTACATAATATTCCCTCTTCAAGCAGGTCAAACAATATGGTGTGTTGTCCAGTCCATCATAAGAAAGTAAAATGAGTAAACATATCAAAACTTGTCAACACACATAAACTGACACATAAATGACTTGAACAACATGGCAAACAGAACGACACATCATCCTGACCCCCAAATTCTCAAACTTTAACCTCATTGTTTTTCTGAGGGATGAGCAGGAAACACAAGTGTGACTCCCTTTTAAACTGTCATGACCTGAAGAATCTCCTGGAAACAGCCTGGTGCCTGATAACACAAAATACCTTCCAGAGGTCCTGAAGGGTTTAGGGCAGAATGAGTCAAAGCTGTTTATGAGGCATGAATGGGGACAATTCGTGGTTTTCAGATTATGTTTGCTTTAAATACAGAACTCAACGTAAAGACGTCAACCAACTGTATATACAGCTCTGGAAAAAATGAAGAGTCCACTGCACTGAACCCATTGAAAACCTCCTGGTTATTCCACCAAATATTGATTTCTGAACTCTTCCAGAGTTAAAACATTAGTGTTGTTGTTTCTATATGTATATGAACTTGTTTTCTTTGCATTATTTGAGGTCTGAAAGAACACCATCTTTTTCCTTATTTTGACCATTTCTCATTTTCTGCAAATAAATGAAAAAACTTTGCTTGGAATTTCAGAGATATGTTGTCAGTAGTTCATAGAATAAAAGAACAATGTTTATTTTACTCAAACATATACTGTACCTGTAAAAAGTAAAATCAGAGAGACTGTTCATTTTAATGGTCTCTTATTTTTTCCAGAGCTGTATGACATAATTTTTGTCCACCTAAACTGGACATGGACCAGTTTCAAAATAGTGTCTGATCTTCCAATCACTTCTACTAAAACTAAAGACAATGACTCTGAATGTGTTGCCATGATAAGATGCCATCTGCCCAATAACTCCAATCAAGAAATTTACTTCCTATTAAATATCCCACACTCAGTTGCTGTAAAAGGGGATTTATTATGCAAAAATTCACATTTTTCATTTTTTGTGCTTCTAAAAACAAAGAAACCAGTAAAAACCAACCAAGTTAATGTTTGTTTTTTTTTGGTGTCTGGAAAATTAGTCATTTTGAAAACCTTCTGAATGCAACGGCACAAATCAGCAGTGTTACACTGTTAGGGTCTACAGAGGAAACCAGAAGTTTACATAAACTATGTAAAAAGTGTCTGACATGAAATCAGAAAACATTTTTCCTGTTTTAGGAAAAACAGGAAAAATGCCTTCCTGGTTTGTGGAAAAATTCCACAAACCAGGAAGATAGAGCACATAACACCAGTTTTAAAGTCCCTCCACTGGCTCCCTGTAGCTCAAAGAATAGACTTTAAAATACTGTTGTTAGTTTATAAATCACTGAACGGCTTAGCACCACAATACATTAAAGATATGCTTTTATTGTATCAACCTTCCAGACCTCTCAGGTCTTCCGGTTCTGGTCTGCTCTGCATCCCCAGAACCAGAACCAAACGAGGAGAAGCAGCTTTCAGCATCTATGCACCACGAATTTGGAACAAACTTCCAGAAAACTGTAAAACAGCTGAAACACTGACTTCTTTTAAATCTCAACTGAAAACCCACCTGTTTAGAATTGTATTTGAAATGTAATCAATTACAAATTTATTGATGTAACTTGACTTAATGATTGATTCTATATTGCATTGTGATTCTGTGTTTGTTATGATGTAAAGCACTTTGAAATGCCTTGCTGCTGAAATGTGCTATACAAATAAAATTTGATTGATTGATTGATTGATTGATTGATTGATTTAGTCAATGAGGATTACTAACATGTTTTTATTTTATAAATGCCAGAATAATGAGAGCAAGAATTTTTTAAAGGCAATATTTTATTACTTTCTTTAAAGGCAAAAGTTTACCGGTAAAGTCACAAAAATATGGGACATTCTTTGTAAGCTCCTGGTAGGTTTTATTGAAAAATGCATATGCATCTTTTTATATAGTTTAGGTAAACTTCTGGTTTCAACTGTATTTCAGAAACTATTGTGACATTTTTTATTCAATCACAAACCGCAACACTGGTATAGGGAATAATTACACATTGATATGTGCTTTTTACACATTTTAATTAGCAGTTTTTATTTAATTATCTGTATATTTTATATCTTTTATTGGACTGTGGCATTTTTCTACTTGACAGATAGAAAAATGGATTTGTAATTTGAGCCTTTCCAGTCAACAGAAAAAGAAAACCCCCTTTTCAATTTTGCTCATTTAAATTTTATATTAATATTATACTATGTAAAATAATTTTTGAAGAGTCTCTCTTATGTAATCTTTATTACAAAACTCGTTTCTGCAGGTTGGATGTGAAACCAAAGAGACAACGAATTAGAACTGGACAGGATAACCGGATTATTATTCTAATAGCGAATCTCTGCCAAGTTCCTGTTCCGGATTGGTTTATATAAACCATTCCTAAATGACTCCAGGAAACTAACGTAATATTAAAACAACGTCTCATGTTGACACCATGTTGTTTACACAAGTGGAAACAGGAGTAAGGGTGATTCAGTGGAAGATAAGCTGACCATTTTCTGCACAACAAATAATGATTGACACAATAAGCCATAAACTCAAATATATTTTAGTTGAACAGAAATGCATATGTGACCATAAACAGGCATTTTAACACGTCATATATTTCTGAGAGCTAATTAGTGAACAATGACAGGAGACGGTTTTATCAGCGGTTTTTGATATAGTAGCACAGATTCTTGTGTCTACTTCCACTGAGTGATACTTCAGACTGATTTTATTTAATCTGTAAAGGAAGCATGTTTGTTTGTTTCTTTATTTGGACCCCTCTGGATGACTCAAACATCTCTGAGTCCATGCTAGGTTGACAGATTTAGTTTTTTTCCCTTAATAAATCAAGTGTGATTTAACAATAAGTCTGTGTTTATGTTTCAGCTGACTCATTTTAAGTTAATCCATCAAGTGTGCTCATGCGTTCTGCTTTTCTTGGCTCTTACAGAGTGTGTTGAGGAGGCTACTTTTCCCTGCGTTGGTGGCACCAGCGATCACCACATGAACCCCGCTGCGAAGCCTCTCGCCTCGCCGCTCATCCTTCAGATGCTGCTCGATCTCTGCTTGCAGATCACACACTGAGATGTCCACTAATGGAGGAGGAAAAAAGTCACTGCACAGAACAGCAAACGATGGAGGGTTTAGAATCACTTTAAGGCTCTGAAGTTGTAGTTTTACAGAGCTTGTTAAGTTTTGAGTTGCGCAGACTCTTATAAAGAGTTAATTATACAATTGATTCAGGCAATTATACAGTTTACTTGTGGCACATTCTTCAAACTTGTATATTAAACCTTCTTCACTCAGGAACAGATAAATAAAATCCAGTGGATCAAGCTGCTTGTGTGTGATTTAATCTCAGTATAAATAATGTTGAAAGAATATTAGAAAAATATCAAAGGGTGTTTCCTTAGACAGATAAAATTTTTACTAATTCACAAAGGAAACTTACCTCGACTGTATTGAACTAGAATGTATGCAACTGAATTTATCTGGATAATATATAAATTGGATTTTGCAGAGTTTCTTAAGGCAACAGTTGTTGTGAATTTAGTTGAATCCTGGAATAAACCAACAAAACCTCTTCAAATCAGGACAGAGGTTGACATTCCAGCAGGAAAACAGAAATAAACATACAAATTCATATGTTAGAATTGCCTAGTTATCCCACACAGACAAGACTTAAAATTTCATGCTGAACTGTAACCGCGGTAAAATATTCACTCAGGTGAGTTGAACTGAATGAATTGTTCTTCAAAATCTAAAGTAAGTTATAAAGAGCCTGAGTTATTGGACTCAAAGTGAATCTGCTGCGGTTTCCACTCCGGCTGTCATTCACACACACCTTGGTCTAAAACTCCTTCCTCGATGAGTTCATCCTCGCTGAAGTCTATAAAGGCTTCGACATGGGCTAAAGTCTGAAAAGAGGCAGAAACAGTCTGAGTACAGCATGCGAGGACAGGCTGTTTTAGACAAATTAACAAAAAAAGACATCATGATAGTCCCACAAACAGTCATCTGTCTCATTATACATCATTAATGTCAGAAAACAGAGAAAAGATGTGAGAAAAACACAAAAGAGCAGAACTGATTAGAGTATAAAGTGCAATAATTTCAAAATTATTCAAACCTCTTTTTACTTTTTCTTGGGTTTTAATCACCAACTTCAATACATTTAAATTAAAAGTTAATGGGTTGCACTGCATTTATAGGTATCAGAATAAAATGGCTAGAAATCAAATGAATATTACCCTTTTCATGATGTTTTATTTGCAAAACAGTTGCAATAATTTACTAATTCTGCCAGTCTTCTTCATTAAATCCCAGTGAAATACATTAAAATATGCGCTTGTAATGTTGCAAAGGCTTAAGGTGTATGAGTATTTCTGCATGTTCTCGCTGAAGATCCATTTTATTTCTATTTAAAAATTCTAAATGTCAACACTTGCTATGTGCAAAAATACATAAATGAGGTTTAGAAGCACAAATTATTTAACCAATAAATGGAATCAAAGGAATCGTTTCCTATTTGCAAGTATAATGTTTTAATTGATTTATCCATCCAGTAATAATTTGAAAGTAAAAACACTTGCTTTTCTAACTGGAGACAAAAAAACAGCTGGTTTCTTTCAGGTCTAAATGAGATATTTACAACTTAAAATGCATGTTTACTTAACATACTGAGTTTAATTCACCAAAACTAGCTGAAGTTCAAGATGCAATGTGTTAAAAACAAGTCCAACCCCAATTCAGCCGCTTGCAGAAACATGTGCAGATGTAATAACTTGAAGTAATTGTCCTTTTAATGACGAGGCTAATATCCTTACAGTAGCCTTATTGTCTGACATGTTTCTGTGGAGGAAACGTGGCTATCAATGTTGTTCCAGTTAATTCATTTATGTCCAGCCAAAAGATTTTAATCAGCTAAGCTAAACGCCTTGTTTCTTTTCTTTGTCAACCATTCTGTTTTTTTAGTTATTGTTCAACAGAATTAACACGTTTTTGACAAGATAACATTTGAACCTTAAATATTTTGGCAGGCAGAAGACTTCGACTATATGATTGCTTTGAGCAGGATATTTAATTAAACTGTCTTAAAGTGTTTTATGTCTTTAATCAGCTGTGATTCCGCCCTAAACAAGACAAAGTGACTTTAAAAAGTGAAATGGATCTTTATCTTGTGCTTGGAGATAATTTAATGTGCAGAAAATAAGAAAATAAAGAGCTGTATAAAATTATGTGCTCCCTTGCAGACTTATAAAGAGTTTGGTTTAAAGAATCAGACCAAAATAAACAGAATAAATACAAAAATTCAGCTTTAAAATGTTTCTTTGACTGAAAATCAACAAGTGGTGAAAAACATCCAGTGTTTTCTCAAAATGACACACAAAGGAAGAAGGAGAAAAAGAAATGGGAGAGGGCCTATTATTGTACCTTGTGGTACCCCATTAAAAGAAAGCACAAAGAAGGACATAAAATAACATATGCCAACTCAAATATGTCTCACTGCCAAACAGGAACAAAACAAGTCCTGAAAAACTAAAGATGTGAAACAAGGAGGAGTCAAATCTCAAAGCAAAGAGTACAACAAGGTTAGAATCACGATTGATTTAAGGAGTTTTATTTCAGTGCTGCCTGTGACACCTTTTAAAACCCAAACTAAATCTTTTAAAGCAAATGACTCCTCACTAAAAATGCATTTACCCACATGACAAAGTCAAAATTTAAATGTATTTTTAGAGAGGAATGTTGACAGTGATTCAGGCCTTATCTCTTTCCATTTCTACTCAAAATCTTGATTAATTTTCCCTTCGGTGCTACATGGTTCTTTTTAAATCTTAATCTAAAGTACATAAGGAAAAATGCTTCGATATTTCCCCCCCAACAAGATCGGCATCTTGATAAACATTAAGGAACATACACACAATAGTAGAGTAGCTGCAGAAAAACAGGAAGCATCATACTCCAGCACTTAGCCCCATGTTCAGTTACATGGAAAGGCATTAAAAACGTAGCATTGTTTAGGTGTCAGATAAAGATTTGACCTCTGTCATCATACAGATTGTATACTGCTGATTAGCTGTGTTCTCAGAAATCTGAGTGCAGAATAACAGACCGAACATCCAGCTTCAAGGAACCAAAGCTGCTGACAAGCAGATGAAACAAAGCTTCTCAGGGGAGAACACCTGGATCGGCTGGTGGGGTCTGCTGCCAAAACCATTAACAGTGGAAGAAGTTCTGGCCAACTTCCACTGGGATGAAACCATTCACCTGCGGTCACTGACCTTCTGTGCTAAGCTGCTTTCACAGGATATGTGAGAAAAACTCAACTTTTGTAACCATTAAATCTAAATGAGAAACACATACATCCAACGACTCCTTAAAAAAATTAGAGGAGGATGTTCAGTCAGACATCATCAGTACTCACTAGTGCATTTGGACCTGTTCATGTACCCGTTATAGAAGTGCAAATTATAAGGTTATTTCAGAATTTCTTACTCGACACTGAGCAGATCCATATTTATTTTTTCTAGTTGACCTTAAAAATTATGACAGAGTATAAGGGCCGGTCTAAGAAAATTCAGTTTTTTCAAATTACGAGAATCAAGCCATAATATTATGAGAATAAAACTGTATGACAATAAAGTCATAATAATACTACAAGAAAAAAGTTGTAATGAGTATATAGTTATAATTTTACTAGAATAAAGTTGTGATAATGCAAGAAAAAAGTCATAACAATATCATAATAAAGTATTAGAAGAATAAAGTAGAAATTTTATGACAATTCCTACACAAAACGTCAAATCACTGCTATAAAATGAGAAATGTTGAGAATCTTGTGACGTTATACTTTGGTATTGGTTTTACAAGTATGGAAATACTTTATCTTTCAACACATCAACATAAAATTATTACCAGTAGCAGTAGCAGATTGTGCAAACTAGTGAGTCTATTTTTAAGAAAGAAGCACACGGGGTCGCCAAGCTGGTCATGGTCACACCAAATGCTGATAAATGTAGAAGCTTTGTTCTTAATAAAACTACTTTTTTCTTGTAATTCTATTACTGTCTCATAGTAATATTTGTATCAGAATAAAAATGATGATGCTTCATAGAATAAAGAGCCTTGCAAAAGTATTAAACCTTTACATTTTTTGTCAGGTTACATTTATAAACGCCAAATCAATTAAGACTTTACGCTTTTGACAAATACAAAGTAGTGCATAACCGAGACGTTAAAGGACAAATTTTAAGTTCTATGCGATTTTTACAAATTCTATAATAGCGTAATATGATGGTCATGTAATCAGCAAATAGAGTCCACTTGTGTTTAATTGAATGTCAGTATAAATCCCACTAATCTTGGAGAATGATTTGTAATTATGAGAAATTAAAAAGCTTTATCTTAATAAGTGACCACTGGGGGAAGGAGAGGTTTAGTCACTGAGTCAGTAAAGATACTCAAGGTAACTCTGAAGGAGATGCAGAGATTTGCAGCTCAGATGAGCAAATCTGTTGACAGGACAGCTCAACGGGAAAGAATGCAGCTGGAAGCGGGTATTCGTATCAGATAAATCAAACAAAGTGATTATGTTTTCAAGCACAGTCATATGTTATACAATAGAAAACAACATTTTAGTTTTTTTAGTGAAGGTAAAATTCAGTGCTGTATAGAAGTAATCAAATGTTGCACTTTAGTCAGTGATCATACAGTATTAGCATCAGAATCAGAAATCTTATTTTCAGCATAAAGTAACAGAATAAAAAGTACCAAAATAATCGCGTTTATCAATTAGTTTTTTGACTGTTGGCATTTAAAAACACACGTACTACGTGTCCTACAGCGACATAAAAACAGGAAGTCTCTGATTCCGTTAAGAGCAGCTGTAGAGATAAAAACAAAAACAACAAAAGCTTTGTGTGGGAGAGAAACCGCTGAGGTCTGACCTGCAGCTCGACACGGACCGCTTCTTCCCAAACTCGCTTCGAAACAATACAAAAATCAAAGAGTTCAGCTCGCTTTTTATTCCAGACACTTAAATAACTTTAATAATCTAAATTTTTATGCAACAATTTTGTCATCAAAGTGTTTTTATAGATAGTTCCTATAGGGAAAAGCTCAGGTTGTTGTTTTTTTTTGAAAGATGCTTCATGTTTTACACTAGTACTTCTCTGTTTAGGTGAGGAAACTGCAACACATATAGCATCTTAAATCCAGCTACATTTAAATCTAATATTTCACAAAATTTTTATATGTTGGGTCTGGATTCCACAAAGTTTCTAATCCAACACCAATCAAAGTGGTCAAGCATGACAATATTAATCACCTATACCTAATCCCACCATGTGACCACTTGTGTTTTGTCATTTTAATGGAGGATTAAATTAGATTTAATTATTTCTTATAGTTTTTATAAGAATTGAATGGTAGTTGTCTTTGTTTTGTATTTATTGTTTTGAATTTACTGTATTTATTGGCAGAATTTGTACTGCTAAGTTTAACCTTTTGTTTGTTTTTAGCAAGACAAATTTTTCAACAAAGAAAAAGAGAAAAAATAGCCAATTTGGTGATTCTGGCGCATTTACACAAACATTTATTAATGTGTGTTGTCGCTACAAACAAATTAAAACATTTCAAATTATTTTGTGATTCAGCTCAGCAACTGTAAATCTAATTTTACTTTTATTATTTCAAAAGAGAAAAACACTACAGCAGATATAAATGCAGTGCTTTATAGTAACATTAAAGAAAATAGACTGACTTAATTCAGTTTGCAGAGGAACTGGCTCCTAATCAGAGGTGAAAACCTCAATTTTCACACATCCTTTCTTCACTCTATCAGAAGGTCTACCTCAGGAGAGTCCAAAGTGTGGCTCGGGGGCCATTTGTGGCCCTTGAAATTGTTTTGTTCGGCCCCTGACCACAAGTAAAGAAAAGTAAAACATTTGGCAAACAAAATAGAAAACAATTGATGACCCAAAATATTTGGAAACTGTTTGTTTTTCTTTTAATAAGGCAACAGTTCAAAGTCCTTTTTATGTTTTGGATCTTTGATGATTTACAGATTTCTTTAATAAAAAATTGTTTATTGTTGAGGAGATAAAACTAAAGAAAAAAAAACAACAACTTATTTTTGCATTTTTAAATTAATAAATTCTGTGGCCCATCAGTAGTTTTAATTTGCCAGTTTGGGCTCTCAGGGCTCACTGACTTACCCGTTTCAGCCTGTGGCTCCAGTCCTGATAGAGGCGTCCCAGTTCTCCTGACATCTGTCTGAGAGCTTGTCTCCGCTGAGCCTCCGTCTCTGCATGGATCAGATCCCCGAGGCCTTCCACCTTCAAACAGAGTCACCCAGAATTACAAATCTGCATGTTTTTATTACAAAACATCTGCATTTATCTACATTTGTTTATGCAGTATAACCCATTTTAACAGGATTGAAAAAATGTCCTCTCTTAATGTTCCTCGTGAGTTCTCTATTAAATAAAGCTAAGTTTATGAAAAAAAATCTTAACTCGAATTATAGCAAACAAACCTTTTTGCAGTTAATATAATACCTGGTATCTTAGCAACTGCATTCGCCAATCTGCAGGTAATGCTATAAAAATCTAAATATTTTGTAAAGATGATAGTATATACTTAAGTGGATATTGTTATAAAAAGTCCTAGTAATAACTGGATTAGAATATGACATAAGATTGAATTTATATGATATGAAAGTGTCTATTTTTATCTGGGAAACCGTTCTGTACATAGCTGTTTATTTTCTAAGGAAAGTAAACTTTTATAAACACACAAAGCTGCAAATTTCAGTACATCACCTTTAATCTATAAAGGCCCAATAGCTGCATTTATGCATGAACCTATCACAACCCAGTGAAATAAACACCAGTGGGTAAATTTTCTGTTAACATTTCATACATTGGAATCGGCTTCATTAGATTTGACTCTTCACCCTACTGACTAACAAAACCTAAACACAGGGTCAGAATGCTTTTACGCTCTCCTCTGACTTACCTCCGTTAAATCGAGCTTCCCTGCGTGGAAAGCCCTGCGCGTGAACTCCCCAGCGTCAGCAGGCCTCATGCCAGGCACGCTTCCTGAAAAACACACACGCACACGCTAACAAAAATTAAGAAAAGGCATGATGTATGCATGCATCATGCATACAAAACATGCACACACAACCACAGGACAATCAAATAAAGGGCATCACTGCGGCATGAGAGGCAGATCTGCAGGTTAACAAAGGTTGGGTGTGCAGTGTTCGCTCAGCTGTTTTTCAAATCTCTTTAGGAGACCAAAGGGAAGACAAAACTATGCATGACAAATACACAGCAGAGAAAATATGTTAGATTATTATATTGGAAAGAGTTATTAGACTCTTTCCACAGTACAAAAACATGACTGTTAGATTAATTTAGTTTAATTTCAATGGCTCTTAGCTATCACTGAGTGCAGTCATGGTTTATGTTGCCCTGCGATGGACTGGGGACCTGTCCAGGGTGTAACCTGCTTCTTGTACAATGACTGCTGGAGAAAAGCACCAGCCTCCCTCCTCCCACAAGGATAAGTGCGTATAGACAAGGGAAGGATGGATAAATATCACAGCATGGATTATACCATATAAATATTCCTGAATAATAAAAATCCCGCAGCTCATGAACTAGCAGCCCTCCACTTTGCCTTGAGCAACACTGCCCTCTATGGAGTCCACAGAGAAACTGCTGAGAAACGTTCTCTGAAAACCACAATAGGACTGGTCATGCCTGCCAGTGCAAATATTTTAAGTACCTAAGAAACGTTGATGCTGGTGTCAGTTTTCCTTTTTAAGTCTACGAAATGACTCTGAAGCGTAGAGAGTTTATAATCACACTAAAGGCTCAGTGCTTGAGAAAGTGAGGCTATAAATACCCGCAGACGGAGCCACTGGCACTCTGAAACCGAGCGTTACTTTACAGTTTATAATCCTGGGTCATGTTGTGATACATAGAGATGCAGGAGCAAGAGTGTTCACCTAGAGCTTGTAAGACAGCAGTAATGACAGCAGGACCACCGTGGATGTGGAACTCCACACTGTCTTCTCCAGTGAAACTATGAGGCGCTGATAACAGAAAAACAAAATTATCATCATAAGTTAACCAACAAATACCCCCTCTTAGACTTTTAGTCAAGATCTCCTCTAAATCAAGAAAACTTCCAACAAATTCCAAATAAATGTTTTATTGTAACAGAATAAAGCTACAAAATAACAAAAACACGTAATCCTGCAGAAAACTTGAAGCGAGGATCGTGTAAGAGAGTGAATGATCTAGAAAGAAGTGGTAAAAGATCCTTCTCTCTGAGTGTGATTCAACCTAAAAAAAAAGTTACATCTTTTGAGATTCCTTAATGTGGAATTTCTTCCAAGTAAAAGCACACATTTCACCTGAGTTTATGCTTTCAATTTTTTGAAACCAAGTTGTTTTGGTACAGAAGTTGTCTGTACCAAAACCACTTCTGCATAATTTGAAACCATTTCCTTTGTTATCTGAGAAAACAGTTTTGCATCAGTAACCTGAAGTATTATGTCACAGCCAGAATGATACCAAACAAACAAGATCTGAAGAGTGTGGGAGTCTAACCTGGGAACCAGAGGACCAATCCGCGGTCCAGTACTTCTTTAGAGTGGGGGTCTGTGATGCTACGTAACAGCGCAGTTCGTGGAGGAGGCAGCTGATTTCCGAGCCCAACCATACATCTTAATGCTGTGGCTGCGGCAGAACCACTGATGCGGACCACTGCTACCCCACATCTGCCATGACCTGATGACAAAGCGAAGATGGTGTCAGCATCCGCTAGTCCAGCCAGAACTCTGCCTCCAGAGGACAGACAGCGATACAGAGGGATGTTTCTGCAGGAGGAAAGGTAAATGTAACCTGCGTTTTTTATTTGGACTCTTTAGTCATGTCAGGCCACAAGATGTTAGCAAACATATAGTACATTTTACTGTTAAATAATTTTATGTGACAAAATACTTTCTTGCAGTTACTTCCTGACATGTTATCTTTCTAACTTACAAATATTTAGGATTCAGGATGATATTTTTTTATTATTTATTACGGTATAATGGACTTGAAGCCTAACGTATAAATTAAGATACGCTCAATTAGATTAATTATACAAGATTGTTTTAGTGTTTCAATAGTGATTAGAGCAAAAACGAATTCTTAACATCATGATGTGAAATATCTTTAAGCAAAAGTGATAGTAAGCATTTTTATTATGTTGGATCCCAACTTTAAAAAAAAAAATCTTTTAGATTTTTAGATATTTTCAATGACAAAAAACCCCTCCAGAATTGCTTCTTTTGTTGCCGCCTTGTGTGTTTAGCCTATAAAACTGATCTGAATGTAATTTGATTATTTTGTATAACTATATTAAATAATTTGCTTTGAAATTAAACTCTTTTGAAAGTTTTATTAATATAGGTAAATACCTCTTTGGAAATAGTTCTACGACCTTATTTTATCACTGTGCTGTGTCCCTGGAATTTTTAAAGAAATAAGCCAAAGAAACTGGGACATATTGAATCTCTGCGCCAGTCTGTAGGTTATTTTTAATAGTTTGTGATGTGCAGACACAACATTGAATCATCTCTTGAATTGTAACGTCTTCTTAACTAAAAATTGTCACATAGTGGCTTGCAATAACTGACAAAGCGGGCAAAAATAAACAGCTTACGGTTCTTGAACAGCATTGTCCCTTCGTGAATGATTTTCTATAATTTTAAAAAACACAACGCCCCTGCATACATTTAGTTTGAGTTATACAAATAAAGCATAAACAGTGAACAAACCTTGTCGTAAGTGTGCGGATCACAGCTCTGTATATTCCTCCACAGACAGCTGAAACTGGCAGCATTATTGCAGAATAATACATTTAAACTTTAATTTATTGGCATTTTATTAAGTAATCTGAGATCTACTACACCGTCGGTACATTTTAACCTGTTAACTGCAAACAGGTGATTATGAGAGCGAAATGTTTGCTAACATACGGACAGGTGACAATCTAGGCTCTTCAGTAACAAGCAGACCCATGCTGTCGGCGTGTTCTTCCTGTTTCTGTTATTTTCTCCAGGATGTCTGCGATTGGTCAACACTTTTTTACGCAGACGTGTTCTCTACTTCTATTCGTCTAATCAACGGAGTCCCGCCCTTTGTGCATCGGAAAATTAGGTCCGTAAATACTGTTTTCCTCAAACGTTCCGCCCCTTTTTCTGACTGTTCGCCGGGACAGTTGACAACAGAAGTGGAGGGGGAGAAGCTATACTTTTTTTATTCATTCTTTTTTCTCTTTTCTGCTCAATTTATGATGTCAAAAAACGTATATTACAAACCAGTGCCTTGTAATACTGGGGTTTGGATATTCACTAAAGATTTCCAAAAACAAAAAAGAAAGAAAAGAAAGTGGAGTGGGAAGAATCTTCACAGTTTTACTCCAACAGTGAATTAAGGTGTTGCACTTTTAGCTTCAGCCACATTGAGGTAGGATCACAATTGTCATCTTCTAGATCAGAGGTCTGCAACCTGGAGCTCTATAGCTAAAAGTGACTCTGCGGTGCACTTAATATATTTAACAAATATTACCCTGTATTAGTTAGTTCGTTCATTTGTTTTATGCTCACATGAAAAAACAAAACAAACAACAACACTGGCCACATTCAGGTCCTCCTTTGGTAAAATTTCTCTATTACCACCACTGCATCTGTCTGACTATATTTTAAATAATTTGCATGTTAACAAATCAAATCTTATGTCAACAGGGCAAGTTAATAATGTATTGCCAATATGGTAAAAGCCACCTTTAATTTAGTTTGGTAAAATAGTTAAAACAGATCATAAATGATACAATAAACAATCAAAAAGACAAGTTTAGGTTTTCTTTAATTAGCCTCAATGATAGATTGATGGTGCAGTTCAACACAGGAACCATGAAAAACATAAATATATAAGAGGTGCACATGACTAAGTAGATTATTTTGATGTCTGCAGCCATCAAAAAGCATATGACCTCATGAATGAAACATAATTCACATAAGTCAGTCATTATACCAAATGGAAATCATCAGACACAGAACTAAATGTGGTGAACATTTCCAAATCTACAATTGAAAGCAGTGAATGTGTTTGGATTCTGTTTTCTTAGACTTCAATGTAATCAAAATCATTTTAAGCTGAATCTTTTGTTTTGAGTTGCTTACATAGATATTTATGGTTTTGGCTTGCATCAGTCTATCTCTATTATTCACAATGTTTTAATCATTGTTTAAACACGCAACAATCGTGCATGCCGCAGAATAAAGTCACAGCGTCCAGACTTCATGTGCACTGATGTGAGTTTGTGGCCCACTGCAGAGTCTTGCAGCTATCAACCCTCTGAGCTGGTGAGTAAGCAGAAATTCTGCTCCAATTGGACTTGCCTCTGAGTTGTGAACCATGATACCAAGGGGAGGGACGTCAACCTGACGGAGTGGCTGCAAGGAGAAGCACAATGGAAGAGGTTCCTGATTGTGTCCACACAGAACATGTACAGCATGAGGCTTGGGAGAATTTTTTTAACCTTAATTTATAATTTATAGCATGCTCTATGTGAGCAAAAGGCTAAAGCAGCTGCTACCTCACAGCTCCTGAGTTATGTATAAACACTTTGAAATAACACCCTGGGTGTCATTACTAATGACAAAATTCTCCTTGTAAAGAATAATTATATATATTTGTTTGTTTATGCACATCTGAGATGCAGTTTACCAGCTCCATACATACATAAATAATATGATCTGTACCATAAATATTTGTTTTGATGTATATGTAAACCACTATTGTCTTATGACACACCACAGTCTACAAATTGAGTTATATCTGTCAGCAAACATGACACAATCTTCTGCAATGATACAATTTATGTTTATTCTCAGACATGTTTAATGAGACATTATAGCAGTTTATAAACAATCTGCACATTGCCATTCTTGATGAACTGGAAGGTGACATACTTGTACCTTTACCTGGACACTGATGAATATTTAATCAACAGCTATATTTCTGCATTATTAAATAAATCATATAGCCTATTTAGTTTTCCAGGAAAGGGTGAGATAGTTAAAGAGATAGAGACTAGAAGACTCCACTACTCTGCCAAAGAGGACTATTTTTATTCTTTAAATTTAAAATCAAATCTATATAGATGTAATTGGGGTTTTTTTTGTGATAAGATTGGGCATTTTATTTTTTTGTTTTAATTTAATATTATGGTTCCGCAAGACACAACATATATTCTATTAATATTTGTTAGACAAATGCAGGAATGGTCCAGAAAATGACACTGATCAAATCCAAGACAGGAATACTGGTAAAAGTTAAACTGTTATAAGTTCCCTGAAAACAAAAATATCAAATTAAATTAAAAGTGGTCGATATATGATGGCAACTTTGTGCTGTACCTTTTCTATTTTAAGAAAACCTTTGTAACAATAACTGCAATGAAATCTGGATGACTTAAAACAACCTTTTCCCTCACTTTCATTGTAGAAAAACGTAATTTTTGTTCTTATTCACAACTACTGGAACAACTGGAATCAGGAGATTATGTTGCAAAGAAGAATTTTTCATAAAATCAAGAAAATCATGGACCATCTTGTTCATGAGACTATTAGACAAAAACAGTTGAGTGTCTTCAGTCAGAAGCTTCTTCAGACTCGCAGTAATACAGACTCCTACAGGAGATCCTTCTTGCTCACCGCAGTCAGCATCTACAAAAACTGAAGAAAACTTGGATATGACTTACAACATTTAGCTTCCCTTTGGGATCAATAAAGTGTTTTTGAATTGCGTTGAAGTAAATTGAACTACTTTTCATCTTTGTCAATCACATCAAATACATATGAGATAAAATAAAGCTTGTTGTTGTTATGAGACCAAATGGTAAGTTTGCCTGCAACACCTTTGCAGTAAACAGCAAAATGCGCACTTCTCTGACTTCTTGCAGCCAGGTAGAGTGATGAGTATAAAGGAACAATGCACATTTTTGCTCAGTTAACAATGTGAGCCATGCAGCAAACAATCATTCTGTATTTCTATTTCTGGCTTACTTACAGAGTTCGCTGTATGGTGATATTATTACATGTCTGTGGGAGATGGAAAATCAAGGTCATGCACGTTTTAAAATGACTATTAGGAGTTAGTTCGCAGCTTCCATGCAGTTTAATTCAGCATGAGATGACTTTTGAGTAACACCTGCAAGTCCACTGTAATAATCTAGGACAATAGTCAATTATCAGGGTGAACCGCTGTAAGGTGAAATGAGTCTGTCATCCAGCCCCCTCCCCCCGCCCTCCCTGTCTTTGTCCCTCCTCCAGTCATCATCGGAGCAGCTCTCTCCATCTAGCCGCGCATCCAGCTCCAGAGCCCCGCCAGGATGATTCGCCGCCGCACCGACAACCTTCACTTCACTTTCACTCCTCTCCTTTAACAGAGCCCCTTCCTTCACCCATGCGCTGCCTCTCTCCTGAGATGCGACACCGCTGCCTCATTTCCCGGACGATACCTTCATCTTGCGTCGCTCCTCGCTGATAGAGAGCATGCCCGACGCGGGGACGGGAGGCGCTGCGGCCGCCGAGGGTGCGACCACCTCCGGCGACGGCTCCGAGAGCTCCCGCCACCGACACCGAGCGCAGCAGGGGGACTCGGAGAGGCCGGAGCCGGGTTCTGCCCCGCAACAGAGCTCCTCGGGAGTCCTGGGTGAGTCGCTTCGCTTCGGACGGTGAGGCTTGGAATCGGAGGAGAGGACAGGTGAAACAGCAGCACCATTCCTCCTCCTCCTCCTCCTTTGTTTCCCCAAAACGATCACATCGTGTCACTTCAGGCCTGTAATTCATGGTCTTACCTGCACGTCTTGCCCGGAATATGTCTGTTTTTGCCTCTGCTTAGGGAGATGGCTTCATTATGCACATCTAGAGCTAGTTTGACCTTATTGTTGAGTAATGAGGAGCTTATTACCACCTCCTGTCCCACCATTCTTACTACACTGTTCCTCTGAGCCCCTTTTCTGCTGCATAATGTCTGTAAGGCCTGCAGCTGTTCACTCTTCTTTGTAAACAAATATTTTCAACACCCAGGTATTTTCTGAACTATTGCAGATGATGCCCTGCAAAAGTATTTCACTTTTATTTTCACATTACAACCAGAAATCTGTGGAGAGCTGTGCATCCAAGCCCCTTTCCACTCTATTACCCCTAAGTAAAATCTAGAACAACTAAATCTGTAGTCACCCTATCGGAAAACTGTGTGTAATTTAATACAAAATCCAATAATCATTAAAAAACATCAGGTTCAGTTAAGTTCAGAGTACGACAACCTACCAAAACAGGGCCGTCCACCTTAATTTGCAGGTTATTGGAAATGATAAAAATAGCAGGCTGGTGTTAAGTCTGTAGGAGCTGCAGAAATTCACAGCTCAGGTGGGAGAATCTGTCAATTGAAAGCACGAATCAAAGTGCTTTAGAAAAGAAAAGAATAGTTTAAATTGAAAAGACTAAAATTGCTGATGTGTACTATGCTAAAACAACCAAAGACAGAGGACAAATAAAGACAAATTAAATCAAAAGGCCCTAAATGTCATCATTTAGAAGTATATTTTAAAATAAGGCTGAACAATAAATCAATAACAATATATACTGCAATTGACTCATGATCAATAGTATGGAAGAGGGCAAGATGTAAGACGTTGTTGATAGAGAGCTACAAGAAGCCTCATGTGCACTTTAGAAGAAACCTTGTAGGATGTTTTTTTCTTTAGAAAAAACTGGGAAACTAGTCAGGACAGTCCTGGACAAAACCCGGTTTGAGGTTCTCAAAGGCTTGAGGGTCTCAAAGGCCCAAACAGTGTTATAATGGTATTATTTAGAACCAAACGTTGTCGTGTTTGGAGGGCTCAATCAAAGTTCAGACCTAAATCTAATGGAGAATGTGTGGAAAGACTTATTTATTGCTTTTCACAGACACAAGCTGCATTTCCAATACTAATGTGTGCAAAACTTTGTGAATATTCTGCTCATTTCAGAAAATAAATTTTTGCAGTTGTGGTTTTCCATTTAAAATCACACATGAATAAGTTTGTTAACAACATAAGTAATTAGAAAACATGCTGCGCTATCCTCCTCCTGCTACTTCCTGTTGTTTTTTCTGCCAGTAGTAACATTAAGTTTTTGATCACGTAACTTGTGCGTCGCCAAAAAGTGTTCCCATTGCAATTTTGCAAAATACGCTAATTTCAATACAGCCAAAAAAAACCCCCACCTCATCCTAGTTCAAAACTAGTGTGACTCAAATTGTTGAAACAAATTTCTATCTTTAGATGAACAAAGTTGGTAGAAACTTCCCCCCAAAAGTTCGTGGCTGCTAACCTCGTCCCGTTTTTTGTATTTCTCAATTATCACATAAAATCCTAAAAAGAAAGTAGAAGTTTATGGTTGTAATGTGACAAAATGTGGAAAGGATTAAATAGTATGATTTACTAGGAAGTTGCTGTAGATTGCAGGTGGATTTTTCACCGTCTGGCCATCAGTACCAGCTTGTTATGCAGCATGAGAGGTTGGACTACGTATTGTGTTTTGTTTGTGGTGCTGTTCATTCTTTAGACTCTCCTAACGTGATGATGATCATGTTTTTGTGCGATTCAGCTGCCTGAGTAGAATGTTATGGTTTTGATATTTCTGGATCAAACCTCATCGTTAGGAGAAGCCTTGGTTGGACTGTTTTCCTGCATTCAGGGTGCAGAGACGGCCTCCGTGCTCGATGCCAGCACTGCTGCAGAGTGATGCAGTGGAGCTGTCAGCTGCACATGAGAACTCCTTTCCACTGTCGGTGGAGGTAACCTGAGCAGGCAGCAGCTGACTGGACGAGCACGCTGATGTCATCCTCCTAAGAGGGTGGCACCACCGGGTGTTTGAATGGGTCACGAACACTCTGGAGGGTCAGTGGAGCACAGATTAGTTCAAAGGCTTCATTTGTTGGAGGCGGTAGAGGAACAAAGGAAAGGACACAGAGCCTGAGACGTTTAAGAAAGAATACAATGAAAGAATCGTAACTTTTGAGATAATGTGTTGATGTTTCTTAAATACCATTGTATTGAGTTAATGCCAAATCAACTAGTAGGTGTTAAAATAGGGCTGCATGATATTTTTTTATCTAAGCCTGTGATATTGCAACATAAAAACAGATGACTTGAACAGTACCTTAAGTTATGCTGCACTCCTACCATTTTGTTGACAATTTGCACTGATCTTATCTCTTACTGTAAAAGTTACAAGTATGACTTTTGTCTCTATTTGATATTTATGCTTGCTGGGCTGCAAAATATTAGACATTTTTGCGATGGGTGATAATATTTGATCAGTTGCCTGTTTTATTTATTCCTCTCTTTCTCATCTGTGCTTGCATCTCTCTGTGACCTTTAGCATTTTTGGTAATGTCATTAGCGTCTGGTGTGAGACTGTCCAGCTGGCTAAATATGACATTAGCATGAATAATGCTGGAATATCTTAGTAGACAGTTATTGCACTCCAAACATTGCGATGATGACATATTATGCAGCTTTACTGTAAATCCTTAAAAGCTTTACATTAATCGCACAAAAATGAGGTAAGAGAAACACACGGATCTAGAGAAAAACAACAAATCCATTTTTTATATAAATTGTATAATTTCTTTTGAAAGGTTTTTTGAATATTTTGTCCTGTTTTGATCAAAACTTGTTCAAACGCTGTGATTTTTTTATTGAGAGTCAAACACTCATGGAGAGGCAGACGTAGCATCTACTCACTCTCAATCAGTTTAATCTTTCAGGTAAAGTCACAGTGATCATTCAGAAAACCAATGAAATCAAGACATTTTAAATGTATTCTTTCTTGATTTAAACAGGTTTTTATATAAAAAACACACACTCTTTCAATTCCAGGTAGTTATCCTACAGGACATGAGTCCTAGTGAGCATGTTAGATTTAAAACTGCGTAACAGGAAAGTTAGGAAATATCTGAACAAGCATGTCTTGTTTGGGAGCTTTGCTATGAAAAAACGTCTTCTTTTTAAAAACAGTATAGCAACAAAATATTGATTTGTTGAGTAGGAACTCAGTGAACCACTTCTAGAACAACGGTATTTGAACAATAAAAGTCCTTTATAAAATCATCCTAACCAAACTGGGTCATCAGCGAGACAATGATCCCAAACACAGCAGCAAATTTACAACAAACTGAGTGAAAAAGAATTAAATTAAGGTCGTGCAATGGCCCTGTTAAAGTCCAGACATCACTCTGGCTGATAAGCTTAATGGGGAACTGTGGAGAATACTAGCAAATGTCACTGAATGAAAGCTAATTTGAAAGGAAGAGTAGTTATCCAAAATCCTTTCACTGATTCTAGAACTGCTCCTCTCATGGTGGCTGCATGTTGGAGTAAGTTTGTTTCTGATTTATTCTCTTTGTAGGTTTCTGCTCACAGTTTTTTAGGCTGAAGGGTTGCATGTATGGACAGTTATTGCCTCTGGTTTTGGATGCAGTGGAACTGGAAGGATTTTTGTTCTCACTTTTTTACTTTCTGACAGTTACTATGATGACGACAACATATTATTTTTATAATTGGGAGTATCTGATTACTATACCTGAATTATGAACCCAAATCCTTGAAGGGTTAAAAAGGAGGCTTCATGGATGCAAAGCAGAGAGCGGGAGGAAGTTCAATCATCTCTTCCATTGATCATAACAGGCAAGGATCATATCTCCAACTCCAACGTCTCTCTGCTCAGCTTTCTAACTGTATGGCCAGACAAAGATTTACAGGGGAGTGGCAAAAGCAAATGAGGTGGATTAGCAGTGCTTGGCAACAACAGTCTTTAGTCAGAAGCTTTTTCAAATTTGTTGCAAGACTGACTGCTACCGGAGAACCATCCTGTCCATAGCATCACCATCCACAACGATGATTATAGGATTATATTAGTTACACCAAAATTTAATTTCCCTTTGAGATAAAGTACTTTGAGTTGAACTGAATTGAATTCAATTTAATAGAGATGAATTGAGAGAGCTATTGCTGGTTATTGGTTCGCTTTAATCATACGGTGTAGATAGTTTTTACAGATGGTGTTTTTGGCTTGATTTTTCTTGAAGAAAAGAAGAGTTAGGGGCGTTGCTGTGTGTTTTTCTACATTTGACATTACAGTTAAATAATAGAACTCATTAAATAATAATAATTTTACATGGCTTGATTCGTAAAACCCTGGAACTGAAAGGAGGTGTGCTTTCTTTTCACCTTGACTGAATCTCTCAGTCCAGGTTTTTCCCAGAGGGAACTTTGTTGCTGGAATGCATGCTAAATGTGGTTTGTCTTTCTTAATCAAAGTATGGGGCTGAAATACCATGATATCACATGACCACCCTCGCATGTGTTGCTGTCAGTCAGCTAACAGCAGGAGCGCCAACTTCTTCATTCAGTGGAGACTTGAAAGGATTTTCTTCTCTGGAGTCTTAGATTGTCTCCATCCGTCTTCCGTGTTTTCCTAATCCTGCCACAGTAGACCTCAATGACTTTGATCCTTGATGCCACCATCCTTTGTAGCTCAAACATTCGTTTCAAAGATTAATTAATCTCTCGTCATTAAAAAAACGCAACATAAAAGTCACAGCAATTAGACCGTGTTCCCGGTGAGGCTGGCGTTGATAAGGTTCTGTGTTGTGGAAATTAGGTCATGTATTTTCTGGCTGTCCAATCAGCTGCCAGGGATATTTGAAACATACGCTTATAATCAATCTCGCTTAGGAAAAGATGTAATGTCCAAAGGTTGGAGGCAGAAATTTGAAGACTTTGCTGACATTTTGACAGATATAAATTAATTCTAACAAACTTTATTGTAATAATGAGGTAAATTTAAGTGAAGACAGTGTTTTCCCAGGTTCTATGACATACATAGTATCTGGTCACCCCTGCAAATCATTAAGTGTATAAAATCCAGCACTGTCAGGCGTTTTTTGTCAGACTCTTTTTTTTCTGAGCACAATTTCAGTGAATTTCAGTGTGGTACCATGATAGTTTGCTGCCTGTGCAATAGATCGAGTCATGACATTTACTTGTGACTAAATATTCCCACTATCAGCAAAATGTGAACAGCAACTCAGCCGAGAAGTAAATTCACAGAGTGGGGTCAGCAGATGTTGAGGCGCAAAGTGACCAGAGGTCACCAGCTTTCTGCAGAGTCAATAATAAGGGCTCTCTTTTGTTTGTCAAATGAGAATTCAAATTTCTTTAAGGAGGGAAATTATTTTGGTTTCAAACTTTCTTCATCTACTCTCTAAAAGTGAAAAGATTTCTAAGTTTCCCACAGAACATACAGATAAATACATCCTAGTGAAGCAATCAAGAGATTTTATTGAAATCAGAGTTTTGTGTTATTGTGGGATGAGATTTAATTCAAATTCACTTGTTCATTGCTAATTAAATAAAACCCTTAGCCAAGTTACAGCTGTAGTTTTAGATGTAGTATGCCAACACTGTCTTAACTACAATGTAATCACATTTTGCGTTCATGTTTTCATCTGCGTTCTGGACCAATTCTTGCATTTTCCTTTTGTTCCAATTTATATAATGCTTCATAAAGTGTTGAAGAAGGTTTTGTATTTATGTCATGATCTGTTTGCTTCTTTGTAAACTTAATTATTAACTCCGCACTTGATGCTTGCCATTAATAACTGCTCTCTATAATCTGGAAAATGCATAGAGAGAAGGTCTGAAGTGGAAATCTGCACTTTGGCTGTGGTCCAGCCACTTAAATAAAGTTGAATACTTCAGCTTTACCTCTAACAGGTTCTATGTCACATGGGTTTTTCTGAATACAATGGCACTGAGAGGGAAAAAAGCATTCCTCTGAAGTGTCGAAAGGAAAAGCTGTTTTCGCAGCAGTATGAGCCGCTGGTTTTTGCCCTCCAACAGCTTCATAAGTGAAGGGGCTGAGGAATGCTGTTCTGTATGATAAAATACCAGCAGTATTTTCTCCTAATTACTCCCAGCTTAATGTGTTTCTCTGCTGCATCTGCTTCTGAGCCTACATTGGTTAACCGATGCGTTTTTTGTTTTCCTGCTCTTCTTCTGTGGTGGAGTATGTGCTGAGCTGCATACTAGCTGCACTTTGGATGACCTTGCTGCTGCTGAGATTTTGTCTTTATTAACCTGAACTGAAGGGTCAAGTACACATCTGGGATATTACTTTAGGAAAGAAACAACAAAGTAACCATCATAATAAAATCACAGTGTCACAGTGATGTTATAGTAATTAGCAGCAATCAGGGCTCATCAAGGCTATCTGGGTTCTGTCCTTTTAAAACTGGCATTTTGTGTTGCTGCAAATATAAACTATAAGTTTCTATGTTTCTCAGAGCAACAGTGATTCGTCTAATTGCTATTGATGCTAATCTGACTGTATTAGGCGTATCATGTTCTGGCTACACATTAATTGCTGCCTGTCAAAATATAATGTTTCTGTCATAATTTACATTTGTACTGTCTCAACAGTGTCACTTTAATTTTCTGTGCCACAAAAATCTTGACTTCTTCAGATGGAGTAAATGTTTCGTTGGAATAAATGAGTTAGTTTACAAGTCATCACATTCATTTGTCTTGTTTTTGATGACTTCCTTATCATTCAATCCCTTCAAAGGGGTTCATATATCGTTGACTCTAAACTTCCTCATACTGTGAAGAACATTTAAGGAGATACTATCTTTACTTAAGCTGGTTAATCAGGCTGGTGTAGATGTTTGGTTTTCCCCTTTGCCCGTTTTATGAAGAAACTTTGAAGAACCGCTTTCGTTTTGTTTCTGCAGCTCTGTAGATGGCCAAACCTGGAGCTATTAGAAGTCGAGAGATGTTTCAGGAAGCTGCAGACAATTTCCCTAAGTTGTGATAAACAATTTGCCTTGCAAGTAATGATTTGCTCGCCTTAAATTCTCATGTTTTTAATGTATTTATCTGTTCGTACATAATGCATCTTTGCCTTCAGAGACACACCACTAACTTCTGAGTCCCTTTTTATGCCGTCTTGATCTTCACACTTTTCCATTTATAGCCATGAAGATTATCAAACCTTTGCAGAAAAATTATAATGCACACCCGAGAGCTTAAAATACTTTAAAGTACAGATAGAATAGCTGCTGGTGTTGCCCATTCTGTGCTTTCTAAGATGTGCAGCAGAGATTTTACCACTGAGTTTAGGCTCTGATCAAAGCAGTGTGTGACCAGGCTTCTTATACTGCAAGGAAGAAGTGGGAATAAAGGGGGCTTGGCGACCCTGTCCTTGATTTTCTCTAACTTCACTAAGCTTTGGTTTGATTTGCCTTTTTCCTAGCTGCTAAGCACACCCTGCAGACAAACAATGACCTTGGTGAAGAATGCTGCTTTTAGACTTGGTGGCAGAGAATTGCTCCACATTCGTTCCGTTCCCCATCCTCAACAACTGGAGGGCTGGGAAAGTGCAAAGAGGATTGTTCTGTCTTCCACAGCTCATAAATGGACGTATTATCCATGTCTGCGTCTGCACAGAGGCGCTCAATGTGAAGCTGGGGAGTTTTAAGCCACTTTATTGCACATCTTGTTCCTCTGCCGTTCTTGTTTATCTGATAACACCCTCCTGTGACTCATTTGGTTTGGCCACTCTTTTTGATTTGTTTGGTAGAGGTGCAATCAATTTTCATCCTCACCTCCTTATTAGCCTCTTCAGGAGGCTAAATTTCAGAGCTAAACCTCAGCATAAGGCAGAATTATCTGTTTGTTTGCAGACATCCTGCTGCATATCTTAGGATTGTTTTATTGCTTTTTTTCTCTACCAGTTTTTTTATGTAATGAATGAAAGGTGAATGAAGTTTACTGCAGATTTTGCGATGAAATAAGAATTTATTGCTATCCTGTCGGAGAGTAAATCTTTCATCTTTGATGGCAACAAATCATTTTCTCCTTTTTTGTCAATCTCAGAAGCTGGCAGCTGTAGAGGACAGTAAAGCTTTTAAATTGTAATAAATTGCAGTCTGTGACGTCTCTTACGGTATTTATTTCTTATCTTTCCTGAATCCATCCTCAGTCACTGGGGCGCCGAATAAATTTAATGGCTCTGTCCTTCTGTGTCTTCATGATGCTGGTACATTTAACCTTCAAAACCCATCCACTGAGCTGAGGGTCGACCACATCTCTGTGGAAAGAAAGCACATTCAGGATGTTACACTGATTAGATCAGAAAACAAAGAAGCTAAAATAAAAAAAGTCCTAAAACAAATGCAAACAAAAATCACCTGAATCAGTTTATATTCTGTGTTTTATGTAGCTGTGTTGGTGCTGTGAAAGACTTCATATAGTAAGCTAAATGTTTGATGTGTTAATTTATTAATTTTAGCAGCATACATGGAGTTAAATAAAATGTAGCAATCTTTCAGTTTAATTTAATCATTATACAATGTTGTGAAAACATACTGTAAGTCTGTGTACATCCTATTTACATCATGACAGCAGGATATAAATGTAGTTTGATTTTGCTTATTTGTCACACAGGTGTCATAATCCGTAGGTAACTTTTAGTTTCATTTGTTTCTGTTTTGATATTTTCTTTATTGTCTTACTTAGATCTTGCCTTAATTCATTCCTCTGTTTGTTTACTTCTTGGTTTAAGCTTTTAGATTTTTGTTTCTTTTATTAGTATTTCTTGTAGTAATTGTTTATGTTAATATTTCGTTTTGTTACTTTTTGATAGTGTCGGGGTTTTTCCCTTCATTTAATTGTACTCTCTCTTCCTCCTGCTCTGCTTCTGTTCCTCCCCTCAGCGTGTTTCTCACCGCAGCGAAACACACTGTGGTGAAGAGGAATCAGGTTTTTTATCTCTTCATTCTTCTTCTGTTTTTGCTTTCCCTCCAGCTGTTCCTCATTCCCTTGATTACATTTGCTTATGTACTCTTTTGCTCCCCATTGTCTTTGTCGGATTCTTCCTCATGTTATTTCTTTGCTTTGCGCCACCAAGTCTTTTTAAAAGTGTATTTTTAAACTCTTTATTAAATTGGTTGTTATGAAACTTACGCCTTCCTTTCTGCATTTTGTCTGTCATACATTACAACAGAATAAGCACTAAATGAAGTTTTTAAATTATGTTTTAAGTAATCAAAGCTCTCATTTCTAACCTGGCCTTCTGTTAAAGTAATTTCACTTAGATTGATCACTTGATTCATTTAATTTCCCCTTAAACAAAAACTGGAGTCTTCCTCTGTGCCTTCAATCTATAATGCACAATCACTGTGAAGAAAACCTGTCTTTTTCTTTTTTTTTAAGCTAAATTTTATTAGTTATAGGGTCTTCAAGCGTTATTGATCAACCGCCTCTTAATTGGATTTAAATCCAGGCTTTGACTCCAAATCCTTCATTTTGAATTTCCTTGTTGCTGAAATCTGCTGCACAAGTAAATTTGACTTGACTGCTTTTTTTAAGTAGCTCGTTCAGAGGTACACTGTAAAATATTTGAGCTGCATTTAGTTGTGTTTACTCTCTTATATTCTTTAAGTCAAATAAATTTTGTGAGTTTTAGATTTTGAACCTAAATGTGAGTTTGCGAAAGATAAGCTTGGTATTACGTTGTGTTAACCTTTTTATTAATTTAGTCAAACCTCCAAGAGTTGAATAAACCAGAGTTTTTAGGTTAACACTTAAAAAACTGAGAGAAGAAAAAGACAGGAGTGGGAACTATTTCCCAGAATGCTTAGCGGCATGTTTATCCTGAGATGGAAGTGTGTTACATTGAACTGACTCTTGTGTTTTACTAAGACAAATGTTTATTTTTATGTCCTGTTCACACTAAATGTTTCTGAGCTGAATTCATTGTGATGTTTAATAAAATTCGTTATCAGATCAGAAATTTTGTTCATGCAATTTGAAACAAAAATTTACATTTTTCTAAAGTAAAATAAATAGCTATTTTAACTTGATATTGTGAATAGAAATAAAAGAGATTGTGGCTCTTTAACTCGGTGAGGGCAGTTTTTTTTTCTTCCATATTGTGAAATAATTATTTGGCTTTAATTCCAACATTAAGTTAAAACTTACAATTCAAAATTAATTAACTTAAAACACAATGTTTAGACAACTTGTATCTTATTAAATAAACTTCATGAACTTTAATTTCTGAGTTAATACCAATATGATCCTTGCCTGTGATTGGCTTAAATTGCATTTTCAAGGCAGCAGGTGGATTTTCATGTTCAAGTTAAACCACCTTCAGATGTTTTGCAGTGTAGACATCTTGGAATGTTTTGGAATATTTTTTGGCTGCTTAATACAAATGATTCCTTAGCTGAATATCAAAAACTGATAAACCTTCTGGATTTTCTGGTAGATAGCAGAAAACATAGTTTTATTAATTATCCTGGCCCCGAAGCAACCAGACATAACAGGACACATATCTGCTAGGAAGTTTCTATTTTGTCCTAAAAAAGTCAACTTCTAGATATACGTATTACATATGCCACTTGTTGTATGCATTTAATTGTTGATTGCCAATAATAAATGTTAAGTGGAAGAATGTGAAGTCACCAACTGTAACTGTGTGGAAACAGAGACTAAAGAAGGTGAATGATGGAAAAAGTGAAAATGGATCTTTTCAACTAGAAGTAGAACATGATTAAACTTTTTTTTAAAGTAGATTATAAAAAGTTTTGGAAATTCTCTGGTAATGTTCTGTTTTGAATTGTTTAAACTTAAATAAAGAGTTCCAAAATAAAAAGTAGTTACAACTTCTTAGGGTTGCTCAGCAAATGGCTTACACACATTTTACACCACTGGGAAGCTTGCTCCCCAGTAAGGGACTTACTTTTTAATTTCATTTATTAATTTCTAAAGAGCTTTAAAACATCCAAACAAGGAAACCAAAGTGCATAACAATAAAAGATTAAGAGCACTAAAAAGATCGCAGAACACACAACGCAAAATTTGAATGCTAAAAAGTAAAAGCCTTTTGGTGATGTCGCAAAGATCCAAAGGAAACTGATTTGGTTCTCGGTCATCCCAGCGTTCAAACGTAGCCATTGGAAAGTCCAATATAAGCTGAATGAAAAACCCACAGGACCTGCAAATACTTGTAAGTTCAGATAAATGTCAATAAATTCTAAAACAATCAGGAATTCATTGTAAAGAATATAAAATAACCTCCATGTTTAAGGACTTTTTGATTGTGGCATTTAGTTTATTATCTCTCAGGATGGAGATTGTAGGTTGTATGTTTCATGGTGAGATTGCTTTGGCTGCAACGAGGCAACGAAGCAGGATTGCCGCATGGCAGCAATGAATAAATTACTAGAACTTACTTGAAGTGCTGCCAGTCCAGTGTGGCTCTTATTGGTGTGACTCCAGTGTGACTATAAATTCTCTGATGACCAAGCAGCACAAGTGCAGGTTAAGTGCTGAAGGGACTTTATGAGATCAAAAATGCTGGGAGTTTGAGAGACATTCAGTAGAATCTCAATAGGACTCAAACCAAGATCTAGTAATTCCCTTTTATGGAACAGCAAATGGAACCTCTAATGCTCATTTTCTTTTGTCTAAATGCTTACAAAGAACTGAATAAATCGAGATGTACTGTTGCATATATTTTCAGTTATCGAAGGCTTAGGGATTCAGTGCTGACTAAGTTATTAGTAATATCTTCGTCTGCTTCTCGCTGAGTAGGAAAGGAAATGGGAGGGTGTTGTAGTAATCTACAATAATCGCTGGTTCCTCGGGGATATTGATCGGATTCTGAGGCTTCTGCATCTTTATTGTCCAGAAATAGATCATACAGATCAGCTATTCAAGTCGTCTATCTGACTCAGTGCTGCTGGTCCTGTAAAATTCAGGATGATTTCTAATAGATGTTGGATATAAACAACAATTTACTCAGTGATTACTGGGTTGCACTGGAAGTTCAGATTATCTTGTTGATATCATAATTAGAACTACTTCCTGAGATAGAAACACAAACTGAATTTTCTTTATTTTGATGCCAACCAAAGTCTTCCATTACTCTCAGTAAGTCAATTAACTTTCATAAAATGGCTTGTTATGTAACGTCACGACATCAGGTAGATTTACACCAGCAGGGTTACATTAAACTCTAAGTTAAAGGTTCGGCAGTTTTCCTTTGGTATTGTTTAAAGCAAAGGATAACTGGAGATGAATGGAAAGGAAAGGAAGGATTCAAAATGTAGAAGTAACTAGATTATTAAAAACTGAGGTGTGGTTTTGTACTGGGAGATATTTCCCAAAAATTAATTATTTTGTTATCCATCTATCTCTATCTTTAGACTGCTTTTTTTGTTTGGTGCCATATTTGTGTTCTTTTGTATCTGTTTATGTTTTTTTTCTGATTTTGTGACTTTTCATTCTTCGATTGAGCTGCACAATATATAAAATCGCAATCATCATCACAATTATCAATACCCATTATATCAGAGCTGGACAATAAATCAATAACAAACAATATCGTAAAAGGCATGTGATCAATATCAATAGAAAATATGTCCGATAGAATATTCAAATGTTCAATCCAGAACTGCATAGCATTCTGGGGGATGTAGGCAGAGGAAAGCCTTCAGCTGCTTTACCTCTCACCACCCTAAGTTAGGTTGATGGCATCAACTAAGTCTTCTCAACATGTGTTTTTTAAAGTATCCTGCAACCAAATCTTTTATTCAGTGAGAAATGTCCTGTACTGCGGTGACTCTTAGGGCTGTTCAGTACAACATAGAAAGACCGCTTTCATGTATTAACATTGCTTAGGAGTCTAATCCATGTTCTTTTGTTTTCTGTTCTTCTGAAAAGCCTTCTTCCACACTAGCGGTTGTTCCCAGCTCTACAATGACGTCTCTGTGCTCCACAAAGGCCTCTATTCATTACTTTATATTTATCAGCAGCACTCGGCCATTCATAATTCCCAATCCTCCTGCTTGACAATGTTCAATTCAGCTGGTTAGATAAGCAGTGAAATAGTACTTTGCACTAATGGGGCATGGAAAGGTCTGCCTTTCACCTTGGTTACCTGAATGAAAGGCACACAACTTTATTTTCCTCATTTAACCTCGGCGTGATAATGCGGCCGAGGTAACACTGAGATATACCAGCTGACCCTGAATGATCCACCAATTAGCCCACTTGGCAGGAGGAAAGACACAGTGGGAAATAAAGGAGGGAGATTTATTGAGTCTGAGTGAGGAGAGCAGAGAAAAGTGATGAAAAAGAGAGAAATAAGATGGTATAGGGGAAAGTGAAACATCAACTATTCTGCTGTGTGAGCGTTATAACTCCTCTCCCCCTACATTGTCTCACCATGTCCTCTTCCTGGCGCTCAGCCATGGGTGCCTCCAGTGTCACATACAGTCATTGGTATTTTGAAGCCAAGGACAGGTCCCTATTATCCTCCTTGCCACCGATAATGAGGAAACCAGAGTCCTGACATCCACGAAGGTTGACATCTTTGTCCCATTTGTCACAGGGGTGGAACAGATACCTTTGTCTTCCTACCAGAGAAAGAAAATCCTTATCTAAACTAAAGGATGTGTTATTATAGAAAAGGTAGTTTTACAGATTTTTCTGGCCATTTGGCTATTGTTTAACTTTTCACAAGATTGGAAGATATAAAGATTCAGTGATGTGGAGGCTGTCCCGTCCCACTCCCGGTAAAATGACTCCTGCTCCTGCATGGCTCCCATTTCCTTCTTCATTTAGCCTTTAGACAAAGCACTTAACTTTTATTTGATCTTCTCCCCATTAGGGCTAGACAATAAATCAGTAACAATATATATTAATATAATACATCTGATAGGATATTCAATATTACACATAGGATATTCACTGAGCTCTGATCAAGAACCCCACAGCATTCTGGGAGATGTAGGGAGAGGAAAGGCTTTAGAGAGAGTGAGCTTAAGCAAGGTTGGTGGCATCAACTAACTCACTCACTCTTTGGTTACCTAGCAACTCACTCGTTCTTTGGTTACCTAGCGACTTGTTGAGTAACTTGCACAGCAGCAGTTTAATGTTTCATCACTGTATCTGATAACTGCTTAAAAAACAACAACAATGGTGTGGAGTGAAAACTGGCTACAAGAGAAAAGGTCAGTTTGGCAGTATTTCAGATATTTAAAACAAAAAACAATATCATTGATATCGACAGATATGAAACACTTATATGATGTTTTTCAGCAATATCGTCCAGCCTAGACACCCATTTTAGATTTCTTTGTTTTCTGCAGTTTTGTTTGAAAAGATGTGGCAACAGGAATAGTTCATCCGTGGTTATAGAGGCATTTACTACAATAATCAAAACAAAAAACTTTCACTAAAAAAGGCACTAAACACCACATCCACTGTGGGCTTCTGGGACATGCAGTACTTTTGACTTTAGTGAGTCTCTAAGAAAAAAGACACAATCTTTTATCTACTGAAAGTATCAAGGGAAATGTAGTTAAATTGCAAGAATTGGCAATTATTCCTTTAGACTTTAAACACAGCCCCTTTAATAATCGTGGGAAGATTACAGAAAAAAACTACAAAAGTATATCAATAAAACTCAGTGCCAGCAGTTGAACACATGCCAAAGAAAAACATATTTATTCTTTTGTCTTCACTTTCTTTGGAAAAAGCCAGAGAAGGAATGAGGAAAGCCACAGGAGGAAGTCATTAACATAACTCCTTACTTTGCCACACAACTGGCTCTACAAACAAGTATGACTACCAAAGAGATTTAGCAAGAAAATTTTCCTTTAATCTACTCTCAAAATTCTAATTCTTAGTTTGCAGCATGAATTAAAACAGAAAACCTTCTCTAGTATATCAACAAACTGCTTTTTTAAAATCAAACTTTTTCTGAATTTAAATAAAATTACATAGATTGTTTAATTGATAGCTGTTAGCTGTTTGTCCCATCAGAGACAGCTGTTCATACTAAGCCTTAGCTGTTACCTTGCATTAGATGTTCTGCCCACCATAACATGCTTTATTTTGCAGTTGTCTTTCTTCTTTATGTTACTACAAACCACAGATCAATGCTCTTTGACGCTAATAGTAAACACTTAATGGACTTGATTAAGCTTTTCCCTATAGTGCAGTGATTACTCAAAACTTGAATCAGCTGTCAAACTAAATCCTGTGTGTTATTTTTCAAAGAATGGGCAACATATTTTATTTTAAGTCTTTTAATCCTTAGAAAAAAATCGGAATCATTCAATATTGGAATCAGTAGGTCAGATCTCCAAGAGAAAAGCCTGATCGGTGCATCAATGCTCTTCAGTGAAGTGAAACTGTAAAAAGTTCAGCTCACTGGAACAACTGAGTGTTTTAGACCAGGTTTATTTGTAATATCAGTATCAAGCATTCCCGCTCTTCTCCGTCTCGCTGGAAGGCTGCATCCAGATAAGCTCTCAAGTGCAATGATGACAAATACCTCTTGAGACATCCTGACTGTGAAGGCTGCAGAGCTGAGACAGACATTAAAGAAATACAGAGAGAGAGCGAGAGACGGATAGATCTGGCCTGGAGGGAGCAAAGAGAGGATTTGGAGGAAAGAAAGAGGCAGGAATGATGCTGGGAAAAACAAGCTAAGAAGAAAGAGAGGAACATGTAGAGGGAAAAGAAAGAGAGGAGAGGCAAAAGAATCTTCACTCATTTATTGACAGCTGCTAGTAAAAACGCAGCGTTCAATCTGTTGTGGTAAGATTATTTCTGTAAATGTTTGCCGACTATGCAGTCAGGTTGCAGTGCAGGAAAATAGAGAAAATGTTGCAGCATAGAATAAAGTGAGTCAGAGTTTTATTGAGAACAACAGGAGGGAGAAAAAGGTGAACTGACGTTACGTTTTTCTCTAAGATTTTTCTGGTCTATTCACTCTTCATTTACAAGTTGGTTTGAGCCACTGTAGCATTCCCATTATCTTACTTTTATATTTGACCAGAATGAAAAAACCGCCATTGAAATTAAAAATCTACTTTTCAAGGGAGTCCTGGACAATGCTAAGCTATTCTAAGCTTGAGCAAAAATACTACAGTACCTCAGTGTTTACACAAAGTTACAAACATGATCTAATTGTTTTAATTCTACAAAAGACAATTACTTCAACTGTTGATAAAATAACTCATCTGAGGTTACAGATAGAGTAATATCATTTATACCATCTATACATTTATATCTGCACCCACTGAGCCACCCTGTGTTCCCATGACTTTATCCACCATAAAATATATTTTTTTTATTTGTCATTGTGTTTCCACAACACAATAAAATTGTTTTGGTACCATAACAGATAAATAAATAATAAAGCATATAAATTTTATTACTAAAGTCTCAATCAGTGCTTAAGAAAACACTTATAAAAACAGGTCCAGTTGGAGAAATGTTACCACACAGGATGATGCTGTCTCTACCATTTCCAATGATAGTATGACTAATTTACTTATGTAAAGAAATAAGCCCTTTTATTTGATAAAAATACATTTTAATATATTTTGTTTTGAAAAGGTTGGAGTAAATAAAATTTGTTTTTGCACATTGACTAGAATTACCAGCATTTCTGCAAAAGTGTTTTTCACTAAAACACTTTAAGATGTGCATATTTAGAAGAATTAAACTTTACCTGCAGAGTGAAAACTGATTGTAATGACACTAATGAATATTAAAACTTGAGTCAGGACGTCAGTGGAGCATAAAGACCCTCCTAGTTATCAACACAGCTCACTGCAGACATTAAAAAGCATCATTAACTCATTGTTAATGTGACCTTCATTTCTGCGCTAAGGCGACGTACACTCGATTGATCTGGTATTTTAGATCACAGCCTGTCACACACACATAAACATCCCAGAAAAATGCTTTATAGAGCAGCTTAGATCACAGACAGACTTCCTGTGTGATGCTCCTGCCTGGCTGCAGTCTGATAAGCATTAGCCCTGGAACCATCATCTTGCTGTGAAGGCCGTGAGTAATACAGGCTTGATCTGTTTCCACCGCCGGTCCTCATGTAAGCCACTCCGCAGCGACCTGGATTCTGTTGCACGGCTAAAGACACTTTTAAACATTTTTTTCTCAAATAAATATGTCAATGACTAGTCGATCAAAACATACATTTTTGTAAAACTTATAAAGTGTTTATCATGTGTCTAGTTGATATTAAGAATGACCCATGTCATCATTCATGGCTTTAACAGTAGTTATCTACATTGTTTTCACCAATGAACCTTTTAGTCATGTTTCTGGTCTGGAAAAGGAAGCTGGAGTTCCCTGAAACAAACTACTAACCAAGAAATGCACAGGAACATGCATTGCAGATCCAAAAATCAAAAGATAATCTTACATGTTTGGCTTACTGAAACACTTAGCTTCTTATTTATTTTTTTTTACTGTCAAGAATTTTACAGAAGAATTTTAGTCTTTCTTCAGCAAGAAGCAGGATGTGTCACTCTTTCTTAGAAAATACATGCAATATTTTGCAAATGTTAATGAATGATTGATCCAAAGTCTGTTTCTGAGTGAAATATTACAATGAGGACAAAAAAAAAAAACATCGCTAAATTTATTGAATCTACTTTGCCTTGCCTCTTACATTCTATTTTAATTGGAATAAAATTCCTATTGGAAATCTTCAAAAAATACATAAGAACTACGTAAAGCATTAACCTACATCAATCATTGTGCTAAAATATTGTCTGCATCCACACAGAATCATTCCAAGTGTAGCAATTGCCCCTACATCACATTTTAAACAAATCTCGGCTAAATAGTATTCTCTTGACAGAATTTCAAGGAGGTTAAGGCCAGAACTTTGACTGGTTGAAAGAAAATTGTGGATTTCTTTCTTTTTTCCTCATTTTGTTGTAGATCTCCTACTTAGATTTGTAATCATTGTCTTTTTGGCTGACCTATTTTCTGCCAAGCCTCCGCCGTCAGACCGATGGCTTCATGGTTGACTGTGAATATTTTTTTGGAAAACTCAATTACTGGTGTGGCTGCATAAACACAAAATGATATCTTGTAAATTATATTACAAGACTACATTCATACGAGAAGAAAGTCATAATATTTCGACTTTATTCTCATATCATTTTGACTTTATTCTCATAATATCATGATGTTATTTCATTTTTTTTCATTTTCTTACTGTGGCCCTAGTACTCCTTCATAGTAATCACTTGTTATTCTGTAAAAATTGCATTACCTCAATGCAATTGAGGTATTGCAATTACCTCAGTTAGAGTCGATACAGATCTATACCCACCATGGAGGTCAATGCTCTCTGACTTCTATGCACTGATTGACAGCAGCCTTTATTTGGGATCTTAGTTTTAGTTTATGCAAACACAGACACAAATCTGCATCATGCCTTAAATGTCCAATCTATCCTGGGTAATACCACACCGAGCAGCAAATCCATAAAAGCATGCAAAGTGTCTGAGCCGCTCTCTGCTGGGATTCAGAAATTGAAGCCTTGCAGAAGTGTTGAGGCCTATTCACCGGCTGCTCCTGGAGTGTGTTTGTGTGAGCTGCTCTCTGCGGTGAATACAGGACTCATTAGAATGGCTGTCATGTCACAGCAGAGCCTGCAGCATTTCATCTAAATCACAGCTGAGTGACCAGTTATGTTTCTGCTCTGGGAAAACCATTCAGGATGGAAAAGCAGAAAACGAAAACAACCCACCTCACTATGCTTCCCATCTATTTTTTGCCAGTCAGAAATAGATGTGAAATGTTGTAAAGATGGGGAACAATGGAATTTAAACTTACAATGAAAAAGGTTTTTACAGATTTCTTCCTTTTGCTTTTGTTTCAGCCAAAAGTAACCTGAGCAAATGCGAAAATCAGTTTTCAAAAACCTCCTGTCCACAAAATATCTTGCAAAGATTTTGCAATTGGTAAAAGTGAGATGGAGTCATCTGTCCAGATGAAATGGTAACAACCAGTTTAAGGGAGGTTCTTTTAAAAAGCCAAACAATGCATTGAAAGTAATATTTTGCTAATTTCTTTCATAAACAAAACTAAGCTTTAAAATTTGTGTCAAAAAATATATTTGGTTAAAAGGCTATGAAACTGCCCTGCATCACAGTTATTCCTACTTAATAAATAACCTCAGCTTTGCTCATTTTCAGTTCATCAACATTTATTATTTCTTAAGACTTTTTATCTCTACCAGGAGCATCAATCATAGCTAAAGAAGAAATTAAGTTTAATTTTCTGTCCTAATGCTATAATTCTCTATCTAGCTCTGATTTAGCTTCCAAAATCGCTTTAGAAAGTGTTTAAAATGCAAATTACTTCCCTATATTAGTTTGTCTCGCTGTAAAAACTTGAACTCTGGTTGAATACAGATGAAAATGAGGTTGAAGATTATTTCCAGGGCAGAAAATCAAACAGTAAATCATAAAGGGATAGAACTGGGATTAAGACAGCAGACCTAATTTCCCTGAAATAAACCATAGTTCACTGGCAGAAGCCCCATGACGGGTTTGTTCTTTGCAGCCGCATCACGTTGCACATGTTTTGCATGGTCACAATGCAAATATAAGTGTTGCTAGAACTGTGTGTTGTGTTTCCTCTGAAGCCTCCCACTTCTTGGAAGGGGAGGGACAGATTTTTGTGACAGGTGTTTCCTGAGAGCCACAGCATCATTCTGACAGCAGTGATATCCTGCTAATATTTATATCTCTCATGGCCTTGACCTTTTTGTGTTGTGTGCACATCAACAGTATAAACTATTACTACAGTGACAAAGAGGCAGAAACCTTATTAAATTATTACAAACCTGTTGGATTTCAGTTTAGTCTGGATACTTTAAATAAACCAAAATAAACAAGTAGTATATCATTATAATTTGGGGGCTGTGATGTTAAGCAGCTCTCAGTGTGATCTTTGGAAACAGACCAATGTTTTGGCTCATCTTAGAGCCTATGTCTCAGTTTTTTCTTTTTGAGCTGTTGAGGGATGGAAATTTACTCCAGGCTGCTGTCATTATTGTTCAGGAGTCAGGAAGCAGTTTTTACAAACTGTCCGCTGACAGCTGAGCACAGCGTGGCTCCACTGTGCTCACAGATCTGTTTGAAACTGTTTGCACTGGTGCATCAGTGTAAATGTGAACTTTGGAGGAGATGTCAGAGTGAAGAAAGAACTTTAAATACATTTCCAGTGAAGAGTTACCGTATCCAAGTCAAAGAAATGTCAGCTGAGTGAGTTAACTTGTTGGGTTGCATCATAGTAAAGATATTAAAGTTTGTTTTTGGCCAAATAAAAGTCAGTTTAAAATTAATTGCAAAAGTATTCATACACTCTGAGATTTTTCCATTGCTTGTCAGGTTACAGCCACAAGAGTGTATTTTATGTAATAAATTTACACCAGATAATGCAGAATTGTGAAACTGGAGCAAAATTTTTCCTGCTTATTTTAACAAATAAAATCTTTAAAATATGTTTTGCCCATTCTACTCTGCAAAATAGCTCAACTTCAGTCAGATTGGACATAAAGCATCAGTAAACATCTATTTTTAGTTCTGACCTCAGGATGTCTTGGATTTAGGTCTGGACTTTGACTGGTCCAGGACTATTATTTGATTAGAATCATATTATTGTAGCTCTGGCTATATGTTAAAGGAGACTGGTCTGCTGGAAGACAAACCTTCAACCTGTGTCCAAGTCTTTTAGATGGTTACCTTGCATTTAACTTTTAAAAAAAAAAAAAAAAGACTGCAAATACATACATATTGTTCTTTGTCGTCTTTTATTTTCTCTAAATTTTATATGTTTGTACAGTTTGTATGTATGCTGTGAGTGCTTAAAAACCAAAATCATATTCCTTGTTGAGCATACAACCTCTCAGAACATCTGGATTTATACTGAGATTAAATCAGTGGAAAAACAATTACTTATTATGTTATATTTGAAGGTAATTTTATTTAAGGGTATCATAGGAAATGAGGGGGGTGAAAACAGATTTGTATCATTTTCATTCTATTTCACAAAAGTACTTTGCTTTTGTCTAGCAAATAAAATCCCAATGAAATACATTTGGGAACATTTTCCCAAATGTGAAAACATTCAAGGGGTGTGGATACTTTTGCAAGGTTCTGTACAAATGAACTGAATGTATGGTTTTGTTATAATTAGTAAAAATATAAACCATCAAATCTTTCTCCAAACCTCAAAATGTAATTCATTATTCAGATTTTTTAGACAAATTTCCTGGAGGCTCAGGGCATAAAACAGCCCTGACAAATCACAGCAGTTGGTCTCTTTGATCGAGCTGAATCTATTTGTGGGGGTGTGTTTGTGTGTGTGTGTACTTGTTATTGTTGCCTATTTAGGACATTTTCTGGGATATTTACCAACCTTCTGAAGACCAGTCGGTCTTATGGGGAAAAAAAGAACGTGGTCGTGATGTGGCAGATACCCATTTCTAGGGTCAGGGGTTGGAGTTAGAGGAATGGTGAGGTTAAGGTCAGACTTAGGCAGAAATGCCATTAGTGAAATGAATGGATGTCTATACAAAGTCCTCACATGGGTAGTATTAAAATGTGTGCGCGCAACAGTTCAAACAGTGCAGACAATTTACAGCCTGTGGTCCTGGCAGGCCAGGATTATTTCTGTCAGTGTCGTGTTGTGAAGCAAAGCAGTGTGACATTTAAATCTGTCCTGATGAGAAGGATGGTTTTATTTGTGTTTATGTGTCTCTTTGTCTCAGTGTGCTGGAAGTTTTTTTACAAGCTTTTGGGAAAAAAAAGTTTCAAATGTCAGTGATCTGTACACATGTTGACTTTGAAATGGTGACTGTCTCCTTCTTTTGCCCCCTTCCCTCCACTCTGTCTCTTTTTGTCTTCCAGATAAGTTGTTTGGGAAGCGTCTGCTGCAGGCTGGGAGACACATCCTGTCTCACAAGTCTTGGATGAAAACGGTGCCCACGGAGAACTGTGATGTCCTCATGACGTTTGCAGGTCAGACGCTTAAAGACGCCCACACAAATGTCACAACGTCTAAAGTTTGGGTTTTTAAAAAAGGCAACAATAAAAACATTTATATACTTAAAAAAAAAGATCAGGTTTTCCCCAAGGAGTGACCTGCTGATTTTGAACTCTATCATTTTTAAATTCAGCTGCTAAATGTAATAATTGACTAAAAAAAATTGTTTCAGCATTTCTGAAAATAATGGATTGCTTCACTAAACTTTATCTGAAGTTTTCTAAACTCAAAATAAACGTATCAGGGTAAACAAAGGAAAGTGTAAGGAAAATGTAAACTAATAATCAATATTCTCATCACATTTTCAGGAACTTTATCACAATGGAATATTTTCCTGCTCCCTTTTCTGCTTTCATCTTTTTCTGTGTAACCCTAACTTGCTGTTTTTTTATAATTACTTTATCAACTTTAACAAGTTAAAAATGATAATATAATTGTAATCTACCTTCAAATTAAGACATTTATATTTAGTCATATTGCTGAGATGAGATTAATAGTCAGGGGTTTACAGGAACAAATTTGCTTCCCAGTAAAAGCTTTTTAATTAATTTTATGTTCATGATCAAACAATATATATCCAATATATATATATATATTGGAAGCTGACTTATTGAGCCTAGAAAATGATTACTACAGGATAAATTCCTGTAGTTTGTTCAGTATTCTCAGCAGACAAAGGAGTAAATGTTAACTGTGGATGAATAATGTTGAGCTTGCTTGTTTATGCATGAAAAATTCATTTGTGTTTCTTTTTTTGACGCAGACACTACAGATGACCACACGTTGCTATGGCTACTAAACCACATCCGGCTAGGAATCCCAGAGCTCATCATCCAAATCCGGCATCATAAGCACACCAGAGTCTACGCATTCTTCATCACTGCTACGTATGAAAAGTAAGAAACCTGCCAGGAACAGAGCTTTGGAGGTCTTAGTTTGAAATAGTATTTTTTAAAGCATTTATTGTAGCTTTTATTTCTTGAATTATTAGTCAATGATGTTATAAATATCATTAAACTAAAAACATGTTAGAGGTGTTTAATTTTTCTGCATTTTATTGACTCTTTACATCTCATATTATGGATCCTTGACTGTAACAAAAGACAACTTAGTTTTGTTTTCTGTGCATTCGCATTTGTGGATTTCTTTGAAAGTTTTAAGTTAAAATGTTTCCTTTCCGAGCAGAATGATAATGCAAACTTTCTGTAGATGTTATCAGATTGACTGCTCCAACCTTGTGCTCTAAAGGCTGTTCAGCTGTGACTATGAATTAATCATTAATTCACATTCTGCAGAACTTACACAAGAAACTACCTATCTAACTTTCCTCCATAACAAAATTAATATCAAACAAAACTATGCACAAATGGCTTATGAATAATGCTACATATGACGTCTGTCTGCAGAAGCTCTAGATGCAGTTATTGTAGATGATTGCTGAAACTTCCTTTTCAATGGCTTCACACTGAGCTGCTGCTACAGTTGGCACAGCAGTGTTTAGAGTTTCATTAGTGAAACTGCCAAGATGTTTGGTGCATTCAACTGTTTCTGGCTGCAGCTTTAATTCAAGTCCTGTAAAGTGGTTTGAACTGTATTTACACTGATTGTGCTTCATACTGCAGAGTCTCATTTTTCCTGTTTCCAGGAAAGTGGTGGAAGAATCCTGAGTCAGTTTTATCTAGGCTTTATTTGTTTAGATGGCAGCTCTTTGAGGCCTCTCCTCTCTTGATAGCTGAGGGTTTTACTTTAAAAATAACCTAAGAGTGGAAAACTGCCTTGGTTGAGGATTATGCTGACATATGCTTTGAGTGGGGTTAAACTGTGGCAGGAGCTGCATCTTCTGATTGGTTCAGTGTTTGCACGCCAACAGAATAACGACCCTGTTTCAGGTTTTAGCGGTCAACAGAGATTTGCAGCAAAAAGAAGCTACTGGTTTATTAACCAGTCTTGCTTTTAAATTTAACTAATGTACTCCTCAAGGAAATGGGTCAGAAGGTTAAACATCCTGCAAAGGTCATTTTACTTTTTAAATAGCAACACTGAGGAACAGCCAAAGATCCAAATACAGACTGTTGATGTATGGATGGATGAATAGTTATATAGACGGTTGGATGATGGATGGATTGATATTTTGATAGTTGGATGGATGGATGGATGGTATAGAGGTATCAATAATATTGAACAATGTCAGGATTTAAATTGTTGCTAATGTTGCTCTTCAGGGTTTTTATTATTTTACGTTTTACAAAATAATCCTTTAATTGAAAACATTAACATTAATTTAAAACACGTCTTCTTCCTCCTTCTCTGTGACTTCTCACTACAGAAAAATCCTGTTCCCCTTCCCTGACACAGCATTTATTACCCATTCCTTTGCTCTGACTGTGCATTTTACAGCATGCTGTCCAGTTCTGCTGAGATTTATTACTACACATTTTATGTCTGATAGGCATTTGTTAAATTAGCATACGCTTTAGCAGCAACGGCCTCCTCAGCAGAGTTCTGCTCCTTTACAAGGTTACCTTTGTGCACAATTTTCCTTTAACTCAATCCAGGTCTATCTGCACCAGAGGACAGAGGGTAAAATGTCTAATTGAAATGATAAGAGAGCATCTAATTTAGTTTCCTGGCTATAGCTGGTGCTTTAAGTTCTGAATGAACCTTAAAGTGTACTAAACATTTAGTTTAAGTAGATAGAGCCATTTTATTGCGATGGATAAGCTAAGTTCGCAGCATTCTGCAGTGATACAGCAGCTTGCACCTTACATTTTCATTGCCATCCGTCATGGCGCTGTCTGTACTTTATTGTACCGCCCCTGCAACTACATGCAGTTGCATGATAGATGGATGTTACAAGCCCACCTAAGCTGTACTCCCACTTGCTTGCATAAAGAATAAATATATATATACAGAGGAGAGCAATGGAAGCTGAAAACCTCCAGGGGAAAAGAGGGAGAGTCATGATTTATTAGCAGTGCAATTTCATCTCAACGCCTTTAGGAAGGACATAAAGAAGGGATGCAAGAGGTATGGAAAGCAAACAAGAGGTTAAGACTCTGATAGAAGTTTGAAAACTCGACTGAGGAAAGCAGATAGAAAATGTGCATGAATAGAAAAAAATGAGGAGCTGTGGCTTAGATCAAGGGGTTTAGAGAAAGAAGTAATCTCTGTTGGTTTTGCATTGTCCCTATTGTCACTGTTTCCACTTGACTTATTGAAAGGATTTAATAATATAACTAAAATTTACATATAAATCTGAATGAATACAGGAGTGTGCAAAACCATTACTCATGTTTGATGACAACAGAATTCAGTCATCTCAATTATTTTGCTTTGACTGTCCCACTAGAGAGAAACTACAACACCACGACATGCAGAATCTGCCAGAACAAGGATAATCTCTGCAGAAGATCTTGTCTAAAGATCTTCTAGGTTGAATAAAGAATGCAGTTTTCTGTCATTTTTAATCTCTGTTTAACTGTGGTGAGATTATGATGGCTTGTTACCAGAGAGCCTACATATCTGGTCCTTACCAAGTATTTTTGGTCTAATTTCTAGTGCAAATATATTAGTACACTTGAAATAAGACAGAACAAGCTTACAAATAACATTTCAAAGAGCTATACGTGCTTGTTTTAAGTCGGTAATTCCTTAATATCAATTTAAAAAGTGCTGGTTTTTCTGGCATGATAAGAATTTTGATTTATTGTTGTCACTATACATTTCAAAGTAAAACAAAATCTGACTAAAATGTTATTTTTATTATTTTCTCCCATTTTCCCATGAGAGCATAAAAAATCAACAAATTCAAAAATAAAGTTTAAATAAAGTCTCCATGTGTAGATTAGTGATACAAATCACATTTCTTTAAATAAGTGGCGTCCTGAAGAAGTTTACTTTAAGTAGGAATGTTTTTCAAGAACAGTATTTATGCTTGTGGAGTTATGAATGTACCTAAAAAAGAAGTAATTAATTCTAATTGTTATTGCTTTCACAATAATACTACAATATAAAGTGATAAAATCCTAAGTCCATATTGCCCATATTGTTCAGGATGATATTTGATGTTATGGATGGAGTCTTAGTGTAACATGTAAGGCAGGGGTGTCAAACTCCAGTCCTCGAGGGCCGCTGTCCTGCAGTTTTTAGATGTGCCACAGGTACAAAACACTGGAATGAAATGGCTTAATTACCTCCTCCTTGTGTAGATCAGTTCTCCAGAGCCTTGCTAATGACTAATTATTATATTCAGGTGTGGTGCAGCAGAGGCACATCTAAAAGTTGCAGGACAGCGGCCCTTGAGGACTGGAGTTTGACACCTGTGATGTAAGGGGTTCTTGGTGAAAAATAATAAATTTTTAACAGCATTTTGTTGGTCAAATTTGACCTAAAATAGCTGAAATTGTTTTTTTCTGAAAGGAAGGAAACACTCCTGCTTTGCTATTACTATGAGATCACTCGTAGTACTGCTCCCTCCGCCTACATGTTTTGTTGCAGCAGAATGCAAAATCTCGAGGGTCATTTCAGTGTGTGAGTTCTGGGATGTGCAGGCAATCAGTAACAAAAGGAGATTTAACCAGAGCAGATTGAGATGAAAATGACGAGTCACAGATCTGAAACAAAAAGTGAGGGAATAAAACTGCATTCATGTTGTTGCAGTTTGCTGCGAGGTGCAGAGGAGATGGGCCTGAGGAAAGGGGTGAAGCCGGAGTTTGGTGGAGGAGCACGGAGCTTCTCCTGCGAAGAGGACTACATCTACGAGAACATTGAGAGTGAGCTGTGCTTCTTCACCTCACAGGTCAGTCTGCAACCCTCTCTCTTTCTCTCTCTCTCACTCGTTTTCACACACACACACACAGACACCCCTACACACCAATGTTACCAACAAGGTTCTATCAATCTAACCTGCCAAGAGGGGACTTCTGTTTCTGTTTTTTGAAAAAGCAAAAACCCAATATAAAATTAACTTTTAAGTTCTGTTATGCACATGTGTGAAGGGAGTTCATGCATTCATGTGTGTCTCTCTTGTTGCAGGAAAGACAAACCGTCATCAAATACTGGCTGGACAATCTACGTGCCAAGCATGGCGAGGTTCTTCATAATATCAGCTTCCTGGAGGGCCAGCCAATCAGTAAGCTGAAGCTGTTAGTGGGTTTAGGGTTATTTGATTGTTTTATTTCTTTGGTTTGTGTTTGTTGCTGTCTCTAACGGTCTGTAACCGCCTCTCTGCAGTCCCAGAGCTGAGAGCCAGAGGAGTGATCCAGCAGGTGTTTCCTCTCCATGAGCAGAGGATCCTCAACCATCTGATGAAGTCCTGGGTCCAGGCGGTCTGCGAGAAGCAGCCGCTAGGTCAGCAGGTCCACATATCCAACCATACATACAAACATCCATCCATCCATCAATCCAACCAACCATAAATCCATACATACAAACATACATCCGTCCAACCATACATCCTTTTATCCATTTTTTGTCCATCTGTTCATCCATCCATCCATGGATGTATGCAATTATCCATTTATCTATCCATCCCTCCGTCCTTCCGTCTGTCCTTCCATCCGTCTATCTCCGTCCGTCCGTAGATTCATAGAATTATTCATTCATCCATCCAGGTATCTAAATAAATATTCCTCCATCCGTCCATCCAACATTCACTCCATGAAAATGACTTTTGCTTAAAATCTTTAAATTAAAGCATTCAGAATAAAAAAATTATGAACCTTTAAGTTCATTTTTCAGCTTGTTCTTTTTATATTATTTACAGACGACATCTGTGACTACTTTGGGGTGAAGATAGCGATGTATTTCGCCTGGCTGGGTTTCTACACCACCTCCATGTTGTATCCTGCTGTGATCGGCTTTGTGCTGTGGATGCTCACAGAGTCGGATCAGGTGAGAACACAACATTTGGTGGCTTGAATTATTAACGGGAAGACACCGCCGCTTGCTTGCTGCCACAAACACGCGCCTGTTTGTGCATCCCAGACGAGCCGTGACATCTGCTGCGTGGTGTTTGCGCTGTTCAACGTGGTGTGGGCCACCCTGTTCCTGGAGCGGTGGAAGAGGAGGGGAGCCGAGCTGGCGTACAAATGGGGAACGCTGGACACGCCCTCCAAATCACTGGAGGAGCCGCGGCCTCAGTTTCGGGTGAGAGGAACTGGATTTTATTCCTCCCCGTTTCCATAGGGACTCCCTGCTGTTTTGAGTTGTTTAATGCTCTCTGTGTGCAGGGAGTGAAGCGCTCCAGCCCCGTAACGGGATGTGAGGAGTTTTACTACCCGCCGTGGCGCAGGCGTGTGTTCAGGTGGCTGGTCAGCCTGCCCATCTGTATCCTGTGCCTCTGCTTTGTCTTCCTCGTCATGCTCATCTGCTTTGAGCTGCAGGTCAGGTTTTCTTTACTTTCTTGCTATTTTAAATTCAGTAGCTGCGTGCTAAGAATTTAAAATGTTTGGTAAGCTGTAGCTTTGTAGCTGAATTTGAAGATTGATGTTGTAGTTCAGCAGTGGATGAAGTGTCAAATGTGCCAATGTTTTAGATATAAATTAAGGATTAACTAAAAATGTGGGAAAAGGAGAAAATAATTTACCTATAGCTATTTAAATATTTAATTAATCTCATAATTAACAGTGATGTTTATTAAATAAAATTATAAGTTGATATCGTTAAACTAATACTTTATTATTTCATGGCCAATTTCCCCTTCCGATAATTTATATTGTCGCTCTGGCTTATAAAATAATCTAAAATCTGACTGTTTAACCTGCAAAATACAAGAACAGCTCAATGAATTGTAATGTGAATGAATGAATCCAGTGCAAAACATGATACATTATATAGTTCACACACATAATTATAATTATGACAATGTTTCTCTAGTAAAACTAATTTTTTATTGATTGTTATATTTAGATTTTCTGAGAAACTGGGTTTTGGTTTATCATAAGCTGTATCTCATCAAATGCAAAATTAATAATTGCTGGAATTACAGGACTATTTGTAGTGAATCTGTATGAATTTCACTTTTTTAAATTAAATAAAATTAATTTATTGATATTATAATTTTTTGTGATGCATTTGTACATGTACCTCAAATCATCTTGACTGAAACTAAACTAGCCCTACCCTCTAACTTTGATAGCTTAGACTGAGAGGTGAAATGGATGAATGATTTAAAATAATTAAAATAATAAAAACTGTGTAAAAATCAAACTTTTGTTTCAAAAAAGATAAATATATTATTATTGACACATATGTTTAGTTATTTATCAAACAATTATGTCTTTTGTTGCAGGAGTTTGTGATGGGGATCAAGGAAATGCCACGGCTGGCTCGCTTTATCCCTACAATCATGCTTGCTATCACTGTGAGTGCATGTGACGAGGTGTACAGGAAAATCGCCTGCTGGCTCAACGACATGGGTGAGAGTCCAGCTTCTGGTCAACACAATACAATTAGCTCTATTGATGTTTAACACATTCTGCTCCTCCATTCTGTAGAAAACTACAGACTCCAGAGTGCCTATGAGAAAAATCTCATCATCAAAATGGTTCTTGTGAGTAAATTATCTGTCTAATTTTTCCATGTAGTATTTAATCAGTTGTTCTCACCTTTCTTTTGTTTTTCTTTCAGTTTCAGTTTGTAAATTCTTATCTCAGCCTTTTTTACATTGGATTCTACCTCAAAGACATGGAGCGTCTGAAGGAGGTAGGAAACGACTGTATATTTGCTTCAAGCATTACACAGGCTTACACAGTGTGTGCTAGCATCATTTTATCCCCTAAATGCTTTGCTGTGTCTGTCTCCTCGCATTGACATCCATGCCCATTCATCCATACATCCATCCATGTTTGTCTGTGTGCGGAAGATGCTGCTGGTGTTGTCTCTGTTACGAAGTCTGCAGCGGCAGGTCCGGGAAAATCTGCTGCCTTACGTCCTCTTCAAGATCCAGATGGTTGTGGTCTCAGTGCCCTGGTTCTTCAGGGCTTTGCTCAAGTCTAAAGTATGACTTCTGTTGACTCCTGGAGGGACTGAAGGTCCATTTTGTCTCACTCTGTCACCTCTGCTTTGTTCTGGTTTGTCTGTTGGTGCGGGGAAACTTTATTGCTAAAGATGCAACGATTTTAAATATGTGCCTACAGTTTTTGTATCTTTTTACTGAAGATGGTAGACCCTTATCTCTGAGACCCCTTAAACCTACCGATAATCCATTCAACCTTCCTGTTATCTGATTAAAGGCTTGCTCTCTTGCAGCCTGAATGAACTGAGACATTGAGGATGTCTGAGGAAATACGTTTTCCTTTAAATAGCTTCTTGTTGCTTCTTTCTTCCTCTGAATTTATTTTAAACATCTTAAAACATCTGAAAATTGCTTCAGCTAAGCCCAAAATTATTCATACTCCTGACCGATCAAGGCTTACAGTATTATTTTAACGTGTTTTGACTGAAAGTGGTTTTTAGATTTTAGAAAAGCATTGCCATAATCATGACTTGATATCGTTGATGGCAAGGTCATAACTAAAGATAAACCTTCATGAGCACAAGGCAAAAAGCTGTTCAGGCATTATAACTACAGCTAAAAAAGTTTTTTTCTTTGATTATTGAGAAGGGTGTGAATAATTTGCGATTTTTTATTGAAATATAACAAAATAAATATCTTTTCCAAACTTTATACTCTTTTTGCAGTATTTTATTTTTTTAGGACAAGACCTGTCTCATTTCCTACATCTAAACCTTCTAGAGGTGTGAATAATTTTGGGTTAACTGTAGCTTTGTTACTCAGTAACAGTGTCCACACTAAAGACATTTTGTGGCAAAGATTTCAGAGCTTCTGACGGGCTCATCAGCTCCAGCCAATACCTCAGTGTTGCTTTATGTTTTGGATGTTTTCCTGTATTCTTGTACTTGAAGCCTCTGTTTCTTTGTAGCTGCTGGAACAAAAGTCTACAAATTTGCCAGGATCGTTTCTTGCATCTTATAGCATCAAACCTTTTTGATCTTTCTTCTTTGAGGTCATTGTATGAAGATGTTTTCCACTTTTCCATATTTGTGACGGCCTTTAGTAAATTTGATCTTTCCTTTTTGTCATTTTTGTTTGCATTTTTGTTTATTTCTCTGCAACATCTGACAGTCTGCAGATCCTGTTGCTTCCTTAGTTGGATTGGTAATAGTTTTCCTTGTTCCTGTCTCTACAATCAACTTTATTCCAATATTTGTTGAGCTAAACTCACTTAAGAAGTTTATGCCCAACAACCCGTAAGCAGAAAGTGAAATAAGCTGAAAATATAATTTATTGTGACTCTAAAATTAAACAGAAAACTTCTTAGTAAAAACAATATACGTGAAAATCTTTAGTCAGCTCTTTTGTTAAACTCTGATTGTGACTCGCTGGTGTTTGCTCTGGCTGTTTCAGCTGGTATCAACAGAAGGACAAAAGCTCCTTTTCTCAGTTTCTTAGAAACTGGATGTGACATTGTATCCAAGTCCTGTCAAGAATTTATTGAGGCTTAATTTGCTTTAGTCTGCTGTCCTTTGCACCTGCCCTAACAATGTTACCATACATATAGTGTGAGCCTTTATCTATGTAAGCATTTCTGTTTACATATATATTGCAGAATGAGTAAAACAATTCCGGTATTACCGGTATTATTATTTTGTAACTTGTGGATTATCTGTTTGTCAGACAACTTCTGACTAGGGGTGGGCATTTATGGTATCATTTATCAATTGTAAAAAATTTCTCATAGTTTTAAATTCCGACTTTCTTCATAAATTCTAATTAATGTTGAACAAAACCTCCTCAAAATGACAGTATTATCTGAAATATTAGTTTTACAATTTCCTCCATTGTCTGGAGAAAATTGTAACGGTATCAACAAATATCATTACATTACATCATTCACCATGTCTTCAATTTAATGAAATAAATTAAATAAATGCATTCACAGCTGTATATTGTAAGTAATAATTTGTTAATCTTTTTTTTTAAATCATTATCAAAATTGTACCACAAAATATTGTGATAATATTCTAAGTCCATATCTCCCACCCCTCTCACCTTGGTGGGCCCTGTAGTGGCCCTCCGTGTAAATAATACTTAATCTTGGATACATTTTTGTTTTACTTCTTGAGGTTTTATTGCTCAGATTAGGAAACAAACATTATCTGAAACAAGTAAGTTGCAACTACAAAGGTTTTATTTTGCAAAAATTAAAACACCAGATAAGTTTCTTGTTTTCTGACCAGTTGAAGTGCTTCATTAAACACAAAAAATTAATGGCATTCAAAAAAATGTTCTACTTGCTATGGTTTGTCTTTTGATTGGTTTTAGATTTGGTGAATTTTCCTAATGGTGGTATCCTGTTCTTTCTTCTAAAGCTCTTGCCTTTATCTGACACCTTGAATACTCCTTTTGTTTTCTGCTTTCCTCTCTTGGTAAAAAAACAAAAGTTTTCCCTCTTCTTGCCAGATGTTGGCCACTCTGCTCATCATCCGCCAATTCCTTCAGAACGTGAAGGAGGTTCTGCAGCCTTACCTGTACGAGCGCCATAAGCTGGGGGAGCTGTCAATGAGAGCCGTGTGGGACCTGGCGTTCTCCGTGTTGCTCAAATACGCCCGGCTGGCGGCCGGGAAGGTCCAGGCCTTGCCAACGGACCCGACCGTGCCTGGACCCGGACTGAGGGGCACGAGACCTGGAGTGGGGAATACAGAACGAAGGTCAGCTCCATCAAAATTAGCTTTTAGATCAAGCGGGTCCAAACCATTTGTCATACGGGTTAAAATTGTCAAGTCAAAAGGTCTTGAGAGCCAAAAGAATTTTCATATTTTCTAATAAGAACTTATACTATAATACCTTAATTGAATAAATTAAGTAGTCAGATTTTCTTTTGTGGACAAGATATGTGTAAACTATCGTAGAGCTAAAACTTAAGAAGGGTTTTGCAGATTTGTCTTGCAAAATCTGCAAAACAAATTCTGACATATATTAAAATAAATATATGTAATAGCAAAAACGTAGTCACTTCAGAGGAATAAAAGCAGGATTTAGGATTTAGGCAACTGCTTAGATTTCGGCCTTACAAAAGAAGGCAAAAAGTATGGTTATGTAAAGATTAATATTTTAAATGGGATGTGTTAGGCGAAATTCATAATTTGCTAATTTTTGTACTCCCATTAATGTCTCAGCTGCTTCTAAAAACAGCTCAAGTGCTAAAAGAAACATCCAACTGAGTTTTGGAAATACATTTGTATTTTTTGGTGTCTGGAAAGTGAGCCAGAATGTATAATCACAAATCATCTAGCAACCCCAGTGAAGCAAGTGTTTTGTTGTTGACTTACCATCCAGAAACTACTTGCTACATTCGTGCTGGTTGTGCAGGAGGCTCTACTTATGCTTTTTAAAGATGTCCAGTGGTACAATTGTGCATCTATTTGCAGCCATTTTCACGTGAGTGTAAATGAACATGTTTTTAAATTTATATTATTTCTGAATTGCAGCCAGGGGCCGTAAATAGCCCTCATGCCACACTTAGGACCCTCATGTTTCAAATGAAACGATAGTGTGCAGATGAGTAACTGACACTAATCATTTACTCTCACATCTGCTCGGGTTCACTCCATTTTCCTCCACCATTGTGCCGCTTGCTGTTATGATTCATTCCTGTCAGACGTTTAGAGAATAGCTCCAGCGAGCTGCTTACACTCTCAGCTTGCCCGACAATGTAACCGCTCATTTAACTCCTCGCAGGGAGAAGAAGTGTTTGAACGGCGGCTGTGGAGTGCCTGATGAGGAGGAGGGAGGAGAGCGGGACGAGGCTGATAGCGGGAGGTTCAGCGAAGGAGAGACGGAGGAGGAGAACGTGATAGACTGCGGCCTGAAGCTGAGGAAAGTCAGCTTTATAGAGAAGGTAGAGAGTGGAGCGTCAGATGAACTTTAACTTGTTCTGAGAGTAAAAATAACAACAGCTGCTGTGTTGAAGGTGGACAGAAGGCCGGCCTGTGGTGGAGCCCCCATGGAAAACAGCTTCCTGGAGGAAGGGAGCCCCACCATGGTGGAGAAAGGAATGGACCCGGCCTCTGTGTTTGAAATGTGCGATGACGACGACGATAATGGAATCCATGATGTGAAGGACTCGGGAGGGGGTGGCGCCGAGGGGCTCAGTGCTGCCGCTGCAGCCGTTGGAGGCAGCGCCGCCTTGCCGTCGTCTGCCTCAGACGGCGCCGCGTCACTGCGTCACAGAAGAAGAGGCCAGAGCGTAGAGAGGACAGAGCCTAAAACCAAACGGGAGTCATGGATGGATCCTCCGGAGGAGACGGAGAGCATAACGCTAACTCAGGCTGAGATGGAGAGCTGCATGCAGACCTACGCTGTAAGAACGCACAGCTGTCAAACTGAGCCTCATTTTGGGCCATATGAGATTATGAATCTCTTCAAAGGGCCGGTTGTGGCAGAAAGTATTGCTAAAACCTATTAACAAACTGTTAAAATATTAATAAATAGCTGTCTCTGCTTTTGAAATTTTTTTCACACCTTACAGGTAAAAGCTGCTTTGATTTGATTGATAAAATAATATTTAAGTCCTGTTATCTTGACGGTTCTATTTTTGCATCGTTAGAGTTTAGAGGGCCACATAAAATGTTATGGCGGGCCGGATTTGGCCCTCTGGCCTTGAGTTTGACACATGTGCTGTAGAGGTTCAGGTCCTGCAATAACAACCAGAAATCTGTCAGAGTGTCAGGCAGCCTGCCAGCAACACCATTATGTTACGCTACTGTTATTGTTTATTTACTGCAGCTCATCTTCCATCATTACAAGATTAACTGAATGGAAATCAGAATTTAGCTGTGGTGTGAATTAATTAGTTTTTCACTCAACAAAGGGAAATTCATCATTCAAGTCAAGCTTGGTTAGCAAACAAAACCATAAACAATGAAGTATAAATGGATCTTTAAAGGTACAGTATATAATTTGTACAAAAATATTTTTTTTTTTACATATTTGTTAAAACTGTCAGCATGTTGTGACAGTTTAATGAGAGACAGATAATCTGTGAAAAGTTTCAGCTCCTCCACCTCCTCCCAGTGCTGATATCTGAAGAAATACATCAAACAACCAATCAGAGCCAGAAGGAGGTTCTTAGTGCTGTCAATCACCATCCTGCATGTGCTGCTCAGTGTGCTAATGGCAGAGAAGCAACTTACTGTTACAACTGTTTATTTGTTCTCATTGGTGGCCATGCTAACTAGTCTTAGCATTCCTGTCAGTCTCTGTGGTGGTGAATCAGCTGTAGTATAGCAGGTGTGAGCATTGCATACATGAGAGTGATTGACAATGCTAAGATCCTCCTCCTGGCTCTGATTGGTTGTTCCTGATGAAGCGTTGTATTTTTGTAGATCACCACAAAATTATAGAAGAAGGCAGAGAAGCTTGATTTTTTTTCACAGATTATCTGTCTCATCGTGACAGTTTCAACAAATATGTTAAAAAGCACTTGTTATAAAAGTTACATACTGCAGCTTCAATAAAGAGAAAACATGATAAAAGTCAAATTATGTAAAGATATTAAAAATATATTATAGCTCCATGAAACATCTGATCTCAGTAACTCCAAGTCTCGAGTTTCACTTGTCCTGTAACTTTTGCTCTAACACACCTGAATCGGGTCAGACTACTCTCTCGGCATGTCGGCAAGTTTTGCAAAAACCTGGTCATTCACTGTTCATTTGAGTCAGGTGTGTTAGCGTTGGATGTGAAAACCTCTTTATGAACACAAGTCTGACTGGTACGCCTCCTTCTGGCTGATAAAAGTATGGTTCTCAAAATATTAGTGCAACATGCTAGATTTCTTTTGTGGGAGAGCAGTGTGTTAATAATGCAGTTTTTACTTTGGTTTGTTATTTATTTTAGATGTCTTAAAGGGATAGTGCACATTAAACAACATGTGTTTCAGTCCATCATGCAATTATGTCTGATTTAGTCATCTAGGTTCAGTTTTGTCTGCAGTCTCTGTCAGACTGAAGGTATTGAACAAGATTAAAAACATTAAATGATTGTTAATTTAATAGATTATGTGATTGTGTGTCAGATTTGGTGTCAACTTTGTCGATCAATTCAAACAGAAAAAAATTTCCTGTTTGGCTCCTAAAACAACACTTACACTTTCACTCATTATACATTCATATATTATACAATCATATTTTAGCTGCACAGACAATTCATCAATATCACAAATATTCAGAACTTTGTCACCAAGAACTTTATCTATATAGCAAATAAAGAGATTAATGTTTCACCTGTTTTTTAGGACACCTTCCAGGACTACCAGGAGATGTTTGTCCAGTTTGGCTACGTGGTTCTCTTCTCCTCTGCCTTTCCTCTGGCGGCCATGTGTGCGCTCATCAACAACATCATTGAGATCCGCAGCGATGCCTTTAAGCTGTGCACCGGGCTGCAGAGGCCGTTCGGACTCCGAGTGGAGAGCATTGGCCAGTGGCAGGTGAGGCTCATTCAGTCCAGAGCTAAAGTATGACAGTATTTATTTAACTTGCAAATTGCATAAAATTTTTTATAAAAGTAAAAAATTTTGCAAACAGAAACAACAGAGCTGACTGAGTTTTTTAAAATTATTTCTTCTCAGACGGCGATGGAAGCCATGGGCCTGATTGCCATCATAGTGAACTGTTACCTGATTGGTCAGTGCGGTCAGCTGCAGCGGCTCTTCCCGTGGCTCAGTCCGGAGATGGCCATCATCTCTATTGTCATCCTGGAGGTACCAAAGAGCAAACAGCGTTTAAATCACCCAGTCAAATAATACTTTTTTCATAAATACACAGAAAATGTACACATTCCTAATTAAGACTTTAAAATGTGCACAACATTTTAAAATTATTTTATGCAGTTGTTCCCAAAGGTGTGGTTGAAACCCTATTGTGGGTGGTGAAAGGTCAAGTCTTGATCTGATTCTAATAATTATGTTTAAAAAAATATTGCTAAAATAACTCAAAATAATTTTTGTACAAAACTATTTTTAATGCATTTTTCTGGATGTTTCTTCATTTAACTAAATCACACTCCCACTTTAAAAGATGCTATTGATCCCTGTTGACAGTGATTATAGGGAAGGACTAATCAATGCTCTACAGTGTTATACCCTAATATAATAAATCATTTCTACCAATATATCTTACTAAATGTCCATATTACACCTTATTTGGTGTTTTTATATATAATAAAATTTAAAAAAAAAAAGTAAAATCTCATTACTTTTCAGACATAATATAATAAAATTGCTCTTATAAATTCTATATTCCTAAGCTGCTGCTCCAGTCAGTATTCTTTAGTTTTAGCTCGGTCAGCTCTGCACGCTGTGGCTGCTTGTATCTGAAAGACAAGAACAGCTTGCAGCTCTGTCCTGGCCTGATTAGGAAGTCAGGCGTAACCAGGAGGACAGTTCACAGCCCACAGGTTTTGGTGCAGAAATTACCTGAAGTAAATGTTATGTTGAGGCTTTATCATCCTTTCTAATATCTAATTCAAACATGGTTCATTAACTGCAGGAATCTCCTTCTAAATGTGTTTCTTTCAGCACTTTGCGATCCTCCTGAAGTACATCATCCATGTGGCCATTCCTGACATTCCTACATGGGTCATGGAGGAGATGGCGAAACTGGATTACCAGCGAAGGGAGGCTTTTAAGGTAAAGGAGGAAGCAATTTGTTGGGGTTTTTGAGGTCCATCTAGCATCTTCACTCCAGTACTTTGGTATTATGTGGAGGGAAAATGTTTATTTTACACCTGATTTATTTTAAATTTTGAGAGTGAAAAGGTTTACACTTGGACATAGAAAGAAAAACTTCAGACGTCTTCCTGCAGTGAGAGGATTTATAATATGAGCAGAGCGTTAGTTAGTGCTGATCCTAGTAAACACCTAATGTGATTTTTATTTTTTCTCTTCTTTGCAGAAGCATGAGCGGCAGGCGCAGCAGCATTACCAGCAGTTGCAAAGGAGGAAGAGGGAGGAAGAGGAGAGGCAGAGGCAGGCGGAGCATATGGCGCGCAGGGAGAGGGAGCGGGATGACAGCAAAGGTGACCCGTCTGGGGATCACCACCATGACAAAATTCACGGGAGCAAATCTCGCTCTGGAGGCAGTGGAGGAGGCGGGGCCAGCGGTTCTGACAAACCCAAGAGGCCCAGCTCCCTGCTGGGCAACAACAACGTGATGAAGCTGAAGCAGATCATCCCGCTGCAGAGTAAGTTCTCCTCCAGCGGCGCGCGTTCCCCGCAGTCGCCCACCGGCAGCGAGCCAAAACTCCCCGGGTTCCTCAGCTTCAAGTTCCTCAAGTCACCCGAGAACAAGAAGGAAGGAGCCGCCGCTGCTGCCGCATCTGCTGCAGCCAGCACCAACACAGCCGCATCATCATCATCCTCATCAAGTAGCAGCTCTCAGGAGCGTTCTCAGTCACCCAGTAAGGCCTTCAACCCTGGAAAACTGTTTAACTTTGGGAAATCCGAAGGGGGAGCGTGTGTGAACGGGGCTCCGCCGCCCAGACCCGGAGACGGAATGTCGTCGGAAAGACAAGCCTCCCGCTCTGACTTGAACGGTGTTCCCGACGAGATCCCTTCTCCTCCGGGGGAGGGATCTGAGAACGGACATGCTGCAGATTTGGACCTGGCCAGTTCAAAAATCTAGCAGCTCTGGAAGAGGAAAACTACATATCAGCCGGAGTTGATGTGCTTTACTGTGAGAAAAGGCCCGAAAAGTTCCTGTTTGTGCAGAGGGAAGCAAACAGGAAAAGATTAATCCGACGGAAGATGACTGTTGTTCCGGTCAGGTTTCTTGCAGAGAGACAAAAATAATCTGGCTTTGTACGACAGACATAAGTCCTTCTGTCATGACCGACTAAATCACACTCACTCAAATTCTTCCTTGTCTGCAATACGTAAAGAAATGCATGAGCTGCATTTCGACAATTTTAAGCCTTTAAAGCAGAGAGCTATGTTTCCTGATTTCCTTTAGTCAGAAATTGTAAGCATCTTGGTGGCCTCACGCGGAAAAAAATAAACAAATAAAAAGCCAGTTGTGAAAGGATAGGGGTTAAAAACAAACATGGAAAGATTTCCAGACTTCATCCTTCCCAACACAAGTAAATATTTTATCTTTCTTTTTTTTATTGTGATTAATTTTTTGGGCCCTTCTCTTTTGTAATGAAGCAGATAAATAGAAAAGCAATATCAGTCAGTGTTTTAATGATTCTCAGCAGTCACAGCATAAATCACCAGCTTTATTTTGAAAGCAGAGGTGATGTCTGAGCGTTCAGTTTCCTTCCCTTTCTGTAACAGATTAAAAAAATCACAAAGTAAAGAGCTTAGTAATTCAAATGACCTGTACCGACATTTTCCCCAGGAGAAATTTAGAGGCAGCGGCTGAAGGTGATGTTTGGGAAAGTGGAGCATGGATAATGCCTGTAGTGAGCCGGGTAAACACAGATGGCGCTCCGTTTCACACACTCCAATCTGACTGGAGTGTGTGAGGAGGTAAAGAGAAGAAAGTTGCACTAAACCCCAACGAGAAGCTTGATTCCAGTCTGATTCATTACATTACGGTATGTTACACAAAATCTTTTTGTTTTTAGTATCCACTGCTCCCTCCACACTTATTCTCTCTTGATGTGATGAAGCTTTGAAATGAATTAATCATTCCCTAAAGCTGAATGATCCCTCAGTAAAAGCTATAGAAAAAAAGACTAATCTTAGATATCTCCTATGAAGAAGAAAACGTTTTGATCTCCTCAGCGCCCCCTGCAGGCTTTCAGTAGCACTTAGCTCGTCCTCTGACACGTCCAGTTCCCTGCAGAAATCACAAAATGTTTGTCGTATTTTAATGTTCATGATACAATCTAGCAAAGTTCGCAAGGCTATTAGATGTAAAACGGACCCACAGCATCACAGATCCTCCACTGTATCTAATAGTATTCATTCTTTGTTTCAAGAACTAGAATGTTTGCTGCCAAAAAGGCTAAAAAGACAGAAAAAGTATTTTTTCCTCCATACTTTCTGTTCTTAGACTTGATGATCGTAAGATGCAGTTTACTAAATGAGCTTTGGAGATTTTTGTTTAAATTTTTGCCTTCATTACCTTCGTCGTCTCTTTGAACAGTGGCAAGATTAACTTGGATCCTCCACCTGCCCCTATAACTAAGAGGAAAAAGATCTTTGTGTCACACCATATTAATACCCCAGGGAAACAAAAGTCCAAAACCAAAAACATTAAAAACTACAAAGTAGAAATCATTCATATTTTATTACTGATGTCTATCAGTGAGATTTTAGTATTTTTCTCAGTGAACTACTGCAATAAAAGATAAATTATTTTTATTTTAAGGCTTTTTTTACACTTTGTCAATAAGTGTGGAGGGAGATGTTTTATTTTATCTCTGCTCTTAGCAGTTCTATTGTTAAACACTGACCATACATTTTGTTTTTACAGTACAGTACCAGTTTTTTCCATTCACTTTATTATTTGCATCTTTTACAATTTTTTTCAACTACATGTAGTATTTTTCAGGTTGATTTTTTATTTGAGATGTATAGTATTCTACAATAGATTTAGACACTAAAGAGAGAAAGGAGAAAATTGTTAAAACAAAAAAAGTAAAGATGTATTCCTTGATCTTGTTGGAGTGTTATGCCTCAGTTGGTTTAGTTGCCATTTTATTTTGTTTACAGAACCCTAAAATTTGAAAACAGGCTTTTAAGAAAGTGTTTGCAAACTGCTCTATTATCATTTATATAATCTGCTCAGTTAACTTTATGTAAACTCATCATCATACAAAAAGTAAGTCATTATGTCATGGTTTCCAGAAGGTGGTGCAAGCTTATAAAAATAAACATTTACCCGTAAAACCATTCTGTGGGCATCAGGATGCAGCAGCAGCACAGGTTTAGAGGGAAATGCTTGGTGGAGTCATTACACTGTAAAACACACATTTTACATGTTTCAGATGCCACTGAACTGTCCTGTGGGTTAACAGATGGAAACATTAACTATGCATTTACACACTTTCACCTCCAACAAGCACTTTGGCAATAACACTGAGCGGAAGCAGATACTGTAGATCGACATTGAGCAGCACATCTATATCCGCCTTTCTTCAGTTCTCTTTTTTTTATTTATTTATGGAGAATCTTCACTGAACCTGTTGAAATAATGTCTTTTATTGTTGCCTCTGCCTTGTCAGACCAGTTTGAAATGAATAAATAAAAAAAGATTTAATGCAATACAGAAAAAAAAAATCACAAGAGGGTAAACCATGTTGCAGCATCAGTGTAAGCGTGTTCTCTTTAACTTCTCTGGACGCTGTTTGTTATAAATGTAAAATAGGAATTCCCGGGATGAGAGGAATATATTGTCTTTGTGTGTGTTGTTAAAAGGCTGGGACGTGAATTAATAAAGGGAATCGGTGGAACGACATAAACAAGATGTAGATGTTACAATGTAGCTGAGCTCAGTCTTATTAAAAAAACCCTCCCAGTTTGCTGCATTTGGATTTCAGGGATGAAGAACATCATGATGCATTTGAGTCCCTTCGTCATCATCATCTGTACACGTGTTTTAGCAGAAGGCTGGGATCGGGCTGTTTGCTGAAGCTGTTAAGTTTTTATGTACAGTTCCACCTTTTCCTGTTCAAGCAACAAATAGCAAAATAATTTCTTTTCATCATAAACTCAAGGCAGCTGGAAATTTAGAACAGATGAGGGATTTTGATGAGCCTGAGTCACAGAAGCTGGCTTTGATCGGGTCGAGCCGTGACGTCCCTCAAAGGAAGCCTCTTCCTCTTTAACAGGAAATCAGTGCGATTGAACCAAGTGGATTTATCAAACGCGTCACCTTCTGGAATTTGAGTCAGATGTGAACGGGTGAGGTTCTCAACACAGCTTCATTAGAACCCGACCTTAACCTCAAAAACCAGATGTTTTCATCACAGCCTCACTGACACGACATTAAACGCTCTTCCAATGTACAAAAGAGAAAAAACAAAACGCTCTTTTAAAGAAAAATACTGGGAAATGGGATTATTTATTTCTGTTAATTTATTTTGTCATATTTTTGTAAAATCTGAAAAGAATAGTTAATAAAACTCTTTTCAAATGCATTTCATGTGTTGGGAGTTTGTTTAGCTGAAACAGTTACAGTACATAATGTTGGCGGTACTAAAATGGTATGTCAGGGCTTTTCTTCTTTCGTTCATTTTTATTTTATTTATTTCAAACAAGTTTTTAAAAACAACAAAAAGCAATCAGTAGGACAGAAAATGTGCATATATAACCAAGAAAAAAATAATTAGTTTACCACTACTTTTCTGTTTGAAAGGAGTAGGAAGAAGTGAACACTTATTTAATCCTATCACTTATCCAATTTAATGAAATATATTAATTGATGACTCAATAATTATCAAAAATAAACACTTAGGGTTCTGTGGAGAGGTTACATTTAGAAAACATTTTACTGGCAGTAGATAACAGTATCTGGCAAAATTATTAAAAATACTTGAACTTTTCTTCGACTCATATCTTCAGTTAGGATTACCAAATTATTTCTATTTGTTCTATATGTGGAAAATTAAAAATTTTGGGTGGGGGATTTTAGACAACCTGGAAAAGCCGGGGTGATTAGTAAATATGAAAGAAATATAGTTTCATTAGAAAATCTGATGTTGAATTTATCTTTTGTAATTGATTTTGTAATTTGATTTTTTTTTTTCTTGCTTTAAAGCCACCATCAAAAATTTTACCAGAAAAAAAAAGTCCTTCAAAGAATAAAATTGCCTGCTAATGTGGTGGACACTAAAACCATCCCAACAGTGAAGCATGGGGGTTTCTTTTCTTCAGCATGGGAAGATGGATTAATTTAAATACTGAGCAACTCAAGTAATAATCAAAATTAACAGAAATAAACCCATGAAATGAGTCCTGCATGTATCTTGTATGTAATGAGTTTTAATTGCAATTAGTAAAACTTTTGATTATTCTAATTTATTGATGTGACTGTATAACCATTCAAAATTAGTAAAATAAATCATAGTGAATTGTTATATTTAAGATATATTTATCATTACCTTTCTCTCTGCCAAGTTTCATATATAATTTAGCTTTCTTTTTCCAGACAAAAACAAATTCAGATTTTAAGAACCACGTGACAAAATCTAGTTTCAGTGAAGCTTTATTTGAGCAAAGTTTAAAGGAACATCTGATCAAACACACAGTATGGAAGCAAGGCCTAAGGTGGAGCTGAACAGTCTATCAGAGCAGAAGCATGTCATGTTTTTATGATTTAAAAAAAAAAAAAAAGGATATCTACACTGCTGCATCGACTGTTAAAACATCAGGCTTCGACGTGACTCTGCTGGGCAGTGATAACAAGAAGCTTCATCGCAGTGTAGCGGTTTATGACCCCAGAACAAACTGAAAGTAAGTACGCTGCTTCCCATGCTCCATGTGCATTCTGTGGCTGAAAACGCTAAAATATCCCTTTTAAATCCCACTCTGTGATAATTCATGCCAGATCTCAAACTTAAAAAAACCTTCCGAGACTGGAAGATGCAGAACGTATCCAAGCCGGGGCAGCTAAAGGGATTTGGACCACGATGACGAGTTGTAAGGCCTCTAGGCCAGGGGTCTCAAACTCCAGTCCTCGAGGGCTGCAGTCCTGCAACTTTTAGATGTGCCTCTGCTGCACCACACCTGAACAGAATAATTAGGTCATTAAGGTTCTGGAAAACTGATCTACACAAGGAGGAGGTCATTAAGTCATTTCATTCCAGTGTTTTGTACCTGTGGCACATCTAAAAACTGCAGGACTGCGGCCCTTGAGGCCTGGAGTTTGAGACCCCTGCTCTACGCTGATACCTTCGGTTCTGTAACAAAACATCCAGTAGTGAAAACAACATGCAAGCCAGAGAACATCCACTGGGCATCAGGGTGCTACCTTTCCTATCGCATCCATGGGTGTTTTTATTTATTTAGGAAAACACAAACTTGTTTAATTGTAATGTTAACTATTTACACACACAAAAATCATCTTTCCTTTCATGTAATTAGATTTTTTTTTTACCATCTGTGCTTTACGGGTCTGAATTTCTTCCTTTAAGAAAATAAAAAATTTTATAGCCATAATCACTGAGATGCTAGGTGTGAAAATGCATCTCAGACAAATCAACCTAAATCCTATGAGCACAAGTCCCAGATTAAAACACAGATATGAATATAGTCGCATCTTATGGAGGATTTTGTAAGAAATGGCTCTACTTTGTGCTCTTTGTCACAGTGCATTCTTGGTTCTGTGGATTTTCAGAGATGCTGAAGCGCCCCCATGTGGATAAAAGTGGGCAGTGAAACCGAGTGGGCACTGCGGCTGGCAGGAAGCTCAACAACGACGAGTTGTAATAAAATTAACAGAGTAACAAAACGTTCACGTGGATCAGAGCGGATCTACACAGGTTTAGTTTTTAAAAGTAGCTTTTTCTGTCCAGTGTGTCTCCATCTCAACTCTACACACTTTAACACTCACCCGCTTCACACAAACGGAACGACACGCATCCACAGCGCAACACACATACAAACACTTACAGGTGTACAGGCTCACCCCAGGAGGAGTCGACATGTCTATCAGAGCCAAAATAAAAACATTATGATGGATTTTGACTCGATCTTAAACACAGTCAGCCAGGAAAATCCTGATCAGTGCACCTCTTTTCAAAATTACCACGTATTTTTATTCAGGTTCACCTAACTTTCTGTGTTCATCAGTTCACATAGGCTACACCCTGTATGTGCACATGCTATTTCATCCTCTCACACACAAACACACGCACACTTTATGAGTCGTCATTCATCTCTTGGCTATCTGTCCTGGCGATTTTCCTCGGTGGTGCCGGGCTGTCCCCCTCGCCTTGTTCCTGTTCCCTTTTCTTTGCTGCATTCTGCTTAAAACAAAACCACACGTGTGTACACGTCAGCGATAATCCAGCCATGACAAGAAAATGTTTTAAATATAAATAATCTATTCAACACACAATTAACTAATACTGATTAAAAAGAAATATTTGACTAAAGGTTTAGAAAAAGGTGTAAATGAAGGCATTTGCTCACCTTTTTGTCCCACTGCTGATGCAGGTAGCGCAGGAGGATGTTAGTTTTCTCTGTTACAATAACTGCAACGTCAAAAAAAGGAAGATTGGGTTAGTAATTCTTAAAGGAAGTTAACATAATAATATCACATTAATAAAAGCACAGATTAATAACTGCACAAACTTTCTATCATCATCGCTCCGACTTCTTTTCTTTCCTCTGAGTCAACAAAACCTCAACCTGTTCTCGATCCCCCCACTGCAGCCAGGCACTTCTCTTTGAAATTTCATTGATTATTCAAGTGTTTATATCACCATAGTGCAGGCTGTTATAATAAATCTGCTAGTGCAGCCAGTCTGAAGCAGCTCCCAGTGACTCACTCTGTTCAGAAGGGTATTCCCGGGTTGGGAGGTAAACAGACGGCCTTCGGTTCTGCACAACAAAACACAAAGATGAAAGAAAGAAAGAAAGAAAGAAAGAAAGAAAGAAAGAAAGAGAGAAAGAACAGTCAAGACTTATTCTCGTTTACTGAAAAAACAAATTCCCAATTCAGTTCAAAGCAGTGAATAACAGTTTTTTATTATTATTATTATTTTTTTTTTACAAATTGCATCAGCTTAATTTACAACATAAATGTAAATTAACCATAAGTAGTATGAGAAATGTGCAAAAACTTCAACTTTAACCTTAAATTTACTCAGAATAACTTTTGATTAAGGGTTTATGGAGAAAAATAATCTGAATTTCTTTTTATTATTAACATAATTATTATTATTATTAACAGCCATTAATAACAGTCATTTCACACAGCGGATGAACAAACTGTTGTATGCAATGACAATCTAATGCTGCCCCAGCGCAGCATTAAAAGGCGTCTGGGGGAAATAACAGCAGCAGATAAAACAAAAGTCGGCCCATCCTTCACATTTATGTTGTATATTTTCAATTGCAGACAGTAAAGAGTCAGTTGGGTTGTCAGATGTGACCAAAAAAGAAAGGGAGTCCAGGCAAGAAACATAAAATTTTGATTTTGATTTGATATTGAAATTATATATTAGTACTTTCAAACAGATGATGTTTTTTTTAAATACATTTCAAAAATTCTTGTGAGGTTTTAAAGCCCATTCAAGAAGCCAAATACACCAGTGACCAGCAGTCTAAATGCATGGGAGCTGGAACAAATTAGTTTATCCACTGCCACAGTGATGTCATGCATTGATATGATGGTGATCGTATTTCCCAATGTTCACTCTGATGAAATCATCTTTTTTAGACATTAAACTCAGAGGCTAATGTTCCAATAAAACATCTACTGTAATGGGATTTATTCAATTTTCATTTCTGCATTTCATTTCAAATAATAGTAAAAGCCAGGAAAACTGCAGAGCTGTGTGACAGACTTTTGTCATGAACATGATATAAACAATAACTGACCAAGATGGAAAAGTTTCTTAAGACTCCTAGTTATACATTTAATGAATATGTTGTTTAAAAACCAAACACACAACAGAAAATCAAATGTTTTTTCTCTTAAATGTTAAGCTGGATGCTGCTGTTATTTCTGTTGAACAGAGAACATAGGAAAAATATTTTGCAGATGACATTGTTATGCAAAGAAAAATATTAGTGAGCTATAATTTGTTTTGTATACGAGTTAATAAAATATGTGCTGAGTTACTTAACATAATTTGAGGGATTTTAAAGTAATACTAGATTTCTAATGATGCAGAGTGAAAGCTGTTACTTCAGGCTGCTGCTGGAATCTTAGTGTTTTTATAATGAACACTTTATATTTAATAATAAATCATAAACATCAGGGTACTCAGTACTATTATTATCCATTTACAAATGTTACTCACTGATGCTTTACAAACTGAGTCTGCATGGAACCTGCTGAAGTTGCTTTTATTGTAGACTGGAAGTCCCTTCAAGAAATCAGCCTAAGGGAAAAGATAAGAGATGGTTATAAAAAATCATTTGATGAGCAATATCAACGTTTTTACTTTCGTTTCGTTGAAATATGTGAAAGAAAAATTCCCAATTATTGTCTAAGCTGGACATCATCATCTGTTTTAGATCAAAGACTGGGCGTCACCTCCTCTATACAAAACTAGAAACGTACATTTATCCTGCTACTGTCCCTAAAACATCCACTGTGACCTGGCAGCACTGATCTGAGCCGGTGTTGACCATGAACATTTCAGAGAACAAAAATGCCGGTTTGGCCTGAAAAGAAAGAGCAGGTGTGGCAACCAGCAAGCTAACATTTAGCTACACTTAGTCAGAACGCCATCACATATTCTCTGTATTTCAGACAAACGCCAAAGGACCAAACATGTTGTAAAACGAGTACCTTCTCCATGATGACGATGGCAGAAATAACGTCTAAAGTCGACTCGCCGACTCGACTCGGTGTTTGTTGTGCTGCTCGTTATGGCCGCGATAGCTAACAGGCTAGTCCACCGGGGCAGCTAACCTGACGAATTTTACTGCAAAACACTGCAACGACCTTCACATAGAACTTCTGGTGTCCATTATATTTAGATATATATCCAGGTGTCAACTAAAAATTATACAACACTCATAAAACAAATCAATCCAAGCAGACATCCCATAAGCTCGTAAAGCTATTTACATATGACTCCGTCGGCTAACATGATAGCTGAATGGCAGGGATGTTTACTTGGCCACGCCCTTAAAGCAGCTATTGGCTTACTCGTGCAACCACGTGATAGAATCCTGTCCAGATAACCAATCAGGAGGCAGATCACAATTTGCCCTGTTGACGGGCCCCGCTCTTCGACATGTTGAGTAGTGATGGGAATTTCGTTTCTTTGCAGGATCCGAATCAATTGGCTCCACTCATTAAAAAGATCTGACCCTTGCGTCCAACTCTCAAATTGCACAAGTAATTGCACCTCTTGAACCTCATTTTCACAGTCTAGCAAATTATAAACACAAATGTTAATGTGTTTTATTGTAAAATACAAAATGTAGCCTAATTGTTAAATGAATGGATGTATTTTTGCAAAAAAAAAAAAAAAAAATCTTTTCAGATTGTACTCACCCCCGGACTCTACTATACCTTGCAGAGCCACTTCTTTTCTGCAATTGCGAATTGTTTTTAGGTATGCCTCTGCTTTCTTCTTCAAGGAAGCGGAAACTCAGTGAAATCGGATAATGAGCATTTAGTTTTCAACTTGTCATATCCATTTGGATTAGCCCAGTTTGACATTCAACTGGGCTATTATAACAAATCAATATGCTTTGACCTGATGGATATGAAACATCATGTCATTCAGTTGAATTCTGAGAGTATGACTTATAGAAAAAAGAATAGTGATGAGTTTAGCAAATTTAGAAAGTGACTGAGATGAACCAGTAGCCTCATACTGATAACAGTGGTTTATTTTAAAACATGTTTTATTTAAAATGTTATTTTTAGGGGCTTTATCTCACTTTACGAGCATTGCTCCACATATCTATATTCCACTTGAAGATTGGTTTAAAACGTTTTAAATATTAAGAATATTTGCTAAAATATTTTAAAATTTGACAGAAAATATTCCAAAAACTTTGACATTGCATTCTGAGAAACAGGGTACGTAGTGTGGTGGGTCTGGTTGCTATACACTGTCAGGGCAAACTTTCTACACACTTGTTTTTGTTGAGTAAAAGCCATGATGGACAACATATGATTCACCATGCAATATAGTAAACATGATGTCACATTTACAAAGAGATTGAGATGCTCTACGGGGAGATGGAAGGTCAGTGGAGACCATGTGATGCTCAGACGGTATGTGAATCCAAAACTTTCTTTCTGCAAGGCAGTGCAACCACATTACAACACATTTTCTCAGTTAAACAAGCTTCCTCTAGTGAAGAGTTTGATATGCTGTCTTCCCCTCTTTAGCCAGCAGGGGGCAGCTCTTCACACGTGCATCAAGGACCAGAGGCAGATGGATTTAAAGGCCTCTGACACAGACGGAGAACTCTGGAGCGTCTCCAGCCGCCTTCACTCATGTCCCAGTATGAAACTGGAGGACTGGAGCTCCTCTCTGATATTTGGCTGTACCTCTGGTCCCTTAGAAAGACATGTTGTCTGCTGGCACACACTGGCTGGCCGCCATGTGGTGGCTCCCGACAGGCCAGCGAAATCCAGATAAATTAGATTATTGGATTGGCTACAACAGATTATAGCTCTCCTTCGATGCTTCATAAGAAAGCGGCACCAGTTTGATCATAGGAGGTTTTATGAGATAGAGCCTTGATAAAGGTAAGCTTTCTCCTTCACTTTGGTGCAAATTTTTTTTAACCCATATGTTTAGTTTTGGTTGTTTCAATATTTAGTTTGAACTCAAGAGAAAGGTTCCTGCATACAAACCAAGCAGAGCTGCAAGCTGCACATTTTTAGTTGAAAATGTTCTGGAACTTCCCTCATTTTCTGCAACATAAAGCAGCGAGCACTCTGTTCAAATGAGTTTCACTGTTGCAGGTGAATAGATGGAAAAATGCCAACCTAAGCAACAAAAACACTGCAGCTCGGTTTTAAAAACTAATTTATTTCTCAGTGAAGAGCATGCTTTCAATCCCACATTGTGTCAAGATAAATTATGCGTTCAAAGTTTTGGTAAAAGTCTATTAGACATTGCATTCCAGTTTTTACAATAATAATAATAATAATAATAATAATAATAATAATAATAAAAGATGCATTTCTGAACTTTAACTTAAATTTAAGCCAATTCAAGCAGGCGGAATTTGTTTACTATAAACACATTACTGCAACAACTGGTAACAATTACCACTGTTTATTTTAGATTTTACCTCATTATAGTAAACATGTTTAAGTGATCTTTAATAAAAACTATAGGCTTTTACAAACCAGGTCTACATTTATTTCACTCACAGGTTGCAGCCTGTGAGTGAAATAGACATTAGACACTTCTACCTGGACACCATGCAGTGGTTGTGTGTAACATGTGCATTGTTATGTCATAATCTTTTACAGCCAATGACAACAGAGGCACTAAAACCTCAGTAAAACAAATGAGGATCACCACATTATTTAATTTTTTAATGAGGTTCATATGCTCAGTCACAATAATCACCAAAGTAAATAATAACCAAAATGTTTAAATATTTTCTATTATTAAGGTTTATAAATTGCATTACTAATTGAACAGATGGTAATATGTTGATTGCATCAATCCATATCATATCCTTAAAATGCATTAGCAGTAGTGTAAGCAGCTGCTAACATTGAAACAGTAACATCATATTTATCCTCATCATTTTTCAAAAATGTTAAATTTTCTGTAAGATTGAAGTCTTTCACTTCCTAAATCACATATTTAAAGGAAGAAGGAAATTCTGTATATTTCGTAGAATTAATCTAATCAAGAATTAGTGTCATACAAATTACACTAAAGACCGTTTTCTAAAGCAACAAAGACACAAACATGTCTGTTGTGTTGGTTCTGATTTGTTCTTTAGTAGATTTCTGTTTTTTGTTTGAGTCATTGCATGTTTGGAAAGTTATTCTCTCTGGTTTTGGATGCTGCAGCTGGAAGGATTTTTGCTCTTGCATTGATACTTTCACTTAGCAGCTGTGGTTCTGGACAAAGAGGCCAGTTGGACTGAACATTTTTTTGTTTCTGATTCAGTTCTATGATTACCCTGGATGGTTCCTTACTTCCTCATCTCTCTGACTCCACTAGACAAAAAAAAATAAAGAAAGTCTCTCTTACCCTGAGCATGGCGCTAATGGGGAGGAAAACCAAAACATTTCAGAACTTTGCAAAAAAAATTAGATGAGCATGGTGAAGAAAATGTGGGAAGTGAGGTATTTGTCTTTAATTAATCACCTCTTTGCTTACATTTTGATTAAATATTCAATGACCGTTTTCAAAGTAGGAGCAACCCATATCCTGTTATTTTTATTTAGCCCAGGGATCTGCAACATGTTGGTCCAGAGCTGCAAGTGACTCTTTGGACTTTTCACAGTGGCTCTTAAATACTTTGTCTTAAAATGATTTTAAAAAGTCTTATTTTTAAATCCATATAAAATGAAGTTTTTAAGAGTTTTTAACTTTTTCCACTGAATAATTTTCCCAGTACATGTTACTAAATGCACCAGTAATATTTATTTAAATGTATTTCTCTTGTTGTTAGTCTGTGCAAATATCAACATCCCATAAAAGAAATTTAATCTATCATCTTTTTTTGTAAAAACGTTTATTTTAAAACCTTAACATAGAAATAAAATGGTTGTTCTATAAAGATTGCAGCCTTCATGTAGTAGATATTCATTAAATTGTAAAAAAAAAAAAAAGAAACAAAATCATGGAATATTTTGTGCCTCTAAACAAGATTTATTCATCTGGACCGAGGACAGAAATGGCTCCTTGGACTGTAAAAGTTGCTGATCCCTGTCTGGACCAAATAGAGAGAGAGGAAACAACCAAAAAAAGTTAAAGGAAGTTATTTGTGTTTCTTGTGAAACAACCTTGCAAAACTCTTTCAGTGTGTTAGTTGCAAATCCCTTTTCCACAAAGTCAGATCACGTTGTTTCAATAAAGCATTGTGGGTTTAGTTTGTTTATGGTTTGTAAGATTTAAAATGAAAGGATTCACATGAAAATGATATTTCTTTGTGATTTCAACCTGCAGATTCAGCGCTGTTAGGAAAAAAAAAAGACCACTTGAGTCTTAATGGGATCAAGTATTTATAAGAGTTGCAGCGGAGGAGTGTGGGATGGAATCATCTATAACATTATTTCATCATTTATTAATATAAAATTGTCACTAATACAACAATTTGATAACTTAAAGACCATAAACAGACAGCTGGATAAAACACCTATAAATTCCTGTAATAAATGTAAATCTTCTTTACCTCTTATTGTAAAGAAGATTTACAATAAGAGGTAAAACAGCATACACTGCTCTACATAGCACCCCTGTGCAGACTGGGGTCTGCAACTGTAGCCAGTGTAAATCAGCCAGCAAAGCAGAGGCTGCAACACATTGTGCCCAAAACAAAAGAAGCAGCAAATGGAATGGGAGTGTAAAAAAAAATGCAGAAACTGAAACAGCAGCAGGTGTGACTGTTTTTCATCAAGATGAGGTGGAGAGATTTGTTGTTTGTACTTAGAGTTTAATCCCCTCCAATGGGGAGGGGAGCAACGGGAAGGTAAGATAATGCCACCTGCATAGAGACTTGCAGACCTTACTGCTGCTGTAGTTTCTGTGGCTGATAAACAACTGAAACTAAACGTGTGGCCAGCTGCTTTTCTTTAAAAAGAAACTATTAAAACTAATTTGGTCCATGGTATTACTAATACTGTACTTAGAGTCATTACGATTTCTGGACATTTACCATTTAGTTTCATTAACATTCTTTATTTGAACTTTATGAGACTAGATACTCCTGAAATGATCCAATTATCTCTAATATCATCCAAAAGTAGCTGGTTGGTTCCCCTGCAGCCCTTCAGTGGATTGCACTGCTGCAGAGGGATCACATGGTGGACAGCTTTAACTCAACGAGCTATAACTGTCTGCAGCTATTTATATCGCCAAATGCTGCCGTAAGAAATGCATAGAAAATCACAAAGGATTCAGTTGTAAATAAATACCTGAGTGTAAAAGGGCAAAGCTTAGCTAAGTTTAAGTTTAGCAAAGTTTAAAAAACAATATCTGTTTGCATATACAGTATATAGTCTAATAATAAAGCTTAATGATAATTAAGCCCATATTGTATGCCATCATCATATTGTATTTCTGTGTCTGTTGTCCATCCAGACTGGCAGCCATGCTGACCAGCTTTATTGAAGGCCTCCTCTGCTGTCTCACCTCCAAACCGGCCAACACCGTGGTTCCCGTGGAAACCTCTGAGCCTGCAGATGGGTACGAGTTTGTGGAGGTGAAACCAGGCCGTGTCCTGCGGGTTCGACACATCATCTCTGACAGACCGGCGGTGGAGGAGCCCTCGCTGGGTGGGATTGTGAGCTGCAAAAGAAAGATCACAGTCTACCGCAACGGACAGCTGTTCATTGAGAACTTGGGCGAGAGGGCGAGCGCGGAGCTGAAAACCTGCCAGAACGGAGAGACTGAACCCAACAGCACGGTGGAGGTTGAACTGACAGACTGTCGCAACTCTTCACCTCCTGTCAGCATCCCCGAGGCCCGGTCAGACTCTGTCGCAGCTGGAAACAACGGGGCATCGGAAACTGGGTCAGCAGGAGAGGCACCTGCTGCCGGGCAGGCCGAGCAGTCCCAGCAACCCCGCAAACGAAGGAGGAAGCCGAAGCGCATCGTGGTGATTGACTGTGAAAGGAGGATAGCAGCCTGTAAAGGAACACATTCAGATGTTGCTCTGTTCTTTATCCACGGGGTTGGGGGGTCGCTGGATATCTGGGGGAGTCAGCTGGACTTCTTTTCCCGACTCGGGTACGAGGTGATCGCCCCGGATCTGGCAGGCCATGGAGCGAGCTCATCTCCACACATAGCTGCAGCGTACACCTTCTATGCCCTGGCGGAGGATATGAGACTAATCTTTAAGAGATATGCAAAGAAGAGGAACATCCTCATTGGACATTCATACGGGTATTATTAATGTTTACACCTTTATATCAACTATTAATGGAAAAAATTATAAAAGTTCTATTTAGCAGGTTACCACAAGATTACTATCTGTTCTATATTATAACCCTCATTCTGTTCCTATCTTCCAGCGTGTCTTTCTGTACGTTCCTGGCTCATGAGTTTCCAGACCAGATTCACAAAATGGTGATGATCAATGGTGGTGGTCCCACAGCGCTGGAGCCCAGCCTGTGCAGCATCTTCAACCTGCCCACCTGTGTGCTTCACTGCCTGTCCCCACTGTTAGCCTGGAGTTTCCTAAAGTAAGACACATTTTTATTCTGATTATAGATGTCCAGATCAGGATTTTTGTTCTCAGTGAGTTACTTTAGATCATTTGCAGGTGTTGTGGTTCAACACAATATCTGCATTTTTGCAGACTACATCCCATAAGTACCATAATGTTGACACAATCAATGCTACTAATGTGGTTTAGGCTGATTATACACGTGGTGAAGTTGGAAAGAAGAGATTCTGTCAGGATTCTGGTGTGTGATTAACAGGTGGAAACTTTGAGCAGAAGCTGGCTTAGTTTGAGCTGACATCTGCTGGGACAAGAGACGGAGTAAACAAATCTGTTTGCAGGAAATTCTGTACAGTGACATTGAAATTGTCCTTTTCCTGTCATTTTCAAAACATAAACAGAATAACCTATCAATTTCTTCTTAATTCCAAGCAAAATAATTATGTGAGGAGTATGAAAAATTTGGGTTTAGCTGAGGTGACCAGAGGGAAGAACAAACTGCAGCTAAAACATCTGCCAAAGGTAGAAAAATAAAATCTATCACAGTTAATTCTTTACAGTTTCGTCCACATTGGGAAGCTTTAGACTTTAGACTTAATGCCAGAAAGTGGGTGATGCAGTGTTTGGCACCATTTGTTTTCATCTGTGTTTGTAACTTAGATAAATCTCTGCTTCTGCCTCTGCAGGGCGGGCTTCGCTCGGCAGGGATCCAGGGAGAAGCAGTTGCTGAAAGAGTACAATGCCTTCAATGTGTCGTCATTTGTATTGCGTGCCATGATGAGCGGTCAGTACTGGCCTGAGGGGGACGAGGTTTATCACGCTGAGCTCACGGTGCCCGTCCTGCTGGTTCACGGCATGCATGACAAGTTTGTCCCAGTAGAAGAGGACCAGCGCATGGCTGAGGTGAGGACTGACCAAGACTCTGGGTACAGAGACCAAACAGCTAATCTCGTTAAGGTTGAGTTTTTAGTTTGGGTAAAAAAAAACAAGCACAAGATGAGAAAATGTTTGAATCAGTAAAATTGATATGATTACCTCAGAGGAAGACAAAGTCTCTCCAGACCAATTACTTTGAGAAAGACTGAATGATTTCTACAAGACAACCAATTTGTGAAGGTCTTAAAATATCACAAACACACATATCACATTTTACAAAACTTGGGTTTAGCTGAGGTGACCAGAGGTAGAAATTAATAAATGGGTTTACAAAATAACTAGAATCTATGGTTTTGGCAAACATACCATTGAATATTTTAGCATGTAATGACTGCAGCAGGCTTGATTGATGCTAGTTCAAATACAAAGAAACTCTGGATTTTTCTACACAAGCAAATCATTTTACACCTAAAAAAATCTCATCCAGGTGTCGTAACAATCTGAAAAAGTCGTTTGAATTTGTATTAACACATCACATTATTACTCACATACAGGGGTGCAAAAAAGTGTTTTGCTCCCTTTCTGATTTCCTAGTTTTTTCCTGTTTGTCACACCTAAGTGTTTCTGAACATTAAACCAATTTGAATATTATGTGCATTCACACCAAATGCTTTTTGAGCATCAGGCGCGTCTCATTTACATTCAAAGTCTGTGGAGCGTCGGACGCATTGGACGCGCTCGCGTTGCGCTAGACGCTCGATGCGCCTCCACATAGACTTTGAATGTAAACCAGACGCGCCTGACTCTCCAAACGCATTTGGTGTGAACGCACCATTAGTGAGACAACATGACTAAACACAAAATGCAATTTTTAAATGGAGTTTTTATTATTAAGGGTTTTACCCGAGTTCACAACATTCATGTTTCATGAAAAACATTGACTGTACCTCTTCTTTTTTACTGTTTCTGTCAGATTCTTCTAATGGCGTTCCTGAAGGTCTTGGAGGACGGCAGTCACATGGTGATGCTGGAGTGTCCTGAAGCTGTCAACACACTTCTGCATGAGTTCTTCCTCTGGGAACCAGTCACACTTCCACCACCAAAGAAAGAGCCCAAAGCCCGTCCAGAGACCGCCAAACCTCAAACTGACAACATTTCTGAGCCCGCCACAGTCCGGCCTGCGACCGCCAGGCAAACCTAATCAAACTGAACAGAAACAGACTAAAGAACGCAACTGATTGAGGCTAAAACTGAAGCAGGGGTAAATGTAAAACGTGGCTCATCCACTTCCTGCAGAACAGAGCAGGTTTGAATGGGACAGACAGACAAAGCGGACGATTTATCTGAGCTCCTCGGGATTACAGTTAGATTTGTGGAGGTGGGACACTGCTGTTCTGGTTTGGTTTCAGTTGAAGTTTGAAAAGAGCAAATCAAGTCAAAGACTGTTCGAATGTCAGCTCAAAGGAGTTTATCCCAAACATTCAACAGAGGATCATGTGGTTGTGCCTTTGAAAAACTAGAAAACTGGTGAAAATCAACCAAGATAAACAATGATATGAAACTGGCAGGAGAGTAAATCAGATTCCGTCCGTCCATTCGTTATTTTGTCTGAGATCAGGTCACAGAGCTAACCCCCTCACCAACAACACTTTCCATCTCATTGGGGTCCCAAAGTGTTTCCATGCAAACCTGTAGTCTCCTCCCAGTTAGACGAGTCAAAAAAATCTCCAAAGGGAGGTTGGTCAGATGCCCAAATAACCTCAGTTGACTCCTCCCAACGCGGAGGAGAATCACCTTGGCTGTGATTCCCCAAGGATGATGGATCGACCCATCTAATCTCTAAGCTGAGTACAGGCACCCTGCAGAGGAAGATGATCTCAATCATTGAAGAATGTCTGAATCCATTTCTCATGGCCATACAAGAGACAGACTGGACAAATGAGAGCCTTGCTTTTTGGATCACCACAAGAAGAGCAGAACACAGTCTGCAATACTTCAGATGAGGCCCCAGTTCATCTATTAATTTCCTTCTCCATCCTGCAATCATTCGTGAACAAGACACCAAGATACTTGAACACTCTGCTGGAGGCAGACCAAATCCTGAACAGGATTTTGCCAGATGAAAGTCAAGGTTTGCACTTTTAGAATCAAACTATGATGCAAACTGCTGGAATCTGATTTTTTTTAGTTTTTCTATTGCTCAGACTTGATGAAAATCTTTCTTTGTGTGTGTCTTTTTTTTTTGTTAAATTGTAAAATAATACATTTGTAAACCATACTGAAGAACATGACCATCAGAAACAATTGTTTGTATAATAAAATTAGTCCTTGACTGTTTGAGCTCTGGCTGGATTATACAATGGAGTATTAAGGTCATTGCAGATAAAAGGAAAAAGAAAATATATAAAAACTGCAGACATTTTGAGATTAATTTCACATATTTAAAAGAAAAAAAAAACTTAAATATGTTTTAAAACAACATTTCTCTGATGTTGGAAAGTTGAAAGTTTGCAAGATTTTCTTTTTGTTTTTTATTTTGTTTTAATTTGACCTCTTCCATGGTCTTAAGATATGGGGTAATTTGGTCCCCGAACTTTCGTGGTCGCAAAAACCCCGCGTGGTGCGTTTTTAAGAGATTTTTTATGTGCATGGTTTCAAGAACTGACGGTCCGCTGGAATAATCCGTCCTTCTTCCCCGCTGTCTGACCGTGACATCTGCTGTGCTCCTCCTGAGCGTCGCTCTAACACCGTGGGAGGGAAATAAATATACGATATTAAAACTAGAATATCCTGAAATTGTAAAGCCAGAATTTATAAGAAAAAATGAATTTATCAGAAAAATATCAAAAGTTTTTCATTATTAAGTCAGAGATTTGTGGCAAAATTGACAGAAGTCCTCTAAGATTGAGGTGGTAAATTTAAGAAAAAAAAATTCAAAACATAAGCAGCAGATCTGGGCTCTTTTACTACATCAGAATGACATCTTACGAGTCTGACTTTGACTTCGTCTGACTTTCTAATCTCAGTAAACTTCTGAGGTTTTTTCTTAAAGGTTTCTAACTTTATAATGTCAGAAAATATCTAAGGTTTAAGATTATAAATGTATACTTTTAGTCAAGGAAAATTATTTTCTTCTTGCAAATTTTCAACTTTATTCCAGAGAATATTGAAATATTTTTAATATAAATATTAAAGTTAAAATTCAAACTTTTTTGGTGGAAATTTACAAAAGATTTTAGTTTATTTTATCTACATTAGCCGTAATACTCCTTCATAGATTTTGAGCCTCATCTAAATGTAAATTTAAGCATCCTCTCAGTATTTTTGTGTCGTGCTCCAGGGTTTTATAAAAACAGACATGTTAGTGCTTGTTTGTAGTAGTTCTTGATATACGGTACTGTAGAAAAAGGTACTAGAGGGCTGTTCGATTATGTTCTTGCAAGCTGAAAAAAGGGATTAATGAATGCTGCTCAAGACAGGAGTGAAATTAAATCTACTGCTTCCTGAGATGATGTTCATTCAACTATACATCACTAAATTTAATTAGCAAGTAAATTACCAATATATATACAAATAATTTCTAAAAATATATGTTGATTCACTAAAACTGTGAACGCTTAGGATACAAAGCAGGAAAAATTACAATCCAGACAGTTTTAAAGTATTAAAAATATTCTCTTTAAAACCCTTAAGGCAAAGTCATCATATTGTTTAGTTTATAAATTGTGTATTTCACCAAATGACTTTAATTTCATGATAAACTGTGCATACTACAGACATGTGTTTAAAAATTATACAATAGTGATGATATAATTGGGTAGTTTTTTTTTTAATATTTGCACTTTTTTGATACAAGAAATAATTGTTTACAGTTAAATATGGATCATTTTATTAAACCTGTTATAGTTGTTTCCTCCTTTAGTTTAATGTACAGAACCAGTCGTGATTGTTGGCACCACCTGGTAGAGATGTACAAAGCCTTAAAATAATTTCCATTTTCCTCTGGGGAATAAATCTGAGACACAGATGGCATTAAATGAGTCAGATGCATGCTATTATTTACAAAGGAAATTACCGCAAGAAAGTGGTTCAAGCTCAAGTGAAAGGTCACTTTCCTGGAACAATGTGTCCTTTTGGGTTCACCAAGTTTCCATAAAAAGAATATACTTTAAGACTTCAGTATCTTGAGGGGTGCCAGTCATGGTGGAGAAAGCTGTGTCAAAGTCAGCACTGTACATTTTAGCAGCACTTGTATTCACAAAACAATGCAAAATCATTGATAGAGTGTATTTAAAGATAAAAATTTCAAGGTTTGGGAAGCATTTTTTTTATTTAGGTAATTACCTCTGCTCTATAGTGTTTGTTTCCAAAATCTTCACTATGGTAAAACATAACACATGCTCTTGTTATTGTGTTTAAAGTTCACAGTTGGATGTTTTTTATGCTTATAAGCCAAAACAACTGTTTTTTTTTTTGACAGACCTAAACCCTTCTAGGCAAAATTTGATCTAAAACCAAGATCTCACCCACACAGGGTCTGCATCAGTTTTTCTAAATGTTTAGATGAGCATCCCTGTTTCATTGCATTCTTTTTATTTGTGCTGCAGTAATTTGTTTGTATTTTTGCAAGACACACAATTGATAATTTTTGAAATGTAGTTTTTGGTGTGCTTAGTTATAGAAAGTGCTTTTATATTGCCATTTTTGAAGTTTATTTAGAGCTTTGACTGAATTTTCGAGCTGATATTTTATTTAATATGCAACTTTAATCAGAAAAAACATGCAGCTGTTTGATTCTTGTGCAAAATTGAAGGAAACACTTTTCTCTTGTGTCTTAAATGTTGTAATTGTTTGCCTTTACAGTCACAAACTGATTACAAAAAGTAATATTTATCAAAGGAAGTAAATATGTGTTTTTTGGGGTTTTTTTTAGGATTTTTCTTCTTGTTTTTTACAATTCCTTGTGACAGTAAAATAAATTTTTATCAAGTCTGTGTGGGATTTCTCCATGAAATTAACAATCTCATTCACAAACAGAAGTGAAAGTATTACCACATATTTACCGATATTAAATTGTGTTCAACTATGTTAGTGAACATAAAGTAATCCATCAGAATTAGTCTGGTTGAGAGTTTATTATGTTTAAATCATAATGTGGGCAAAATTAAAAAAATCTTTGAAAAGTAAGTCAAAATCAGTCATTTTTCAAGTACAACTTCATGATTTATTGTTGATGTTGGCAAGCGAAGTTTTCTCATACTCCAAAAAATGTTTATATACTACATGACACCCAGAGGATTTTAATAAAATATTGTTTATTTCTGCTGGCAGAAAGAATATAACAATTTTTTCAGTATAGCACAGAAATGAGAAATAATTAAACATGTCCCTTTGAGAAAAAGTGGAAAATATGTTTTGGAAATCATTAGTACTATAATAATAAGCAAGTCTGCATAAATAAAACATTTTTCATTGTATTTCAGAAAGGAAATACAGTAGTAAATAATGAAATTTGAACTTGACAGCTAAATTATTACGATATGCCAGATGTACAATATGTAAAGGTAGACTGCAGTGTGTGAAAATAGCGAGAAACTAAAATATAAACAAAATTTAACCTTACACAAACTTAGAGTACCAAACAAAAAAGCTAATCTAATGTGTATTTAAACTTCATCTTGATCCATAGTTTGACAACAGCAGTTCTATTACCTTTCCCAGCAGGAAAAATAACCTTTTACTTAGAAACTTTATAACTTATAGAAGTTCAAAATATGGAAGTAAGCATCAATATTTAATCTAATTCTTTCTAATTTTCACTCTCCATCTCATACTGAGTAAAATCTTTACACTGTTTATACATTCATAATGTATTTTTTTATTTATTTATTTTTTATAAAAGCATAAAACTGAAGTATTAAAGACTCAGGAATAAATGTGTCCCCTCATCATCTCAGACCTCCACAGTGACTGTGGGGCCGTTGCTGGATTCCTCCTGTGGTGTGGACTCCTTTGCGGGTTCCTCTTCTTTCTTTTCCTTTTCACTCTCAGCCACCAGAGGAGTGCTCTCTGCCTCCGCCTGCTGGTTGCTGCTGGTAGTGCTGGCTGGCTCCTCAGCCTTCTTCTCTTCTGGCTGCTTTTCTGCTTCTCCGGCTTTGGTTTCGTTAACAATTTCAACACTGGCGACGGCTGCACTCTTTACTTCCCCATTCTGGACGGGGAAGGCGCCCTCTAGAGCCTTGTAAAGGAACTGGTACTGCTCCTGAAAGTGATAAGGACGAATTTTACAGGAGAGCGAAAGACGTATTGATGCTGCTGAGGTTTTTACTGGAGAAGAAACTTATCAAGAGTCACAATGGTGCAATTATGACAATTAAACAGATTTTAAAGTCCATCCATAGTGCCAACAATTAGTAGAAAAGTCATCTACTCATATCTAGTGTTATAAAAATCTAATCAAAATGTCTAAACTTATCATTTAATTTGATATTACACTGAATATTTAAATTTTAGTTTATATTTAGATGATGGCTCTTTTGCTGCAATTGCTTACCAGGACACTTTTTGAAGTTGAGAATATTTTTGTTTTAATAATACATCCAAAGCAAATATACGCCTTTGATTAGAAAGGTTTAGTTTGGAGACGTGATTTAAAAAATAATGATAATTCAGAAAGTAGTAGCTAGAAATGTTGAATCTGTTAAAGCGAGATCATTTGTAAGATCATTTTAAGAACATAACATAAATTTATGTTATGTTATATTAATCAAACATATAAATTGTTTGATTAATATGCAATCAAACAAGTTGCGTATCCTGCTGCAAGCTCTGTTTGCAAGCTTTTAAACAATCAAAAATATTAGAATGGTTTTATTAGGGGGTTATTTATTTATTTCAGTTATTTATTTTTTAAAATGTTAAATTTCATGTATTTATTCCCATTATACATAGTATTGGCAATAGCATTTTAGAGTTTTATGTAATGCTTATTTATTGATTATTACTAAAGTAAAAATAACCAGCAAGAATAAAGTAATAACTCTTCTAATGTCGTTACAACCTATAGGAGTGAAAAATGTGCTTGTACCAGGCTGGTGATCATCCCCTTCCTGTCCTTGCGTAAAGTTTTGACCACTTGGAAAACATCAACCAGCTTCTCAGTCTCAGCGCTGTCCAGCAGATTCCACAGACCACAGAAAATTCCCGAACGTGTCGATCCGTCACTGAGGAGATGAAGAACACATATTAAAAAAGCTGCTGGTCATTAAATTTTGTCTCTTTATGTTGCTGATCTATTCAGAATTAGCTTTACGTTTTTATCAATAATATCTAATTACTGAACAGCGGCCGGTTTGCGGGAGGCTGCCTTACTTGCAGTGGACGAGAATCGGCATCCTCTGGGATTTGCTGCCGACGCAGCTGCGTTTTACTTCCTTTGCCACATCTACGAGTTCCTGCGGTTTCTCTGGCAGACCTGTGCCCTCCCACTTCAGGAACTGGAAATGTTTCACCTGCCGACTATCTTTTCGCTGTTGACAGAGTTGTTTTCATTAAACAAACACATAAAACCAAACCTACGAGTAAAATTAATGCATAGAATTGGTACATATGAAAAAGTGGCAGTCATAAAGTCCAGCTCTGATGTTACCTTGACATGTCGGACCAGCATGGTGCGGGTGATGAAAACTGGAGTAATTTCTGTACTTGAAACTTCTACCTCAAAATCTCCAAACGTCTCCTTTTCTTTTCTCCAGTACAGAGGTTCACCATCCTGTCAACAAGAGCAGACCAAAGAAAACAAGATCATTTACTCTAAACACTCTTTAAACGTGTGCAAGGATGCATGATAAGAAGTGAAAGAGGCTTTTTTTTACCTCTTTGTGCTCTGAAAGCATGACAATAGTGGATAATTTCTTCTGGTGAACCATCGACCAGAAGTCGGTGAAGGAGACTGGCAGTGGATCCTGGGCTGTGATCAGAGAACGAGATCCCCAGTAACCCTGAAAAACAGATTAAAAACAGTAGAAAACAGATTAGAAACAGTTCAGTTCAAACAATCAGAAAGTAAAACTGGAACAAAGATAATCAGCCCTCCTTTTTTTATCTAAAAAACCTTAATATATTTACAGGTGAGAATAATAGCATACATTAATGTGGGAGGCATTGATGTATCTAATGGAGTCTTCGTCTTCTTCATCCGACGAGTCCTCCGGTTCTTCATCATCAACTTCGCTGTCCTGACTGTTGTCTTCTCCTGTCCTCAGTAACACTCGGTTGTAATCATCTGAAGATGGGAGGTTTAGAGATGGACGTTGAGACACAAGAGAAACGGATAAAAACAAATAATTTTGAAGAAACACAACCAAGACAGATGTAGAGTAGAACATCAGTAAATTAGGTCGTCTTCCTAGTTAACTCAGGTTGCTTTTCATAGTGGCTTTCAGCTCATTTGTTGACATTCGGATGATTTACCATTTATCAGTTTAGGTCAGACCAGTTTGCTGGCCAGTCCAACACAGTAAAGCTTTGACTCCAGCTGCAGTCCACACCTTGTGAACTCTCACAAACGTTTTAATTGACTTTGCTTCACTATCCTATGAATGCTGAATTTATGCATTCATGGTTGACGGTCCATCCTTTCTTTATCCGCACTTTTTCCTTCCATTCAACTTTTCATTAATATGACTGGATATAGCGCTCTGTTAACAAACGTCTTAAGCAATGTTTTTTGTGGCTTACCACCAGTGTGGAAGATGCCTGTTACTGGCAATTTTTGAAGATATTCATATTTATTAAGATGCTCCTGTAGCAGATACTTACATGGGATAACAGATGAAGAGCGATTCATCTTCTTGTTTTCTTCTGTCATCCCTATATTACAGGTCCTCCAGTTTTTAAAAGAAGGGAGTCGCTGAAATGCAACACAAAGATTTTTTAAGTGGTACAAAATAAAAAGTAATTTAAACTGGAATGTTTTCCATTTAGGCTCTAAAAACAGACTGGAAAGAGACTAATGTGGACTTTTTAATAATGACAAAAGACGTTTAATCAATGCTTTTTAAAATTACAAAACAAAATGATGAATCCCTCACTTATGCCATCTTATTTCAGATAACTATTGTACAAAAATAGTTAAACTAGCTTAATAAATAAGCTTTAGATAAATAAATGTTTCAGGAAAAAAAAATAAAGCATACCTCAAACTCTTCCTCCATAAGCGTGGGTTCGCTGTCGGAGTTCTTCTGTTTGAGCGTGTTCAGCATGCTGTGCAGCTCCGACAGAGCGATCTCTGTCTCTCCAAACTGGTTGTGCTCCAGTAAAGCCTGATGGATCAGGATGTACTGGGCCTGCAGATGACACAATTAACCACATAAACCCCCAAATAACAACCAAAACATTTATTGATTTACTGGATTTACTCCTTTTATTAAACTGAAGTTTTTCTTTTTTTTTCTTCACTGCTGGTTTCACTTTGAAACAAACCATCAAACATCAAAATGGCTGACTCTCCCATGTGATATCAGTGATAATTTTTTTTCTTGAAAAATGTAAATATTATGTCACATAACGGAAAAAGAGATGGCAAATATAGTGCCTTGAAAATTTATACCGCACAGCTTTGTCTCCTTTGACTATACCATTCTAATACATAAATATGTTTTGACCTAAACTTTTCCAGGCTGTATGCTTAACATCTTAAATAATTTGCAGCTTTTTCCCACCATAACCACATTTTTTACTGTTAAAAAATATTCATACACCCCAGCAGATTTAGATTTTAAATTCAATGTACCGTAATCTTAATCTTAACCAATATGTTTATTCTGACTGAGCTGAAAAGAAAAAAAGCAAAAAATCAACTGTGTCTGTATTTGACACATATCTCACATAAAGGTAAGTGACCACAATTATTCATCAGACTGAGAGTCTGTGGGAGAATTCAATGACCTGCTTCATTCGGATTAGGTCATGCTCCTCTAACACTCGCTAACTACCCAGATTAAGTGCTGTTTACACCAACTCAACAGGGGAAAAATAGCAGCTCTGTGGTTTGCTTGCTGCAAGTCATTGCTAAAAGCACGCTCAGTGAGGCCCTGTGGCTTCACACAACTCAGGAAGCACTGAAAAGCCATTTCTGAATGCCTTCTAATTCCAGCGACAACAGTAAAAAGCGAAACAAAAAAATACAAAATGGTTCCCACAGTGAAAAACCAATGAGGATGTTGGAGAAAGCCAAATGTTACACTGGTGCAACTGATGGTGTGAGACATGAAAAAAACACCCAACAAGGATCATGATCAAGACCTATCCTGGAGAAAACGAACCATTCCAGTAGCAACATCTCAAAGCAGAGAGTCAAACGGACTCAGCATAATGCTGGACTCCAAGGCTACAGACTGAGGAGGAAAATACTTCTGAGAGTAAAGCACAGCTTTTATAAGATCTTATCTGGTGTTGTTTTGTGGTCAGACAATACAAAAGGGTAATTGTTTTGACACAATGTTGTATTCTTCATTTGGTATAAAAAAGCAGAAACATTTAAACCAAAGAAAAATCCCCAACGATTATGGTGATAACGGAATAATTTAGTTTTTTTTCAGCTAACGAGACCTGATCAAAGTTATGGACATAAAGAAAATACCAGACCAAGAGTTCTGACGACAACATCAGGCAGCCTGCAATGAAAATCTGATCTTTTCACACAATAATGACCTGAAACACACAGCAAAGTGTTTTAAAAGTGATTTGCATAGAAATATTAATATTTACAGAGTTCAGACTTAAATCTGATGGAGTATTTGAGAAAAAAAGATTTATTAGCAGTTATGAGAAGGTTTTGGCTCCTGCCATTAGCAAAAAAGGTGTTTCCACTGATTACTGAGAATGTTACAAATACTTTTAGAAATGCTTTGTTTTTGGTCCAATTTGTTTATTTTTATTCTGAACAAAAATGTTAGAATATTTTAACAGCTGTGTCTCAATTTCAAATAAAAAGAAACTTCATTAGTTAACTAAAAATAAATTTAAATATTACAGTATTTGATATTAGCTCCATACATCTATATTTTTTATTCAGAGGTACAAGAATAAAAGGGTATGAATACATGGATATGCCATTTATTTGCAAAAATTCCCATAAAAATACACATAAAGTTGTTTTTGTAATGTGGAAAAGTATTGTTTGTACTGTTTCAATGCATTTTACATGTAAACAAAAGCATTTTCATCTCTAATTGTGATGTTTGTAGGCAAAATATTATTCCTTGTTCTGTCCCTGCATGTATAATAAATGCCATAAAATGGATTAGATTGAATGTGTTTTTATTTATTCTTTACTAAATATATCATTCTTGGTTTTCAAATACATTAAATGTTTTTTCCAACTTGTTTTGTGTTTAATTTTATTGGATATTGCTTTATTTACACCCAGGACTTTGATCAGTTCATTTTTAAATATGCTTTACGATGATTGGATGCGATCTGCTGGTCCTACCTCCACTTGGACCATGAGGCATCTTTGTCTTCGAAGTTGGACAACGTATCCGTAAATGTCCATCCTGCCCTCGGCTTCCAGACCCTCCATCATGGCATCGATGCCGATGTAGGTGCCGGTTCTGCCGACTCCAGCGCTACACAGAACAGAAATAACAGTGTGTTAATTTTAAATACTACACTTTGTTTGAAAGGTGCAATGGAGAATTAAAAGTAAATAAGAGAGATGAGATTAGACCTGTCACAATAACAAATTTGCTGGATGATAAATTGTCCCAGTAATTATTGAGATAAATCATAATATTGTTGTTTTGAGACTGTTTTCAACTAATATATTGATAATACTATAATAATGCAAGTTCGCCCTCTCAATGGCCAATAAACTTTAATTTTGTAAAAAGCACTCGAACGCGAAGATATTGCAAATATCCAAAATTAAATATAATAACCAAAAACAACAAATAAGAAGGAAATAAAAAAATGCACTAAAATAAAACCATCAATAAAATGGATTATGTACTCTCTGAAAACAAAATATCCCTTCAAAATTTATTGATCAGATTGGAAATTAGGGAGCTAATTTTAAATTTATAATGCAATTAATTAATTCATTGATCACTGCGACAGACTTAGATGAGACCATCGGTCCAAGTCTTTTGCAGACTAAACATATGATAGTAACAAAATTCAACAAACTTCAAAAAAATCTGGAAATAGATTAAAAGAATGAGAGTATTTTAAATGACCATTTGATGTTCTACATGCCTGCAGTGAACAACGATGGGGCCGCTGAAGACATTCTTGAAAGCATTGACCCGCCGCCTCAGTTTCAGGAGGAGGTGCGGTTCTCCTGGGACGCCGTGGTCGGGCCAGCTCATGAACTGGATGTGAGTCACTTCCCTCTCCAGGTTCTTCTCTCTCTTCTGCAAAGTCAAACATAAATAGCTGTATAAACACCTCCACACATCCCTGCAGTGAAATTCTGAAGCGTTATTCCTTTCTTAGTGTCTGAACACAGACTCACGTTAGTCAGGCTCAGATGGCGGATGGTGTAATCTGGGCAATGTTCTTCTGAGGTCAGCTTCACTATGAACTCCTCGTAGATCTCAGTCTCTCGATCAAGAGAAGGCCAGTACTGGGCACACTTGATCTGCAAAACAACAATTAACCGACATTAGAAGGTTAAATAAAATTTATACATTTGGCAAGAGATGAAATGTGTTATAATTGTCAATTATTTTTCTCAAAATTAAACATTTCTGCAGTTTGAGGTTCTCACCCTGTTTCCTTCTTCACAGCGGGTCACCATGACAATAATGGACGACTGCTGCTCCCAGACCATCCTCCAGAAATCGCTCACAGTTTCGTCCTTTGGTCCTGCAACAAACACACAGAAACACAGAATAAGACGTGTTACACTCTGTGGGCACTTTGTAGCAAAAGAAGAGGAAAATAAGACTTTACCTTGAGCTGCGATGTATTTTTTTGGCTCCTTGTATCCCTGCAGGAAAAAGAACATTGTAGTTATAAATAATAAAATTGTTGAATGTTGTAAAAAATTTTTCTCTTGTAGAAGTTAGTGGTGTTACAGTTAAGAAAAAAATGATTAATACTTAAATTTAGATTTAAGTTACTTCCATTCAACCAACATATTCATTTAGAGAAAATGCCTGTTTTTATAAACAATGTATTTAAAAAAAATTAATATTGAATTTTTTCTTTTATTAGCCTTTTCAAAAGTAAAAAGAAAAATATTTCCAGCAATTAAAACTTTGTTATAACTGCTGAATAGCTTTATGCGTGTTTCCAAGATTTGAGTTGGGGTCTATGCCACTCCAAACTCTTAGTATTAATTTCATTCAAAAGAAACATGTTGGTAACATTATGTTTAAACCTAAATCTGCCAAGATTGTGAATATAATTTAACGTTTAACGTACGTCAATGAAGCTGGCGTTAATATAGTCACATCCTGCTTCTCCGTTTCCTGTGGCCAGTTGGACGCGGTTGTAATCATCTAAATGAGAGCACAGAAAAAGAGAAATGAAATGCATCACACAGTAGATTTTAGTTCTTCATACCCACAGATAACAAAATTGGAGTGTCTGATATTTATGCAGATGATCTTTAAGTTAAATTTTGAAGTCTTGATGTAATCTGCTGCAGACAATAATAAACTGTAATAAACTCATGTAGCTTTGGTCATTACAAGAATAAAAAAATGACAGGCATACAACTTCTGCAAATATTTAAATACATCTGAATGAGCCAAGACGGTGGGTTCGAGTTTGGTCTCCCTGTTCTGATGTAATCACTTTATGACAATGCTGCTCAACAATGCATGGAGTAAAGAATGCATCTTTAAATGAGTTTAAATCTAACGGCCAAAATGTTACTGTATGTCTGATATGTGTGAAGCAGTGCAAGAAATAGCTCACAGGTGTTGCATCATTTCTCTCACTCACATGGCAGGATGTCCACATAGCGGTTCTTTGGGGCGTTGCAGGCCTTCTTAGCTTCTTTCACTACGTATCTTGAGAAGATTCTGGGAATGCTCTGCAAACAAAAACAAGTTTTATGTATAAAAAAAACCTACTCAACGCTTCAACATTAAGACTTATAATATTCTGGTTCCTTCATTCATTAAATTAATAAATTATGCGCATGATATGTAGTTATATTTTCTGAGAAATAAGTTAGTTATATAAATATTACTATGTTTATCTAAAAGATGAGTTATTACCTGAAATTCCCCCAGGAAAAGCCTCCCTTCATCTGCTAGCTTCCTTTTATAGGTTTCCAGCAGGAGTTCTGCTGGAATCGGTTCAACAGGCATCAAACTATCTTCATCATCTACAACAGAAAATAAGACGACAAACATTACCAAAATTCAGCAACTCTTCATCTGACGCTTATCATAAATAGTTTGTAAAAATATCTTAAATCTTTGAGTGATTTAAACTGTATCATAACTTGTATAATAAAGATTAATCAATGTGTTTGCTTTGTTAAAATGTGAACTAATGTAGAGAAATAGTTAAGGGAAAACAGAGAAGCTGAGGTGACTAAGTTCAATTTATTTATTTATTTTAAATAAATGTTTTTTTTGTGTGACAAACAGGTAAGAATAAAAAAGCCTTAGCTGTGAATAATATTCTTAGACAACAGTAGATATTGTAGGGATATATGATGTAACGTGACTCGTTATTAGTAGTGAATTAAAGTCCCATTTGACCATATCATAATAAAAAATGATTAATTATCTTAAAGTAAACTTCTAGGCTTTTCTATACTTGGGTTAATTGTGATATGAGTTGCCAGTTTTAATTTCTTTTTATCTTAAAAAAATATTTTTGAACTGAATTGAACTGACTTGCTATAAGCTTAATTAAGAAATGAAATCACTGGAGGGTTAAAAAGTGGTGACAGTGACAAGATTGAATAGAGATTATTAACCCAGACACTCCAGTCACACTATTACACATCTGCTATTATATTTTAATATTGCATTAACTCACCTCGTTGTAATCAAAAAGTGCTGCAGTTTTCCCCTCATCTGCGTTTGAGTCTTACATAATTTATTTAATCTGAAGCTAAATGAGTCTGTCAAGGATTTTTATTGGACAAGTCAAAAAGCCATAAGTTTTACTTCATGTTGTTACAAATATTTTCTGCTCTCATCATGATTTCCATTATTTATTGGATGAGAAAACTACTGAAATTAATAAAATGAAGATTTGACCTGATATAAACAATCTGTAATTAAATGGAAATAAAAAAATGATAGCATTGTTTTAGAACTAGAGGTTTGAATGTAGATAACAAGCAACAATTGAGAAAAATGGCATTAATATGGAAAATGTATTGAGCCAACAGTGGGTGACTTAGCTGTGAGAATATTCATACTCATTGAAAATTTTTTATTTACTACGGGACGTATAAAAACCTCACTAATTCATGATTAATTTTTTTACAGCTTTAAAGAGTATTTTCAACTTCCAAACTGTTCATACTGTTCAAACTGTTTCTAATAGAAAAAGTTTGTGTGTTTCTGTGAATGGAGTTGATGTGTGGAAAAGTTTGAGCTTAAAGTGGAATAATGTCCAATAAAAACTGAGTTTAAAAACAGAAACACTTGGAACATGACAGTCACAAAAGATGAAGAAGATGTTTGAAATTTGATGAATAATTCTGTCCCTTATTTGCTACTCCCTTATAAATCAAATTTTGTAATTAAAATTGTTAAATAACATACAGGCTAAGTGGGATAAATTAAGTTACACCTCCTCCAACCTGTTTTTGAATATGTAAACTAAATCACTTAAACTGTGACTATGTTGTTACTTTATTTTATTTGCTTGTATTGAGTTTCAGATTACTTTCTCTGTCGTTATATCTACATTTTACATCCATCATCACAACAAAAACAACCTGCTAAATGATTCTGCATCATAATACTGTGTTTTTTGTAACTAATTCTTTAACTATACTGTTGTACTCTTGATCTCAAGGAGTTTTTGTTAAATAAAGGTTAAGAAGAAGAAGAAGATAAGCAGCATGTGACAGTAACTATAGGAAGCTTCAATTGTATCTGAGCCTCACTACATTGACATAAAAGGAAGGATAAAAACACAGTTTAAGAAAAGTAAAAAGACAAACAGAATTACATCATAATGAATACAATTCATAAATAATACTCACTTCCTTGGGCAATTAGTGACATGTTTTCAGTCAGATCACTGCAAAGAAAAGACCAAAGACATGTTTCAAAGAAAAAGTAGGATGATAAAATGTGAACATGAAAATTGTTTCATATACTAAATGAAATTCTAACAATAAAAATAGTAGTTTGCTATAAACAGTTTCTTAAAAGCCTATTTAAAAAAGTCCACTACAGTCACGACTGAACAAAGAGCAGAACCAGCTGCTGAGGAAACAAAATGTCCTTACTGGGACTTTCTGTTTTTCAACACGTAGATCTTATAGAGGACCAGAAGAAGAGCCACAGAGGTGATGATGATGAGGAAAACCAGAAATCCAATAAGAGCTTTGTCATTATCTAAGAAATGATATTAAAAATCGAACCATTTAAGAAGAAATTTGTAGAAATGCATTTGGAAAGTGTGAACATGTGGAAGGAAGCATGATTTAATGAAATGGTACGTACATTTAGTGTCAGCCTGTTGTTGCACAGGTGAGCTGGTAAAATCTCCGTTGAAAGTAAACACCTACAATAACAGAATGCTTCTTGTTAGATTTCAAAACATAAAATTAAGTTGAGTAATAAGATCAGAATTTATTCACGAAACAGACCCTGATTATTACAAACCTCCACTCTGTAGGTTTTTAAGTAGCTCAGATCTTCAAATTTAAATTGACATGTTTTGCTGTTCTTTCTGCTGCCAGTAACACCTTGAAGTTGTGCACTGAATATTCTGTCTGGTCCATTAAAATCCATGTCATTTAATGAACATGTCACTTCGATCTTATTGTTCTCTGGAACTGTCACGACAACATTATGAGGTTGTTTTGGTACTGAAAGAAGAGAGAGGATAAATATCAAGACACACATGGAGAGGAAAATCTTAAATTTCTATAAGAACCTTAGAAACAAACCAAAACATAAAAAAGATTTAAAAAAAACATGACCCAAGTTTGTAATTGACCAAACATTGAACAAAAAATTTAAAATATCTGACTTATTTTAACTTACTATGACACCGTAATGCAGATGGAGTTATGTTAATATTTTATCTGCTGTCCAAAATAAAAAAAATATTAAGAGAACTCAACATTGCTACATTGTTTTTTGTTGTTTTACCAACCATATTTGATTTACAAACATGGATTTCTCTATTATCCAGCACAAAGTCACACCAGCTTTGCGTTAAAGCTGGTGTGACTCTCCAGGTTTAGACATAATAAAGATGAATTTCTGGGTCTAAACTATCTTGTTATTATTCCTGTCTCCACAGAACTTTACAATGATGGAATATGTTGAGATGCATTTTGTGTTTTGAAAACAATATAACTTTTTTGCATGAATGGAAAACCAGATGAAAGAATAATGACTTTCAATACTGTAATAATTCAACTGAATTGCAATAAAATTCATTTAAAAATTAGATTCGATGAAGGATTGACTGTGTGTCTAAATTTATGACTTAATTTGTTAATTGAATTTCCTAACAGATAACATTTACTGTTTATACCCTTAGCCAAACAAAGCATAAAAACAAAGAAACACACAAATTTATATCAAATTAATTTAAAACAGATAGTGTTTGTAGATTGTATTATTATTTCAAAAACCACTTTTTCTTGGTTACTTACTTCCAGACTTAGTCTTCTCTGTAACACTTGTTTCTCTAAAACCACCTCGTCCAGTGTAGCTGGAATGAACTTCACAACTGTAAACCCTGAATGGTTTAATTCCTCTGGTGAAGACACACGTTGTTCCTTTAGGTCGAGTAATAATTCTTTGTTCCATTGTAAAATATCCTCCATCACCTGTTTTGTGATTGGTTTGACAACAGCAGCTTGTTATAAAAGATATTTATAATCATGAAAATTATTAATATGTTGAAACAGAGTTTGGTCTGTTTTTCATGTTAAACATTAAATAAAGAAACATTTCCAATAAAATCATCCACAGATCACTGATAGTTTAGAGTCACGGCTTCACTGATCACATCTGGTTGTTTTACACATTTTTATCTCCTCTTGTGTAAAAGACATAAAGGTGATAAATTTACAAATGTTACACTAATCAGTTTATTTTAAATAGAAGTTGTGCTAATCCAAATGTATTAACATTATTTAATGTAAATATAATATGGAAGACTAAATCTACTCATTTCACTTGCCTTTCTCTTGCTGACAGCTGCAGTGATAAGAGAGATCATCCAGTTTGTTGAGAACATTTTGACAATTATCACTCATCGTTTCCCAGTTTAGCTCAATGGAAGTACTGGTTGAACTGGTCTTCAGGTTGTTTGCTGTAAAATCTGTTGCAATAAAACACAAAAACAATAAATAATGTCCTGATAATGTTTTTCTCTCCATGTTGTGTTAGTAACATAAATTTGTTCTTATTTCCAGTGAAATGCAGTAAATACCAACTCACCACAGTCAATGTTGAACTGGACAGGTGGAAGTGTCTTATTTATGGAGCCATTGTTCATCTTGATGTCACCAGTACAGCTGTAGTCTGTGAACGGCTTCATGTCAGAAAGTTCAACAGATTCATTGTTGATTCCTGAAGAAACACAAACATTATGTCATTTCTGCAGTGATTGCTGTCTGTATATTGACAGTGATCAGCTGTTTGCTTCATTCTTTACATTTTGACACAATTTACAAAGAGAAAGGGTTAAAACATTTTGGAAAATATTTATAATGTATTGTTAAGGCAGAATATGTAGTTTTCTACTCCAAATAGTTTTTAAATTGTTTTTCATAGATGTAGTTTTTACTCACCTGAACATTTATACTCAACACTGAGATCTTTACAGCTTGAAGGTAATTTTGTGTTTATCTTTGCAGGAAGTTTATCAGGTTTAATCTGGTTTATGTCATTTGGATTAATAAAATCTGAAGAATAAAAAAAAAAACAGTTTAGTGTAATTAATATCACATCCACAGATTTGATAATTATATTAATTATTATTAATATGTTTTTGTTCATACCAACATTGAAGTTTTCAGATATGGTAAATGTGGCGTTTGAGCAGTTTTTTGTAGGGAACTTCAAAACTAAATCTGAACACATGTCGTCATAAGCATGTTTGAAACGATATGATCCATTGTCAAAGTCTTCAATTGAAACCTTGTTGTTTTCTGATAGTAATTTGCTGATGTTCCAATGACTTCGGTAACAGAAATATCCAGGAGAGCAGGAACCGTTTTTAATTTCTTCTTTAGCTGAAACACAGAAACAACATTTGTCTCAGTTCTACACAGAATCTCATTTCAGTCAATAATAAAAGTAAAGATAAAATATGAAACATTTTACTCACTCATTCCAGTTGTTTTTGTTGTTGTTTTATTTTCAGTTTTGTTGCAGGATATTTCTGTACCATTGGAGCCACTAAATGTGACATTTAGCTCATATTCAGTGCACGGCTTCAGAAGTTTCATCTCATGAGTTGAGTTTTTACTGGTGGAGGAAAAATTATTTTTTCTTTCAAATGGACCTCCGACCTCAGCAACATATATGATGTAGTCACCAGGAGTGGAATCTGTCATCTTTATCTTTAGGCCAAACTCGACATTCTCAACACTGTAGGAACCTGCAAAGCAACAGTTTTAAATTTGAGCTCACATAAAACCAAACCTAAAGTTTTTATCTCAAGCTGTTAGAATTAAATTAAAATGTAAAACCAATTCTTTTGTTATTATACAATCTCAGAAAAAAAGAGCACCTTTAATAAACAATTGTTCAAAACCTCAAATCTGATACTCACACTTTGGATCTGTTGTGGGTTCAGCTGCAAGAGGGAAACATGAAAAAAGTAAAAAAGCTGAAACACATTCTCAAACCATCTTAAATCTACAGTTACCTGATCTCTGTCTTGGCAGACCTGCAGTCTGTAATCCATAGTTTGTATCTTAACAAACTTGTTAAAGTCTAAAATTTAATATTTAAAGTTCCAACCTGTGGTGGCAGTCTTGGTTGTGCTTGGATGAGGTGAGGGAGTTGTCTGAGAAAGTGACTGGTTGGTGATTGAAGTCTCATTTGAGATGTTTGCAGGTGAGGGAGTTGTCTGAGAAGATGACTGGTTGGTGATTGAAGTCTCATTTGAGATGTTTGCAGGTGAGGGGTTTGTCTGAGAGGATGGTTGCTTGGTGGCTGAAATCTCTTTTGAGATGCTTGGAGGTGTGGTACCGACTGCAGGTTGGAGAGCATGCGGAGGTCACCATCAAGCTGAAGAAATCCACTACCAAGTTTCTTACCTTCTACGATTCTTTAAGAACAACTAATTTTATCATTCAAAAACTAACACAACTTTCTTAAAACCATAAACTAAAGCTGAATACATTACCAATTGTTTTGGTTGAAGAGCTTGGAGGATTTGAGGTGGCGGATAGAGAGGTGAGTGTGGGTTTGATAAAGGGGGAAGGTTTGGAGGTTGCAACAGTTGGTGCTGCTGGGATGCTTGGAGGTGAGGTAGCAACAGGTGTAAGAGAACCTGCGCCAGTGTGTGGAGGTGAGGTGGCTAAAAATATAAAAATCAACATCAATAACAGTTCTTCTTAAAGTAAAGAATTGAATATTTAGGTGAAGGAACTGATCCTCTCCATCCTCAATGTTTTACAAGACATTTGCTCAAAGATATTTAAAAATGTACTGTAGATAAAATGTGAAAAAAGTTGATTAATTGATTGGAGTATTTATAATCTATCTATATAAAAAATAAGAAATGCTCATTAAGAAAAAATCTATTGCATTTAAATACTTACACAATGTCCACATTAATGTACAGCGTTACTTTTATGGAGTTAAACCTAAAGTTAATGTCATGATGCAGATTCACTGAAAATAGGAAAACTCTTGAAACTGTCAATGAACCAACCTAACATCTGGATTAAAAACTCATTAAAAACTGCTTTTTAATTATCTCACCTCAAACTAAATGTCTAAATGTCATCTACATCACTATAGGGTAAAGCAGGTTCATTTTAAGAGCATCATTCATGTACAAGTTGGTCCAAAGTTTGTTTTTTTGTGACACAAAAAGAGAAGCAAAAAATGGTAAAGCATAAAAGCATGAAAGCATTGGAAAAGAGAAAGAAATGTTTCATTTTTTTCATCAAGAAGATTCTTTGATCAAAAGCTGCTGGGAACAAAAACATTTTTTGAATTTAAAGAAGCCAAAAGTTTCACACTTTTTCAGGGAGTTTCTTCTAGATCTAGAGAGCATAGAGACTAAATGCTGTCTTTACTTGTTTAGTTCTGGTCCTGCAGACACAGAGTGAGCAGTTCTCTGAAAACCTGAGGAGTCTGCATGGTTTATACTTGATCATCAACTCACAAAGACAATTTCATTATTTATAGACCCACCAACAGACAAATCTGTTCCTGTGTTATAAAAATGCATCCTTACTTAACACCACCTTTTGCAGGTTTTAGTTTATTGTTAAAAATGATCTGGTGAACCACGACTCTAATTTATTTTACCTTTGAGACATTTCCATTTTCCATAAAACATCTGCATGTAAAAACTATAAGATGCTCTGTAGTTTTTTCCAATGACTTATAGATTTAATCTTAGATTTATTGTTTATTGTTGGACAGCAACATCATGCAACATATTTGTCTTGGCAGGTCTGGATAAACAGAAATGAAAAATTCACTATAATTTGAAAAAAACAAAAGCTTAGCAAATTATTAGCACACAATGTAAATGTTAGCTGCAAAGCAAAATTTAATGAAATGAGCACAGAAGTGAGTTGTTTCACAGCCTGTCATAACTGGGGGTATGTTCAATATCTGGAGTAAATTCACAAAATAATTTTGTGCATTTACAAAATTATTTTGCAAATTCACAAAATAATTTCTGTCAATTATTTTGTGAATAATTCACAAAATAATTAACAAATCTACATTAAATCTACAGGTGATTTCTGTAGACTCTGCTTATAGTTTTCACAGGATTCTGTTTATTCAACTGATAACTGATGTTAAATTGACAGTTTCATGATAAAAACTTACTTTCAACGCTGCACATAAAGCAGGTTAAGTTTGTGCTCATTTCAGTAAAACGTTCAACAGGTCTCTGAGCATGGGCGGTTCTGCATTGGAGCAAACAGGGGCCAGTGTCTCTGTAGAACTGATCCTGGCCTTTATTATGGACCCGGTACTGAATAAATAATAAATACATTTTAATGGTGATGTGCGCTGACACAAAAACTGTAACTAATTGATCCCTTGAACCAATTTATGTTTTTATCTTCACAGTTTTACTTTAGAAATAATTTAAAAATGAAGGTATTCACTTTTAGCTTCAGCTGTTTTTAGGATAAGACCACAGTTTTCATCTTCTAGATCAAGTGTCTGCAACCTAAAGCTCCAGAGCTCCAAGTGGCTCTTTGGCTCTGTGTTTCACTTAATAATAATAAAACAATTCAATATTGCCCTGTTTTTGTTGTTGTTCTTTTATTCTGCATCCCCATGAGAAAACACTGGCCCCCCTGGTAAGTTTGGTCTAGAACCGCCGCTGTCTCTGAGTCTGGTGGTTGTATACAAACACATTGTAGGAAGACTGAGTTGCTTTAAAAGTTTGGGCAACATGAAGCAAAGCTGGTGGCTTTTAGGAACTAAATATTTGTATTTAATGAATAAATACATATTTAACCAAAATTTTATTTTGGCTAAATATGAATCACTACTTACTTTTGCTCTCTTCACCTGAAAATATAAAAAGAAAAGAAAATTATGTAAAGAAATCATACACACCATCACACTAAATAAAACAAGCAACAGTTTTTGTTTTATATTTCATTCATCTGGGATCATTTTCTTTTTGTTAAAAACAAAAGAAAAATGTGAAAGCATTATCAGCCCGAAAGAGGAAGATGGCCGCCTTATCTGGATGAGGCAGCTCTGTCAAACCTGGTTGCCTTGACAACATGACAGAACCACACTTGCTATTTCAGTAAGCAAACCACCACTTCCTGCCTTGCACTAACATGTAGACACCCAGTACTTACAATACTGCTGTCCAAACCACCACTCATGAATAAAAACTAAACAAAACGGAAAAATCTGAATAAAATTTTAATTTAAATAATTTGTATGATGTATGTTGGGTCTCTGTTTTTAGATCTCGTTGAGGTTGATGTATTTATTATTTTTAAATGCTTATTTAAACACAATTTAAAAAGAATAAAAACAACTTTAACTAATATTTTAACGTCTGTTTTAAGCGTCCCACAGTGCTTCAGTTTTCCTCCTGACAGAAGTGATGAACAATGTGATCAGGGTCTGTCAGACAAAGAGAGTCAGGATGTGGTTTGGTGCGTTGTTGTTTCACAGCTCTGAGCAGAGATGCACGCTCTCTGCAGTGACATTTCACCCCCTCGTTCAGACTCACTGTGTCAGTTATTAGAGCACTGGTGAGAAATGATTCAGTTAGTGAGGGAAGAGGTCGATCTGCGCCTCTGCTCCACAAGCAAAAACTTCATTATTTTAAACAGTTACAGGAAAAATGTTGAATATTTAGCAGAACAAATGTGGATCTAATCTCAAAGTTAATTTTAGTTAATGACTAACTGAGGGTTATGCTGCTTTTAATCAGTTCTCTGATAAGTTAAACAAGTGAGAAATCAATCTAAAATGACTGGATTATAACTCATTTCCTATATTCTGTGTTGGTTTATCTAAAAAAAAAAAAAAGATACATAAGAGTTATAAAAAGGAGAATAGACCTTTAGGTTTTTGGGAATTATACATCTTAACTATTTTTTAACTTTCCTGATCTATTTGATTATTCTACAGGTAAACAGCACAAAACTAAATGAAATGTATGAAAAGTATACATTAGTTTCTACACTTCTGTGGCCCAAAACACACAGGTTGTAAAATATGTGTGTTCAAAACAAAACTACAGAGTAGTTTGTAACTACTGAAACATCAAGGCATCATTACCATTCTGTTTATTGGAAACTCTCAGTTTCCTCTTCATTACCTTTGATAAATAAACAACAAATATCTAAAAATTAGAATTTGTCTTAAAAACAAACCAAATAATACAGGATTTATTAAAATAACTAACAAATTATTGTTGTTTTAGAAACAGAAAATATAATTAACAAAATTCATAAGCAGAGATTTAAATTAATAAGATTGAAAGTATTTATTAAATTCATTCACTAAAAGGAATCAGGAATCACCACAGGACTAAAGAAAACAAAGCAGAAATTAGAAAATACATCATTTCATATGTGTTCTGCTCCTTATTTACAGTTAAACACAAAATTATTAATAATCCCGACAGACTTTGATTTTAAATTCTGTCTTTTAACTAATAATTTTGATTCCGACTGGAAATTAGAAAAATAACAAAACAACATAAGAGTGGTGTTAATTTAAATATATATATATATATATATTTGTATTTATTGACATTTTATTTAAAATATATATATTTATATTTATACCCTTCTCTAATTAATGTGAAATATTTTCTTCATTGGCAATACAGCAATAAAACCCTACTCGTAATTACTGACCGGATTTTTACATGTTTTCACTGTTTTTATTATTTATTATTGGAGATGAGCTTCAGCTAGTCTTTTACGTTGGAAGGCCTCATGACCATCACCCTAATATTTTGCTCTCTCTACAGATCCAATATGTTAATTATTCTTAAAGTGAGAAGAAGTGTGTTGGTAAAATTTAAACCCACATTTTAAAATGTCAAGTGTTCGTGAAGGAACTGATAAGAAGAGAGAGGGGTGGGTTACTGATATACTGAAAATCCATTATTTCTACTTTACAAGCTTAAATTTAGGTTCAGCATTTGCAGCCAATCTCATGCCTGTAAAATATCGTAATCTAAAATGTACCAACTGAAGATTCTGTGATGAAATTTAAAATGATCACCTCCCTTACACTGACAGATGGTTTATGTAAAAAAAGAAGATGTTTACCAACGGATTAGAAGAACTGCGTGATTTAGTTCAGGATTGTTTACTGTTATCATTATTTGAGAAGCCAAAAATGTGAAGTTTATATAATTGATTGCAGAAACATTTTTGGTTATTTTTCTACTCAGAACAAATCTAGAAAAGTATGACAAAAACTTATAGTTTGTTAAATTGTTCATTACCAGATTGTTACAATCTTTCAGCCTATTGTCTGATAACTCATACTTTATTTATAATACATTCCAAGCTAAAGTAAAAGCACCGTAAATACTGATAATGTGTTAATAATGAAGTAGGTTTTGAATATTTACACTATTATCTGTACATCTAACAAAATTACAATTGTCTCTTTATTTTAGTTTAACTGTTCAATGTTGTTTAAGTGTTTAATGAGCAACATTAAACAGTGTATGTTGTTTAATGCTGCTCATTGTAAGACTGCCCCTACCTTGAGTTTATTTAAAACAAGGTTAAAAACCTTCTTATTTGACGGTGCCAATTCTTACATTTTTTTAATTCTATTCATTCACTATATTGAAAATTTTAATGTTCATTTTTAATCCGCTTGATTTTTTTAATGTTGTTTTTAATTTTCTTGTACAAACACTTTGAATTGTCTTTGGCTGAAATGTGCTATATAAATAAAGTTGCCCTGCCTTGCCTAAGAGAGTTTGGATAATTAGTTAATTTTTTTGTCATTGTAAAATATTTTTTCTCCCTAATAATAATGTGTCTGTCCATCATTATCGGCTCACATCAGGGCCCAAACGTGTACAAAGCACAGGCAAGCTCTAAGCTACATTAAAGATAGTACAGTAAGGCCTAACATTATGAGAATATAAAAAAAAATATTCAAAACTTGCCATCTTTAACATTATTTTCCAGATTTTCTTTAAGATCAACTCATTTCAGCTGTTTTCAAGAACGTAACGTGAAGTTTCTGTCGTCCTTTTGAGTACTCTCTGGTCCACTCTCCGCAGGGCAAAGTGTGAAACAAATGTGTGATTTCCACACTTTCGTTTTGTTTAAGTGAGATTTAGAAGATGAAGAAAATAAAAGAAGAACAAAGTCAGAGTGTGAAAGTGTCTGAAGTAACAAACATCTGGACTTCATTTAGTCATTTGAGTTTGACCTTCTGCAAAAGCCTGAATGAAATGTGTGAATGAGTTTCTCATATTCTGGATGTTTTTGTGTCTCTGGTTTATTTTCTCTTGTTACGCCTTTTTGTCTTCTCGCAGAAAAGGCCTTTTATTATGTTCAACAGTTCTGACCTCACTTCTTCATTTTTCAGACAGTTCCCATTTCTTTGTCACGAAAACTAAAGCTCGCAGCGCTCGACCCGGCCCGGCCCTGCCAGGAAGTCAAGGCAGCCCAGAATGGAACAAGGAAGTGGTCACAGCTCCGTCCCGCTGCAGCTACTGCAAAATGCATGTTAAGAGGCGCACATTCGCCGGGTAGCATTAAGGAAATGAAAGGCCTTTGCTCTCTTCATTAAAATGTTGGAAAACCTTAAAAATGATCAAGTGAAAGTAGAAAAATGGCTGAACAATGTGGTTTTTAACAGAATTTATATTTAGGAGTATTTCAGGTTCCAACTTTGGTTAAACTAGAATAAACTAAACTAAATATCAGCTGAAAATGTTTTATTCATTCTTTAGAACAGCTGTCCTTACTTTAATTTATTAAATAGAGAGTTACAAAACAAGAAAGGGGAATATTTACATAAATAAAAGACATCTGTTGTTGTGGTGCTCCATAAAGACACACCTAACACAGCCTTGCTGAAAATACTGTACAACTTGCAAAAAAAAACAAGCGACAAACTCTGACCCTGGCTGCAGAAAAAGACAAGAGAGCGAAATAATAAAAGAAGCATTTATTTCAGCTCGTGCGCACAGACGTCTCCCTAAAATAGAAAAAAGATGTTTGATGTGTTGAACGGTAGCAGAACTGAGTGCTGCTGCAGGCAATGAGGTGAGCCTGCACACCTTCTGCATGCATCCACGCACACACACGCAAACATCCCGCCCCCCTCCCCCCCCACACACACGCACACATAGATGTTTGTCTTAATCCAATACCGACAATGACAAAGGTTGAAGTGAAGAGCTCGCAGGGACACACCCCACAAGACAAAAAAAAACTATCGCAGATAGACATGTACACACCTCCACCCACACACACACACACGCAACCCCACTTACAGTGTAGGATCACACCATTACACACATGCACAATGTCAAAGCAGAACAGAAACATGATTGCAAAAATTCCCTTCGCTTTTACGGCGTGTTTTAACCAGCATCATCTTATTAACTGCAGCCTTTGATTGAACATCAGTGTTTATTCTTTTGCCAAAGGCGGCTGATAAAACCTGTCACTTTTCAGCTCCTCACATCTCACAGATGTGCGGCTCTACTGTCTGCAGTTCGTGGGGGTTGGAAAAGTTTAAGAGAGGTGAAGCAGCACAAAAGCAGAGAAGCAACTCAAAGGTTTGATATACTGTAGCTTGTCATCCCTGCCCTCAGTTTAAATGATTACATTTTGTTCGCTGATGTTTTCCACTTCTTTTGAAAGAAAAGCTGATGACAGATTCATGTCTCACTCCAAAAAAAATCCACCTTTTACCATAAACACCATCACACACCAAACAACAATCTGCTGCAAGTTCAGAAACTTAACTAAGGAGGTTAGACATCATCGCGTGAATGTTTTTCTTTTTTTAAAGGAAACTCATTTTTAGACAAACTGTCAGTAGACAAGAGTGGTACACAAGAAGACAATGAATGCATCACTTCCCTCCTTACAACCAGCTCATAAAAAAAGCTTCACTTTTATTATATTTTTTGGAGTACTTACAGCAAGCCAAACCAACCATCAGGACCAGCAAGATCATCAGACCTCGGAGACCCGCCATGTCAGGGGTGTAAGGGTGTGTGTGAGCACCCACGATTCAAGCCGAGTCGGGTCCAAAAGAGGACGAAGAACAAATCGGACGCCAAACCTAACCTCTATTTCTAATATAAACCCCCTAAACGTTGATTTGTTTCAAACTACATTCGCTTTATCTGTCTTATCAGAAGACGCAGCTTCCTGGACTTGTTCCCCAAACCCTAAACCTTGCTTCTGGTTTCAAGTGAAGCAAATGGGAGTGATGTCACACAGCGAACTGAGAGCCTGCCTTCACCTTGGCTGTCAGTGGCAGGAAGTTTCATTTCAGCTACGCCACCAAGAACAGGAAGCCATCTCTTGTCTGATCTTCGCTTGCTTTTGCTTAAGTGTGAAAACACTTCAACTTACAGGAAAAAAAAAAAAACATGCTCACGGAGCAGCTACTAATTTTCATATCTTAAGGATAACATTTGCTGGTTTTCGGTAAAGTGGCAGATTGAAAATTAGAAGAGAATCCTGTACACATTGAGGACTTTGGGTTTTTGTCAGATGCTCCTTTAAATAAAAGGGCCTGAAGAAGTGAAATTTCTCAGAAGACCTTTTGGATCTTCTCATTGACTCCTCCTCACAAAGCAGCTAACAGGCCCATCGATGCTCGCTCATGCACCAACATCGTGCCGTGCAAGCTGCGGCCCTTCCGCTTGCACACTTTCCTCCATGTTTTGATTTCCCGCTCTTCTTCCAAAGAGACAGACGAAAAAAGAAAACACGTGGCCACTGGCTGCAGAAGGGAATATCTTAATTTCTGCTGCTCATTTTGTGTGAAATAGCTACATTTATGAGCGCTTTCAGATCTCTTCAAAGTCATTGATTGTGCAAGTTGTTTGATCATCACGCTTTGCCCCGAAGCTTAAAATGCTTTACTTCTGTTTACATACACAAGAAAATGGGGGATAAAAGGGGAAGAAGAGGAGTAAAAACTCTCCGGGGAGCCAGGCTCTCACACCGGGTGGTGAGCTGACGTGAATCCAGATGAAATGAGGCTTTTCATACGTTTTTAATGCAATAATACACGGGACTCCTTTTTAGAGCTTAGATAATTGGAGCTGAGCTGACAGAGTTTTACTTGATCCTGCTGTGGGTTTACACCAGGCTCTGCATGGTGGCAGGATGATATGAATCCACACCATATCCTGTCAAACATCTAATATTCTTTTTATTTATATTAAAGAAGAAACTTTCTTTTACAGCTACAATTCAGTGTAAATTACTTTCAGGTCAAAGTGAACAAAGAGAAACCACGTTTCTGCCAGAAAAAAAATCACATTTTTAGTATGAAGATCTAAATATGGATTTCCTCTGAGATCTCTGAAGCACATGATATTTGGCTATTTCCACTTCTGAGACTTTAGCCTCTTTTATTCAGGAAGTGGCTCTTAAGCAAGCAGCAACATGTTAAAGCAACCAAAAAGGAGCTTTTCACAGCTTTCTAATTAAACAAGTTGATTCTGATAAGTCACAAGACTCCCATTGCTGTTAGTTATTTTTTTTCAGAATGCAAAAAGATTTACCACAGTCTTTCCAGATCAGCCTCACCGACTTATTCTCAACATTCGAGCATCGGCAAAACAGAAAGGCTTGCAGTGTGTGCTGATTATTACAACTCAAGCTCAATAAGTGTTAAAGCCACAGCTGTATTGTTGAACCTTTGGTTAAAATGTGTCTCAGTGAACACAATGCAAACATGTCACTGTATGACGAAATCCCATCTCAGTACAGTCAGCTTAGTTTGCAACATCAAGGGTTAATATTTATATTTATTGATAAAGTTACCCTACAAACAAACATATATTAAGTTGAAACCGTATATTTACATACACTGCCTATCCTGTATGACTAAATGCCTCCAGAATGAGAACATTATGTTGCTCAAAGTCAGATTTTTAGAATTGCCTTTAAAATCTCTGACCTGAGTCAAATGTTTTGTGTATCTTTTGCACAAATCCCCACAATTCCTTCAAAACACTGACTATAACAAATTTACTGACATCTCATCGTCCACTTCAAACCATTTGGACCCAAGACTTAGTTTGTCTTTCAGAGGTTGCATAATTATTTCTACATAATGTTCTTTCCTCGTGATGTCATTTATTTTGTAAGTGCAACACTCCCTCAAACAAACCCCACTGCCACTCTTTTACTTCACAGTTGTAATGGTACTCTAAGGCCTCTTTTCCCTCAAAATGTGATGATGATCTGACACTGGGACTAATCAATTAAGGAAAGGTTTGGATCCCAGGACAAGGTGGTGAAGGCTGGAACCAGCAGCTCAAGAGGACCTGATATGGAAAGTGTGCATATGAAACATAACCTCTGTCAGTCCTGTATGTTGGGAAATGCCAAAAATGGTGCCATATATGTGTTGTTCAACAGAATTTGTGTCTAAAGATCAACAAGGAATTTCCACAATTGGGACAAATTTACTCATGATTTGTTTGTGCTGATAAGGGCTGAAGTTTGAAAGATTTTTTTTTTTTGCTGTTTACCTGAAGTCTTGTCTACAAAACCTTCCATCCATACATAAAGAAGATATCCACTAACACACACCACAGTGGCCTTGATACCCATATTTCACATCTCTGTCCACTTAAAAAAAAGGTTTCCTTGCTGGACAATCCCATGATGTTAATGTCACGCAAGGAAGCTGGAAGATGTTGCCTTAAAACACATCCAAAGATGCTCCACCATCCAGCAAAATTGTTGTCAGGAAATTACAAAGCCATGACATCATTTGGGCTTTTGCAACATAGCAATTTTAGTGTCAAAAACCAAGCAGACTTTGTAGAAAGCTTAGCAAATAGAAACAAGTTTTGGTGATTCTGACATAAAACAGGAAAGGATTAATCTGCTTTTATTGTCTTATCTCTTAGAGAGAGTGAGAGGTTTTACTAATTCCTCATGTATATTTTTTAATGTTAGAATATAAAGCTATATTACTTTGCTGTTTATTTAAATATTAACATACATTTCTGGTAACCATTTAAATGTGAAATTGTTTATTTTTAATGTAAAAGAGGAAGTTAGTCGTGGACGTGACACGACTAACATAAAACAGGAAAATGTACATATGTGGCATTTTGGCTTCTTACAAAAGCATAAAAGCATTCAGATCAATCAATTGTAATTTTGAAAGTTAATCATGTAGGATTTTTTTCATACAGATGTTGCAGGCCTGTAGCTATAAATAATGGACGACTGAATAAAGACGTACTGAAAGTTTTTTTTGTGTGACATTTTCTGCGCCTCTCCTGAGCGTCACACTAAGACCTTGGTAGGGTTAAGACATTTACCTGACTTGAATGGCATGTTCCCTTGTCTTTTCCTATTTTAAAGACTTTTATAATCAAACAGTTTTATTTATTATAAAACTTTGTTGCATAACAAAATAATGCAACAGAACACAGAACAATCAAGCAAATCGGAAACACACACGGAGATACAGCTTTCAGTTTTAATGCTCCACTAATCTGGAACCAACTTCCAGAAAACTGAAAAAGAAAATGCTGAAACAATAAGTTCTTTTAAATCAAGACTAAAAATCCTTTTGTTCAGAGCTGCCTTCAATGAATTACAACTGCAACATCAAAAAGTGTTGTCTGTTTTTCAACTTGCCGTTATTTTTCCTTACTTTGCCACTGCAATGTAATATTTTTAATTATTTGTTGCTGTATTGTCAATTTAATCATGTAACGCACTCTGAATTGTCTAATTGCGGTAAATGTGCTATACAACAAAAATAGCCATGGCTGCAATTTAAATATGTGTTGGTGTAAACATATTTTACAGTTGACTTGGCTTGCCAACTGCAAAATATGTTAACAAAAACAGAGAGTTGGCTTGCTGTATTGTGCTTTGATTTAAATTTTGTCAGGATGTGAGCAGAAATGCTACTAAGAACCAGAGAAAGTGGTCATCATCCCATGACTGTCTGTGAACTGAATGTTCTCATTTCCACTTGCATTATGTTTAAGAGGAAGAATTTCTTGCTTTGACTTAAACACATAAAATGAAAAATGTATGAGATCAAGTCCTTCCATCTACAACTACGTCCTACAATAATTCATCATAACGTTGTGGAAGTTTTAATACAGAAATAGATTTCAGTGAAGCAAGACTTCCTCATCATTCAAACAGAAAGCTAGCATATAAAAAGATCCCTAAATCACATCACCCACTGACAAATTGTTCAGTAGTCCTGTTGAGTTTTTCTTTATCTTTTTTCAACGTAATCAAAAATCCAAAACAGGATTCATGTGGCCTCAGAGATAACTCAGTTCGTGGACAGAGTCAGCTGGTTGCTGCATAAACACAGATCTGATCTTTCTTCTGAAATTCAAGTTGCTATGGTCAGGAAGAGGGAAAAGGTTAAAAAGCCAAATGTGCTGTTTGATGCTGGGCAATGCACAGTGAGAGTGGTGTCCCAAAACACATAACAAATATAATACTTTATGAATGTTCATACATTTATGCAACATAGCAAACAGTGATGCTGGACTGTAGTGTGAAGAACTCTGAACTTCGCTGAGGTGAACTGGTCCCTGTCATCCGTTGTTTCAATACTGGGAAGGCCCCAGCACCAAGCAAGTTTTCCAGTCAGTCTATGATGGTGTGTGCAGTGATGGAGTGCAGTTGGCAAACCTCTATCTTTGGTTAAATGACAGTTTCTCAATTAGCTGATCCACTTTAGGTACTTTCTCCAACCCAAAGTCACAGAGTGTAGCCAGTCCAAATAATGCTGAGTCATAGTGGTCAACCGACTTCTGGCTTTTGGGTCCTCTGGTGAAAACTTGAACACACCGCACAAATCTAGCTGCTCTCACCCAGAAGCTTTTGGAGATAACTCAAACCTCTCCATTTTACATATAACAAATTATTTCTTCCAATAAAAGTAGTTTTACACACTAGCTGTATGCTGCTGCGTGTCAAATAAAAATTTTTACAAACATACAGCCTGTGCTACACGTAAAGAAAAGTTGTAAATAATCCATCACTAACCAGGAAGTACTAACTCTGAGACTTCTGGTTTCCAGATTTTCGAAATTAAACTGAATAAACAATGCACAATCCTCTAAAAAACAGTGTCGCATTGAACGAAAACGTCAAAGGCTCTTTAGGAGCCATAACAGCTATTATTAGCTGGTCAAAACAATTTTTCTGGCATTCTAGAACTACAGTAATAATCTAGACACTTTGCACTGCATGAGATGTGTTGCAACCCATGCTGCATAAAGCTATTCAGTAGGTTCCAGTTTGACATCTTAATACATTTTTTAAAATCAGTCTAGCTGTTGCTGTGGTTAAGTCAAAACCTCCGTTTGACTTGCTGAACAATGACTGTTCTCCCAGAAGCCTCTGCAGACTCAACCAAACTCTAATCTTTTGTCCATCAAAGATGGTAGACCTGGCCCAAGAACAAGGCCTGAACAATCCTTGTGGGCTGTGGTTGCATTAGTTATTTGTTTGTATCATATGCTATGGTACACTGTCTATTTTGAAGCAAAGCTCTGCAAGACCGACTCTCTGAACACCCAAAATGCTGAGTGTTAAAACTGACCCGGTTAGCTCAGCAGTCTCATAGCAAAAGGTAACTGATCATCTTTGTAGGCGGCTTCAAAATTTTAGGTTTCTCTTGTTTTTTGTCTTCCGTCTTGTTAATCTCCTCTACTATAATAAAATAAGTCAAAAATCCAAAGTAAACAATTAAAATGCTACTTTTCAATCAATCAATCAATCAAATTTTATTTGTATAGCACATTTCAGCAGCAAGGCATTTCAAAGTGCTTTACATCATTACAAACACAGAAGCCCAATGCAACATAGAATCAACAACCAAAACACAGCATTAAGTCAAGTTCCATCATTAAATTTGTAATTGATCACATTTCAAATACAATTCTAAACAGGTGGGTTTTTAGTCAAGATTTAAAAGAAGTCAGTGTTTCAGCTGTTTTACAGTTTTCTGGAAGTTTGTTCCAAATTTGTGGTGCATAGATGCTGAAAGCTGCTTCTCCTCGTTTGGTTCTGGTTCTGGGGATGCAGAGCAGACCAGAACCGGAAGACCTGAGAGGTCTGGAAGGTTGATACAATAAAAGCAGATCTCTAATGTATTGTGGTGCTAAGCCGTTCAGTGATTTGTAAACTAACAGTATTTTAAAATCTATTCTTTGAGCTACAGGGAGCCAGTGGAGGGACTTTAAAACTGGTGTTATGTGCTCTATCTTCCTGGTTTTAGTGAGAACTTTTCTGTCTTTAAGTAGTCTTAATTGATAAGTCCTTGTCTTTTTATTTTTAGTTTGAGCTCATCAGTAACAAATAAACATTGAGTAATAGGTTGTTGGTGTGATTTTTCTCTTTAAAGTCATTACTGACATGGGGATAACATTATTTGAGTCACAAAAAAAATCCTTTTTGCACACAGCGGCAAAAGTGGAAATCATTTTTATGTTTGTGTGCACAAACTTGGCCAGTAAAACTGATTCTAACTTTATTATACATTGAAAAGAGCTTATGCCCATTACACTGCATAGGTATGATAAATTAATCAGTCATTCCTTCAACATTTTACCATCTTGATGTTTCCTATTTCATCTTGTTAGATTTAAGTCTGACTTATTTGGTACATTTAAAAGCAATAAATGTGACACCAAAAGATTTACTACCAAGGCAGATAACATAAAACACAATAAATGAGCAGAATATAATAAATCTGAAAATCACAATACAGAAACTTAACTCTATGTTTCCAATTGCGCTTGAATCTTAAGGGGATCTTAAGCAGAGGCTTAGAAGTCTGCTCTGCTGTGTGCCTGTGCCAAGGTTGTTGACAAGATTTGTGGCAGCTACTGAAAAATCTCAGCAACCTTAATTTTTAAATTTTGTGCCATGACATCGAAGAGAAACTGACTTGCCGACCGAAGTGCTCTGAGAGGCGTGTTCATGTTAAAACATCCAGCTACGTATGATGGGGTTCGACAATTTAAAGCTTTAAATTGCAGTATTAAAACTATTTAGATGAATCCAGAAGTGGACAGAAGAAGAAGCCAGCTAAGAGACAAGACTGAAGCAATATGATCACAACAAAAGCAAAACATACAGAATTAATTTAGACCAACATTAAGATGTGTAAAGTCTGAAAGACACAAAATAAAAGCACTAATAACTTCTTGTCTTGTTAGTAGGAATATAAAATTTAACCTCACATTGGTAATGTTACCGATTTTATGAAAGCATTTATCTGCTTCTCTAATTTGAAGGAGGTCTCAAAAACAAACCTCCCAACAGCAAAACAACAAGGAGTCAGAGGACAAAATGTGGCGGAAATGTTCCTCAGAAGAGAAGATTTACGAGTGATGTGACTTTAATTTACCCTCTTCTCTAACCCAACAAACTGGGCCACAATTTTGACCAAATGCTGTTTAAAATGCTCAGCCTGTGTACCCTCATACAGCACTAAGACTGAACAAACAGCTTGAGTTGTGTTTTGTGTCGCCAACATGAAGGTAGTTTAACTACAGCAAATGATACATAAAAGACATGGGTATTCTGAGTATGCATTATGTTAACCTCGAGCTGCAAAATGTTTTATTTTTATATTTATGTAAAAAAATAATGGATGAATAACTTTTTGTGGCTAAATATCTGTTTTCCCTCAGCATGTTTAATTATTTTTTCATTTACTATCGTTGGATAAGCTCAGTGAAATGCATAAGCTCAGAATCTCATGCACATCAGAGGGAAACCTGCACAGCTGCAAGGTGAAAGGAAAGTTGATGTCATACCTCCCACTCAACAGTCACTCTGTCTGAGGAGATTCCAGGATCTAACCTCCACATTACATGCAATTCTTGTGGCATTACACCTTCTCTTAAAGGGATCAGTTTCAAAGTCTTGAGGTCAGCTTTCTTTATGGTCAGCCGGTAAAGTGAAATTAACAACTCTGTTGGGTTTTACTAGTTTCCAGAAACAGTAGAGTAGGAATTAACACAATTGCTTGTGTTAACAGTAAAAGTTGCCTCTGTTTTCTATTCTAAGCTCCTGCTGTTTATGTAGGGGTGGAGAAGGAAGGTGTGGTTTTACATAAGAAACTGTGTCACAGCTTCCCCAATTTCGATTTTTTTTTTACTTCAGTTTTTAACATCTTGAGTGGCTGACCAAAGTGTTTATTTTTGTAAATCAAACTTCATCTCCCTTAAAGCTTTATTGTGTCATCAACAATCCTTTTTCCTCTTCTTTTTTTCTTTCTCATTTCTGAACCATATATTTTTTCAACTCCATAAAACAGCTAAAAATTGGTGAAGGAAGAAAGCCAGAGACTACCTATTGAAATGTGTTGTTAGTTCCTCTCTGCAGTCACAGCTGCAACCACAGGGTGGTGAGATAAAAATGGATTGCAAACAATGCATGTGTGTGTGTGTGCACTACACCCTGATGCACTTACGTTTCTTCCTCCCGTCTTTGCACCCACACTTTGTAAGTGGGTTAAAACTTCCAGTCAACATCAGAATTAGTGCTGCCTGGTGACTTCTGTACTTGAAATGTCACTGGCAGATAATTTGGTTGGGGATATGATATGCTGCACAAAGATGACGCACTTGTAAAATTTGTGCAAAAGATCAGCAAAAGATTATCTGCTAAAGTTAGGAAAGTAGACTTCTCATAATGAATTGTTGTTTTGTATTGGATATGTGTGTTTGTCAACTGCTTCAGACTTTGGATATCCACTAACAGATTCATAAGATGGTCAAATGAATTAACGAACAGTCAAATCAAGCTTTTGTAAAGATTCTAATCTTATAATTCAGGAAGATGAAGAACACAAAATAGAGTTTTGGAGAAAGATGAGTCAACGTTTATCAATTGTTTGATAAACAGTGAATCAATCATTCACAAGGCTACTGCTCAATCCATTTAGGTATCTAAAGATGTTGGTGATGACTTGCAGAAGTTCCAACATAGCAACAGAAAAAGGAAGGGCATTTAAGTGCCATTTTACGCGGCATGGTGTTAGTGCAAGATGGGTTCCTTCGAATATTACAGGAACTACTGATGTACTGATATTTAATGTGCCATAGGAAATGAATAAAGAGGGAGTGACATTGCCTCTAGTGTGTTGAGCCCTTGATGAGAAAATGTCTCCACAGTTTGTGAGCTACAAGCATGGTTTTTTAAAAACAGTTGACTAGAAGGCAAAGAATTCAAAACGTTGAGGTATGCTTTGAGATCACTGTTCTGTTTAAATGCTCAAAGTCCGTGCTTTGGGTTCCTTACACACATCACAATATTTTCTCCCGGGATTTTCTAATTCTTGAATGAATCCACCTTGCCACTCGACTGGGGCTGGGCAATAACTTGATTTTATTTATTAATCAAATTAGCTGTTTATGAAGATTTAATTTTTATCATTGCACTCATTGGGGTTTGGTAGTTCAGACTGATGTCAGCCCACCCGGGGCCTACCATCTTGCTTAAAACGCATATTTTAGGTCTTATGTTTACTCGGACTTTGAATTTAGGTCATCTCTCAGGAGAGATGATTAATTATTTGGAAAATATTTTCTGCCATTCATAACTTTCTTTAGAAAAAGAAAGGAAGAAAAAGAAAACTAATATCCGATTTGGTGTAAAGCAATCTGAGATTTTACGTTTAAGCCATATCGTGCAGCCTTACCCTCCACATTGTGGGAAGTTAATAGTCTTGGAATTTACCCCTTCAATATTTAATAACTGCCTAACAGTGGAAACTGAAACTGCAGTGGCTGCTGCCATAAGTCTTGCTGTACGTTTTCTTTTGCTGTCAGTTAAGGGTTTCTGACCACTTGCCTTCTCAGGAATCTGGTGGCAGTCATTGAGGGCTTCCTGTCTCTACCACTCCGGGTTGTGCAGCCACTGTCCCATCCACACCCCTCACTGCGTCTCTACGAATGTTAAGTGACTTTTTGCATGTTTATCTTGGTGTGCATGGTCTTTGAGCTCTAGTCTCTTGACTTTGCCATACTTCTAATGTGCAAATGTCTCAACAGTCCAGGTTTTTTGTGGGTTCTGTCTATAGCAGAGCCAACTCAGTCAATAAAGCTGTTGAATGGTTGCATCAGGCGACATACCACATTTGCATATGTGTGCTTTGATTAAGAATGAAAAACTTTTGAGACTACAGTCATCACTGAAAGTAGAATTTAGTGATGAATTTGGATTAAATCCTGACTTTACTAGTTTTATCTCACTATTTATTGCAAATGTGAATGATTCTGAATTTTACTCAGACATGTACTTTGCAGTCAGGGTTGAATGTTTTAGTCACAACTCTATGCCTTGAACAATTTATGCTGTTATGGAGGCACAAGCGAGTTGAACCCTGTACTTGCAATAAACGAGCTAGTGAGTGTATTTTCAAAAGAGCTGTGTTAACACTTTTCTGAGTGTTAACACTCAGGCAAATAAAACTGATGGGGTGGTGATGGCATATGAGGTTGCATGTGACATAGGTGGCTTCTGGCTCTAAAAATACAATGTCCCAAGTGAAACAAATCATAAAAGAGCTTGCATTACTTGAAGATTAAAAGCAAAGTTTACTTTGAGTTAAAGACACTTGATGAATAAAATTGTTAACTCAGAAAACAGTTTTGACTCGGCTTATCTTCATTTTTGCCGCTAGAGGAGTTAAATGACAGTGAGACTTCAGTGGGACTGTGCGTAGTGTTTCAGATCATTGTCAGAACAACCTCTTTTACACTTCCCCTTTCTCCTTCCTGTCTGCTCTCTTTAGATCACTCCGTCTTTGCACACTGTGGCACTCTCAAGTTTTCTTTATACACCCCTCTGACTGAGTATACCACCCACGAAGCTATGCCTATCAAACTTGAAAAGAATATTTTACTATAATTTTGGTTCTCAAATCTGTACAGAGCACCAGTGGGCCTCATGTTGCGTTGATTAAACCAACAAAGTCAGCTTCCACCTTCTGAGTTTCACAACCCATCTGTGTCTTCTGCTGGTGAGGCAAATAAAAAACCACTGGAGGGCAGTGTGGCCTCATGTTACACAACAGCTGTTCCTCTTTTTCATACACATCTCTCCTCTGACTTGTTTTTTTTGAGAATAGCCAAGCAGCTGAATGCATTTCACACACACACAAACACCCCACACACACACGCTCAGTGTTGCGATTTGGACTCTTTTTGGTTCCTCTCTGCAGATGACTGACAGGTTCTTAACGAGAGCAGCCTCGAGCGTTTGCCCTCCAGGCCTGTACATCAACCATCAACATACAACGCACGCACTCACGCACATGCACGCTCACTCCCATATTTATAGGTGCATACACACTCATGATCCAAACACACACATATCCACTCTCCTTGTTTTTGACTTTTTTTTTTTTGCAAACATTCACCATCCCATCTTCCAGGCTTGATCACTCAGTCCATTGCTGAGGAAATGTTTGACTGTCACTGGGAGACGATCAGGTGGCCCAGCATTGTTATGTTTCTATGAGGCAACCTGAACCAACATGGAAAAAATGCCAGCCACACCGTTCACAAAGGCTCAATACAAACAGCACCAAACAATGCGACAAAGGCCAAGCTGAAGTCCTTGTGGTCCATAGTGACGAGCTGGCATAGCCGGAGAGGTTAGATGGAAACCAAGAGCAGCACATCCCCCCTTCCTCCCACTCGTGATTCATCCCTCCTCTAACCTTTATTACCTCTCTTTTTTCTGAACAGGAGAGAAAACCCAATTAAAATACTATGTGGATGGATACGATGAAGAAAGACATACCTCCTCGGTGACATTCCTTCTACCCCCCGTGAGGTGACAGATCTGGTGCATTGAAGAGGAGGAGAAGAATGGGCAGGCTCCTACCCTGTACTGCTGCTATTAAATGTTGATGTATAATATCAAATTATAATGTACACCACACTGGGAGTAAATGTGTAAAATAAAAACCTGCTGCAGATTCCCCTCACATACATACATATACTATTTGTTTGTATGTTGCTGTAGCAGAGATTCCCACATGCCAGACAAATACCTGATACAGCAGGAGGTGGAGGATGTATCTATTTTTTACATTTCACTTACAAACACACATACACACACAATAACAGATTCAGGTCTTCCATGTGCATCACTCCCTCTACCCCCCACTTTCTCCTTCTCCGCTCTTGTTTTTCTCTCGCGCTGACCCAACATCCGGTCCTCCCAGGAGATTCTGCTTTCTGCTACCAGACCGGGCCTGAACTGCGTGCTCACACACACACACCCCGACGCACACAGAAACTCTCCACACTCCGACTGGCTTTTTCTCTCTGCGGAGACATGAACTGCCTGTCAATCCAGCAGCAGTTCAGTGCTTCCACATTGCAGGGGTCAGGGGCTCGAAATATTTGTGTGAACAGAAAAAAAACATGGGGTCAAGGAGCTGGACAAGTGTGAGGACTCCTCTATTCAGGCCCATTAAATACGTTGCTGATATTTACCTGTATGTCAGGAATGTATGCGCACACCCCCAGCAGCAGAAGGTGGAAAACAATCAACTCCAATCACAAGACAGCCACATTATAAGCATATAAACATCTCTATTAAACGTCTCTCCTGCGAAAATATCCTTAAGGGATTTCGAAAATTGCAACAGAGCTCCCATCAGTGAGAAAGTACAGAGAGACAGGAGTATTAGCAGTATCCTCACACACATACATATACAGATCTTCTTTTGGGGCTTTGAGTGGCCATTTAAAAATCTGCACGGCAGTTCACTGACCCAGCACTAACGAGGCAGTGATCCGGGCCTTTGAGGAGTATCGCCTCTTATCTAGTGAATGCACAGAGCTGGCTATCTGCTGACCGAGTTTGACCACTGCTTAAGCTGATTAGCCTGCCTTCCAGTCAAGTTACAGTAAGCAGGAATACAATGAGAAACATTTTCCACATGGGAATTTTTAAACTGTGAAATGGATGTTACCTTTTTCCAATCGGAAATGCCGGCATCAAAATCCCAAGCTCATATCAAGATGTATAAACAACAGCACACTTTTCACTTGCAATCTGTCAAGTCAGATTGGATAAATGGTCAGTGGTTGAGAGATGGCAAGGCGGGCATGTGATGGTCTAAGTGTCAGGGACTCAGAGATCCACTCGTTTAATGAGAATCTATGACCCGGACTGATAAAGGGCCTGACTGAGAGACTGTGACAAGGCCTAATGCTCACATGTACAAATGATGTGGGTGATTGGCTGAAGAGGGTGGAGGACATCTCTGTGGAAATGATACCCCGACAGGATGGGTGGCATCTCAAACAAGGGTCAATTTTACAAAAAGATGCAAAGCACGAAATATAAACTTTATAAGGAAACAACTTTGTTCAACACATTCAGAAAAATTTTTTTATCTGAAGTTTTGATGGAAAGCAAACATCTATTGGCAATTTTATTGACACAAAGTTTTTTTTAAGTTCTTTTCAGTTGTTCTTTTTCTTCTTATTTTTTTTTATGCAACATGGGGGCACTCAACAGATGTATTTTCACAAGCATATTCATATAAAACATCATTAGAAATTTTTTGGGGTTTATATCAAATGTAATGGACACAGAGACAAAAACGAAAGCGAGAAAGGTGTGGAAAAGGTTTAGAAGGAAAGGAGATAGGAGTAGAGGAGAGAAAGAAGCAAATGAAGAACACAAGTCAACACCCTTGAAGTCTCCCACTAAACCTTCAGAAAGAGAAAAAACAAAACCAAGAAACAACAACAACATATGCTTATATAATAGTAACAGTTATAACGTTTTGAAAAGTACAAGGTACATAATGCAAGAGGTATTTAGTGGCAACTGCAGCTCAACACAGCGCATCTGACAAACACCTGTGCGTGTTTATGTGTGTCAGTTTGCTTGTGTCTATAAGGTTTCTCCATAAGAATGTTCAATGTGGGTGTGGGAACCCACAGGTCTGCCCACCAGGACGTGAGGACAACCTGAGGAAGACCAGAGCCACAGACACCCAAGGGCCCTCAAGCCCCAGCTGTGAAAATGCATAAGACACAGGGGGCTGCAGCAACAAGACCACAGGCTACACCGGTAATCCGCGACACTTCAAGCAGACCTGTCCAAGGATATAGGAACCCAGACCCAAAATCACACCACCCCTCAGCAGAGACCTGGTGGGTCCTCTCAAGTAGCTACCAGGCAAGGCAGCACATGATCAAGCCCCAGACACAAAGAGCCACCAATGTCTCCCCGAAGGGGAAACTCATCTCTGGACCCAGAAGATGGTTCCCTTCATTCCTTGGTGGAGACGAGCAGACAGTCTAAACCTCCGTAGCATCAGAGCAGCCCATCAGCCCCTGTAAGGGCCATGCACCACCCGAAAGACCTGGGCCTGGACGGACTCTTTCTGATTCCATCCGGAGAAGGGGGAGAAAGAGTCCATGCAATCTAAACGAGCCAGCCAACCAGAGCAGACCCAGGTTGAAATAGTCCCAATCCCCCAGTGAGCTCTAATCTCAACTCTGAGGACTTTCCTTCAAGCCCCAAAATGGGTTCCCCGACAGGTCCACCCCGAATCAACACACAAAAATCGAACATGCGACCCCCCACACAGACGTCACAAATCTCATATCCACAAGGGGCACTGCAGGAAAGCTATAACCCCAGAAAGCTGATGAGGACACACCCGCACGGTGCAAGCTCTGCTGTCCATATCCCCCACTCCAAGGAACCCTCTGCCGTATCCTGCCCCCAATCACACAACGTGCCACAATAGCAAGGTTGAATGACATTATCCAAGCCTCATATGCAAATGCAACCGATCAGACGCCATCAAGCCAGCAACCACACAAAACCCCCTTAATCCAACACCAGGACAAGACCAGCTACCCCCACCAAGCATCTTTGGCAGGAGGTCCACACCAGGTGGTTAGCATAGCGTAGCTAGAAGAGCGGCAAGGTAACTAGCCTATGGAATTTCATAATTTTTTTAAATTACTGGACATGTTTTGGGGGGTGATTGGATTGATATGAGGGCATTTATTATAGCATTAATTTATGCAGTTTATTCTGAATTTATATCATATTTTTCTATGCAGATAAAGTGTGAGAGTTAATTTAGCCCATCAGGTGCTGAGTGTCATTTACACTGACACATTTACAAAAATGCTGGTGATGTTAATTACCTTATATAATTGTCCCCCTCCCCCTCTAAAAATAAGAATTAATTTAATGAGGAACTGGCTTCAAGCTGTGCAAATGAAGTAAAACATACCTAATAAGATTTTTGATTTGTGAAAATTGAAGGGGCATCAGATTTCCCTGGTGTGGTAATTGTTCAAAGATCTACAAATATTAAGAAACCATCCAAACAGCACACAAATGCATGCAAAACCACACTCACACACAGCCTTTGTTATTTTGAGAGCATTTGTCTCTGTACGGCAGAGAGGGGTTAAATCTGATTGAGTCGATATCACTGGAGAATAGCACATACGGTGTGCAGTCTGAGTGTGTGCACAGGTTGTGTACGTGTGTGTGTTTGTGCATGAGCAGCATGGAGCCTGGGGACTTCCTCCCTCTCCGTCTGCAGCCCTCAGTTGAAATAGAATTGAATAGTCTGAATTCTCGATGGTAAATGTTCACAAAGTCAATACGAACTGTTAAGTCTCCCCTGCATTGGGGTTAGGGGCATTACCATTTCTGAGACTTCAGGAAAACACACACATTCACACACACACCCCGTGAAGGAATACTCGCCAGACACCCCAAGAGATGCTAAAATATTTTTGAGTCCTTTGCAAAATGCTTACTGTACATCCTGCTTAAAAATTCTGTTTTAGCGTAACTCAGTGATTGAAGGCTTGTTTTCAGTTTTGTTCACTAATGTCAGAACAATGATGATGGAGGGAATGTGCCGTTTTTAAAGTGACATCAGTGCCTGAGGGACAGTGGTTATTACTGATGTAACTATGAATCAAGACTCAAGAATCTTCAAACACAAAGAAAGATGGGAATTGTATAACTTACAGACTTCCCTTATGGAATATCTGTTGTTTTTTTAGGTTTTGTAAATGTTGTCAAAATTTTAACAAAAAAAAACCCCGCACAGATTTTAGAATATTTAAAATTCAACCAAGTTTCATAGTATGCTGCAAGCCAACAAATGGATGCAACTTATATCTATAGGTCTCATTTAATGATGAGACATTACTAAAGAATGTCTCATCATTAAATAAATTATGTGATTTATAGACTGATTTAACTGAAAATATATTAGTTTTGTCTGAAAAATGAACATGGATTAATTTCAGATTTGACCTTTATAAACAAAGGTAGTTATAATTGTTAACTTACGCTATTTCATCTTTTTTGGCAGAAGTATTGTAATTTCTTAATTTTAAAGAAAGTAATTCATTCAGATCACAGAAGGTAATCAGGATCATACCTGGTCAGTATGTGGAAGGACAATGTTCTCTCCATGCATGCGTGGGTTTTCTCCAGGTACTCCGGCTTCCTCTCACAGTCCAGGAACGTGGTTGTTAGGTAACTGGTCTTTCTAAATTGCCTTAGGTGTGAGTGTGCATGTGCATCCACACACAACCCTGTAAGGATAAGCAGGTACAGACAATGGATGGATGGATGATTGGATGACTGCTATTTTATTGCCTAAACTACCTCAAGGTTTGATAGTAATGATTCACAACAAATTTCATCTCAAGACACTTCACAAGAGAAACAGCTTCTATTCTATAAAATCCAGTTTGAAGGAAAAAAATCTGAAAAGTGTGGCATACATATGCAACTAGCTCCATGACTCACTAATTTCTATTACATAATTTTGCTGCAATTACATCTTCAGGTCTTTGGAGTATTTATCCATCAGCATTAAACATCTATAAAAAGAAGCTGAGTCAGGCTAACAGGAGAATGTCTGCAAGCATTTCTTTCTAAACTCCATTTTCTCCAGGTCTGAACTTCATCCATCCATCTTCCTTTCCCCTATGACCAGTTCTCATAAGCTGTTAAAAAGGAAAAAGAAAAAAAACGCCCCCAGTATGTGTCCAGGGTTAGTTTTCCTCTCACTTAGCTTTTTGCATACAAGCAGAAAAGTTTACCTTCTTCTTTTTGTGGCATCTCCTACTTGACCATTAGCAAAACTTCTTATGACTTTGTCATTTTTCAGTAATGCCTGGATTTAAAGAGTGTATGACCAGTAGATTCCTCTCTACCTCTCCTTTAAACTTCTCCACAACTTTTTTTCCCCAGTTTGCCATGTTCCTTGGTCTTCATGATGCTGAATGTTCACTAATATTCTATAACAAACCTGAGATTTTTACTGAGAATCAATTACACACAGGGGTGCTAAATTTACTAATCCTTTTGCAAGGCTCAGTTGGATTGTAAAATATCTTTTCTGTGTTAGAGACAGTATCAGCAACAGTTTAGAATATTTGTGTCCATTACTTTAAATAGCAAGCTCTTTGTAAGATGTTCCATTTTGTATTTAAAGATTTGTGTTATTTGGCTATTTTTAAGGTACATCTGTGTGATTTTCATAGCTAGATTTTGTTTTTATATTCTCTTATCACATGAAGTGTCTACCAAGTGAACGCTGCAAACATTTGGAGCTCTGTGCAAGCCTTCAGAATATATCCTGCTGCTTTTTGGCTCAGGTCGGTCGCAGGTTACTACCATGTGTGCAGTGTTCACACAGCGCTTCTGTGTAGAACCAAGATAAGTTAGTTTGGAGAAATTTGCAACGCAGTGTGGTGGTGAGCTTTTACGAGTGCTGAAGCCTCTAATATCTCCTGCTGGCCATTAACGGCGGGCCAGCGTGGACCTTTTACTGCGCCGCGGCATCTCATTGGAAGAGCGAGCCATAAAACCCCAGGCCCTGTCACTCAGTGTCATTTAAACCAGGACTGATTGGAACTTTCTCTGGCCTTTGCTTTGCCTCCTTCCTCCCCGCTTGCGTTCTTTCCTGGCCGGTTCATGAATAATGAATGAGGATATATGCAGGCTGGAGCTCAGATATTAATGGAGCAGGAAAACAGAAGGAGAACCATCCTTTGTGCTGCCAGCCATTTCCTTTTTTACGACACTGAAACTGCCCCTGCCCAATTCCCCTCTTTTTCCTACCTGGCCTTTTCCTCCATCTTTTCTTCCTCTCCCTCCTTCTAAGACGAAGCTCAGTTTCTGTCTCTTTCCAGCCTGGAGTTATTCTTTTCTCTTCTAGTTGTCACTGTGTGGCCAAAGGGTGGACAGGGACCAGGAATTGAGAATGTGTAACTATAAATTATACAAAGAAAAAGGCCAGACACAACTGGAGGACAAAATGAAAAATAAAAAATTGACTTGCTCTATTAGCAGGGTGCCTATTGTCTGTTACAGCGTCTGTTTCATTCAAGGGCATGGCACAGAGTTTACTTCTTTGTCTGCCCTCATCCTGTCTCTCCTCCAGCCCTTCCGATCCGTCCGCTCCGGCCAGAGCGTCGGGCCAAACCCTGGAAGTCAAGGACAAAAGGTACGGCAGAGTTAGGTGGAGGGCAGCTGAGTGAACTCTGCCCTCAGAACGCGTTCTTATTCAGCTCCACTACGCTGTTGCATGGTCTAAATAATATTTATTTTCGTAAATAAATAATATCACAACTTTAAGTATGCATTGCAGGGAAAAAGCTCAACAGTTACTGGGACCAGAAAAGGTTTTCTGAAACCATGAGGCATTAGAGGAGCTGGCAGTATTTGAAATCTGGCAGAACCAAGGCCCATCCTTGGATGACTTGCCCAACAAGGCCAGAGGGCGCTGATAACGGGCACAGCCTTATAACCCTCCTTGCGTGCCAAAATGTCTCTGCGTACTTCACATCCGCACCTTATAAGGTCAGATGGGCAGGGAGTCGCTTCTCTTCGGTCCAGAAAGCTGTGAATTGGCTGCTGGTGGAGGGTTGTGGTAGGCAGGCCAGATCCCACCGTCCTAAATCTCTGACCCAGACCTGTTTCATCGTCTCCGGGACCAACTGTCGCCTCAGATGACCAGTTTATCCCATCGAAATGAAGTCCAGCTCTAATAAAGTCAATACCTTTCTGATAATGTAAGGATTGCTAGTAATACTTTTTTATTTTTAAGCAGCATTCAATTTTTATGCTTCACTAATCTGAAACAAACTTCCAGAAAACATGCTGAGTTCCTTCAAATAAAGGCTAAAAGCCCATTTGTTTAGAGATGAATTTGATTATCAGTCTGTTTTTCAACCTGTAATCTCTTTCATTTCTTTGCCACTTGAGTGTAACGTTTTGCTTGTTTTTTTTAATTTTGTCTTCTTTTTAAACATGCAAAGCACTTTAAACAATCTTGTTCCTCAAACATGCTGTACAAATTAAATCTAAATAAAATCTGAAGTTAATTCCTAACTAACTTAGATGCAAAAGTGATTCTTTAACCACAAACATCAGTGTATTTCAATTGGGTGTATATGTTACAGATGCCAAGTGCCAGGACTGCTGTAACAGTGATGCGCACAATCTGAAGAATAGTAAACCAGGATTAAGCAATGACATCGGAAGCGCTGCCTTTAGGATCCAGATGGCGTCTCATTTTTTTGATAACCAACAAACATTTTACAGTGTGGAACCAAGACATAGTGTATTAAACAGAATAAATCATTAGTTTTTTATTTTTTTATTTTTACTGCATTCAGCTGCTTATAAACTAGTCTAAACATCAAAATGTATACTTTTTTAAAACTTAGTACTGATCAAAATAGGATTACAAAACTTGTTCCAACTTTGACCTCTGAATTCCCACACTTCATGAACAAAGACTGGTTTCTCTACCTTTAGCTTCAGATAGATTCACTTTACTCTCAGGCTCTAAGCTACTTTATGAGTCACCAAGAAACATGCACTGAATATTATTCAAGCAAAAGAAAAATAAAACTCCTAAAACCCGGAGTTAGTAACATATTACAGTTTTCTAATCACCTAACCCCAGCGACACTTTCCCAGCACGGCTTGGCATTCTGTCAATCTAAACGTCGGCTGATAAAACGTACAACTATTAGCAGAAAGATGAACAGAAACCGTAACACAATGCTATCTACTGATCAAGTAACAGGTAAACATCTTATATGATAGTTTTGATATGTTTTCACCATGAACTGACCTGAACAATAGTTAAACAAGATTCAGCAATGACAACCGAAGCTCCGCCTTTAGCATCCAGATTGCCTGAGGCAAACAGGAAGTCCGCCCCAAAAATGAACCCAGGAGCAACGCTTCCAAACAAAAGTTCCGCTTCGACTCTACTACTGCTCCCTTCACAGGTCAAGCGCTATAAATGCAGACAGAATAACATGCCAAAATGTAAACAAAAATAATTTGTTCATTTTTGGGAGAAACTTGGATCAATTATATATGAAAATATTTCAAAATTATAAAACAACCAAAATAACGTGGTTACATTTTTAGGTGCACTGTATATACAGTATAACAGATTAACACAAACTGGTTCATAATTAAAGTGAAGGATAAATTAAATATATACATGGTTTTGTTTTGTTTTTTAAAATTCAAATCTGAAAAGTGTGGCATGGGTATGTGCTTAAGCCCCCTTTACTCAGATTTCCTTAAATAAAAACTATCACAAATAATTTCCGATAAGAGTCGCTGTCTGTAATTGAATCATATATTCAGCCGTGATGTAAAGGCTTCAGAAATTTGTTAAAGAACATTAGAGAACAAACAGCATCATGAAGATCAAGGAACACAACAGACTGATCAGGGAGAAAGTTCTGGAGTAGTTCATGTTCAGTGCATAATCTGAAAATAGAAAGATTCTGATACACCTGCAAACCTGCACCAGCACAAGACATGGCCACCCACCTGGCTGTGTAAAGAGAGCATTGATATCAGCCAAGTAGCCCATGACATGAGAAAGGGACATGGAAAGCAGGGGGAAGCATTTGATCAGGTGAGATACATGGAAAACCATTTTTTTCAACAGGAAGATGGACAGAGTTTAAAAAAGACCAGTTATGGGGAGAATAAAACTGTTTGAGGTTATCATTGCAGCAGTACAACATACGACCAGAGCTACTGACGTTTAGTTTTTTTAAAAAAATCTAGCATGTTAGAATAACCCAGAACTAAATCTGACTGAGATGCGGCAAGACTTGAAAATTTATGTTTACATACACATTTAATCCAGTCTAGCTGAGATGGAGCTAATTTGGAAATAAAAATGGACAAAAAGTTTCGTCTTTGCACATCTAAATGGAAACAGGAGACAGTGGTCAGTGCTGTCTGTCACCCTATTAACATTTCATCTTTATATTCATTTATTCACAGAGGCATTACTATTTCTGCGCACACACGCGGTTCAATTTGAACTTTGCACAACTTGCTAATGGGAAGTGCAAGTTGGCAGCGCTGTTTTGCTGTCCGCATACTCCAAAGACTCATATAAAATATATTTCCTCAGCGAGGAAAGGTTTTGATCTTGGAAGTGAAGCAGAGTGTCAGTGAAATAACGTCGAAAAGGCATACAGTTCAAAAAGTTTAAAATCTAACTTTTTGTGTTTGCTTGGGTGAGCGTTTCAGCTAATTACGCAGAAATCCCTCACGCTCACTGTTCCAATCCACCGGCACTGCTGTCTCAGCAGAGGACAAAGAAAACAAAGGAGACTGACAAACAAACAGTGAGTGAAAAAAAAAAGATATAAAAGAGCGGAAGCTTTTCTTTCCATATAGCAGCAGAGCTGAGGCGACGGTGGCGTTTAATCAGTCGGTTTTTGCAGCGCCGTCAGCGTGAGCAGCCTCGGCGGTGCAGCCCTCTGATCAGTGCTGGGAGATGAGCTCCCCGCTGAGCTGCTGCCGCCCCTGAACCACAGGTCAGTCCTTGGTGAGTAGGTTTCATTCTGCTGTCGCCTTCTTAGTGCCATCTCCTTCTCTCATTAAGATATAGTTTGTGTTTGAGTGTGCATTTGCTCATGCATGTGGGCTTGTGTTTGGTGTGCGTGGAATAACTGCACCCCAGGAGTAGCCTAAAGGGGATGTGGATTCCCGGCCTCCGCTGAGATGCAGCAGCACAACCAGGATTTCTACCAGTGGGGGGCTTTCTGTGGGTGTGTGTGCAATCCGCATCAAGTGACTCGGTGCCTCAGGGTCAGACACACACACATGCAGGGAAGGAGCTGGTGCTGCAGCAGGGTAAACAAGAGCAGCCTGTTAGATCTTATCAGCCTCATCATACGCTTTATTATGCTGATTTGGGAGTATACTGTAAACTAATCAGGAACCCAGGAGTCACGGGGGGACACCCGGCTTAAAGGTTAGGCGTACAGAGAGAAGAAACTTGCTTTGCATCTAAACTCTCAACTTTTCATCTTCTTTCTGTTTTTTCTTCTTTTTTTTGCTCACAAAGCTTCACTGCAACAAAACGTTGTGAGTTTGTAGCAGAAAGGTTGTAACCTTTCACCCCTGGGCTTGAAAGGTCCAAATCATGCCTGCCTTGGTTCATTTCAGAGGTGTGTGGTGATTGACTGGGTCCAGAGAGCCTGCTGCGGCCTGGGGATTTTGAACTGACGTCAGGACTCTTTCTGCCTGTCGCTGTATGCTAATATTGGCCTTTAAACAAATTCACAAAACACACTTCAAGCCTCATGTTTGTTCACTTTGCATAAATGCATATGATTCTTATTCTGCGCCCAACATCTACAACGACACGACACCACAATGTTAAAAAGTTCACAATGTCTATTAATTTTGAGGCATCTGAATAACACCTCTGTGTTTATTAGTTTCACTGCATGTAAATAAATATAAAATCATTCTTCCTTTGTGCTTTGTTAACTTTCTAAAAAAATAGTTTGTGACTTTTTTTTGGTGCAATTTTTCACAGTTCAACCTTTTCCGCTCAATTTGGCTTTCTGTCCGTCCATGTTCTCGTCTCAGCAACGTTTAACAAGCAGCCTGAAAGAAAGCGCTCGCACCGAAATGTGGCACATTAGCAAGCCAGAAACCAAGAAGCAAACGAGCTGGATGACTGGTGAGAAAACGCTGTTGAAAAGCGGGAGAGTTACCCTTTTTCTGGTCTCTGAGACAGAGCATAAACAAGAGCAGTAATTAAGAGTTTTGTGGAAATGCAGGGATGGAATGGGACACAAAAGCAGCCTCTGGCAGATCTGTCATCACCATCAGCATCAGCAGCGGTGTGCATTTAAAAATATACTGAGCTCATCTGCAGCTGTGCAGAATAAAATCAGTTACAGTCATAAAGTTAACTGCAGGAAATACAGAGCAGATTTAAACTGAATTTTACTGAGTTTATGAGTTTAGAAGATGTGTGTAAATTTAAATTTACACACATCTTTTTTTTTTTAATGTTAAAAGTAAAATGTGTTCTTAATTTAGATATTCACAACAAATGTTAATTGCTGATCTGCACAACTCTCTACAGCGATGCACATGAAGCTGCATATTTCAGCACTCCAGTGTCTGGATGTCCAAAGTGAAGCCAAGGGGCCGTATGTGGCCCTCTGGAGGATTTTGTTTGGCCCCTCAGTTCGCAAATATAGGGAGACATTTTTATAGATAAATAAAATCTTAAACATTTTTTAGGTATGAGACAAATTATTTTTCTTTTATCCACAATGTTTTTATTTTCACTGATTGCACTTTGATAAAAACTGCAAATACTACCCAGTGTAAAAATAAAAGAAAAATGAGAACAATGATAAATGATAAATGATAAAGCACAGTTGCTTTATCATTTAATAAAGAAACTGTGTAAATTTTGGCTCAACAATAATTTACAGAGTTCTTAAAAAGTAGACTGCCCTATTAAAATATTGTCTATTTAGCATATCGTAGAAGAAATAAAAACAACAAATGTTTTCAGATTTATTTTTCAGGTTTAACTAAGAAAAAAATGTGGCCCTTTGTTTCTCTTAGGTTGACAATTTTGGCCCTGAGAGCAGAAACTTTGGACAGCACTGCTCTGAAGTCACAGCTTTAAAAAAATCTGCAGGTTTTAGATCCATATATAATTCCATCTTCCAAATTAAAAGGATGCCAGGTTCAAATTCTTGAACAAATCCCATTTCGTGGGATTATTTACATTTCATACTGTTTCATATTTTAGTTCAGTACTTTTAACTGTCAATTCTTCTTTCTTTCCAGAACATTTTGCACAAAAACACAACATAAATCTAGTGGAGTCTAAAAAAACTGCTGTTGTCCACAATGAACAGAGACATCCACAGCACAGACTCAACTATATTTTACAGGAAGATGAAGGCTGTACCTGAGGGTCTGTGCCTGAACTGCTCTTGTGCTATTCAGGGCTTCAGAAAGCTGTTGTATTTTTTACTGCCACCTGGGGGCAGTCTGAAAAATATGTTGAGGAAGGTGACATGGAGGCCTTTTTTTAAAAGCTGCTAAAAAAAAAAGACAAGAGCCACAAATAGCAAAAAACAAACAAAAAAAAATGTTAGTTTTTTTTAGTAGTGATAGAAAAAATAATTATAGCAAAATTGCAGCTATTATTTCTGCTTTTTGTCAGTGCTGATTTTTCCTTTTTAGTTTCTATGCCCCTTTTGTGAAGAGATAGCTGAATATCCTCTACCTATTAAATGATATACGCCTGAGGTTTGTCTTACTTCTGCTAAACTGAAAACAAGCATTCATCAGAGGAGTGTCCAATGGTAACTCTGGAGGAGCTGCACAGATTCACAGTTCAGTTGGGAGAATCTGTTAAACTTGTTGAATGAATCTTTGAAGTGGGAATGGAAACCGTAGAAGATCCTGTCTGCATTTTACCACAAGTCATAAGCTATGTAAAAACAAACATAAGTGCAACCAAGTGTTAAAACACAAGTAAGAATGAATAAATATTGATTTCTTATTTTATTCTACAATGAGATTAAAAATTAAATATAAGCTCATAAATATTATGTAAATAGTGTTAAAAATCCATAGCAACTGTGCAATACACTTTTAGTATTCATTTTGGTGACGGCCTGAACAACCAATAGCTGGGATGATCTGAGAAAGGTTGATTGTGCAAAATATGTTGTTCAAAATATTAGCTTTATGTTTATTTAACTCTAAAAAGCTTCTGTTGTGAGCAGACTGGAACCCAGAAATCCTGATTGTGTCATCATGTAGCATTAATGTTTGCTAACTATCAAGGGTATTTGAAGTAGCCTAACTTAGGGGTTCACACATTTAAAAAGTGGTGATCCAGCCAGGATTCAACAATTTGAATGTAATTTGAATTCATTGCAAAGTTAGACATTAAAATACCGAATGCAGTCATTCTCTGACTACATTTTTCAGTTTCTTTTGCAAAATTAAGATGCATTAGATTTACATGCTGAAAATCTTGTAACTGAAAACATTCAGTAGGGATTTCATCATTAAGCGTGATCATGTCTCCACATACTTTTTGCCTTCTCACTACAGTCATGCTCTCATGTGGCCCAATGGAGAGAGAATCAGCTGTAATCTGCACCTGCACACTTTAGAGCACCTTGATATAATAAGCCGTCTTCAGCATGTTGGCACGGGCTGTCAGCAGGAGATCGTGTCTTGGTTGAAAGCAAACGGATCCTCGGCCCCCCTCCTCTAACACGGGAGGCTCCAGCGGGGCTGTCTGTCGTTTAGGACTCGTAAACAAGGTGCATGTTGAGAGTCGGAGGGGTCCTGCTGCTTTGGAGTTTCCTGTCTGCTGTCAGAGAACAAGCAACGCAGAAGAGCAGCGGAGAAGAGAAAAGACGAGGACAAGGCAAGGAAAGATGGAAGAGGACAAGACAACAAGACAGAGGCAGGCGTGTGAGGAAAAAGGAACGCACAGGGAGGGAAAACATAGGAGACAAAACAGGAGAGGAGGGAAGAAAAAGATAGAAGACAGAGGAGGACAAATAGGGAACAGGAGAGGACAGAATGACAAGTGAAAGGTTTCACGGGAGCAAAAATAACCAAAATGTTACATTCTCAGACAAATGATGAGTAAATGATAAAAAAGATGATTGATAAAAATATCTTGGTAAATGTCCGTAAGGTGAAAGACAAATATGCTGAGTCAGGTGAGCCGGATCTCCAGAAAACTGGAGAGAACCAGGAGCAGATGAGTAAAACAGAATGCAGTTACGGACACCGGAAGAGAGGACAGAAAAAAATGGATGAATTTAGGTTTATTTGATAGTACTGGGTTGAAGCTTCAAGCAGCACTGGCTCAGGTTTTCAACCAAACCCAATGGATTAAATGGTCTAATATCTGCTGTTCAGCCTGTCATAGAGGGCCTAATCCTCACAGAGCTGCACAGGAGCAGGGATGAAAAGTATATATGTGTCTAAATGTGTGTGGGAGTGTGTTCAAAATGAGTTTCCATGAACATGTGTGGTAAGTTTTAAGACAGGAAAGTAAGAAAACTGATTATCCTCTCAGGTATTCATGGATTTCCTTTAAATGCACATGCTCTGAATAAATCCTTCAACTAGAAAGAGTACGCAGAAAAGCTAGTTGTGTTTAGAAATCAAATAGGTTTTAATTTTTGAGCAAATGTTTGGTTAAAATTCCTTTTGTTTCTGTCCCAACAGCATCAGTCCAGTAATTGGGTTGAAAGAATAACCTAGCAGTTTTTAAAAGACGTGAAAGATCAACCTGAGGTCTAGAGAACCAAATTTTTCCCATTAGTGGAGGAAAAAACAAAAGCAAATGGAATATCAGAATGAGAGAATACAATGTGCCGCCTTTAGTTGCCCTAAAAAAGAGGATGAATAGTTTTTTTTAAATTGAATTTAATTGAATTAAAAGACAGAAAAAAGCAAAGAGCAAACAGTTAAGAAAGAAAAGATTAAAAAGGCAAGATCACAAACTTCAGAAGGAAGGACAGGAAAGATCAAACAGAAAGAAAAGGGCACGACTTAAAGACAAATCTGAGCAAGATGAGACTAGAGACAAAACATTAAATCCAAAAGATAAAAGAACACAATTAAGACAGAAAAAGACACAAGAAGACTGGGAAAAGATGAAAAGAAACAGAAGAAGACAAAAAAACACCTCTTACATGGAGCAAAAGAGTGACCAGAAAAGAGCTAAACTAATGGGACATATATATGAAAAATTAAGAAAATCAATGATCTAAGGAGGACAATCTGAAGAGACAAGGACAAGATAAAGAAAGGCCAGAAACGGCAAAACTGAATGAAAATGAGAACAGGATTAAAAAAAACATGAAGCGACAGAAACAGAGAAAAACAACAAAAGACGACAATCATTCACAGAAAACCTAAATACGACCCAACAGGAGAAGGACAGTCGGAGACAGTGTCCACTGAGTCCTGTGATGACCCTTCATCTGACAGCACCACCTCGCTGTACATCATCTCTGTGTGATTCTTCCAAAAAAGCAACGCCTTTTGTTGTTTTGTGTGCGCTCATGTACATGTACAAAAAACATTTCGGCTTTCCCGCAAACACACACTGACATCCAGACAAGGCGCTCACCTGGAGGTGGTGGGTGGGAGTGGGAGGATGGGGTCTGTGTTTAGCTGTGGGCCCTGCAGACAGGGCGATCAAAGGCTCCTCAGTCTTTGTCTGCTAACGTTGAATAGACAATAGTAAAGAGGGCTCGCTTTGATTTCAGCTCACTTTTATTGATCACGGAAGAGCAGGGATTGAAATATGAGAGACAGCCCTGAACTGGATTCTTCTTTAGCTATTGATTATATCCAGAACAGACGGCATTTCACGATGATCCAAGTTTTTATTTTATCCTCTTTCTTTTTTTTTTTTGAACTATGAAAAAGTGTGTCTGGCTCCTTGCCTGTCTTTTTGTGCCGCTCTTAGCACTCACTACCTTTATTTTATCAGACAAAGCCTTGTCTTAAGTCTCATTTTCTAACTGCTTCTTAGAGTTGACACCCCAAACTTATTTAGGATGTGCTGACAGAAACTCAGCCAGCTCCCTGTGTCTCTTTTAAAAAAATCCTTTCAATAAATCAGACTTTTAGGAGGACATTTTGTTTCCATACCCTTAGAGACGATACAGATGGCAGGGTTTGAAAGCAGGGGACCTGATAGCAGGTGGAAAGGGTCAGTGGGAACATGGAAACGCTGCACAGTGACCATCCCACAGAGCTTTCCTTCTCTGCATGTTCAGCTTGACTCCTCAAATGGCTTAAATTTAATAATTGCAAACAGTTGAATGGGTCAGAATCTATTTATGAAGTGAGATACAAAAGTTCCTCTTGAGTTTATGTGCAAGTTGCAACACATTTAAATTCTAGTTTTCAGATGCTATGCTACTGATGAATATGATGATGAAATGAACATTTGGTTGAAAAGGTGTTTCTGTGCAAATGAATGCCACACTTTACAGAGATTTGTTTGCTTAAAATAAATAAAAAAAATTCCACTTCCCAATTATGCACAACATATTTTGGTCTATTATGTTTTTATGGTGTGATGTATTTTGAACCGCCTTGTTGCTTAAAGGTGATATACAAATAAACCTGACTGAACTTATAGTGGGGTTCTCCAACTCTAGTCTTTGAGTTGAACTTTAAGACGCTCCAACACAGCCGGATCAAATTATTGAATTATCTCTTCACGTTACCATGGAGATTGGCAGAGGCCTGATTTGATTCATTCATTTGATTCAGGTGTGTTGAGGCAGGAATGCATCAAGGGTCGGAGCATAAAATACCAATGAAATACGTGATGGATTGTGGTTAAATGTGGCAAAATGTTTAAGGTATGAATACTTTTGCATATTGCTGTCAGAAACATTTAAAAAAAAGAGATAATCTTCATACTAGCATGAAGCAGGTCCTTGGTTTGACTCCTGACCTGGGGTCTTTCTGCATGGTGTTTGCATCTTCTCCCAGTGTATGTGAGGGTTCTCTGCTGGTACTTCGGCTTCTTCCCACAGTCCAGAAACATGACTGTCAGGTTAATTAGGCTCGCTATTGTCCTTAGGTATGATTGCATGTGTGATTGGTTGTTCAGTCTGTCTCTTTGTTGCCTTGTGATGGACTAGCGACCTGCCCAGGGCTTACTCTGCCTCTCACCCAATGACTATTGGAGATATGACCCTGCAAAGATAAACGGATGTAGAAAATGGATGGATTGATGGATAACCTTCATGCATTTAGTCCCAGCTAAGCATTTCATGGCAGAGGTAAGATCTTTTCCCTTCATCTTTAGGAGTTCCTCTTCAGGGCCTGCTTAAGTTAAGCAGACAGAAGTGGTTATTTGGGGACAGCTCTTGGTGAGTTTATGGCCTGAGTGCTTATTTTATTGGAGCTCAGCACATGTGTTGAAGGACAGTAAGAGAAATGCCTTTTCAATGTCTGGCATATGGCTGCAATGTAAGATCTTTTAAAATCTCCTTGATGCATTTTTAAAAAGTTGGACTTTGACAGACGACATGTGATAAAGTTTTAATTATGAAGATGGAGTCCGGGGGCCAGTTGTTGCTTTGTTGTGGCCCCTAAATGTTATTAAAGAATGAAAGTGATAAGTCAACAGTTTTGGAAAAACAGCGACTGATATCCTGCTGTTATTCAATCTTTAGTTTATTGTTGAGCATAAATAGGGGGAAAAAACCAAACAATGTAAATTTGATGTTTTTATTTCAAAATCAGGTTTTTGTGGCCTACAAGAGGACTGTTCATTTAATGTTCCCACCACCAGAACCAAACACAGGGAGGCAACATTGAGTTTCTTTTTTTGTTGTTTGCCTTTGGGGTTTTTTCTACAGCATTTCTTTTTTTCTATTTTTATTTTATTTCTTCTTTATCTCTTAGCTTTTCTAAGAATTATTTGGAACTACCTCGTGTGTGAGAGGTGCTTTCCAAACCGACTTCTCTTTATCTAAAACTGTCAGAGTGTGCTTGCATATTAAACGACAGTAAAGAACTAAGGCTGAGGTCAGTTGTGGTAAATATACAGATAATCTTTGCTTCTAGCCTCTGAGAGCATTTTGGCTGTGGTTTGCAGGCTGACTGCTGACTGGTTAACGTAGAGGGGGAAGAGATGGAGGCATTTAGTCTCATAGGAAGTGAATAAGCAGAAGTGTGTCTTGCAGTGTGTGTGCATCTGCTGCTCTAATAAAAGCCTCTCAGTGAGGATCAGGTTTCTTTTGAACATGTTGAAGACGACATTTGTTCCCAATAGTTTATAGTTTCTGGAAAGGCCCGCTCCGGAAGGCTGAGCTGATGCTTCCGAGTTAAGTTTTGTGGGGTTGAGTTTTATAAAGCCCCCGTAGCCCTGCTGGATGGACAAGAGAGAGGCAGTGCGTGCCTTTTAAAAGCCCCTGACGGGTTTAGTGAGCCACTTGGCTTTTTATTTTGGCTCAGCTCACTGCAGGCTTCTTGTTCTTTACCGTGCCCCCTCCGTGCCGGCCTGGTGGTTGCAGATTAAGGACGTGCAGAGCAGGAGTCACTCATTACACCGCTGCTCTGTGTGTTTGCGTGTGAGTGCCTTTGTATGTGTGGGTGTGTACGCAGCAGCGGTGATGAGTGACGCCAGTTGTGGCCTGCTGGTTGTAGCTTCCCACTGATAAATGACTGCAGGGACCGTCTTTCTCTACCTGAACCTCACAACATTGTCCCCAGAGAGCAGCCGCTGACAAATATTCTAACCTGAAAACCGAGCAGGCCTACAAGACAAGTGTTTCATTCTAAATATGACTTTAACCTGCTTAAAGTTACTGAAGTTCAAACAATAGCAGCCTTCAAATGATGTGCAGGAGTGCGCTGCCGGTTCCCGCGCGTGTTTGGAGACCGTCCCTGGTGATTCTCATCTCCCAGCAAACTAATATGTTTGAAGCCGGAGCTGCCACCGTCAGGCATACCCCACGAGCTATTTCAAATGTGCAAAAAAATATTGATATTCCTGGCTTCTAAAAACAAAACAAACAAGCAGAGGGGAGTAAAATAAATAAATCTAAGAGGATGTCCCTTGGAATGGCCTCATTCTTCCTCAGAAATCACCTGAGACACCCGGTAAACTTCTTTTTCCCCAAACCTTCACTTTTACACAATGCTTGTAGCATTACAGTATTTATTTATAGGAATGCACCTCTTTCTCTGTATTCTTTTTGCCAATAAGTTCTAAAGTAAACATTCTCAAATTTAAAAGGAGATCATAACACAATGGATACATGTGAATTCATATATAATTGTGAAAAAGTTTAAAGAAAACATAGTCTTGGTGTTGGATCAATTTCAGTTCAGCTTGAAATCGATTCTAGGTGTCTGTTAAAATTTTACATTTTATGTGACAGACCAACATGTGAAAAACGTCTTTTTTACTGCAAAAAAGCTACAAATCTGCCGTCTGTCGGTTGTGCACATAGAGAGATTACATTTATTTCACTTTTTTAAGCAACATGGCTCAAGCTCAATCAGATTAGATGGAGAACATTAATTGACATTAATTTAATCATTTATTAGGTGGCAGTTAGTTATGCTGGATTTTATTTAGGTGTATCAGAGTAAAGAGGATTTGTTTCTTTGAAAAACCCATTGATGATCATGTATTATTTTCCTTCCACTTCCCGACTAAGCCCTGCTGCATGATGGTAAAACACTAATAAAAAAAAAAAGGGATATCATTGTAAAGTGACAAAATTACAGAGCAAACCCTAAACAAGTTTAAGGAGTTTAAATACTTTCGCAAGACTGAAAACCTCCATAGTAAGAAAACTGAGCCACAGTTCAACATGTGCTGGGTTTCCTCAGTGAGAGGTAACATCTTCTCAAGGCTTTTCTCACATAAATGTCCTGAGAACATGTTGAATGACTCATCAAACCACCTGGCATCATGTGGTATCTGCCACTTAAGAGCTGTGAAATGTGACCTCATCTTAATACTTTAAGCTTTAAACATGGCATCTGACTGTTTTACAGTGACAGGCGAGCCGTTTTTCAGCTTAATAGGTCCATAAAAAAGCAGATAAAAGCTGATTTTTTTTCAGAAAAGAATGCTTTAAAAAGCACTTTTCCTAAAAAAAAAAAAATAAATATCAAGATTATTAACAGTCAGCTGTGGCTTATTGTGTAGCTGTAGGTAGCATCTGTAATACTACATCATGTTCATTTGTTCAGTTTCTTTTCCTTTATGTCACCTGGATGTTTAAGTCACTCAGTCTTGGTGCAGTAAGGAGTTCTCACCACAAGAGGGACTTACGGATGCATGGACATGGAGCTGATGACAAACAAAAAGGTAAAGAAAAATGGATCAGAAACAAACTTTGTTCTAAATGTTGAAATGGAGAGACAGCAATCCTGCAGAGTAATAAACTGTAGGAGGGGCAGAGCACACAGATGGTGTGAAAACCCAAACAACTTGTGTTTAATTCCAGATACTTACTTTTGTTTGTTTTCACTGAGTTGAGGGCTCCATGGGAGCAATTTTTTCCGTGATGAATCTTAACAGGAGTCTCTGTGGAGTTCATTACAGTGAAAGAGCCAGTGCCCACTCCCACTGTTCGCTGGCCAAGAGGGAATTTGAGGACCCAGAGGGATGGGTTAGTTTAGGGAGGAGAGTACATGCAGGATGGGCTGCAGGGTGAGAGGGAGACTGGAGCATGGAGCTAATGATCTGAAACAAACACTAACAAATCAGCAATAATTAGGAAAATGGCAGAAATAAAAGGAAATTGGCTTTGAGTTAAAGATTGATAGTTTTTGGCTGTGCAGTTAAGGATGCTTTGTAATTGTATCTTCGTACAGTCAGAATCATACCTGTGCTGCACACATCATACACTCACTTCATTTAGATACAACATAAACACCTCAGATTTGACCTTTTACCTATAAGAAATGCTTTTCTGAGCCTCCTCCAGACATCCTACCTGGACTTTATCTTTTATATCGCGTCAAAACAAATGATGCAAATGATGCAGGTGGCAACATGAGATTTATTTGGTGAGATCAGTGTTACAAAACCACACAGAAAACTGCATGTTCAGAAAGCTTTGTATTTCACATTCTTATCACTCATTACGTTAAATGGAAGATTTGTGAATCTATCAGTCTTACTGTTTTTACATCAATGACGTGAGGAAATAAAGATCTGTAAAATAACCAGATGTGATCAGAAAAGTTGTGACTCTAAACTATTACTGACCTGTGGATGATTTTAATGGAAATATTTTCTTGACTTAATGGTTAACATAAGAAACAAACTCTGCCTCAACATTTCTTCAAAGTCAATAATAATTGCTTTAAAGAAGCAATTCTTCTTTAAAGAAGAACAATAATTCTTCTTTAAGATTGTGAAGATATTTTACCACAAGCTGTTTTTGTGAAATCAATCACAAAACAGATTAACATTATGTTAAAGCTGAAAACAGGAAAAGCCTCCAAGTTGGCAAAAGAACGTGTTACATCAAAAGAACGTGTTACATCAAGGGACTTAAACCATACAAGGATTACATCTGTAACGTTCATGCCATCTACAAGACAAGACAAGAATATTTAAAGATATAATAGAGAAAGTGAAAACTAAGCCTGGAAGTAAGTAACTAAGAATAATATTAATGCAGTCTGCAAACACTAACTACTTTAAATTAATTTAATAGAAACTTGATATTTATTTATTTGTTTTAATTTTTTTTTTGGCTGTACCTACATGACTTTTCTCTTAGGAAACTCTTCTCTAACAATTTAAATAATGTATTTTTTATCCAGGGGTGCAAAATAAATCCCTGATCAGTAATTATTATTTTCAAACCATGTAAGTTTTATTGCTAACCAGTTGAACTAATATTGATTTGAAAATCATTATCCCTTCTTCAGGTTTTTTCATTCATGCAAAAATAAGTTACATTGTTTTTGGTTTTTAAAACACAAAATCCATGAAAATTAAAAAAAATGCTAACACTAACAATGAGGCTGTCTACAATTACTCCGTTGATAGATTCAACGGATCATATTCCTTCATTGTAAACTGTTGTGGAGAGAAGAATAATAAGTTAGCTTAGGTCCAGATGTTCATCTTTATTATGTTTAACCCTGGAGAGACACCAGGCTTAATACAATTATTAGAGAAATCTATGTTTATAAATTAAATGTCATTGGTGAAGAAAAAAATATTGCCTATATACAGAAACAGTAATTCCTCTTACTGATTATGTATTTTTTAGACTAAAAATGTTTTAACAAAAATATGCATATTTATAGTTCTGTATTCAGTCCAATTCATTTTTGGGGTGTCATTTTCAAGAACTCTCCAAAAATTTCCAAAAAAAGAGTCTCTGGTACGAAGAGGTTTAAACCTCAGTTGGCTTCATGACAAGATCCCCGTTTTGTTGCTGAATTTCCTTTGGGTGTTTTGAATCCTAACATGACATTCTGTGTGTTTGTTATTTGCAAACGGACACTTTCAGAGCAAACCTTTGAAAACTTCAGCTGCTACTCTCTGTATGTGTTGCTTAAATCGGTGACAACAGGGAGAAACCACAATAAATTCAGATTTTCTCGCTGTAGCTTGAATATTAATAACTCTACATTTACCTCACTGTTCTAAATGTTTCTCGCAGTCAATGACAAAGCCCTCGTTGGATTTTTGGTCTTCCTTATTACCATCAGCATCCTCTGTGTGTCGCATTCTTCATCATGAAGAGGAGAAAATCCAGAAAGCAAAACCTATTCAGCTGATCTGCTTGTTAATTTTAACTGTTAAATCAACCATTGTCTTCTAAAGTTAACAGTCTGACTTCATGTTTTTCCACAGTGTTGTTAATGAAGAATAGATGGCCAACTTAGCAGAGAGTGAGTAAATTTCAGATGGAATCACATGAAGATAATAAACAGCATGTTTATTGTGAATTTTTAGTTATATCACTTCATTGAGATTTCCTGGATTTTACTCCAGATTTTCGTTTGTTTCATGTTGGAGAAAAGTAAAAATGAAAGTATATTGATGTAGTCTTAATGTAATGACATATTTCCTCTTGCTGTTACAGTCTATGTTAACATGCCATTATGTTAACATAACACGCGAAATCATAACGACTACTGATGAAGATTTGATGGAGTTGCAGATCAAAACACTGTTTAATGTTGTTTTATGACATTACACACATACTGAAAATACGAGAGAAGATGACATATAATGCTATATTTTCATTTGCTAGTCATGTCACGTACAGATGTAGGTAAAATAAAGATGAATGGCGACCCGTATTTGGAGGCCTTGAGTCCTTGACGCGGCCGTCGCGGGTTCGACTCCCGGACCCGACGACATTTGCCGCATGTCTTCCCCCCTCTCCTTCCCCATTCCTGTCAGTCTACTGTCATATAAGGGACACTAGAGCCCACAAAAAAGACCCCCTGGAGGGGTAACAAAAAAAAAAAAAAGATGAATGCAACTGTATGTAAATAGTCTAAACTCAGTATTAGTTTTATTTTTAAGTCAGAACATTTACTTGCTGTATCAGGAGAAACTGAATGATGAGTTTTTGTTTCTCAAACTGAGGATCTACACAGCTGTCTGTAACATTAGGAGGTACTGAGGCATTAGGCCATAAAACCTTGAAACTTTAAATGCCTGAATCACTGAAATGAATTTCAGTTCTTAATGTATTGGAATCAAAGGCTAATTCATGAATTAAAGGAACGTTGGACTTCTTCTGGGTCTAATGGTGCACTTATCTTTAAATGAAAAGGTCAAGACATGATATTCTGTAAAAAAAAAATAAAAAATTCAAATAAAACATGTCAAGAAAAGAGAATAACCCTAAATGTAATAAATATAAATATCCTGTCCTCTGCTACTACAGGACAGCATTACTTATTGTTCTGTTGCAAATGGATTGCTATTCAATCCGTTAGTTTGAAACCAAATGGATTGAATAGCGCTGTTTATTAAAACAGATATCCCAATAAATACATAAATAAGACACATTTCTAGGTCATTTTATAGTTGATGCTTGAACATCACTATATTTCTACATGTAGCATGTAAAACAAGCTGCAAATTTCCTCTAAATGATCTCTTTCTTCTAGAATATGGAACAGCAGCTTTATGCTCTTCTTTCAACACACCACAGACCTCTACCTCTGCGTTCTCTGTTCGGTAAATCCAGAATGCATTTCTGACATGTCTGCACTCATTGTCGGCTAACCACAGCACTGCACGAGAAGTAAATTCACACAATCATAACATGTTTTTACACATAAATAGAAAATAACAGTCCTAATAACTGCCAGCTACACAGTTTGGTCCAAGAATATTTATTATTATGAAGTCATTTATCTGGTTTTGTTTATTTTTTCTTAATTGCAGAGCAAAAATACAACAATGCAAAAATTCACAAATATCTGCAAGCCCAGAACAAACTGTTCGGTTTATTAGGACATATTTTTAGAGCTGTGTGGTTTTCTACTTCCTGCTTTATGTTTTGCAACAGAAAAGGTAAAAGTTTGATTCTGCAGCTCAGACCACCTCCCAGGTGCTGATGGAAAGAAATATTTTGCATCAGTTGTGTTACTAAGACAGTTGATGCCCCTGGATATGGCAGGTCTGTGTGGTGTTATCTTGTTGATATGGGCTGTAAATGCCCTGGTCGCGGGTAAGTAATATTTAACTGTAACATAATGACCAAATTTGTGTTGCAAGAAAAAAATAACATGGATTTGAGTAAGGTTGTAAAATTACAGAATGTTGCAATGTTAGAGAATGTAAAATAAAGGTTTTAAAACAGCTTCTGTCCTTAAAGTATAATTTGTTCTTGAAAAATTTAAAATTATTACTGTCAATTTATTGTTAGTTTTTACTCTTTAAAAACTTTTTCTAAAATTTCTCTGTGAAGTTTTTTAAAATACTATGTTAATCAGAATCAGACATTACTTTGCTTGTGCAAAAACGTTTACATAATTCAGCTAAGTTTAGTGTCGCAGTTAAGAAAAAAACAAATGCTGTGATGCATCACTTCCAGTTACAAGCCGAGCGCCACTAAGAGCGCTTTGAAGCTTTAAATTTAATTTTTTTACTTTGAAGGACTTCAGTAAAGTTTTATTATGGATTACACTTTAGATGTTGGATTTCAGGTTGGCTGAAGTAACAGAGACTAAATAATTTCAGTTTAAAATGACTGAAGAAGTTTTTATCACTTCTCGACTTTTTAAATGTTTCCGTCTTTTTTTCCAACAGCTGAACCCGAAACAGAACCAAAGTGTAAGTATCAGATTTGAGATTATGAATATGAATTTATTAATAGTGCTCTTTCTCCTGAGGTTTTTTTTTATTTTTTTACATTTTAATTTAATTCCAACAGCTTGAGATAAAAACTTTAGGTTTGGTTTTATTTGAGCTCAAATGTAAAACTGTTGCTTTGCAGGTTCCTACAGAGTTGAGAATGTCAAGTTTGGCCTAAAGATAAAGATGATAGATTCCACTCCTGGTGACTACATCATATATGTTGCTGAGGTCGGAGGTCCATTTGAAAGGAAAGGCCTTTTTTCCTCCACCAGTAAAAACTCAAATTATGATATCAAACTTCTGAAGCCGTGCACTGAATATGAGCTAAATGTCACATTTAGTGGCTCCAATGGTACAGAAATATCCTGCAACAAAACTGAAAATAAAACAACAAAAACAACTGGAATGAGTGAGTAAAATGTTTCATATTTTATTTTTACTTTTATTATTGACTGAAATGAGATTCTGTGTAGAACTGAGACAAATGTTGTTTCTGTGTTTCAGCTAAAGAAGAAATTAAAAGCGTTTTCTGCTCTCCTGGATATTTCTGTTACCGAAGTGATTGGAACATCAGCAAATTACTATCAGAAAACAACAAGGTTTCAATTGAAGACTTTGACAATGGATCATATCGTTTCAAACATGCTTATGACGACATGTGTTCAGATTTAGTTTTGAAGTTCCCTACAGAAAACTGCTCAAACGCCACATTTACCATATCTGAAAACTTCAATGTTGGTATGAACAAAAACATATTAATAATAATTAATACAATTATCAAATCTGTGGATGTGATATTAGTTACACTAAACTGGTTTTTTTTTTTATTCTTCAGATTTTATTAATCCAAATGACATAAACCAGATTAAACCTGATAAACTTCCTGCAAAGATAAACGCAACATTACCTTCAAGCTGTAAAGATCTCAGTGTTGAGTATAAATGTTCAGGTGAGTAAAAACTACATCTATGAAAAACAATTTAAAAACTATTTAGAGTAGAAAACTACATATTCTGCCTTAACAATACATTATAGATATTTGTAAAAATGTTTTATCATTTTCTCTTTGTAAATTGTGTCAAAATGTAAAGAATAAAGCAATGAATAAAATGTTCAGGAATAAAATATTCATGGACATTTATAAATGTGCACTCTATATGGAAATATACAGTGCACCACTGATCAGTTTGAACAGACAGCAGATCTTGCAGAAATGACTAAATGTTTGTGTTTCTTCAGGAATCAACAGTGATTCTGTTGAACTTTCTGACATGAAGCCGTTCACAGACTACAGCTGTACTGGTGACATCAAGATGAACAATGGCTCCATAATTCGGACACTTCCACCTGTCCAGTTCAACATCGACTGTGGTGAGTTGGTATTTACTGCATTTCACTGGAAATAAGAACAAATTTATGTTACTAACACAACATGGAGAGAAAAACATTATCAGGACATTATGTATTGTTTTTGTGTTTTATTGCAACAGATTTTACAGTAAACAACCTGAAGACCAGTTCAACCAATACTTCCATTGAGCTGAACTGGGAAACAATGAGTGATAATTGTCAAAATGTTCTCAACAAACTGGATGATCTCTCTTATCACTGCAGCTGTCAGCAAGAGAAAGGCAAGTGAAATGAGTAGATTTAGTCTTCCATATTATATTTACATTAAATAATATTAATACATTTGGATTAGCACAACTTCTATTTAAAATAAACTGATTAGTGTAACATTTGTAAATTTATCAGCTTTATGTCTTTTACACAAGAGGAGATAAAAATGTGTAAAACAACCAGATGTGATCAGTGAAGCCGTGACTCTAAACTATCAGTGACCTGAGGATGATTTTATTGGAAATGTTTCTTTATTTAATGTTTAACATGAAAAACAGACCAAACTCTGTTTCAACATATTAATAATTTTCATAATTATAAATATCTTTTATAACAAGCTGCTGTTGTCAAACCAATCACAAAACAGGTGATGGAGGATATTTTACAATGGAACAAAGAATTATTACTCGACCTAAAGGAACAACGTGTGTCTTCACCAGAGGAATTAAACCATTCAGGGTTTACAGATGTGAAGTTCATTCCAGCTACATTGGACGAGGTGATTTTAGAGAAACAAGAGTTGAAGAGAAGACTAAGTCTGGAAGTAAGTAACCAAGAAAAAGTGGTTTTTGAAATAATAATACAATCTACAAACACTATCTGTTTTAAATTAACTTGATATGAATTTGTGTGTTTGTTTGTTTTTGTGCTTTGTTTGGCTAAGGGTATAAACAGTAAACTTTATCTGTTAGGAAATCCAATTAACAAATTAAGTCATAAATTTAGACACACAGTCAATCCTTCATCGGATCTAATTTTTAAATGAGTTTTATTGCAATCCAGTTGAATTATTACAGTATTGAAAGTCATTATTCTTTCATCTGGTTTTCCATTCATGCAAAAAAGTTATATTTTTTTCAAAACACAAAATGCATTTCAACATATTCCATCGTTGTAAAGTTCTGTGGAGACAGGAATAATAACAAGATAGTGTAGACCCAGAAATTCATCTTTATTATGTCTAAACCTGGAGAGTCACACCAGCTTTAACGCAAAGCTGGTGTGACTTTGTTCTGGATAATAGAGAAATCCATGTTTGTAAATCAAATATGGTTGGTAAAACAACAAAAAACAATGTAGCAATGTTGAGTTCTCTTAATATTTTTTTATTTTGGACAGCAGATAAAATATTAACATAACTCTATCTGCATTACGGTGTCATAGTAAGTTAAAATAAGTCAGATATTTTAAATTTTTGTTCAATGTTTGGTCAATTACAAACTTGGGTCATGTTTTTTTAAAATCTTTTTTATGTTTTGGTTTGTTTCTAAGGTTCTTATAGAAAGAAAAGATTTTCCTCTCCATGTGTGTCTTGATATTTATCCTCTCTCTTCTTTCAGTACCAAAACAACCTCATAACGTTGATGTGACAGTTCCAGTGAACAATAAGATCGAAGTGACATGTTCATTAAATGACATGGATTTTAATGGACCAGACAGAACATTCAGTGCACAACTTCAAGGCGTTACTGGCAGCAGAAAGAACAGCAAAACATGTCAATTTAAATTTGAAGATCTGAGCTACTTAACAACCTACACAGTGGAGGTTTGTAATAATCAGGGTCTGTTTCGTGAATAAATTCTGATCTTATTACTCAACTTAATTTTATGTTTTGAAATCTAACAAGAAGCATTCTGTTATTGTAGGTGTTTACTTTCAACGGACATTTTACCAGCTTACCTGTGCAAAAACATGCTGACACTAAATGTACGTGTTGTTTATATAAGTAACAATCAGTATAAATAACAGCAAACTCAGCTCTGCTCACTGTAACTTCAATATTAAAGGCTGATTGACCTCTGTTCACACAGACAACAGCAAAGCCCTCATTGGCAGTTTGGTCTTCTCCATTATCTTCATCATCCTCTGTGCTGCGTTCTTCATCAGGAAGAGGGGAAAATCCAGGAAGTAAAACCTATTCAGCTTTCATATTTCTGTTTGTTGATTTTCATTGTTAACTTGATCATGTTTTCTAAAATTAATCTTCTGACTTGATTGATTTTCTCCACAGTGTTAATGAAGGACAGGAGCGCTTCTCAACAGTCAGTGAGTAAATTTCAGGCAGAATCACATGAAGATAACAAACAGCATGTTTAATATAAGAGTTTAGTTAAATCACCACATGATGTCTGTTAGATTTCCTGCAATTCAAAGCGTGTTTTAGATTGTTTTACGCAAAGTCAAAAAGAAAAATCCTTGACAAGGTTTTCATGCATTTTCTTCTCCATTTGTTGTTACAGTCTATGCTAACATGCCACCTCCCCAAACACAATAAAGGCGACTGATGAAGATCTGATGGAGCTGCAGATCAAGAAAACATTTAAAGTTTTTATTTTATTATGTCTGAGAAATTTAAATCTTGAATACTGCAGCCGAAGGTACAGTAACTGTCCTCCCTGAATCCCAGACATGATTTGTTGGACTTTTCAGTTCTTTGTATTTTATTTTATTCATTCTTATGTTGTATATTCTCCAAGTCAAAAAAAAAAAAATGAAGCAAATCACCACTTGGATTTTTTAAAATCAAAATCTAAGTAGATTACTGAAAATACAAAATTTGCCTTCATGTTTCATGCATTATTAAAACCTGGAAGGACAAAGGAGATAAAATGTGGCTGAAAAAAAATTATTCTCACAAATGATCACTTAAACGTGACATAACATTGTAAACCCACAGCTGAACTCACAAATATGTTCATGACAGAAAGTGAGAGCATTTCAGGGCAGTTGCACAAAACCGCTGTGTAGCTTTGAGAAAACCACTGAATTCATGTCTAAAGCCGACAAAAGTTATTTCATATCTTTATTGCTTCTTTTTTAGGTTTCTGCTTTGATAGTGAGCACATCAAGCTCTAAACGCAACCAAATGTATTACTGCTTATCCTTGCACAAAAGGCAATATATTATAATATATAATGTTCACATTGTTTTGTATTAAACTATGCCTGAGGAAATTATAAATATAGCATCACTCACTTTCTTCAAATTAGCAAAAATGAATCCAAATGGAAGCACAGCATGAATGAGATTCATGTCGACATGTCATGTGCCACATGTTTTTACTTATTTGTCATCAATAAATTTTTATTTTTAATGCTCGTTTTTGTATGGATCTTGGTTGGTGTCATCTGGAAGTGAATGAAAAAGAAAACCAGTTATCACATTTTAATTTGAAAATAGTCTTTGTTTTAGCACGAGGTTTAAACATTTTACTGTGGAACTACAAAAGAAGGTCAAGTGGTCTGATAAGTCCAGATTGACTCGGTTCCAAAATGATGAACCGATCATAGTTGGGCTAAATGACGAGTCAAGACAAAGAGGTCAACGAAGGCGACGTGAAACAATAAGATCTAGAAAAGAGGAAAATAAGTCAGAAACAGTGGTAAATATGCTGCATCCCTAAGTTGTTTTTGTAGTTTTCACTTTATATATAGTAAAAATTTTCTTGTCCTTCATAATGTTTATCTTAATTTGTACCTTTGTGGACATGTGGATAAACTTTCATTAAGGAAAATAATTATATATAAATTATTGTTTATAGGTAATTGGCAACATTTGGAGAAATAATCTTATGTTATATTTTACTGATGAAAGGCTCTTAGTTAATGTGTCATATGGACTGGGCCGACTGGTGAACTCTCAGACTGACATGCTGTGGGACAGAAGCGCAGGTTGGATGCGATTCTTTCACCAGCTGTGGACCTAAAACTAAATTCAAATAAAATCGATGCTGATTTTTTTGACCTTCCCATTAATCAGATTGCATATTTATGTGCGATGTTTTGAGCTGTTTTGAGTAGAAATACTCTAAATCATTAACATTATATTGATAAAATTAGTTTGATATTTGAAATTATTTACTTTTTCCTGTTTATTTTAAAATCGAGCATAATCCTTGGTTAGAATGGCTTAGTCAAAGTCTACCCCTGTACATGCCGGGTTTAATTACAGCTGCACTTCAGTTATGTGCTGTATGGCTGTATCAATTTCTGAAGAAACATTTGGTTTCATTGAGTTTCAGAACTTCAGAACATTTTGAAGTTTATCTCTTCAGTCAGTCAGTCCACTAAATGCATACATTTGATTAAGCAGATAAGAGAATCTACAGTCACACAAGTTATTAGCAAGAGCACAACCAGAAATTGTGGTTTAAAAAAAGATTTCCTGTTATAAGCAGCACAACATAGCATTATACAGCTATAAGGCAGCTTTGCACGAGAAACTCGGCCTTCCTCATTTACTTGGTGAGAGTTGTTCCCTCTTGTGTCAGATGCATTTATTACACGCAGCAAAGAGGATTTGGGAGATCTGAATAGTTTTATTATCCTGCTGTAGACTGAAGTCTTTGTTTTGAAGAAAAGTAAATAAATATATTCAATTACACTTAATCAACAAGTTTATGAAGACATTTACAAAAAGTTTCATGCCACTTTCAGTTATTGTTATAAAAAAAAAGAACACATGTTTTACCATTTACAAAGCCAGGCGGCTGAAGACATTTTAGGATTATTCTAATGATTTTGTTTTTAAGGAGTGATAGCTTCTTTTCTAATTATTTAATTATCCCCTCAGGTTTCACTACATGATATTTTATTTTATTTTCACAGAAAAATCTGTAAACAGGTGAATCAGCGGGAGCTGAACCAGAGACAGAGGTCCACTGTACTTCTGCCTCAGAGTGACGATGATTACGACTCAAAACATAAAACTTTCTCTAAATATACCAGACTTTAATCTAAAATCTCATCATAAACAGGAGTTTATAAAATATATACAGAGATAAGTGTTCATGATCATTTTGAGAGGGCAGTTTGGGTTCTCTTAGGAAATTGGAAAATATGCTAAACTCACATTCATGTGTTTATTATTTATTTTTATCTTCAATCCAGAAGCACCTCAAACACCTCCAGAGTGTGAGCACCAGCTAAAAACACTGGACATCTCACTTAACAAATATATATGTACAGTACAGACCAAAAGTTTGGACACACCTTTCTAATTCAATGGGTTTTCTTTATTTTCATGACTATTTATAAGGCAAGAAATCCCACTTATTAACCTGACAGGGCACACCTATGAAGTGAAAACCATTTCAGGTGACTACCTCTTGAAGCTCATCAAGAAAATGCAGAGTGTGTGCAAAGCAGTAATCACAGCAAAAGGTTGCTACTTTGAAGAAACTAGAATATAAGGGGTATTTTCAGTTGTTTTACACTTTTTTGTTTAGTGCATATTTCCACATGTGTTATTCATAGATTTGATGCCTTCAGTGTGAATCTACAATGTCAATACTCATGAAAATAAAGGAAACTCATTGAATTAAAAGGCGTGTCCAAACTTTTGGTCTGTATTGTATATCTTAGAAAAACCTCCCACTGTGTATCTGAATAAATCAGAATTTTATTGAAACTTTTATTTCAGTAAATAAATTCATAAAGTGAAATTTCAAGTGTTATATTAATTATACATAGTTATACATGGGACATACTTATTTCTGTTCATTTGTGTAACTTATGGCTTAATGAAAACCTCAGATTTCATTTTTCTCTGAAATGAAACTTGATTTTTGTTGCAGAAATATTGACCTACTGAAAAGTATTTTAATCTGCTGTGCAGTATATTACCTTATTACTGTGATGTAAAAGTATGTACTTTTAACATTTACTTTTTGTTTCTATGTTAATCTCATAGTGAACAGAATCACAAACATCCAGTGACATTTATGCATTTATTAAACTTGGATAAACAAAAAAACAACAACAAATAAATAAAAAAGAGAGAGGGGAGAGAGATAGTGACCCTAATGTTTTTACAGCTGAATATAGACTGAAAGTGTAGTAGAGGCTTAAAAAAAAAAATCAATCCAAACAATTAAAAGCGTTGAATATTTTTCTCTTAATTCGGCCAGCAGTAATTTACATATTAATTTATGTTTCATTAATGTTGAGCAAATTAAAACAATAAATAAATTGTGATGTTTTTTTTGTTCTTGTTGTTGTTTGCAGGTACTTTCGACTTGATCTGGTACTTGTGGCAAAACGTCTGGACACCTCTGTTACACTTTGACCTGGAGACTGACGTTAACATGGATATTGTGGCTAATAAAAGTATTTAAACATAAACATAAACATCCTGTCTTCTTCTCTGATTAACGCTCCATTCCCCAGCCTGTCAGTTTAGATGACAGGTTCTCTGTCATGCACTTTAATGTAGCATTCAATGAGAAAACTACAGTATTTTATGCTGTGAGTTCATTATTATTATTATTATTATTATTATTATTACAAATAATAATAATATGGTGGGATTTTTACTCTGAGCAAACATAAACTGAGTAGTTAGCATTTATTTGTATATTTATAAGAGGATTTGGGGGATTTTCTGAGGTCAACTCTTTGTCTCATTCATTTATGACATATTAAATGCGATGTGAACACAAAGTTGAGTTTTGACAGCTTACTTCTCTTTGCTCTAGAAAAACAACAATTTTTGTCTTGGAAAAGATTTTTCTTTTAATTTGACCATGACTGAAAACCTTTTAAATTAACTTGTAAGATGTAAAAAGGTTCAATTTCAAGTCAAATTGCAGCTTGAAGACACAATTTAGGCAATTAAAAAATGTGACTCTTTCAGATCAGATTTACTGCATTTTTCTATAACCTAATGCAGACTTCCTGATACTGATACTGCAGGGTAAGTTACAAATCTACAAGCTCAAGATAGTGAAATTAAAATTTTGGAAAATAACCAGAGAACCAGATCAATCGTTCTTTCATTACATCAGTTTTTTCTACAGAAATGAAAAGAGCTTTGTGTTCTGTGATACCAGATATCTCTCTTTGTTCCTTCATCTTTCTGCTGTGTCTGAGAGCAGAAAGTAAATACTATAAATCATAATCTATAGATTATAATCCCAGTTCAAAATCATCTCATTTTGACCTTTGACTTGTCAGAGTCTGCAGATGTAAACCTCGCAGGGTGAACAGACAGAATGATTTATAAAACCAAGCGTAGCAGAGAAACTATTAGATCTTCCTTCTTCATCTGTTGATTCGTTATCTGATCTGATTAAAAGCTGCTTTTGTTTCCATCAACTTGATGTTTCTTGCAAAGAAAAGAACAAAAGAAATCTCTTCCTGTCAATGGGGGTGGAGGTCTCTTCTGCTGCATTAAGAATCTGCAGCTCCTCTTATTGTTGCATATGCAGCCTGTTTCTGGACATGGCTGATCTCGGTGCTCCCCGCCTCCTGCTGCTCTTCACCATCATTGTCTGTTTAGCCAAATGCAAGTATGATCCTTTTTCTCAAAGTCACTCAAAATTATTTATATCAGTTAACAACTTAAGCAAAGTGTTAACTATAACTCAGCTCTGATGCGTAGCTGTATGATTAAAATGATAAGCTACAGACCATCTAAAGAAATTTATTTTAAAACAACTCATTTTTGCAAAGGCTCCCATCTTATTAGAATACATGCAAAAATAACTTGAATATGAAATAATTTTCTTTTTTCTAACGTTTTTTAAATCTAAATACACCCATATTACCGCACCTACTTAGCACAACACCGGTTAGTTTTCCTGTAATGAACAGATACAAAATTGTAAAAACAAACAAAAATGTATGGTTTTGGTAAAAAGTTTTCACTTTTACTAATAATAGTAAGTTATTATTATTTATTTATTTATTTATTTCTGTTGAACTCAGTAAAATAAGAAATAAATATATCAAAATAAGCAAAATAATCAATTAAGGTAGCATATGATTTAAAAATAGTATATCAAATTTTCTAAAATTCATTTTCTTCTTTTATTAAAAGGTGTCCATTTTGAATCAAATTAGCTTTTTTTAAAACTTAAAATGAAATGTAAGCGCTTTTCTTAAATCCCTCTTAAATTACTTTCTTAAATCTTAATCCTACGCTCTATTCTAGTAGGTTTTTATTTAACTTGTAGGTTAATTTTATATTGTTTTAATTGTCTGTACATTTTAGTTTAGTTAATGTTCTACTTATTGAACACCAGATCTCCTCAAAAACAGATTTTATCTCAAGAATAGTCCTGGTAAAATAAAGATTAAATAAAATTCTACTTTTTTTAAATTTTAAATAAGGATTAACATATTCAGATTCAGGCAAATAAAAATTAACTTAGTGTGGAGTATAGATGATAAATGTTAGAGAAAAATAACCTGAGAACATCTGACAAGCAAGGTTATTTTAAAACATTTTATGCTGTTACATTTTTTTCTCCTCTTCTCACAGCTGAGCCAAGCGCCGCGGCTCCACAGTGTGAGTAAAACATTTTGAACTTTTAAACCAATTTTTGTTTTTGTTTCACTTTATTTTTTATATTCATTTTGAAAATACATCTTATAGGCAGGAGACGTTTTTGTATCTTCCTCTTAAAGCTAAAATGGATTTATTTTTAATTTGCTGAGCAGGTTCTTACAGTGTTAGAGCGATCCGGTTTGGATTCCAGTTTAAGATGACCAGTTTCCCCACTGGTCGCTACACGATAAGCGTTGGTGAGGAAGGAAGTCCAACAACTGACAAGATCATCAACATTCCTTCCTCTAATAAAAACCCAACGCATGAAATCCAACGTCTGAAGCCCTGCACTGAATATGAGCATAAGGTCGCGCTGCTTGACAATAATGGTACAGAAATATTCTGCAGCGGCTCTGGAGGAAAAGCAAAAACACTCAGCATGAGTAAGTACAAAAACTTCCGCAGGTCCTATAGTATTACTTTACTTATTTGGCGTGCAACACTGAGAAACATTACTGACGTGCTTCAGATGAACAAGACATCACAAACAGCCCCTGCATCCCGGGATACGTCTGCTACCAAAGCGGCTGGAACATCAGCTCCTCGGTTTCTGCACCAAACCAAACTGAACAGTTCAGAGACGGGACGTTTGGTTTTAAACTGGCTGAAGAAAACATCTGCTCAAACTTTACTGTCAGTTTTTACCAAGATAACTGCAGCAACTCCTCCTTTGACCTGACCCGATACATTCCTGCTGGTATGTACGAAAGGCCAGACCAAGCTTTAGAATTAAGTAACTTTATTGTGATTTTTGTAGGAAGGAAAAAAAATCAAAAAATATTTTGTAACAATTATATTGTTACGTTGTATTTTTTTAAAGTCTGCAGTTGTAATAAAATAAAACACAGAAAATATACAGATATTCTTTAGGAAATATTTGCATAAATTGTTGTAGATCCAAAACTTAAAAACTGTTTTGCATGATCTGTGTTTGGTCATGCAAATTACTCTGCGATCAACTGATAAAATAAATTTAAAACTTAGCCTGTTATCTGCAATAAAAACAATATTTGGGCTAATGTTATCTTGCTACATTTTGATAATTTTAATCAAATAAATAAAAAAGCAGATTTCAGTGTGTGAAGGTCGGTGGAAAGATGTGGTTTTATTTATTTTGAAATTAAATAAAAAGCAAAAAGCATTTCACTTAATTTCAAAGATGAATACTTATAAGTAGGCTCTAATTTAATTAAAAAACAGAATTCTCCATCTACACCAATCACCTCTGCTTTCGGGCCAAATTTGTATCAGGCAGTTGGGGCCGCACACAAGCAATCCAGAGGCCACAAATGGCCCCCGGACTGCAGCTTGGAAACCCTTTCTAAAAACCAAAATGGTCGGATTAAAATTAGATTTGTTTCTTTTTCTAGATTACATAAATCCAAATGAGATGAATCAGACTAAACACAATCGCCTTCCTGCAGAGATAGAAACAAAACTGCCTCCAAACTGTAAGAATCTCAGCATTGAGTACACCTGCTCAGGTGAGTGAAACGACTAGAAGAGATGTGCTTAGAAACATAGAAATATATGCATATAGATGATTATAATAGCACTTGTATTCTCTGTGTAGCTCTTCTGAACGTCTCTAAATTTGGAGCAAAAGGCAAACATACTAATAACAGATATTAAATAAATTCTCTGTGTTTCCTCAGAAAGTGGAAAAGTCGGGGACTCCATTCAGCTCTCTAATCTGGAGCCGTTTACAGATTACAGCTGCACTGGTCTGATCAAGAACAACAATGTTTCCATCAACAAAATAACTCCAGCTGTCCAGTTCAACGTTACCTGTGGTGAGCTGATCTATCTTGGACATAAAATAACTTTTATCCAAACATAGTTTTGGGTTGAAGAACAATAACAGGCGCCTGAGATTTTTTAAATTAATTTATTTCTTTTTTGCTAATGCTTGATTTTTTCCAACAGATTTTATGATAACCCCCACAAAATCTTTTTTAAACCAAACTTTTGGCAGTTTGTGGTGGAAAACAACCAGTGAGAACTGTGGAGCCGTTCTCCCAAATCTGGAAAAACTTTCTTATAACTGCAGCTGCCAGGAAATTGATACAGGTGAATAAAACTGTTTACGTTTACTTTTCTCAAATATAGTTATAGCCAAGGCACGTTAAGACTTTTGAAGAAACAAGAAAGAAAAATGTTGTAAATCATTTAGTTCATCCAGATCTTCCATTCTCCTCGGCACAAATTTTGAGATATAAACTCTTCATTAAGTTGTGGACAAATTACAGACTGAAATTAAAATGCCATATGTAACAGAAAAATACTACACCCAGAAGAAATATTTTTATGAATGTATCTTCTAATTAGGTCATTGAAAGTCTCTTTATAATTACCTGCTTGTACTCAAACAGGCGCATTGCTGTACGTGAAGGGAACCCGAGAATCTGGTGGAGAAAAATGTGAAACTGATGCACTTAAAATATACACCAAATATACATTTGTAGCCTATCCCATCTACAGAAACAGGAGGGTTTCCCTAGGACTAGCTGTTGGGGGGCAAACAAAAGCTGGAGGTAAGTGAGAAACATCATTTAGAGTTCTGTATTAAACAAATATCAGCTATACTGAAGACATTACATGAACATTTACTTTTTGTATGCAAGTATTTTTAATATGTATTGCTTAAAAAAGATTTTTACCGTCTTCAGTGCTTAGCATAAAATAAATAGCACTTTCTATAATTATTTAACTTACCTTAACAAAAACATCTTGTGTAATTGTGGTAATTTTTTATCAATTAAAACTTCACAGCTGATTTTTCTTATTTTATCTTATTTGGTTTAATAAAACAAAAATAATATGTAATAGATTAAAATATAATTTCCCCCTGACATATTTACAAGTATAAATAAATTTAAAAGCTCTAAACTTTTGATTTTTTGTTTACAGACTTTCAGTTCTAATGTCACTTCTTTATTTTATTTCATTGTCAGTGTATAATTTTTCTAAAAATAGATGTAGTCTTTTTTAAACCAGCTATTTATCTTACTATATTTTCTGCTTGATGGTGTCATCAGCTGTAGGTTAATTATTTAGGAATACATTTATCACAAAAGGAAAAAAGAAGAATATCTTCATTAACGAAGACGGATGTAAAATAGCTATAGAAATCCCCTCCATATTTAAAAACAAATTATATGTTAATGGACAGAATTTATCCCTGCATCCATGATTTTATAAAGAAGTTTATGCTTTCTTTCTTGTATCAGTGCCAGATAAAGTTCAACAACTGAAAGTCCACCTCATAAAGAGTAATGTGATCAGAGTAACTTGCTCCCCGCCAGTCAGTGGATTTAAAGGACCAACGGAAATTTACATCATTCGTCTCATTGGTGACAGAGAAGTAAAGAAAACTGCTGAGTGTCGTTTTGAAATCGGAGATCTGAGCTACTTCACATCCTACACCGTCCAGGTTTGTGTTCAGCTTTTTTATATTCTCTGGATAATTCAAATTTTTTCTATTTAACCCTTGATGAGGAGCATTTCCCTCTTCGTAGGTGGTTGCCTTCAATGGGGTGTTTGAGAGTGAAGCTGAAACAGCAAACGTTTCCACTCGCTGTACGTGTTGCTCAATAACTACAACAAAGTGTGAAGAACTTCACACACCGATCAAAACGAAACACTGCGTACTGTAACTCATGTTTTGTTTGTTTCATGCAGACAATGACAAAGCTCTTAGTGGCATTTTGATCTTCATCCTCATCATTCTCATCATCATACTTGTAGCGCTGCGTCTGGCAGTCTTCATCAAAAAGCGAAAGAAGTCAAAAAAGTAAGACTATTTACTTAGGTTGATCTTACATTATAACACAGACTTTTATATATTAATCATTTATCAGAAAATAATCAAAACTGATTGGTTTTCTAAACAGTGTTACTAAAGAAGAAGTTATGCTCACATCAACAGCGAGTAAGTTTTCTCAATAAATTTCATAAAGATTTTATTTTAGAACAATGTGGTTGATTCAAGTTGTTACAACATTGTCCCAAGTTATTATGACTTGGGTCAATGTCATTTATATTTTATTTTTATTACAAAATAAAATGAGACTTTTGATTTCAATAAATAGCTCTGTAAATTTTAATAATTTTCTGTTGTGATGGAGATACAGTACTTTCTAATTAACCAGATATTTAATTGTGAAAATCCTCTTTTACTGGAGTGTCAGATTTCCTGTTTGTTGTGCTCTGTGTTAATAAATATCTTTCTAAATATTTATTAGAGGCTTACATATGAAGACACCGTGGCGCTGAAGACCGATTCATCATTTGCTGTCTGTGCTTGAATATCAAGTTCGTTTGGAGACAATTTTGAAGAAATTCAAAACATCCACGCCAAAATTTCCCAGATTTTGATTTTAATGTTTTGTAATATATATATTTTTTGATTCAGATGTTTACAGCTGTCTATAGCTGCGGTTGTTACTAAATGCATCTATCTGCTGCTATAGATGCATATGTTGTTTATCGCTGTGGTTTCTCTGTTTTATTTGTTTCTCTTTTTCTGCAGGTGTAGAATCAAATAAATAAAAGACGCATAAAAGATATTCTCCTTATCTAATGTATGTATATACATTTGATGTTTGTTTTCACATTTATAATATATGTGTGACTTTTGGAATATGTACAAATTTTGTTACTTCTTAAAAATGTCAAATAAAACAATGTGCTCTTCATTGATTTTCTTTGAATCATTTCCTTTCACTGTTTTAACCTGACGATATTCCACTTCAATCATAATGAGGAAATAAAAAGCAAAACAAAAAAACCCCACTTTGGCACTAAAGTAAATTTTTTTGGTGGATCATATCTACTAATATTTTCCATAAAATTGACCTATTTGTGATTTTTTTAGGGCGCATTTAAAATATTCTAAAGAAATTTAAAGGATGGACGGTAGCGGCTCTGTGGTGTAGAAGCTCCCCGATCATTATTATTCCACCACCATGCTTGACATCTGGCCTTGTAAATGTTTTTCTTTATACACAACTTTATTTGGCTTTAATTAAATGTTTAACTCAGCAACACCTGCTTACCAGTAAATTTCACTAACTGATCATGATACCCACAGATCATGCCAGCAGGCTCCTCATCAGAAACTTCAGAAGACGGTGTTACGAAAATATTTCCTGTATGAAACAGAACAGCAAGAAAAAAAAAAGTCTGCTTCCTGTTGTTAAGTGGTTGCATTTTGCATGCAACCTACATATCTTTAGACAAATAAACTTTACAATGAGGAGTTATTTAAATTCAGCATTCAATGAGGAGTTGCTGTACTTGGCCTTTGTGCAGATACTTGGAGAAAACAAGATTTCATGTTGGACATAAACAGCCTGAAATTTTTGCCCGTCCCTCAGTGTTGCCGTCAGTCTCATGGCAACATCACTGAACAGTTTATATCTAATCAGTTTTTGTATCAAATGCTCCAGAATAATTGTTTTGTTCCCTTCTTCTGACTGATACCTTTCTACAGTTAGATCTTTGTAGTACTTTTTAAACTTTACTGCCAGTGCTGGTTATGTCTAAAGGATGTAAATGAGGAAAGCTCTACCAAGAAGGCTCAATTTGATTTCTGGTTCATCAGATTCACTATATTTGATGGCAGGAATGAACTCAAGAAGACTGTATGCTGATTCAAAGATGCCTTAACAGCAGCTCTACTAGAATTGATGTACAACAGTTGTTTAAAACCATTTGGTAAATGACAAATGGTGCAGAAACTTGTTTAAATGAAAACATGATCAGAGAGAATACTTTAACAATACACCCACCTTTTTGAAATACACTGACAGTCTAACTCATATATGTCACTTTGAGCACGCTATGCACCTGCACAATCACAAAACACCAATAAAGGAATGAATATAAAACTACAGACATTTAAAACTACCTGTGGTTTCTTCAACAAATAGAGTAGAAATACAGCTTCCTGTTGATTCGGTGAGTGAAGAGTAGAGGCAGGTGTACAAGGCTTCATCTCAGTCCTTTAACAACAAAACAAATGCTAAATTCAAAAGCTAGACTGTTAACATAACCTTTTAGATGTGATTTACAAATATGTGACTTTATAATCTGAACTGCTGAGGTATAAGCTCAATATTGGCAAAACATAAAGAAAATTTCATAGGTTTAGTTACTTATAAAGTTAGGAAACCTCTAAAGGTATAACATTGATAACAGTAACACATTTTAACACTGAATCAAATGTTATTTATTTATTCAAATGTTGCAGCAATGTGGCATTCAAAAGACTGGAGTTACTCACCTATTTTATCGCCTTTTGAAATGAGAGTCTGACATATCTACACCGAAGGGAAACAGGAAGTAGTGCTGATATATTTAAATGTTTCTAAACAATATGATGAACTTTAATAAAGTAACATAACTATCCCCACAGAACAAATGAAAAGTTGGATTTGTAGAATCACGAAAAGAACCTGACAGTAACCCTGAATACCCATGAACTGTTTCTTAGAAAATATTAAATTTTCTGTCTTTTAACATTGTTTTATTGCTTTATTCGGCCACATTACTGATAATATAGCATCACAACAACAAAGAAAACAAGTCTCAGTCAGCTCAATGTCCACAAAAATGTTAAAGCTTTATTCATTTTTAATTTGCATACATTGCATTTGTGATATGTGAAGTTCATTTGTCATAAAATGCTGACAAAGCAACTAAAGCTACCAAGACAATAAATATCGCCAATGTTTTCATTTTTACTTTCTGGACTCTTCAAAAAAAACTTCAGTGGGCATGCAGGAAAAAATGGACGAAAGCTAAAAAGGCACAGTCAGGCAAGTTACAAATAAAAATACCAAGAATACCAAAATCCTTAAAGCAACTCAGAATTTCATCTTCTTTGGAAAGATAAAAGAAAACTCCACCTTTGTAGGTAATGTCTGCACAGATCGAGCTCAATTTTCTATATATAATATGCTTCATATTTCAAAGTAAATGCACTTTATGTGAATTTACATACAGTAAAATGCTTTAATTAATTATGTATCCAGGAAATATCAAGGCCTGCCTCCTGAAGGCGCTGCAGAGTCAGCTTTAGTACTTTACTTTCAATGTCGATTTGCCAAATTAAAACAAAAAACCCACCAAAACCAAAATTTCAAACATTAAAGCAACAAGTCCCAGACAAATACTAAAGAATACTGAAATATTTTGGTGCTATCTGGATACTCATTTTTAGAGCATTATCAGGACTGTAGCTGAGGGGAAGAAACGGTTTTATAATAAAAAAGTCATAGAAAAAAGCCTAAATCCAAAGGAATATATATACTTGCAAAACACAACTAGCAAACACTGTATTTGCTGTAAATCTCTGTATTTCTGTAACTATAAACATATCATTAACATATTTGTTAACCAACCTTTCTTTTCTTGCACATATAAGTTTTGATTCTGTATATAACACACATATGATGCATTGGATGTTAAGGAAACAGGGGTTTAACAGTGTTACTAGGGGGTTTATTACACACTAAAATAGTGTTATTAATCACTATACATTTACCTTCAGAACGGTTTCATTATTGAAATGTAAACCAGTTACAGTCAGTGCTAGCTTTTTATGAAACACTGGTGTAAACCATGAAACTGGAAAAAAAACACATACTAACCAGTAATCCATCCCAAGAACCCAGTTCGTCTTTGGTATGAAGAGTAAACATCCCATCATGGCTTTTTCCTTTAAACAGGGCCGTATATATGGTCAATAAAATCTACTTTCACATAGATTGATGATAATGTTTGAGATTTGTCTGATTCTTTGACTGAGAACACAATTTAGGCACACTGTGGTGTCTTCTTAACACGGACGGCTTGACATGCTATATTTATAGCATAAGAGAGAAAAACGCTGCAATACTAACGAGGCTGCCTTGAACTTGACCACCTGCATGGAGGGTCAGATGTGTCTGCTGGACACTGAAATAAAGGAAGCTTTATTTCATGTTCTTAATGTTTTCTTTGTGACTTTTACAGACCCAGAACAACGTGACACTTTGTACCTCGCTGGAGCTGAGCTAAGAAGAAAACATGGTGTCACGGGAAGGGTAAACAGCAGATATAAAACTGCTTTTGTTACAGCTTCAGCGACTATGGGGGCTGTCAAAAGAGACATTGTGAAGTTTTCAGACAACACAAAGGTGTCAAAATGACTAACATTCAAAGTGTTGTGGAGACATTTGCCCGTGTTCTCCCCCAAGCACGTCTCTAGTCTATCCTGTAAATGATTCTTCCTTTTCTAATACATTCATTTGACATAACCCTGCCAGCCTTGCTTTGCCAGGGTAAAAAAGTGCAACACAACAACATATCAACCATCAATTGCTCTGCTTTGTTTCAGATTTGCTGCTGTCACTCAGTGAAAACAAATCTCCACCAGAATTTTAAGTTTCTCAGTTTTTTCCACCGTGCAGTAAAGCGTTGTCTGAATTTCTTTACACATTTAAAGCTAATACGGCATTTTTTTTTGCCAAGTATCTATTTTCTAACTAAGTGTTGACCTTCTCCACTTAGCAAATTTTCAAAACAAAAAAAAAAGATAAATATATTTTCCATAATTGTTTTTGTGAGCAGAAAGGGTTCGGTGCTAAGGCCTCATACTCTGCAAGAACAGAGACATGGTTTGGGAGTTCTTGCAGCTTTTTTTTTTGGACATGTGGCTCCGCAGTGACGCAACTACCGTGCAGAAAGAAAGAAGGTTCTGGGTTTGAATCCCCGTCTGCGGTCTTTATGCATCAATTTGTATGTTCTCCCCAGGAATGTCTGGCTTCTCTCAGGGTTTTCTGGGATCCTCTCACAGTCCAAAAACATCACTGTTAGGCTAATCGGTCTCTGTAAAGTGTCCCTAAGGATGAGAGTGTGTCCATGGTTGTTTGTCTGTGTTGCCCTGCGATGGACTGGCGACCTTTCCAGGATGTAACCTCTGGAGATAGGCAGCGGACTCCCACCATTTTGCAAGGAAAGGTGTGTACAGACAACAGATGGATGTTTTTGACATCAGCTGGGCAGAACCTTTTACATGTTACTTGTTTTTGCAGAGAACATAATGACTTTTAGTTGGGCTTGTCCTAACTCTCATCTTTCTGGGCTTATTGTAATATTTATTGGGTCTTGCAAAAGTATTCATAAGCTTTGAACTTTGTACATTCTAGCGTATTATAGACACAAACTTTAGTGCAGAGGTGTCCAAACTTTTCACTACGTGGGTCAAAAAGGTCAGTTTAACCGTAATTGAAGGCCACAAAATTTGTTTGTTGTTTTAGTTCAGGGTCTTGTTTTGCAAAATGTGTCCTTATTACCTGTACTAATAAAACTAATGATAATTTCTACTATTTTTAGATTTATGTTGAGCACCACCACCAACAACAACATCATATGGGTTCTTTAATTCAGAAAGAATTATTTTATTTAGCTGAGTTTAGTACCTCAAGTAAAAGTCACTGGATGTTTGCTGTCCTGTTTACTATAAAATTGAAATAAAAGAGAAAGACATGGTTGACAAAATTTTGTTATACTTTCCATTCAAAGAAAAACAATCAAATTCATCTGTATGTTTTTTAACAAAATCACATAATTGCAAACTTTACTATTTTGTCTGCACCAAAATCAAATTTGTGCCATTTTTGCTTTACGATTGAGGGCCGCACAAAATCACTTTGTGCCACACTTTGGACACCCCTGCTTTAGTGCATCTCTTTGGGATGCACTACGCATACCTTATGCCTTAAGTAAGGCATAATTGTTAAATTAACCGTGCATCAGTTTCCTTCCACTTTTTATTATACACTAGTTGTGTTTCTTTGTCATATAAAGTTACAGTGAAATACTCTAAAGTTTGTGGTTGTAATATGACAAGTGGAAAGGAGTATGGGAACGTGTGCATGGCACAAATTATAATCTGGGAGCACTGATATGTACAGCCTGCATAGGAGAATATTATTTTTGTTTCACAATGCAATACTGTTCAAAACCTTGCAAACCACTGAAAACACATGAGAAGTTGTTGAAAGGGTCTGAAAAGTCACTATTTCTACCAACTAATGTCACTGACTGAGGTAAATGATAGTCACAGCTGCAGGATGGATGCCAGCAAACACAAGCTGAGACAATTTTTCAACCTCAACAAAAGAAAAGTTGAAATTCAAATCCTAAAATTGAAAATCTACCTACTGAGAGAAGAACATCTAGATCACTGACTCTGGTCTGTTTCATAAACTTTACCCTGGCAGTAAAAAATCTGCTTCATGTACCAGGTATCACCAGGAGCTAAGCTCTGGAGGAAAGGTTTTTTTTTTTTTTGTAAAGGGCAAAAGTTGTGTTTGGAGTCCAACATAAAAGGCAGGAGTGGATGAGTGGAGGAGTTCTGCAGGGTGTAGTGTGCGACTCCAGGCTTAGCAGCCCTGTGTGACGCCCTGCATGTGTTTGGCGATGCCGTACACGTAAGCGATGTCCGGTCTCTTCTCTGGGTCGGGGTTGATGCACATATCTACCAGGTTCCTCAGCTGGTGAAAGGGCAGGGTGGGAAGGTAAAGAGAGAAATGATGAAACAGTTAATGATGCTTTACTACCAACATGTCAATTTTAAAAGGAAGAAACATCATGCAGGTTGTTCCAACACAGCAGCAAAACCAGGAGGCAATGGTGATCTAATCGGGTTTTGGTCAGATGAATCCACTTTAACCCGAGCTCACACATGCACACCACCCGGTGCCACTCCACCGACACCCAGGGACATCGGTTACACCCGAAGCAAAACGCCGCAGCTGATTGGAGCAGAGAGACAGGACTATTGCAGCTGGGACAGTCAATGCCATCATTAAAAAAAGACAAAAAAAAGGTAATAAAAGATGCAATGGGGGAAAAAAACAACAAAAAACACATCTATACAAGGTCGCTATGGTAACCGTCTGTCGACTTCCTGGCTGCTGTTGCGTGGCACCGGCTTTTCATCAACCGTTGCGTGTAGGGGTGCATGTGTGTGTGTGCGTGAAAAGGATGGTTAAAAAAAAAGTGAGAGGAAGATGCAAATTCAGACGGTCTGAGAATTAGTCGCATGGAGAGGAGACGGAGGGCGTGCAGAGAGGCAGATATGTAAAATATTCATGCGCTTCTTTGCATGGCGAGTGGGGTGGGGGGTGGGAGGAGTGTCAGGTGGAGAGTGGAGGGGTGGGAAAGCGAAGGAAGGTGGTGGTGGTGAAGGAGCGGGGAGCGGAGATGGTTAAATGACACAACAAAGATGAGCAGCTGACAGTTTGCTGCCGATCCTTCAGGAGCATTGTTTACATCCAGACAGGCGCTGCAGGCACCCCCCTCATCTCCATCTCTCCATCGCCCTGTCTCCCGCTCTATCATTCCCGCTCTCTTTCGCTTTGTCTTCCTTTCTCCAGGATGGGGGTGACATGTGGGGTAACGCTTAAGCTCAGCGTGGTGTGTGTGTGTGTGTGTGTGTGTGTGTGCGCAGAGAGAGTTGCTGTTACAAATATACACTTGCACATTTTTTGGCAAGTTCAAAAACACACATGAAGATGCCACAAAGGCTCAAAATACCTCAGTAATAGCTCTTATTCCCCTAATGAAGTAATTACTGAGGCATAATAGAAGCTTATTCTCTTCAGGATTTATTATTAGACTACAGAAACGTGACTAACAATATTAAATACTTAAGTCTGACAGTAAACTTTAGTGAATCCATGAGGTTAAAATAATAATCAAGAACCATTCAGAGCATCTTGTTTTTGGGCATCAACATCTAAATGGAAAACTGCATAAGGCAGGAGCTACTGGTCCTCAAAAGGGACATAAAGAACTGCTTTGCCCAACCTGCAGGACATTAACAGTCAGAGGCTAAAACAGCCCAGTCAGTCCCAGTACATCCTTCTCTTTACCACCATCAGATTTAGCCCAAAATAATTCATACTGATTCTGCAGGTTTCTTCTGACTGGAAGTGAGATTAATGTTTTGGAGAAGCTCAGAAAGAGTCCCAGCTAATTATGAAAAAGAATATAAAATTTCCATTTGCTGATTTGATTTGCTGAACTATTAATAGTTCACCAAATGTTCACTTTAAGTGTTTTTACTCTTAACACTTCAAAATGTGAAAGTACTATGTTTACATCCATGTAATTTGCAAATAATTGAAGAAAATAATTACTGCTCAGATCAAAAACTGGACATAAAACACCATCCTTAATACAGTACAACAGAAACATGGATTATAATTGGGAACAAAAAAGTCTTTTGTACTAAAATTTCAGCAATCAAGCAAATTTGATAACAAAAATCTGTAATGGATGTATGGTAAACACCTACCATACATCTGTGGATATGTCTCATCAGTGTTCTGAAGCATTTGTCTGAATACATTTAGAAGAAAAAGAACCTCCACCCACATGAAGACGACACGCAAACAAAAAGCCACGCAGATTCTCATGCTTGTCATCGGTAATCAGCAAAAGGGCAAAATGCAACCAGAAGTCTGACTATGTTACATTTTTATGCACGAGGAAGTCTTCACAGAAGTAAAGTAGATGATTAAACGATGATTTTTGGGAAACTCTAGCCCACTTAGTCTGACTCTCCTCGAAAGCATGTCCATATGTTTTTTATATGTGAATTTAATTCCCAAATGGATAAAATCACTGCCAGCCTTTTGATCAATTATACACCATTCACTGGGTCAGACAGATGGGTGGATTTTCAGAAAAGAAAAGTTACAAAAAGAAATGAAAAACAGGGCAGTAAAGTGTTTGTTATGCTTGTTTCAAGTACTAAGAAACCAATATTGTTGCGTCCTCTTGTAAAAATGCACAAGTCCACATATATTTCATGAAAAAGCAGAAAAAGGCAACAGATAACAGTAGAAGTACTTACCTCTTCTGAGTAGTGATCTGCGGGAAGAGGGGGGTAGTCACACTGTTCTATCTTCTTGCAAAGCGAGTAGAGGTTCATCTTATCCCCATAGAAAGGACTCTGTAAGGCTGCCATCTAAAGCATAGAGATGTAAAGAAATAGAGAGGAGACGTATAGAGAGAAAGGGGATAGAAACAAGAGGAGAGCTGGTGAGACTACAAAGACAAAAAGGAAGTAAAACACTCAATCAAACTCTCAACAGGTGGTACAGGCTGCACCGGGTGTTGGAATCAGTCTCTGCACAGTTAACTGCTCTCAAAGCATGAGGTTTAAAGGACCGTGGGAGTGTGAAAGACAACAAGTTGATCAGTCTAAAGTTTTTTTGTGCATGGCAGATCAGTGTACCATCAATGTTTATGTGAATCAAAACAGAAAAATCTCTTAAAAATTGTTCCCAGCAGATGTTTTTTCTTCCCGCTTGCTGGTCTTTTCCTTGGCACTACATCACAAGGCTGTGAATGAACATGTGAGATGCAGCTTTAAATGTAGAGGTGAATGGACACAAGACCAAAGATTATTTCATTTTTCAGGAGCAGCAAGAAATGTGCAACTTCTAGACAAGTGAATGTCAATATTCAGAGCAGACAAAACTAAGATGGACTGCAAAACAGAAATACATGGGAACAGGTCAAAAATCCTTTCCGCCTCTAAGAATACTCTCCCAACATGATATTTTCTCTTACAATTGACTCACTATTTAAAGGCACTCCAATTAAAATTAAATTCTTATGTTTAAAGTAGATTCTTAGAAGCTTTTCCAACCAGGAATGTGACATTGCTTAAATTTATTTTATCAGGTAATCTGATATATTCATGTTCTAATGATGTATGTACAGCATTACTGTGAAATTCATGTTCTGATTATTTCCACTGTGCTGACTTTATAACAGTTTACTGGTCCAAATATACAGATTTTCAAAAGTGAGACTTTCAAAGAGGATGACTGTCAGTTTCACTTTCGGTTTTAAGCGTCCAGCATGCTGAGGTGAGCAAATCTTTAGTGCAGACCGCAGAGTACGCTGCGACAGTATTGGGAAATAGTGATGATGTTACTTCTATGAAGCCTGTAATAATTTTTGTATGGATGTGACAGTGTACCACCTGCTGTACTGCAGTAATTTTCCTCTCAGTCAGTGGAAAATATGGTTACTACACACAGGTATGCATGATCATTTTTGAAAATACAGTAATATAAAAATTTGGTTATACCGCCCTGCTCCATACCAATATTGTGTGTATTACACAGTTCCTTTTTGATCAGCATTGGGTTATTCTATCTGGTTTTCTGATTGTCTTTTGTTTCTGCTTCTATCTAAAGCCTTACTGCTTTGCCAATTTTCAAGATCCAAATTTAGTTTAAAATTCCACTCTGAAAGCAATCTTGATGGTTGCTTCTGACCTTGGGATGAGCTCATTGTGAAAAGCCAAACCTGCAAAGAGGAGCTATAAAAAGGAAAAAAAATTCAGAAGAAACTTCACAGGTTCATCGGCGGGCAGAGGGAGTTTTAACACAATATTTTCTCAACTATTTTTCAGCTGTCCGTGTATTGTTTTGGAGACAAAAGTATGTGTTTGACAGGTTGCTAATTTGGAGTGTGAAAGCTGACAAAGAGGAAATTTTCACATGTGAATCAAAAAGGAGTACTTCCATACAGAATACATTAGCTCGGTGAAGGTGCTATATTATAAAATGCTTGGCACCACGGAGAGAAAATATTTGTGTGAGTTGGACCAATGAAGAAAAGTGGCTGCAGGATAGATGACAAAATAAAAAAAATGAGATTCTGGGTAATAAATGTAAAGATTTCCAACCACAATCATAACATAGATCTGTAACTTTTCAATTCAGTTTACTTTTGTAGCGCAAGATCACAAAAAACGTACTTTAAATGCAAGTATACATAATAAAAGAGTTAAATAGTATTCAGTCCAAAGTCTAAAATCAATTAACTCTATTCAAACTAAATCAATTTCTATAATCAGGTTAACATTTCTGTCAGTCTGATGCAATGCATATTTTGCAGAGGAAACTTTCCATTTTTAATAGGAAGAAACCTCCATCAGGAAGAAACCTGGACATTTGATGAGACCAGAGAGCTGAAATGACAGGAAGAGTCCAAGAACAACCACAGAAGGACTGTGGTCGGTTTAACCGACCTCTTCTGCAGGTCAGTTAAACCTGCGGAAGTTTATACAAAAGACCTCGGCAAAAGTCTTGATTTTTAGACTTTTGGATAAGATCGGCTTCACTTGTAAAAATTGGCCGATCGCTGATCTCCCAAAATTAAGGAAATCAGCACCGATATATTGGCTGGGCAATAAATTGGTCCATCTCAAATCACTTCACAGAAATCATTTCAATTCAGTCACACATGCATTCCAATTGATTCTAGTTATCAAACAGTACATTGTGCTCAATTAATTAACCAGAGTAGATTAAAAAGTTTCTGTCTAAGGAAACCCAGCAGATTGTCTTGCAGCTACCATAAACTGAAACCATAAAATCAGTTTTGAAACTTTAAAGCATTGACTTTATCCTCACCTAACTTTCTGCTTCCTGCTGTGCCTGCCTCAGTAGGCTTTACATCATTTTCCTCATCCTGTTGTATATTTTTCTAAGGTTGTAGTTCAGATATGTGTGTTTGAGTAATTGTGTCCAGACGAGAGAGGCCCACTGAGATTCTATGGCTGTCTTCTTCACTTCCTGCTGGCAGCTTCAAGTCAAAAATCTGTCAATCTGCTCAGTAGAACCCATGTTGTTTTTGGTCTCTGTGGCATCAGTGTTGACATGTCAGCCACTGAAAACAGAAGTACCAAAGCTCCATTCAAGTTGGAGACAGAGGACTGTTTGAGCAGTGGCAATAAATTACTTTAAGGGAATAAAAAAGTGTTTTTATTTCAGTATTTCTTTTCTTTCCAAACAACAACCTTAACTATTGAAGGAGTGCTAATGCAAATCGGTGCAACGGGTCATTAGTATAATGACAAAAACTGTTGTTCCCATAGAAAGTACTCCTTGTACAGTACAGTTTTTGACACGTCTGTCAATGATAAATGAAACCTGCATTTAAACTGGAGATATGATGTGTTCTTTCTGCTCTTTCTTTTCATTTTAATAGAAACTACCCCCGTCCCAATGTCTCTTTGTTTAGCTATGTTCTTTTACCACTGACTGTGTTTTTCTTTTGACACACAACATAATTATATACTTTTTACATGATATAGCAATCCAAAATATTACAGGTACTTTAATACATATATTATTTTATTAATGCACCATTTGTTTAAGTTTTCTTCCGTTTTTCTCATATAAAGTACTCATAACTCAGTTCTTCTGGGGTTTAGTTATGAGTCTGTCATGGACACATCCATTAACAAATCCCACCACAACCAAGTACATTCTAGTTTTTCTTTTATACAAAAGTACTCCTGTGGTTAGCTGTCGGTTTCCTTGACCAAGCTCTTTGGCAGAGACATTGCTGCCATTAGCTGTGTCATTAGTTTTATTTTTTATGGAAAGTTGACCTGGCCCATCAGGTCATGTCTGCATGTATAATTAACAATAGTTACACCACTGTTGCCAATTTAGCAACGTTCTTGCTATATTTAGCGACATTTCAGACAAAAAAAATAGGTATCGACCAAAATTAGAATCGGCAGGTAAAGCTGGTCAAGATAGGTAATCGGCAATCGGCCAGAAAACTGCAATCGGTGCATCCTTAAAAAAACTAAATGAAAATAATTTTTTGCATGCTAAAATGGTCAATTGCATTGAGGCAACCCTTCAAAATGTATGCCAGATTTATTCTCTGCAAAGTAGATAACTATTTTAGAATGCAATAATCGTTTTATGGGCAGTTGTGGCCTCTAAGCTCTCTCATCTGTACCTCCTACACTCTGTGATCTTTGGTGTTTTGGACAATGTCGTCATTGGTGTCTAGTGTGAGCATCTGCTGCCATGAGATTTTGTCCAACTGTCCAAATATTAAATTAGCATGAAAAATTTCAGTTTAGAATGGCTGAAATATATTAGTAAACAATTATTGGACACCAAACAGTTCTTTGCGATATGAATGTTGTGGTCATTGATGTTCTGATGACGATACTTTCACGATATACCATATAGCCTTGTTCTCTAGTCATACTGTTGGAGACCAACATTGTCTGTAGGATGTAAGTTAAATTTATGTCAGTCTAGTCAAAGTGAACAGAGTTTGTAATAGTCTTAGGTGGGAGGAGTGAAATGTGGGTGAAAGGTTACATCCTGAGTGTCGTGGATATGTCTTATTTAAATGAACATATGATCTCATTAATAAGAACTTCCAGCTGCAGCAGGATATAAATATGTCACATGTGATGCAGGAATAGAAAGCTAAGGTATTTTTCATGACCAATTTACTACTGCATCTCTTTCCAACAACTAAAGTTGAAGCTTTAAAATGTCTAAGATCAAAGAAGAGATCTAAATGATCCCTCACTGAGTTGGCTTCCTTCACCAAAAGACATTTTGTTATAAAAGTCAATTTCAGTTGTTTTAGAGCGGTCCATGTGGAAAACACTCCTAATTGCTTTGTAAGAAATAAACCGTGTGTGTATTTTTTAAATTAACCAAGTGCCTTTATGCCCAAATTTCTCGGAAAGCGTGGAGAAAAAAGACTGAGACAGAAACACAGGGGAAAGGAGAGGGGGGAGAAGCAGGCAACTGCAGACACCAGGAGGCAAAGGGTTAAACAAGACCCCCTCGTATTTTCATGCATCTTCTGCTTTTGACAGATGAAAAATGTCAACTGTCCTGTTTGTATTTGCGAGTTTTTGCACTATTCATCTGCTTCATTAGTGCCTGCTGCTCCTAGCCCCTGACAGCTGCCGGCCCCCTGCTCTAGGAGTGAGTACACACACGCACACCCGCACGTGCATAAAGATACATACCCACACAAAAACAGGAAAATACACACTTGCTCCTTTTTCAGACTGTGTCGTCGCAACGGTTTAGATGATTGACTTACTCCCTGACCTCTGAGGCCCTGGTGTGTGTGCGTGAGCCTGTGTGTGCGCACCTCGCGGTGTGCGTGTGTGTGTACACGGTTCATTGATATTCGGGAAAGACACACTGCACACGCATGCCTGCTGTCTGTCTAAGGGGAGTGAGCTGCTGGTGGCAGAACACACACACAGACACGCATCTCAAAAACCACACACACACAGCTGTATTTCAGAGAACTCCCCCTGATGTAGCACATTACTAGTTTCCCTCAGCTGTCACAACTAAAACATAATTCATAAAAATTACTCGAGACAAACCCAATGAACAACAATCTTAATCCTCGAAGATCCCCTTGATTTAATATAAAAAGTTAATATTATGGGCTCTTTCTACTTAATGTTACTAATGCAATAATTTGTACCCAATTTAACAAAAGAAACTCTACTAAGTTGGTCAGATAGCAAAGGAAAGACTAAATTATTGCACCCAAATGATTTCATTATGCACCTAAATGTGTGCCAATTATTGCCAATACAAAGAAAGAACAATCGCTCCTTTATGACATAAAGTACAAAATCTCTCCATACAACTCAGGGTAGCATAAGTCCAAAGCTCAGCAGAATTTCAAATGTGTAGGCTGGAGTTCAGACCCCACTGACATGATGTTAGTTGTCTTCAATGGACTGTAAAAAAATAACACCAAAAAGTTATTTTCTATTAAACAATTTCTACTTAGTTGGAAGGCGTCTGACAAAAAAAAAAAAAAAAATATGTACACTTCCTATCACTCTTCATTTTCAAAGAGCACAAAAACTAGAATTGCACTAATGAGGCTTTAACTGACTGATGGCAACTTCTAGTTTTCTTTGACAACTAACCTGCTTATTCCAGAAAGGAAATTCTTAGAAAATCTTAGAAAAAAAAAAAAATTTTCCCCCAAGATTAACAATTACCAACAGGATTTCAATAAATTTAATTTTTATTCAACCTTTACAGGTACAAACCCTGTGTATTAAAGAAACAAAACATTGGTGCAAGGGTTATTGATTTATTGAATCCAATAGGAAATACACAGATAGGCATGAAATTATTCCAATTTGGATTTAAATTTGCCAGCATACTTCTTCTGATCAGGAATAGTATGAACACTTTGAAGCTGTCTGACCAGAATCCTAACTGGGCAGCCATTTAATGAAAACAACTGCTGAAAGTTACCTCCTGTAAAGTATAATAATAATATATGATCATTGAACCAATCTATGGCCATTATTTGTTCATATTGCATACAAAATATGCTACAAAAATATTGCCATTACAGACCATAAGATATCATACATGATCAACCTAGCTACTACCCTTCTCAGGATTATGCTCTTTTTTCTTCAAATCTGCATTTCTTTAGCTGTCTTAATTTGAAATTGAATTCTATCGATTTATTTCTCTTTTTATTTTAAGAGAAATATGACCATAAACCTTGCTGAAACCCACAGGCCACAAGTTTTAGCACAGAGTGCTTAACCTTTTATTATTAATACCTTAAACAGTGTATCTCTAAACTGAGGTTTGAAATTTTGATTCATCTCTTAAAAATACTCTAATAAAGCTCATCATCAAAACACAATCAAAGAGAGAACCAAAAAGACTATCTGTCTTTTTCAGCTAACTGGCCATGTTGTGCTCTCCGTAGCCTATGCATGTAAAACTGGCATGGCTACTTTGTAAATGTCTGGATGGGGGCTTTCCATTTTAATTACATTGATCCGGGTTTCACACTCCAGCTTCTCTCCCTGTACACCAATTAGGAAGAGCTACGAGAGGCAGCCATCTTCCTCCTCTTCCCCAGCCCCATCATCCCTGGAGTCTTCACATCCTGGGACTAAAGGGCTTCTCAAAACTTTTCACTCATTTATGAACACACACATTACCGTAATGGCAAAATAAACACCTAAATGTTAACATGCTTTCATGATAAACATATATTGGTATACAGAATGTTTTAAGACACATAAAAAGTGAAATACTACTGTACAAGTGAAACCCATGACTTCTTAGATGCTGCTGGTCCTTCATGAGTCTTTATGATGATATATTAATCAAAGTAACAAGTTACAATGTTGGGACAGTCATTAGGCATATACCTACACCCAGCGGAGCTATCAGTGCCCTACTTTAACACACTAAAAAGGGAAAGAAAGGGAGGAAGAAAGGGATGAGTGAGTTGAAAGCATAGAAATGTTAAAGTGGACTGAATCTTTGAAGAAAATCTTTTTAGGAATATGTTCACCAGAGCCAAACTTACTGCAGCCGCACTGAGTGGAAATATTTTAATTCTGAAAATTAAACATAGTTTAACATCTTTTGAGAAAAGAAAAAAAAAACTTCTGTTGAGACGAAAGTAGCAAATTTTAAAAGCTATATTTCCTTTAGGAACACACCAGCTCTAACCTTTCACCCCTAAGACTTGCATTCTTCAAGCACTTAGAAAATATCCTTGATGGACGTCTTAGATAACATAAAACTATGACTCTGTCCCACACTGATGGCATTCTGAATCTTGAACATATGAATTCTTTTTAGACCCTGTAGTGAAATTTAAAAATTCTGAAACCATTTTAAAATAATCAAGTTTGGGTTAACTTTACTAGTGATTAAAGTCTGAAAGGGAACTCTCTTTTTCAATCAAATTAATACTTGTTGTAACCCTGAATATGAAATGTTTTAGCTTGGGGATAGTTTTATCGTCAAGGGCAGTTCCTTTTCCTTTATTGTCTTCAGTTTAATTTGGTAGAAAAAATAAAAGTGAAACCAATTTTCTTATTTGCTGATTAACAGGATGTAGCAACTCATTTCCCAGAAGTCCTCTTCTGATTGGCTGATCAGGGTCACGTGACGACTCTTTTCCTTTAAGGCAACAGAACTGCTGTTGGATGTGAAGTGGACTTTGTAGAATATGTGGTGGACCTAAAGATTAGGGTGATGGAAAGGAGGGCTTTCCACCTTTCCACAAAAGGAAACAGCAAAAATAATTTTCCACTTTCTTGAGAGATGCCTGTCTCTGATAGGGGTGAGCAATATGGACCTAAGGTTTTATTACAATATTTTGTGGTATTGTAGTAATAAAGATAAACGTGATGATGGGAACCATTTACAACATCTGCTTTAGGTAATTACATGACTCTGTGTGTCACAACTATTATAGCCCCACTAACACAAATGATGCTCCTGAAAAACATACTCATTTGTAATGTGCTTCTTTAGGAGATTTAGAAGTCTGAACACGGTACCTTTATTTTCAAGTTTATGGGTGTTAATGACAATAAAGGTAGTTTAAAAATCATTAATTAGAATTTATTGTGACAGCAATACATCAAAATGGTTATCATAAGACATTTATCACAATAAATTATTCACAAAATGATAAAGGGCCACTCCTAGTCTCATAAGTAAACTTATTTTGTTGATCATTTTAAATCTGAATCTAGCAGGGGCTTGAATAATTATGAGATTAACCTTACATTAATATAGATTACATTAGAATATTCAGACAAAAGGAAAAACATGTTAAGACTGAAAAAACAGGGCCTCAAACCTTGTATGCAGCAGACTACTGACATGTTTTAGAGAACAGAAAAAAACGTTATAAGAGCTAAACAAAGGGAAACCGCAGAGGCAGCTCATCACATGCGAACGCCAGATGCTGAGAACTCAGTATTTTGGGGTCTCGTAAAACCAACACCAAAAACAAGGCGGGAGGGAAAGGCGGTGTGAAGGTATGAGACATGGGCACAGTCAGAGGTATAGATGCTTTGGTTTCATACAGGAAGGAGACACATTCCTGTAAATCTATTCAAGATATTTTTCAGCTATAAACCGTAGTGCATCTGTATGAACAGGAGTGTAAAATGCATCTCTCTTTACAGAAAACACAGTAAGTTCGAGACTTACTGATCAAATTGCATGGGGGTATTGACCAGGACCAGGTGTCTCCAGCTTTGCTGGGTGCCATGTGACCAACCTTGTGATTTACTTCCTGGCGCTCCATGGGAGACATCCCAACAAGCACCCCTGTTTAGCACGCCATAGTAAGTTTGGGTGAAGGGCAGAGTGCAGGGTCAGGGGATGTAATAAGGTTGGACATGAAGAGAAAGGGATCAAACAGAATGGAAGATGAAGATGGACGCAGATACAATGGTGAGGTATTGACGGGCAGACCCTTCGGACCTCAACTGAACCCCCGGGCGCAGGAATGAAAAATGCAGGCTCCCTCAAACGGAGCCGCTTCACACACAAGGAACGAAAATCCCTGCACTCATTCATAGATGAGAAAACGCACCAAAAAAAAAAAAAAAACCCAGCGCAATCTTCATTCCCAACTGTGCTTTCGTAGTGAAATCAATGAGGAACAAAGGAATCAGAAGTGGATTTCTATGTGAATTGCCTGGAGGTTAAGTGAGGAAAAGAAGGCATGTGGAAGGGAACTTTGCAGAAGTTAGAGTAGAGCAGAGAGGAATGAAGGCTCACGTTCTGAGAAAGAGATACTCCGTACTGTGGAGCCGTCTTGCTAAGAAAAGAGCGGAGCACGAGCCTGTTCTTCAAAGAGAATATGCATGGTGTGGTGAGTACTGCTCTGGTAACAATACGATTGTAAAATCTTTATCTCCACAGGCTTCGTGCATGACTCACCTTGACCTGATGGGGGGAGTTCTGTGTCTGCTCTTGTACCTGTAACAATTTCTCTCTGAATGAAACCGCCCCATCATTCTCTTTGCTACAGCAATCCATAACTCAACTCTCCCCATTTGTTATTCTCTCTTTCTACTTTTCTACTCTTCTGTCTCATTTCGTTTCACTCTTATGACTTTTTCTACCTTAATGCCCTTAACCTTTTCTACTTTTCTTTAGAGATTCCCATACTTTTTCACCCTACATCTCCATGTTTGTCTCTGAACCTCCTCTAGGAGCAACAAGTCTCGAGTAGTTTTTCAATTCTGCTCTCCAGATCCCTTCTTTCTTTTTTCCTCTTATCTCTTGGTCTCATTGCTTGTGGTTTACTCCAAATTCTGAAAGAAAAACCTCCAAACTGAAAATAAACTATTTATATCATGTTTAAAATTGCACAATGAAAGACAAAATTAAACATAATTTGATTTTACTATGAAATTGCACTTAAAATATTGATACATTGTGAGCCTAAAAACTAAACCTGACTGAAAGTTACAGATAGGCTTTAAAGTTCAAAGACCCTACGCGTTCTCACGACTCCTTTACATGGAAAAGATTTTGCAAAGATGACCGATAATCTCAACCTGCGCTGTAGAGAGATGCAGCACTGATATAACCCTGAAATCGATTGACCGGGTTTCGGTTTTGCAACATTATAATGTTGGATCACTGAGCATACGTTAAAATGAAGATGGTCATCACAACCCTGATGCTAATTACAGGAAAGGTCAGAGCAAACTATCTGCTGAGGACACAGGGGTCTTTTGGAGTGCAGAGGGCGCTCCTGAAGGCGTTTTTCTAATCTGTGGTGACATCAGCCACCTTCTATGGCGTATTATGTTGGAGCAGCAGCTTCTCCACAACTGAGAGGAAGCTGCTAGACATGCTAGTGATGAAGGCCAGCTAGGTCCTTGAATGCCCCTCAACCAAGTGCAGGTGGTGGGAGACAGAAGAACTTTGGCTAAAATAATTGGACAATTTATCCAGCAGAGATGTTACTGAAATGGAAAGCTCCTTCAGTGACCGACCGCTGCATCCTTGGTGCACAAAGCAGCATCAGATCCTTCCTCCTTCCTCCTAGCAAACTGTTAAGACTTTATAACAATCACTACTCTCAAAAACAATTGATAAGTGTTTACAACTCTGCTCTTATTTGAAGTTTTTCCTAATTTCAAATAACATTGTTGCTATTTTTCCACATCCCAGCAGATGTTATAGTATTTTTAATTTCTTGTAAAATGTCTGATGATGCTTTTTTCCAGCACAAAAATTCAGAATTAGTACATTTCTTTAAATTATCCCATTGAGTCTCTATTCCTATAAAGAAAAAGAGAGTACTTACTGTACAATTTCTTATTCTTTAACCTTAGTTAAATATGCATGTTGCATTTAACTCACTGCTGTTGCACCAGAACATCTCCACTGCGGGACAATAAAGAATATTTCTATTCTATTCAATTGTAAAAGCACACCATGGCATACAGGAGACAAAATGAACCAACACAGAGGAACAGGAAGGTGGAACTTGATGCAATTTTTAAGGAGGGCATAGCGATATATCCAGCTCACTAAACATGCATTTCTAAGATAACAGAGAATTTCCATTTTTGCTTTTATTAAAGAAAAATGATTTATCAAATCACGCAATTTGCTTTAAATAATTTGTAACCAATGTAAAATATTTAAATCCAGGTTTGACCAGCCCACATGTTGCTATTTTGTTGCAAGTCTAAATGTAAGATGGTCCTAATGCCCAAAAATAGCACTTAAAATACTTGTTTTTTGTGATTTAAAAAAAAGCTGGGTTTTTTTTCTCTTTTTTTTTTACCCCTCCAGGGTTTTTTTTTGTGGGCTCTAGTGTCCCTTTTACGAAAGTAGGCTGACAGGAATGGGGAAGGAGAGGGGGGAAGACATGCGGCAAATGTCGCCGGGTCCGGGAGTTGAACCCACGACGGCTGCGTCGAGGACTCAAGGCCTCCAAATATGGGTCGCGCTAACCCCTACGCCACCACGGCACGCCCATTTTTTTTTCTCTTTTTAAAAAAATTCTTATTCTTTAAATCTAATTCTTAGATACATTTTTGGCTTATCTAAAAGAGAATCTCTGTTCAGTGTAGATTTCTCCAGTTCAAGTCTGACCAACCTAGTATTTTAGATCTTGAGCTACATATAAGTTTTAATAGTCAAGCACCACTTCCTTTCTTATTCCAAATTAAGTGTCAAGTTAAAAGCCCTCACCTTCATATCAAGGACTCAAAATAATAGCATAAACGCCATCAGACAAAGACCCTAACTTCCAGTATTACATTTTTAGTTTGTGAGTAAAGTAAAACTTTTTAAGCTTGATTTCAATGTGATCTGATTTTTCTGAGTTAAAACGTGGGTCAGCTAAAACGCTTGTTTCTGTCTGTTTTTTTTTTTAACCAGGAGAGAAGTTGTTGCACTTGCTGCTTTGTTTGGCTGCTGATGTTTCGCACCACAATTTTCACCATGATGCACCTGTGAACTTATGCCCTGCAAGCTGAGCTCAAACTTCTTCCTCGCTCGTTCTCCACCTCTATGCCTGAGGCATTGTGGAGAAGGTGCAGTCAGTGATGCGTTGAGATGCAGCTCAAACCATCACAAACTCATGGGAGTTGGGAGACGAAGAGAGGAAAATGTGGGCAGGTCCTAAGTCAACAATCTGTCTCTGAATTTGGGCTCATCTGTGAGTAGTGAGGGCACAGAGAAGCTGTTAAACAGTAAGGTTGGACTGGCTGTTGTCCACATCCAACACTATTCTTCCTCTTACTCTTCCCCCCTTTGTTCGCTCTGCGGTGGGGTCTTCAGCTCTGTTTGTCTCTACTCACTGTGGTTCAGGAAAAAAGCCCCGCAGCGTTTTGCTCCCGACTAATCAAACTAGTCAGTGTCACCGTGCAGCCTTATCTAAAACACATGGCCATGTCAGTTTCCGTCATTCAAAAGCTTTTCAATGTTCAGCAGGTTCTACAATTTAAACAAACGTCAACACAGAGTTTCAGGGCCTCCGCCGGCACAGAAAAAATCCAAAACTAATATTTTATACATAACAAGTAAAGAAATCTGTAATGTTACTGTTGATAACAAATGTAAATAAAAATACTGTGGTGTAGGAACATACATGACTGTCAAGTACAGTGCCATATGAAAGTGTACATACCCCACAAAATCTACAATTATTGTTTTATTGGCATTTCTGGATATAAAACAAACAAAAACAAGCATATATCCCCCTTTCCTCTGATAATCCAAAATAAAATCCAGTGGCTTCATGAGCCATTCAGTAAATCGAGTCAACTTGTGAGTAATTTAATCTCAGTATAAATCCAGCTGTTCTGTGAAGGCTGCAAAGTGATCAAACAGCATTATGAAGACCAAAGAACACAGCAAACAGATCAGGGAAGAAGTAGAGGAGATATTTTTAAAAAGTAGATGTTTGGGTTATAAAATAATATCCCAGGCATCTCTCAGAAAACCATCAATCCATCGTCCAACAAAATGACAGAATGGGTAAGGAGACAATAACCAGAGAAGCACCCAAGTAGATTATGGTAACTCTGGGGGAGCTGCAGGACAACTGTTAGTCATGCACTTAGCAAATCTGGCATTTATGGAGGAAAGGCATGAAGAAAGTCATTGTTGGAAGAAATCCATCAGCAGCTCTGTTTGCAGTTTACCACAAGCCATACAGGGAACAGCCAACAGGTGGAAGTTGCTCTGGCCAGATGAGATTGAAATTGCATTGTTTTTGGCCTACGAGCAAAGCGCTACATGTGGTGGTAAACTAGCGCTTCACTTCAGCTCAGTTCTTTATTGTCCCACATGGGGAAATTTGGTTCACAGCAGCAGTCAGACAGTCGAGGCTTAAACCACACACGTCAACACAAATACCACACTAAATAACAAGGAATAAAACTGTGAAATGCTCCAAAATGTTCTAAAATCTGCCAAGCTTAGTCAAAATTAATTAGGAGCTTCAAAAGCTCTTGGGACAAAAGAATATTTCAGCCAAGTGCATCCTATAGATGGCAACCTACACCTCTGACATGAAGGGAAGAGAACAAATTTCTCTAAAAGAGGATGGTCTCTGCTGGCTGGGATGCTTGCAGACTTTTTCACAATTTGTCTGATATCAGACAGAGAGCACTGCCAATTATTTTGTTCTTATCTTTTAAGAATATGTTGCTAAAATAAGCAATAGACAAAATAACTAATCTCTAATCAGCATTTTATCAATGCCAAAAATATGTTTCCATCTTAGAAAATACTGCCTGTGCAGACTTTTATTGCAAATCACTGCAGAATGTTGTTCAAACTTGAGAAAACTGTTACAAATTGTTCCCAGGTATCTGAAACTGTCCATAATTTTCATTGGAGATTCCTTGAATATTATTGGTACAGTAGGGTGAGTGAGTTTTTCTCTTCATGTCATTTGCTTTACTGATATTCAACTTGAGGCAACGCTCATCACACTACTTCATGAAGTAGTAAAGAACAGTTCCATTTTGGATCTCTCCATCCTGCAGCAGATTGACTACAACAGTGTCATCTGCATACTTCAGGAGGTGTTTGTTTAAAAAAAAAAAAACACTCTTGCAGTCATTTATGTATAAAACCTACAACAAATTCAACAAAAAAATATATTCATGCACTACTTTATGTTGGTTTATACAAATAAAATCCCAATAAAGTTAATTAAAGTTGGTCATAATAATGTAAGAAAGTTCAGATTTTCTTATTACAGTGTATATCCCAAGTATGCAGGGTTTAAAATGGCCTGTCTGTTGATGTGCATGTTTGAATGTGTGTGTTCCTCTGTCACTCCCTCCTTCGACTGTAAGGTGACAGAGTGTGTACATATTCCAACAGCTTACCTCGTAGAGGAGGCATCCTAGCGACCAGATGTCAGATTTGAAGTTGTAGCCGTTTTCATGTATCCTCTCTGGTGACATGTAGTAAGGGGTACCCACTGGAACACAAAGGCAGTGAGAGGGAGGAGGAATGGAGCGAAGGGGAGACGAAGACAAATAGAAAGAAATAGGCAGAGGGATAAAAAAAAAGATAGTATTAATATGTTGCAGTAAACAATAAAAACAAAAAGATTTTAGTCTATATTATATAAAAACATTTGCCGTTACAATTTATCACTTTTGTTCCATTGCATACCTCGGTGGCATTACACAGACCCAAACATAAAGCCATATATACACACGTATGTGTATATACATACACATGTACAGAAATTATACCCACACACATAAATCAGTTCCCATTAGTGAGCCTCCATAATGATCTGAAACAGTAGTCAAAGCTGGCCCATTTCCAGTTCTGGTTTTGAAACTCAAGAATCCCCAACTGCCAAGGCGGATGGCAAAGCTCCAGGAAATCAGACCATCACCCAACTGGACCCAAAGAGGAGGCACAGCTCCGCTTCACATCCATGACGCAATGCAGGAGGCTTTGGAAATTTGCTGTTTTCTTAGCAGACTTTGACTGGCTGCTTTTATCATCTGCTTTCCGTTTACTGTGAATTCCCACGTAAAAGTCTATCAAGCAAATCCAGCGGGGGCATTTTATTGATCACATATGGTTAGAAGATGGAAACTTCACCAAGTTCTTAGACTTCTTTTACATCCACTCAAACAGCAGCACGAAGGGTGGCTCAGTAAAATATAAACGTAATCTGTAGGACTCACATAGTCAACGTAACCGATGACGATTATGCAAAATGTCTACATCAATGTTTTTACTCAACACATCATGCTCATGCACTTATCTTTTATTTAAACTTTTTTACAAAAGTTACAGACTCCTGTCTGCAGACTGCAGGCGTTTGTGTGTGTGTGTGTGTGTGAGGGGGCGGGGGGGTGCAGGCGTGTGTGTGTGTGTGTTTGCAGGCAATCATATTAAACTGTGTTTGAGATGCAATTTCAAAACAAACATGGTGGAAAAAGCATCTGATTCCATGTCAAATGAGCTGTGTTACTGTGACATTTCTTCTCAAAAGTCAAAGTGGTCTATAATATACCTTCAAGTTAGGGGATGATAAACTGAGAAAATTTAGACTTTCTATAAGGTTTGTTATGGATTATAGTAAAACAGCCACTGTGCAGGAGGAACATCCGAAGAGACAAAACAATCCTGACAATAAAGGCAGTATATGTATATTCTTATGCTGTTGAACACAAATTATGAAGTTATTCTCTTCCGTGTTTTCCTCTTGATGAAGCATTTAGACCAGGGACGGCCAAAGTGCGGTCTGTGGGCCACTTAAGCCCTTGGAATGACTTTGTGCAGCTCCTGACTTCAGACTGAAAAGTAGCACAACTGGGCCTAAAACCACAGAGAGTTGATATAGATGGAAAGATTTTGTTTTTCTTTGGGGTGAGATTTCATATCTGTGTAAAATGGAAAATTTTACATTGACACAAAGTTTTTGTCTTAATTAGCTACACATTTTGCTTTTATCAAGGCAACGTTTGGCACAGAGCGACCCATATCCTTATCTTGTTGCTCAGAATAGAAATACAAACCTAGATTAAAAAAAACAGTCAACCCAACTCAAACAAGGTATCTTTCTTTTAAAAAACCAAAGGTGTACAACCCATTTTATGTTTCAAATCTACAATGATTTACAGAGCAGCGCGTATGCTAGACAGGTGATGGAACAAATAAATAGGCTGAACAATTAACCAGCTGGTCTCAGCTTAATAAAATCATATTAATCTATAAAACAAACAGTAAAAATTTATTATTTTCTAATACTCAATTTATTTATTGCATATAAATATTAGGACATGATATAAAAGGTAGTGACCAAAATGTGGCATTAGGAATAAATGTTGCTTTTCTGTCTTTATTAAAAGCAATGAATTACTGAGTGACATGTTTTTGATTGAAAGATGCTCAGAATCCAGAAAGACATTTCTGTACATTTTGTCTCACTGGTTATATCTGGACTTAGGTAAATGTGCATTAGTTGTTGAGTTTACAGCTGAAGAGAGCTGGTGTGTGTGAGCATCCCTCATGCTGAAGCAACTCAAGAGATAAGTCAGCTTGGATAAAAATATTAAAAGAAAAATGTTCAAAAACAGGACTGAAATTTGTATACGCACAGATAGTCTCCAAGCTATTCAGCACATTAAACGGTCTAACGGAGGTCAAATTATAAACTGTAATTAATAAAAGTTAAAGGGAGAGGCATTAGACTCGACGTCTACTGACCTCAAAAGCTAGCACTTTTAAATTTGGTGAAGATCTAATTGGGTGGAGAAAATCAGCTTTAATCTTAGATGAGTGACTCTGAATAAAAAAAAGCGTTATATGTCATTCTGAAAATAATCAGTATCCACAGCGGCATATAGAGGAAGAAAGGGAGGAAGTGTAAGAATACAGGGATTGCGGCTTTAATTGGTTATCAGGTTTTCATTGTAGTTTAGATACATTATTGGCTCTCTGGCTGTGTGTGTGTGTGTGTGGGTGTGTGCGTGTGTGTGTATTAACACCCATGTTTGTGTGAGAGCTCTGTGAGGCCTCCCGGTGCGGTCTGAACAGGCTCCCCTAACATCCATTATTAGTTGATTAAAAGAATCAGCCTCCCTTATGCTAATAGTTGCATAAAAAGGGCTGCAGCGTCGGGCTCAGGCTCCTTTAGTGAGCCGAATTAAGGACACATTATTTATTCATGCAAATAAATTGAAAGTCATGTAGGGATTGATTTCCATTATAGTGAATAGCAATGACAACACTGTTTTCACTGCATAACGGCTTAAGTGTTGTTGAATGGGAGGTGAGATGCCATCGAGTATAAAGAACGCAGCACTTCTGAACCCCTGCTGAGCGTACAGTGAAATGAACAAAAACTTGTCTTATTTGAGATGCACTCATTGATTTGATGCCATTTCCTTATAAACTTTAAACCTAAAGCTCCAACAAGACTATTTCAATGTTTCAGACGGAGTTTCCATTAATAAACCTGCTTTTATCTGCGCTCCATTACAGCTTTCACTTCGCAGAATTTTGAATCACAGTCGAAGGCGATGAATTAATTTTCATTCAGACTTCTCTGTTTGAATCCAGGCAGCAACACACAGTCAGACTGAAATGGAGAAAAATATTTTGAGATGTTTTCTGCTGCAGCTCTTTTGTTGTTGTTGTTGTTTATTCTTTCTACACATCCATCTGAGCCATCACCCCAATTCAACTCTCTACCAACCTCTTTCTTGATTGCATGCCTTTAAACCTTCCAACAACACATACTTTAAAATACAAGATGAACTCAGGGTAAATTAGAGTTATAAAAAAAATACACATAATATAAATGCCATTTATAACGCACCGTTTCAGAAAGAGAACATTACACCAACAGTTAATGATGGTGTAATCCGACCATCAGATTGTGAATTTAGTAGAATGATCCTTAGCAGACCAACAACTCCACCACTAAATGCCTAAAATAATCAAGTGGCCTAGTTAAAGTCTGGACTTCAATCTGCCTGAAATGCAGTGGTATGACCTTACCCAGGCAGTTTAGCTTGAAAACCTTCTAATGTTGCTAAAATAACAAGTCTATAAAAACAAAAGTGACCAAATCTCTTTCACATTGATGTAAAAGACTAATCGTCGCTCATCACAAAGCTTGAGGGCAGTTCTTGCAACAACCAGTTTGGTTTAAGGAACTTTTTCATAGAGTTTGGTTGGTCTGGATAGATCTCTTCCCCAACTTGTTAAAATGATTTATAAATCACATTTTATACTTATTCAGGTTATCAAACCTTCCAACATTATATTCTTGTTTGAAGCGCATGGGAAACTGTTCCTTTCCCATCAGATATTCTGCTTCATTCTTGTCCAGGAAGCTTCTGTTTTCCACATTTCATTTGGCCATTTTTGGGAGAAGTGGTCCAATGTGACTGGAGTAGCATGAGCAACAGACCATGTGGGTTCTGACTGACACAGCAATGCACTAAGATTTACGTATATTAGCACTTTGTTGTAGCATTGGCTGGAAACCATTGGTGAATGTATGTGTATATTGCAAAGTAAGAGAAAATGTATTTATAGCAAAGCACCTTGGAATAGATGTCACCTACAAATACAGTCAGATGAAGAATATGTCAGTCAAACAATCACCATGTTTTTTATTAGAGAACATGGGTGTGTTTTAGTACATTTTTGTTTGTTATCATTTAAAGCACTCCACACCAAATGAATGCAAAAGGACACACATGCTTGTTTTACAATTAGAAGGGCTTTAGGTTTCCAGTGATATGGTAACATTGTAGAGGGGAGCTGTAGATAGAATACTATTCAAGGTTTTTGAAATGTGTTGTGCATTTATTATTAAAAGATAACATTTCTATCTTTTAAGAAAAGATAAAAAAGATTTCTTACTTTTCTTTTATGAAAAGTAAGAAATTAGCATTGGCAAAGTGTTAATCTCAGACTAAGATTAGCACTTTGCCAGGACTGATAAATTTTATGAAATGGTTAAATTCCCCACAAGGGACCATTAGACACTAAATTAATTATACTATGTTCAAACTGTGGTACACTGAGTAATATAATATGTTTATTTTGTACTTTCACATTGTAAAAAGATACTCAACTTTAACCCACCCTTTATTTTATGTTAGGTTAAGGCCTGATGAATTTAAAGACACAAAATTTAAACTTCTATTTTGTTCTATTTTCTTATCAACAATGATAATGTTTGACAGTGAATTATTGTACCCTCATCGAACGTATTTAACAAACTGTGATTTAATCTACACTAAGACCCCTGGTGTATGTTCAAACTAAACTGAGGGTGTATCAGCACAAGTCCATATCTGTACAGAAGACAAAAAGGGTATCTTCTCTGTCTCTCTCAGTGTGTGTAGTGTTTTAGACAGGGGAAAAAGAAGTGTGCATGTGTGTTGGTGTATGTACTGAGAAGCAGCTGAGTTGAAAGCCTTGGAGCTGACAGGCTGTAAGCCTGGACCTCCATCTCAGCTCCACCACCCAACTCCTCTGTTCAGCTGGGTGGCTGGGCTCATTACAAACCCACGCAATGGCATGCATACACACTGCGCTTCTGTGTCTATCTCTGTGAGGTCATTGAATGACATAATGCAATCCCCTGCTCCTTTCCCTTCAACTTCAGCAGATGACTTCAACCTTCATCCTGACATTTCTCTCACCCGTCTCACTAAAGCCAGGGCTTCATTTGCAAACAGCCACCTTATGTTTTTCACAGGAAGAGGAAGAGACAGAACGTCCTCACTTTTTAAAAATGGGCACACTGGAATGATCAAAAACTAAAATCTGGTTCCCACAAAAGCAGTCAGACACAGATATAAATACCTATCTCTCACCACTCCACCACACAGCTTTTCTACCCTTTCTTCCTCCTGTGTTTCCTGCCATTCTCTCATTTTACTCTGTTCTTGACAACTTCTTTTTTCTCCTCTTTTTTGTCACTTGTCACACTCCTTTCTTCTACCTGAGACACTGTACATTTTTTTCACTTTCTCTCTGTCACCCCTTCTTCTGTTTCTTACGCTCATTTCATTTTTTTTGTACCATATTGCCTCTCTCCCTTTCTTCCTCGCTTTGCTCTCTCTTTTCACTCGCTTCCATTCTCCCAATTCTAGTTTTCTCACACCTTCTCCCTCTCTCTCCTTCACCTACGCCGTCATATTTCCCTGACTAAAAGTCAAAGCACCAGAGGGAGGGACAGCGGGAAGGAGAAGTGACAACAAGCAAGGCACAGAAACAGCAGCAGGAGAGAAGGTGAGGTGACAGAGAGAGACAGAGAAGATCTGCTGTTTGAAACACACAGTGAGAAATGTCAAGGGGAAAGCCAGACGGAGGAGGAGGTGGGGGGTGAAGCGCTCTGAGTCTCTTGTGTCGATAGGTCATGGTAACCTACAGACATTATCAGCTTTTTCCAGTCCAAGAACGTCTACAGATATCTGGATTTGGTAAATACATTTACACATAAATTGAATGTTGTCTTTTTTTTCTTTTTTGTGTATCGGTCTAAAACAGAAAGGCAGTGGAAATCAGAAAAAAAACCTGACAAGTTCCTCCTGATGCTTTAAGTATTGTCTGTGGAAAACAACATGCAAATGAACCCAACAGTATCAAAACTGTTGTTACTGAGGGGGAAAAAATCAACGGCTAGTTGATTTTTTAGTGGTTTAAGTTTTAAAAAACAATGCTTTTTATGATTCTATACAAAAAAATAATACATAAGCATTAACATTTACCATGTTCAGTGCAAAAACCTGCACTACAAAAAAATAAAAAAATCAATCTCCACTGATTCACTCACTGATCACCTTGACCACACTTCAGGTGGGGCTGCCTGTCCTCTATCAGCCTAAAGAGGGTGCTGTGGACTCAGCTTTTAATGAGCAATCACACACACGCAAACACATTTTCAATCTTCTCTTCTGGCACTGCAGGATGTTTGGTTGATAGAGCTTCTGTTTTAGCTGGTCATGTGACTAACACGTTCTCAAAGTCTGAGCTGCTGTAGCACTGGGGACTGAGAATAGCACACAGTTTGAGGTAATAACAGTTCGACACGGGAGGAGACACGGTGTGAATGGCATCCCAGTTGTCTGTGGAATTTGTTTTACTGAGTTTTCCAGTGTATGAAGTTGCAGAAATGTCCAGAGGGATGGTGGGTAACAGCACAGCTGATAGAACTCCAAGTGTCGAAATTGATATCTATCAGATTTTACATTGTTTTCTGACATTTTAATACTGTCTGAAGTCTGGCACTTTGGAGGCTAGACTGGAAATTATATGTGAATCTCAATAATCATCTGCTTTTTCAGGTGTGTGTATGATGAAAAGTATTTATATACAAAACGTCAGTAAATATCGGTTTCACAACAAAATTTAAAATGTGGGTATTTCAGACAGTGAGGTAGAGAATAGTAGTCCTAATATTCTTCTCCTTTTTCTTTGTCTCTTCGATACTTCTCCAAATCTAGAAAATACTTTATACCTTTTCAGACTCTGCGGGAGCAATGATTAAAGTGTATATTACAGAATATTTCTTATGTCTTGTAGTTACCACAAATACATTATAATCTTTTACTACCATCTAGAAAGATTGTCACGAGGCAGTCACATTTTTCACACTGGAATTTGCTTAAAGTAATGTGTGCAAACATACGTATTTCAGTAATGTGTACAAACATACGCATTTCACCACACAACTTCCGTATTCTGAGGGAAGCATTTTCAAGTTTAAGCTGTAGAAACCATTATGTTCAAATATGTGGCAACGACAGCTACTTTTTGCAATGCAATGCTCTTCTGGGAACCAGGGGTTTTAACATCCATAAGACTTTTTTTGTTCTAACTAAACACTGCAGCAGAACCAGCACACCTTGTCATTGTAAAAGAACTTTCTGACAACACTGACGAAAAAGACCCAAAAAACATCCTGAGTATGAGCTCAAGAAACACGACAGAGCTTAAGGTGTTGACTTGGGCCAACCTCTGACTTCTCAGATCCCTACAGGACATCTCTGAGACAGACAAGAACAAGCCCAGTCCATCGAGACCACATTCTGCAACAGTTGGCACCACAAGGCTATAAAAACATACATGTCAACACCATGTCCCATTTAAGATCATGTTGTCCTGCAAATATCAAATGAATTTTAATGATGGATGGAGTTTCTGCAAAAGCAAAACATTTGCTTCCTTCCAGATGTTAAAATCTGGTTAATACAGGCGGAGATAAACAATTTACGACATGTTACTCCATGTTCTTATTTGGTAAAGAAAACCAAGTCATTAGGCTTGAACACTGTGTAAAAAGTCAAGTACACACCATAAATCTAGAGGCTGTGGAACTAATTTTAGCAGCTTCAAATTTAAGAGTCTTTTGTTTGATCAGTTCAGTTTTTCACCTTGCCTAGGCATCAATGGCTTGTATTGCCATTAATAATTAGAAAAACATTGATAGTCCGCTGGAGATGGACCCCCGTGACCCTGCAAGAATAAATGTGTGAAGACAATAGATGGATGATTGATGGATACTGTAAATCCCACTGGTTTTTCACCTTGGAACTAGAATGAGTTCAACTGAGTTGTAATGTTGTTCCCAGATTTGGCTTTTAAATCCAAGACAAAGCGAATATAACTGGGATTGGCCCTGGGATTAATAGATCAATACAACACTCAACGCAAAAAGAGTCCGAGCTCCAACAGTAAGTCAGAGATCTCAGGACATCGACTATAACTTCTGCATTCTTTGTCTTAGGTGCTCCTTATTTACCTGGGCAAAGGACTGTCACCTCTTGATAAAACACACTGACTAACGAAGGTGATTTTGGTTGAGTTTGGATGATCTTAAGTCCAAATCCAGAGCAGCAATCTACCAGGAAATTCAAGAGCGATTTCTGCTTCCTTCTGCTGACAAGCTTTATGAAGATGCTGATTTTATTTTGCAGCTGGAACCGCTCCACAGTCAAAACTAATTCAGTGACTGCTCTTGACTCACCAAAAACATTTTTATTAGTCTTAAGCAAAATTGACATTTTTGGAGAAATAAAATTTGGGGTTTTATTCGCTGCAATCCACAATCATCAAAATTAACAAAAACAAATGTAAGAAATATATTGCCATGCTGTAAACAGTTCTATTTCTTCATACATTTTTGATATGTTTAATTAACTGAGACGCAGCTGTATAAAAACCCAGTACACAAAGAAAAAAACAAAACAAGACCAAAATTAAATAGCCTACAAAATCTGTTAATTGTAACAGGTTCTGAGTCCCAGATTAAAAGCGAAATGTGAGAAGAAAATAGTAAAACGGAATTTTGCCCACTTTTTTACTGTGTTTCCGCACCCTAATTTATTTGGGGATTTCGTGCAGCAACTTTCACTTCCTTGAAGGAAAAATAGGGTGTTACAGGATGTTATTTCCTACCAGTGACTAACCGGTCCATCAACATGAACAATAGCCATGATTGTAGAGAAGGCTAGCTTGTTTTATTGCACCCGGTTTAAGTAAGACCTGTGTGACTCCAGCCTCAGTCCTTAACGGCGTCAGGGTCAAAGGTCAAGCTAACAGGAAGCAGTTAAGTGGCCAATGGCAGAGCAGGACTAAGCGCTGAGAAGGCTTGATGACTACATGATACCAGACTCACCATGCCTAATGAAACACTGGTGGATTAGAAGCTCAGCATGTATACTTATGTGTAGACTGTTGTGAATTACCAAGAGAGTGAGCAGCAGTTGTTTTGGAGCTGAAGAATCTTCCCAGTCCCAAGTCTCCCAGTTTAACCACACCAGTAGCTGTGATGAACACATTGGCTGGCTTGATATCTGAGAAAAGAAAATCACAAACAAAATAAATTCTGAAAAATAGCCCAATTTAATTTGGCAACCGTTTTTTTTTGGTCAGCACACAAAACAGGCACCTGAATAAGAGACATTAAAATATCATTTCAGTTAATGTGGGCGTTAGCAAGCTGTTTTCTGAAGTAATGGTAATGTGACCTGCCGAAGCCTTTGAAATTTACAGCTCCCGTATAATTGTAAGCAGCTTTTGAATAGGCCGTCTCTGCTAAGTGGCTGTTAGAGCTCAGAGCTCAGGGTTCATTTGTGTCCCTGTGTCCTAATCAAAGTCAGCATTAATGGAAATACATCACCTGTAACTGAGAGGGTCTCTGAACGAGCAGCAATCTGTGCACATGAATCCAGAATGAGACCTCATAAACAGAGCACTTTTTTAGATGATGTGCTTGTTAACAGCTAGACTTTAAGCCTGTCAAGGTGCTAGAGCAGATAACAGAGATTTATTATTATTGTTTGACGTTCAGATTCGCCTTTCGCCAAGTTAAAAGGTCGGGTAAACCATTGGTTCACTTTCTGTTAACAGTTTGCTTAAGTAGTTTTCTTCTCATCATGGGATTCGGGGGATTAGAGGCGAATAAGAAATCGACCTGTGACCAGAATAAGACAATTTGTAACTTGACTGGTCCTGAACAATGACCGACTGATTGACAACTCAAAAAAGCAATCCTTTTCCTAGTGGAGATGGCAAAATACATGAATGCTACTAAGAAGCACTGACAACAACACTTCTTAATTTCAATGACGTCATAACGGAGAGTCAACCATTTTCACTACCTGTGGTGTGTCTAAAAACGAATTGTGAGGAATAACACCAAGGCGAGATGTTTAAGAAGAAAACATGCTGAGATCAGACAGAAAGAAATAAAAAAAATCAGAAACAAATAAGTCAGAAAGAAAGTCACAAAGTCAGAAAGAAAAAAGAAACAAATAAATAAAGAAAGGAAAAAACAAACGAACTTTGGAAGGATGGATGGATAACAGGTTCCTCTGTTTTATCTTTCGGAGATTTCAGCCACTGTCTTTTGAGGAACACAGCGTAGAAAACATTCTGTTTTCACTGACAATGCCGTGTAGAACTTCAACGCTCAGAGTGAATGTTGCGATGGAAAATACGTCGGTGGTAAAGAACGTCAAAATGCATCAACACAACGAGTCTAAAATGACATTTAAAAAACAAGCACTTGACAGAGTCTGGCTATATCGAGGCTCACTGCAGGAAAAAAAGGACACCAGAGCGGCCAGATAGCAGGTAAAGCAGCGCACAAGTACCGACACTCACTCGGATGATGGTCAGAAAGCTAAACAAATAACACAAAAAATAATTTAAGTCAATGGGCTGGTGGTAGAAGACACTGGTTCTGCTCTCGTTGTTGAACCACCGCTATGCGCTAGTGGTAGTAATATTTCACAGACGTAGCGCCGTTCAACCTCCACCCAGCGGAGAACTCTCACACCAAATGTCTGCTTAAAGCTGCAGCATGTAACTTAAGCAAACAAACACAAAATTTTACATATGTATTCAAATTTTCTCTATGTCCTGACATGCGACAGATAATCTATGAAAAATAATCAATCTCCTCTGCCTCCTCACTGTGCTCTGCAGAATTACTCCGCTCAGTCAGAACCAACCAATCAGAGCCAGCATTAATCAGCTAGCCTTGCGCTCAGGAAGTTTTGACTCAAGAAAAAAGGAAACTGAATTGAATTACTGACATTATTTGATATATGAATTGTTGTGAGATTTATTTGACTTACTGTATGTATAATTTAGGGTACTGAGAACCTTACTGTTAAATATTATGTTACTGATTGCAGGTTTTTCAATTGTCCTTTTGACTGAATAGCTGCTGTATTGTGCCTGCAAGTATTTTGCATGTTTATGTCTAAATTTGGTGAATTTATTACCAGATCATTTTTCCATTTTGCCAGATCACATAGTGGCATTTATGCCTAACGTGAAAAAATAAGAGGAGATCCAGATGATCGGCAGTGACTTCATGGATGATTGGAATTGGCAGCAAAAAACAAAATAAAACACAAATTTACATGTTATCAGGAGCCATGGGACCGGCATGAAACTCTCACAGTAAAATAACCTGAAGCAAAAATGCCTATCGACACAATTTTTAACAGAAATGTGAAATATGTTTTAACAGAGTATTGCAACTTTAACTTCCACATCATAAATGTCCATACATTTTTGACCAGAAATATTTATAAATATTGGTCTTTCTTGTAAGTGAAGGAAAATGGTGAAGACTTTAATCCCACTAACCCAGAGTGTACAGCAACAGGTGGAGGAGGGGTCCTAAACTACAAAACAGACATGGGAACATAAAACTACTCTGGCAATTTCTCTCGCATCTCACTGAAAGGACTTTAAATCAAAGAAATTATATGACATGATATTTTTCCACTTTTTAAAAAGTGACTATTTAAAATCCTGTAACACCTTGATGTTAGTAAACGTCTCATGGATAAAGGTAGATATGAAGCAACAGAGCTGTTTCATACGAAAAACAAACATATACTGAGTATGAAATTAGAAAGTCTGTAAGAATATGAAACAGTGATGGTGCCAAATGAGTGGCACTTCTAAAAGATAAAAACAAACTGTTTAATTACCATAGTGAAAGTACAGAACAATGCCCTGACCCATCAGAAAATTCCCTATTAAGATGTACTGAAGCATGTATGTGTAGAGCAACGCTACCTCTGTGCATGACTCTTCGGGAGTGCATGTGTTCAAGCGCACTGCAGAGCTGGACGAAGTACTTCCACACCGTTCTCTCTGGGATGAGCCTCCTCTGCTTCTTAAAGTGCTGCAGCAGGAAAACAAAAACAAAGAGCCAAGGTTACATTAAAATGCAGCAGGGGCAACAGACAAACAAAAGATTTTACTACAAATTGGAAAAAAGTACAAAGGATAGAGTTACTAGGTTGGCATGTAAGATTTTATGTCTTTGTAGAGTATCCTTCCCCACACACTGACTCCACTCCTAATGCAAGCCAGACCAGGCTATCGTCTGTCCCTTGCATATCCAAGTTCTGTCTCATTTTCTGTGCAGCGTACAATGGAAAGCACATGCATTCTCCGGAGCAAAGAAAAAGAAATTTGTGGTGCCTTCTTAAACTCCACCATCTGGCACACAGGACTCTTGTTGCGCTCAGCCCACAGTGGCAGAACGGTTCCTCCTGTTTTCAGAGTTTATGCACGTATAACTATTTGGAAGGCTAGGAGTTTTTCTTGATTATCAACACTGTGGTTCAGCTGATAAAAGCAAAGTGATGACACGAAGGCAAACTGATCAACTATGACTAAATGAATTAACTGGTTCTTGGAACTCCTATTTGGGCGGCTGTGCAGCAGTGCAGGCCATAAAAATGTATCAAGTTCTATGATCACAATTTAATGGGGTGTCCTTCAGGCTCCAGCTCCAGGAAAGAAAAGCCTGGAAGTAGACCAGGTTAGACGAGAGCTGTGCACACAAGGAATGCACTTGGAGTATTTAGCCAACTTTTACCAAAACAGAAAAAAAATGTCTTAAAATTCTGGACAGGATAAATTTCACCAGGAAGTTCAACTTGTATGAAGAATTTTGTTGCACAACGGAGACCTAAAGCAAAAAATGTTAAATCTCCAAGCACATTAAAAGGCAACGAAGGCAGGATTTTGCATGCGCTATAAAAATACTTTATTAAATTTCCTTTTATCATTAACAACTGTCCTTTTTATACAAAATGTTTCTCAAAGCACATAAAGGTGCATAATTTGGGATCTCTGAGCAAATTATTCCATGTTCAAGGTGCACAGTATGAAAAAGCAGCCTTCCCTGAGATCAATCAATGCCCTTGGTACGTTAAAAAGAGGCAACTAGTTTAAGAAGCGTGGCTGCTAAAAATCCGACATGAGACGGAGGGGAAACTGAGGCAAGCTGGGAGTTTATCCAGGACTGCTTTACAGGCAAAAATATACCACAGGTTTTATCTGCAAGTGGTCAATGATGTCCAACTCACCAAATCATAAATAATGCAACGTTTGCATTTGTAATGAGAAGAGTTGCATGGCACACTAAATCAAGGCTCCAAATAAGGGAGCTGCATGCAAGAAGAATAGATCACAGCATAATCAATCATAGGCAGAAAAGTTGCTTCTGTGTGTTTTTTTTTCCTTGGTAATACAGGAAGATTTATTCCTAAAGTAATTTATGAGCTATTCAGTTTGTTTCTCTGAAACATATTATGCTTGCACTGCAAATAAGTAAAATTCTATACACCTGTTCAAATATATGAATCGATTACAGAATTAGCTGAAAAAGACCAGCATGTCCTGGTAACAGCCAAATTACTGTATATTTTAGTTGTTTTTTTAATTATATTTTATACATATCCACTTATGGGTATAATGAATGTCAACCAAATATTATTAAAAATGAGACATTTGGTGCAAAAAGGATTTGTGGATCTAATTCCCAGATGCATAAAACTAAAAATATACAGAAAAAAGTTCACATATTTTCAAGCCACCACAAGCTTCTGGCTTCTGACAAGTAAGTGCCGTAATTCCTCCCCACATAATAATCGGAAGAGTTCATTTAAACTGGCTGGCTTTCTGAAACAGACCCAGTATAAAAGCATAACCCATGTAGTTTCAATAGGGCTGAGGGTCGGAGCCGTTCCAGGAGCTGAAAATTGTTTTTCAATGTGTGTTTGGGGTCAATATCTTTATGGGACACACACATGACTTTAAATTTCAACCAAATTATTGCTACTCTGATAGTTCTTTTCATTACTGTGCTTTGTGCAATGACCAGTAACACTTGTGAAACAGTCCCTCAGCATGATGTTACCACCCCTATGCTTGACAGCTGGTATAGTGTCCTTAGGTTTTCAGCCTCACCTGAACTATAGATAAATTGAAATGATATAACAAACCAGCCACCTTCATAGTTTGGCCCAAAATTATTCCTGGCAGGTTTAGGTTTAAAATAATCTTTTAATTCCTTGTGAAAATAAAGTCATGCATTTCAACTATATTTTTTGGAATTACTATACATTTAGACCAAGGTCCAGTTTTAGTATTTTATCTTGCAACATTCACTGCATCTCCAGATTTCAAATCATCCCTGAAATTGAAACACTATACTTCACTTTATATCTGTAAACAAACCATTTTATTTGTATGTAGACCATGACACAGTTTATTTTTGCTGGATTCACATGAATTACAGTCATAAAAATTCATAAAATTAGCTCTCAAAAATTGTATCTTTTTATCAGGGAACTTTGCATCACACCCCATTCTATCTAAAATTTAAAATTCTATTTGTGTTTTTATCCCCATTTAGGCCAGTTGACTCTTTTGAGGTGCAACACATGTAAATTAAGATCCCCGATCAACCTCCAAAAAAACTACTTCTGGTTGAAACGTCTAGGCTATTTCAGGTACACAACATTTAAATCTGCAGAGGTAAAAAAAGAAGAAAAAAAAAACATCTAAGGGATAAAATAAATACAGCAACCTTTATTGCTCTCTAAAGTTGATGTTTTAGTCATGATCTTATACTGCTGATCGGGGACTTGGACCCAGAAGCAACAGAGTGGCTAAATTTGGACTGTGTGGTAAAAATATGTAACATATTCCCCAAATCTCTTGTTCACCATTTGTGCCCAAACAATCCTTGCATTGACATCCCCTGTGAGTTGGTTCCTTAAATAACCCTGCAAGAGGATGTTTGAGGGGTGAGATGCAACTCACTGCATCCATTAAGATATTACAATATTCCTACACCCAACAAAAGCTAGAATATATATTTGTCACTGCAGTCTTAAGTACCTGATTATATATATATTTAGGTGGTGATTTGCTGGACGCTGTTTATAACAAGAACAGAGGGGCAATAAAGACTTCAAAAACTGAAGTAGCAGAAATATAAAAAGGTGAGAGATAACTAAAAATGGATAAAGGTGTGATAAAGAGAGGAATGGAGATAGACTGATGGATAAAGAAAGGGAGGAATAGACCTTGGCCTACATCCAAACAAAGCCTCAGTAAGGAGCCATTCTTTCTTTGCCCCCCATTTCCATATCAGAGGACCGTTTGATGTCAATGGGGGAGCACATAGACCTCACCAACACCCTCTTTTCTATGCCTTTAACAGCAAACACTGCACATGCAATATTCTGTAAGTGCATGCAAATCAGGGACCATCTGATATCATTCGAATCCTGAGATGGTCCGAGAGAAACAGAAAAGTAACAGTTTGGAGGAAAATACATAAAAAAGAATAATAATAATTTACATTTTTTTTTACAATGTTTTGTTTTTTTAAATATGGCATGTTGTATGAACGCGTTTACTGCACAGCCCAAGGCAGGGAAACTGAAATCTGGCAAAAACATCTGGCCTGCCACTGTTAGACTGGAATAAACAATCAATTAAAATGGTGAAGAAGACAAATGGTGCAGAGAAGTAGCATATATATTAAGAGTTTGTCTTGTCAGCAGAGATAAGGCTGATGACACAACCCCAATGCTCTGAGCATCCGAGAACGCTTAGCTAAGATAGCAGTGACACTTAGTGGTTTGTTATCCTACCACCATGTTACCTGCCATGTAACATCTTTGTAAAATGCAACTCAGAACATTTGCTTGAATGTGTGTCTCCATGTTTGTGTCTGCATCTTCTCTGCTTACAAAGTAGACTATATGTATGTGTAAGGTGTGTGTGGGGGTGGGTGTGTGTGTGTGTGTGTGCCAAGCCTGCCATGTTCACTCTCTTGTACCACTAATCCTCGCCTCTCCTAATTTGCTATGTTGAACTGTGCAGATGTGGATCTGCTGAGTATGACTGCAAACAGCTTGTCGAGCTGTGCTGATACAACGCTGCAGCATCATTTATGCATAGCAGAAGACCAGGCTTTTTCACATACACACTCCTAATTTGCTTTACTGGCAGATTTTTATGATAACTGGGGTGTCGGTCTAACTCGTACTCAAAAAAAAGAAGAAGAAGAAAAAGAAAAAGTATAAGCTGTGGATAAAAAAAGCACTATTAATGCTGGATAACCCCAAGTTTTTCTTCTGCTTAAAAAATTAAGACAATTCCTTGAATAAAAACAAGCACACAGATTTGATGTCAAATTTTATTTTACTTAAACCTGATTGTACGGATAAGAATTAGAAGAAGCTCCAGCCAAAATAAAAAAGGTTTTATTCAAAGTTTTTCTAGGAACCGATACGAAAACAAACATTGCTACTACTTCAACATACAGCCTTAACAGCAATTATTTCAGTTTAAATTCATCCAAGTACCCCCTACACTCAGAGGCTTGAATTTTATTACCACTAACAGCTCAAGATTTCTAACAATGTCTCTTTCACGGTCTTGGCAGATGTAAACACGTTCTAGTGAGATGAAAGAAGCTTGCAGGAGGCCTTATATATTAGTTTGTTCCAGTATGAAGGGATGATTAAGACTCAGTGTCCAGGATGTCAAACCCCTATAAAATAACCACAAACCACAAGCCTTCTGCAGTCAGGCCTTCATTTATCAAACCACTCACTGGCACTTTCTGCTTGTGTGTGCACATGGCTGTACAAGAGCATCATAAAGAGACGAACAGGGTATAATTTAAATCTGGCCTCAACCCTCAGAATTTAAATTTAAAGAAAAAAAATCTATATATATACATAACAGTGTATGAAAGCGGTCAATAGCAGAGTTGTAAGTTATACTCTTTGTGGCAATTATCTTGATTTCTCTCTAAGTTTTGATGTAGAGCCAAGATTAATAACAGTGATAAATAACCGGTGTCTTGCTAAAGTATTTATACTCCTTAAACCTTTTCACATTTTCCCACCATTACAACCACAGCTTTAATTATTTTGTTGGGCTATTATGTGATAGACCAACACAAAGTAGAGCAAAACAGTGAAAATGTAGAAAAATACTGCACGGCTTTAGTTTTATAAAAAAAATAAAGATCTATGACGTGTGGTATGCATTTGTATTCAGCACCCTTAATTCAATACTTTGTAGAACTACCTTTCATTAAAATTACATCTCCAGGTCTTTATAGATGTATTTCTACCAGCTTCACATATTCAAAGGCTGAATTTCTTTAATGCAATGTCGCTCAAGTTCAATAAGATCGGATGGAGAGAATCTGTGAACATCAATATTCCAAGTTTTAACACAAACTCTCAGTTTGGCAGAGTTAGGTTGTCCACTAGTCATTTACACAAGCAAAAATTATTTAATAGAATTAATTCACTACATTAAAGAAAGACAACTGGGTTCCATAGCAAAACATGATTAAAATCCAGTTTTGCAAATTGACATGAATAATAAAATGTCAGTGATTCAACAACTTTCTTTTACAAGTAAAACATAAAACACATTTTGTTTGGTACATGTACACTCTCCATGCATTGTTAAATTTCTAATAATCAGTCTTTTCCTGGTTCAACAATGGTTTTATTCTCAACTCTCTACCATGAGGCCAAATTTATAGAGTGCACAACTATTATCTGTCCTGTCAATAAACTCACACAGCTCAACTGTGAATCTCCGCAGCTCCTCCAGAGTAACCAGGGATCTCTTGGATGCTTCCCTGATGAATAATCTCCTTGCCCAGAATGCCTATCAAAGACAACCATGTCTTTGTAGGTTTGCAGTTGTGCAATATTTAGATTTTCAGATGAAGGAGTGAATAGAGTGAACCTTGGAATATGTGCTAAACATCCACACAACTTCACTACTGAAGGTCTGCTGGCTCCTCACTAATGTTCTCTAACAAACCTCAAAGGCAGATCTATTTAAAATACACACAGTTTGATTGAGCTTACTACTTTGGCCATTTCTGAAGGTGATCGGTAACACTTGATTTTATTTAGGGGCATAAAGGAAGAGGTACTAAATAAAAGGCACACCACAATTTCCAAAGTTTTATCTGTAAAATCAACACATTGACCTTTGTTGGTAAAAAAAAAAAAGGGAGAAACTGTTTGGTTAACAAAACCTTTCCAAAAGTACAGTATAAAATACTGGATGGAAGTTCACAGTGTTTCAAACTGTTATTTCTGCTATGTTGGAGCTGCTTACCTTGATCATACGAGAGAGATCCCCAGCATCAGCTAACTCCAGAACTATGTTCAGCTCATTGTCCTCAATAAAAGATGCGTGATACTTTATCACATTGGGATGATTCAATTGCTGTTGGAGGGGAAAGGAAAACAAAGTCAGCATGTCAGAGCAGACAGAAGAAATGATGGTGACATTTGTCATGTGGGCATCCTTGGTCACTTTCACCAGCTTCTTTCAGCTGGTACAAAATCTTCAAAACAAGGTTATGCACAGCAAAGGTGTGTTTTTGTGCAACTCGCTGTACTCTCACCACCAATTAAAATAAAAATGGCTGAAACCATGCAAACAAAATACATTTGGTACATGGGGACCTAATGAGAAGGTTTTGTCCTCAAGTGTGACAAAGCTGGATGACATGTCACAACAAACCCCTGTCTATGATGACAACAACCAATGTGTGTGAGACACATAGACACAAAAACACACACAAGCGTGACAGGCTGACATGGCTGGCAGTCTTTAAAAAAAGAAAAAGAAAAAGCTAGCGTCCCTGGCTCATCTCTAGCGGAGAATCCTTCCTGCTGGTTGGTCAATAAGGCAGGAACAGCATTCCCTGTAGTAAACAGAAACTTTCTTTCTATCCTGAGCAAGAGACACGTGAGGGGAAAAGAGGAATGTTGATGGAAAAGACACGAATGACACAGTGACAAGGAGGAGAAGGAATGCAGACAGGGCAAGGTTGAAGAGCTAGGGAGGAAGAACAAAGGCGTGGATGGAAAACAGAATGGGAGAGGGATAAGGTAAGCTGAGTTGGAGATAGGGGGAAGGGAAAAGCAGAGAGATGCTGATATGTGGATAGTTGGAGCCGTGATGTGAGCAGACGGAGGGGTGTGACACGCGTCCTCTGCTCGGCTCTGCTAAGCCTCCTCTGCTGTGATTAAAGAAATGTTCATGCTCTGGATGATGCCGAGAAGAGGGGAAAAGGAGAGCACAGTGGAGTACACTACGCTACACTACACTCTCAGACTCCATCTCTGCATCCTTCTGCAACCCTCTTCCTCATTCCCGCTCTCTGTCTCTTCCTCACGTCTCCATCTTCCCTTTCTCCCTCCCTTGTCCTTTCTTGCCAGATGTATTTTTGGCTCAGAGTGGCAGTTCTGCACGGCTCCACAATGTAGCACAGCCAGAGAGTGATGACAAGCCCCCCCATGTACCTCACTTCTCCTCCTCCTCCTCCTCCCTTTCCTCACCCAACTCACTGCTCCTCCACAACTTAGACCTCAGGCGAATGATACAGAGAAATGAAAAGATATGTTAACATGCAGATGTTTATGTAAATGATGGATGGGACGCAACTGCAATACAACAATCATTCATAGGGAAATTTCACATAGAGCCTTGCATGATTATGTAATTACACATGCTGGCTGAGACCCAACAGTGTGTGTAATTACTTAATCATGCAAGACTGTGTGATACGTTTGTTGAGCTGGTGATGTGTTTCAAAGAAGAAGACGATACAGACTAATGCAAACTGATGGTACAAAAGTAGACGTGCCAGTAAATTCAATTATACTGTAATTGTACATGGTCACATGCGCTAAAAGGAAAGTAGTTGGTAGAAATATGAACCACGCTGGTTTCAGTTACATTTGGAGATAAAAAAGGTCAATAAAGTAAAGTAATTTACTTTATTGTATTTCATGTATTGTATTTTATTGTATTTTATGTATTTCTGCATTACATTTTGTGTAATGCAGAAATTTAATTCAATGAATGCATGGAACAAACGTATGTAATATTTTACAACTATTCCATTTCAACTAAATTCAAGTTTGTAGCTGAGAATATTAATAATAATTTCTATGAAAATAACAGAAGAAAATGTGAAAGGAGCTACCATGCACAGGGCAACAGGGAACAGCAGCAAAAGACTGATAGCGACAATAATTTTAGCGCAAAACTTGGGCATGATGCAGAACACAATGCCCGCTCAGGACAAAAGGTGCAATAAATAATTCTTCAGGTTGAAATTACATAAACTGAAACTTTAAACTGTGATTTATCTAAGGAGAAAGAGGAAATCTGAAGAGATGTTCTCTAGGAGCAAAAGTTTGGAGATCTAACAAACAGGGACCCTACTCAATGATTTAAAAGTGATGTATCAACCCATTGTGCCTGCAATTCAGCAATTCACCACAGTTTTAGATTTAAAAAATTTATCTGACAGCCTTTCTATTTTAGTTTTAAAAATTTTGCTCAAATTCACTTGGCTCAGACACCAAGAAAAAATGTATCACGGCAGAAGCTAAGCAGTTGAATGAAATGAGATCAGGTAGTGTTAGCAGATCATTTTATCCAGACAGAAAATTCAAAACACACACTGTGCGCTTACAAACTATAGCTGCTGTTGTCTTAGCGATTCACTCCCTCCTCAAATTATTTGTCCTACGGCAAACATGTTTCATAATAGACTCTCCTTTATTTCTGCTGAAATAAGTTTGTTTTATTTAAATGAATAACTCTGTCTTGTCCTACATACAAATTGCCCTTCAGACAGTGTGAAAATTAATGGAAAGCCCTTGCTGTTTTTAGAAAAGCAGTTGAGGCAGAAATACGTAATGTAAAGGTCGATTTGGATTAATTTATGTTTCTTTATGATCAATAATTTACAGGATTCGTGGGCCTAACATATGATATGTGCCGTATGAAAAATGACAAAGAAGAATTATATGCTGTAAATTTTAAAGTCAGTAAGATGAAAAATTCTAGAAAAAGCAAATGGAAGAGGTTTTTAAAGTGCTGCCTTTGAGTAAGGCTGAAAGTAGCTGGTTCATGTCAGTTTCCTGTCTTTCCAGTAAACCCCTGCTGTAATCTAATCAGATGCAAACCCCAGACATGCGCATTCACAATCACATGCTTACAGTGTAATATTATTAAATCTTCCACTGCTGATTTGTGGAGATCATTAGTCAGGAGACAATTCAGGCATCACAACAATCACAAGTGAGAGAGTACTGTGAAGCTGTGGGTTTTCAAACATGGTAAGAAAAATTAGCAGTGTTGAATAGGGGAAGCCCTTTTTTTTTTGCAAGCCACATCCCTCTCAAAGAGAATTTAGACAAAAGGAGAAAAGTGAGAAGTGAGATTCTCAAGTTGAAATCCCCATGCCAAGGCAAGAAAACACAGATGAATGAGCAGACATAAACACAGACAGACAAACAAACAAATAGGCATACTGTTGGATGGCCATGACTGAGTATGTCTGTGTAAGTGTGTGTATGCGATCACAGGCGACTGTGTGTGTCAATTCAGTCGGCCCATGCCAGTGCGCTTCTCATTATTCTGATTTAGCTGTGTCTGCTGTTGGCCTGTCTACTGGAGGATAAGGCAGAAGGACTGTCTCTTTCACATTCACTCGTTTATTATCAGGCTGGCTAGGCAGCACGAGGGGCCAGGCATAACTTCCACATTCACTAGCAATCAGCTTGCAGGATGAAAAAGGCGAATGAAAAGCTCTGAATAGAGGAAATGAGGCAAGGGGAAAAGACAGCGGAGAGAGATGGATACAAAAACAGAGCAACTAGCCAAAACAGCAGAGACAGAGGAGGCAGGAACAAGCAGAGGGAAAAACTGTATATAAGAGCACAAAGGAAAAGAAATCTTATAATAGGGAGGGATAAACAGAAATGTAGCAGATGTGTTATATGAAGAAATGGCATCTGGAAGGGTGACATTTAACCCTGACCCCTATTATGAGGTCAGAAATTTGGACCTGCTGTCCAGTAGAATCATTTCAATTATCTATGGCTTCAGACTAAAGCTCTGAAAAGGGTTCTGTCTGCTGCATCTTATTTTACTGGTCCACATCACCTCCTTTAGCTTTAATGTAATGTTTCAATGACACAAATATGTTGCTTTTTTTCCTTTTACACATAATGTAGTGCTGCCAGATTCTAGAAAAATTATTATTTTAGTAAATATTCAAATGGGGGTTTGTCATGAGTGCTTACTGAGTATTTATTGCTCTTTAATAGCTTTGATTTTTTAATTCTAAGGATGTGTGAAGTTCAAGTCACCAGATTTATTAAAAATACACTTTAGATTCAATGATAGATGGAATGATAATGATGAATGATAGATGGGAGTCATTTCTATTTTGTTTTGGTGAAACTTTTTAAAGTTGGACTACAGAATGTTGTTCGTTTAGTTTTGCATATAATATTCTGCATGTCTTCAGATGAATAATAATATATTTGTTTGGTGCATGTGCAAATATTTTTTGCCATTGCACCTTCACTAAATGCAGATTCATTAAGGTACGATTATTTTATATTTTTGGTGGATTGTTTTGGTTTTTTTAGGAAAAAAGTAATTTTAGTGCTTTGGCAGTTTAAGAACCAAAACTCTAACACACCTTGAAGTAAAATACTTATAAAATTGTCCCTTTTCAATTTCTGAAGAAACACAAATTGAGTCAGGGAGCAAAAACACAAAATATTGACTGGTAAAAAGTTAAAATCAAGGTTCAGTGTGGCAATTCAAAGATAAAGCAATTTTCTAAAATAGCATTAGGAAAAATGTCAAAGTTTATCCATAATTTAATTTTCCCATACTGATACAGAAAGGAAAATATTTTTAAAAAGCAAATTTTATAGTTTTTAAGACTTTTTGTGACTTCACTGGAACCCAACTCTAGCAGGTCAGACAGAAGCAATAAATACCATCGGTCCTTCACTGTTCTCTAATTGTTAATGTTCTTTTAAAGGTTTAAAAAAAAAATCCCTTTTCTCTAGGGGAAAATCAAAACTTGTTAGCTCATATCCACATCTTAAAAAGATAAGAATCTATATGTTCAGAATGTTCTAGTAGATTCCATGTTTTCTGCAAGCTGGAAGTCATAGGAAAAGCACAGTCTGGTCAACTAAATCAATGGAATTCATTCTGATAAATATAACTTTTAGAATGAATCGCTAGTACAGAAATTATAATGTGCATGCTAACATGTGTCACAACTAAAAGGCTGTTAGGGGAAAACAATACTTCTGACAGACATGTAGGATCTTTTAGACAGGCAGAGATATTAAAACTGTCATTAGATTATTCATTAGTATTTTAGAGCAGCCCAGTTGACACGTGTTAAAAGTAGTTCAACAAATAAAACCACTTCACTGGAAAATAAGAAAAGGAAAAAGCAAGGAGGAAGAAAGGGGGAGACACATGAGAGACGCTGTTAAATTTCCATGCTGCTGCACTGTTGTTTGGCTTTAAACATTTCAAAAAGATTTGAGAAAAAAAGGCAATTGTTCTGGCATTCAAAAAAGAGCCAATAGGAGCCTGGAGGGATGTAATACTTCTGTTTCCACACACACACACACACACCACCCCAACAAACACACACACACACACACACAGAAAGTAATAAACTGTACAGTCACACATGCATACTCATTTATATTCCCATTTGTGTGCACAACAGCCCCCTGCATTTGTAACCATCCAAGGGAGAACACACATGTACACGCACACACCTGCGCACGCACACGCACACACACACACGCACACACACAAATCCACGGCGTCTGGAGCAGATCAATTGTTTTCCTGTGGTGGTGGGTCTCAGCTGAGGCACCTTAAGAGAACAGAGCACAGCGCATGGTGCCGTCTCCCTTTTCTCTGGTTCTTTACCTTAAGGAGATCTATCTCTTTGATGCAATCTTGCCGAGCTTTGGCATCCATCAAGTCGAATATCTATCAAGAGATCAAAAGGGGAGAGAGGACAGAAGGGTGTTTTGACGTATTCAAAAAATGTAAGATTGAGAGATGCAGATAAACTGGTTAAAATATATATATATAAATAAATAAATAAAAAATAAAAACAGAACATGGTTGCTGTTATCTGGAGGGCGGCACTGGAGCGACTACAGGTGTTTCACATCTGAGTAACATGCACATATCCCTGTGTAAGGGGTTTGTCTGGATGTATGCTCCATCAGAGCAACATGGCGTCTTAGCGCTTGCATGAGTGTACAAGAGAACTACAAGGCCATGCATGAATCTAACTGCAGATTCACATTCTACTGAATTTCTTACAAATAATGTAAGCCAGTCTACATAGAGATGGCAGTTGCACCTAATTGAGGTAGAAAAGACCAAAAAGGTTAATTAAAATGTATATTTTAGTTCAGAGGCGGGTCAATTTTGCGACTTCCAATCATAAGCAAGGCAAATTACCTTTGTAATAGAGAAAAACATTGAATATGTTTTTGTCCCTCTTTGAATGACGCAAAGCTCTCCAGGTTTCTTATCTACGGCAACTTTTTTTTTAAAGAAAAAACTACTTCTGTAAACTGTCACTGCAGTAAAAACCTCCTCAGAGCTGTCAGCACAAGACTATGCATTCACTGAATCTTGGCAAGTTAGAGTTTCACATATTTCACTACTATTGCCAATATGAAGCCCTTCCTGTGTGGAGAAACAATTGCAGCAGTTGGATTTGTTATTTTCTACAACTCCAGAGTGTCTCATAAGGTGTTGACAGAGCAAATGAATAGTGACCTTTAAACAAAGTGAACTTTGGCTAAATATATTCTCTTTCCACCTGATGCTGAAAATTGTATTTATTGCAGCTTACCTGGATTTTCTTTAAGGCCACCGACGTGTTGTCTAACAGGTACCTCGCTCGGTACACCTCGCTGAACTGGCCGCGTCCGATCTTCTTCTCAATTTGGAAGTTGGCCAGTGAGTTATGGCCCATATCTGGCTGCAGCGGTTTCTATAACACAGGAAAGAACTCTTAGCTTTTAAGTGCACATATAGATTCATGCATTACCATTACATGAACTTTCCAACCAACATGTACAGCAAATCATCATAGCTATCGTGCAAAGAACCACATGTTGGTCTTAAAGTGCAGCTATGCTCGCATTTCTGGAAGAAGAGAAGATGAGGGCTGCAGGGTGAGGGTGAAACTGTGGTGAAACCTGGTTTCTCTGGGTTGTTTGATGAAGACGTTTACACTGGAACATGCAAACCTTTAACTACAGCTTAATATTTAATCATGTGATGCACAAATCAAGTGCAAGCAGCTTCACACTCTAACTCTAACTTTGAACAGGCAGCAGAATCGGCAGACATGGTTTTACTCCCACATTCATATGATCTGAGTTCTAGGGTGAATTATGTGAAGGTTCATTTCCAGGCCTTCAGTACAACCACATGGTCGCCTATTCAGTTTACATATCAGCAGATGCCATAGCAGTCTCATTTATCATGCATGAAAAAATAGAACAGCTTTTACTTGTTACAGGCTAAATTAAATGACTCAACTGTAATATTTCTGTTATATTTTCTGTATTTCAGGACTTTGCAGTCACTCACTGGTCCAGACACTGGAGTCACACCTCGGGTTTCACAAATGTGGGTTTGTTGTCAACAATCCTGACAGCCATTACTTCGAAGACACATGAAAAATAATCATTTATTTATTAACGATTCAGATGCCGGATGAGCTGATATGAAAATCTGGGCTGGTATCCAATATCCAATATTAATATTGTTGTTATGGCTGATAGCATATATATTTACTGATATTATATGTAAAAAAAAAAAAAAAAAGATTATACTGTAAATATTGCTTCTGTGCTTTAGGTGAACGCCCCACAATCCTGCGCTGCATTGCCATTACTGTCAATTGATCAAACAAATGCCCCAAGGTCAAGCCCCTCCCAAAGGACACACATCTGGCAACAAGATGGAAAAAAACATTAGAGGTTAATATCAGCACAGCTTTTCCTCATGGGAGTAACATCGGCCGATATTAAAGTTAATACCGATATATGATGCATCTCTAATTCAAAGAGTAGGTTTTCATTTCTGAGGATTTCTATTCCACTAATTATATCCCCAACAGTCTCACACCAAACAACTCTTCATCTTGCTCTAACAACTTGAGCTGTTGTTTAGATAGACACTCACCTATCCCAATTAAAAAAAACACTCAGAAATAAACTAGAATAAGCCCTGAGATGACATGTGTGAAAACCGCACTGAGTACACAGTGTGACCTTTCCAGCCTTTTGGTTAACTCGTAAAAAGGCGTTGGCGGGAGCAAACACAAGGTGACAGATATCAGAATGCCACATGTCACCACTTCGTCTGCCAGCGTGACCGTGGGAGCAGCTCAGGGGCAACAGACTGGGGAGACGGGGAACCAGGTCAAAATTTAACCGAAACAAACAAGACGAGAGTAATTACAATCATTTTCTGGTGTTTAGGATTATGACAAATTTACCATGAATTCAGATTAGGGATGTAACAAATAAACATCTAAATACAAATAGTCCAAACACATCAGACATAATGGTAACAAGATGAACAGAAAAAGAAAAATAACAGTCACCTAAAAGTTACTTTAACTTTGAATAGCTGGTAGTCTGTTGGAGGCGAAAAACTATTCCTGTCCTTCCCTTCTGCACCGAGTGAAGACAAAACATCATAAAAAAAGAGTTCCTCGAATAGAAATTAACTCCAAATTACAACTCTATTTAAACAATCAGTGGTTTTTGAAGGTGGGAAAATTTCCTGGTACACTTTGTTGTGCTTGCATCAGTGACAATTAAAAAACACTTAAGTTTATAATAGCACGGTTATTTCCCTTTATTTTAGTTCTCCAGTTCAGACTGGAAGCTCCACCGGACATACATGAAATAAAGCACTTTGACATCAATCTAATAAACAACTTGAAACAAACTATCAGACATTATGTCTAAAACTTACAAATCTTCAAAATATATAATTTAAATATATTTACTGAGAATTTCAATCCACTCGAACCAAAAAATGCCTTACTTTTTGTTTCATAACAGACAACTTGTAAAAACAATTCTTTAAAAATTTGAATTCAACAGCACAAATTTATAAAAGCAGGTATATAATTTAACATGGGCAACAATTAAGCAGAGTAATTAGTGTTTGGCATAAAGGAAAAACTTAAAATGAATGCTTCAAATATAATAAAAATTTGTCATAAAAATGCTGGATGTGAGAGAAAGTGCCTCTCCAAACAGGATAGCTTGTAATGTGCTGGCAGACAGTCTGGGGAGGGGCAGGGTGAGGGTGATCATTTCAGCATTCTACTGTTTTTTCTTAAGTTGACAGCCAAATCAGGAGGCGTGAACCAATCAGATGCCGTATCCAATTAACACCGCCGAGGTGTGTGCCTTTTCCGGCATGACACCACCATCAAGCCACGCTGTGTAAGAGTCACTGACAGCCGCCATCAGACGGCGCTTCACAAGCCTCTGCCTTACTCAACATTAGACTACAAAACAATTTATCTCTTTTACTCAACAAAAAAACTCAGAAAGTTTAGTATTAAAATCAAATGTACAAGAGATGGAAAACAAATCCATATAGATTTCATAATATTCACAAAAAGCAGCGCTATTTGACAGGAAGTATCAATAGCATAAAAAGGCCTTTAAACAGGACAGAAGTCCAGATTTTTATGTTCAAAGAAAGGATGGAGAAGGCAAGAACAGGAAAGAGAGGACAAGAGGGCATTGCTTTCATTCGCTGCGTGGTAGCTTGACAAATGTTAGCATGAGCCTCTAAAGCACTGTGACAACCGCCTGCTGAGAGCACAGTCTCGCTAATGTGTCTTGGCATGCCAGCTTCGTAATCACACATTTACATATGCAATGACCTACATTTGCATGTCAGATCGCACACTGTCCAGCCTGATTAACAGTGGGCACCTCCCCGCGTGGAGTCGCCCTGGGTGGCAGCAGAGGCCATGCGAGGGCGGAAGAGAGGGCTGGAGGGAGGGCGGCTTTTCTGGCAGCCAAGGGGCCGAGCTGCCAGGCAGGATTATGTCAGCCAGCGGCCCCGACATTAGACACTTCATTAGAGCTAATCTGTTTAGCAGTGGGCAGTGTATGTAAACTTCACAGGCCATTTGCGGCACCTCTTCGCCCCCTGGCCTGGCCTTCAAAGGGCAGCCAGGCCGGGCCTGAGTGACAGGTCGTCTCATCTGTCGCACACGAGCGTCGCACAATCAGAAGCTTCGAGCTGAAAGACAAGGCCACAACGCACACACTCTCACACTCACACGAGCACCCCCACGTTTACAGACATATAAAAAGGGAAACAGAGTAATGACCCTGACTGAGGCAGGGGTCAGAGTCTGGATGAATCAGTTGCAGAGGGTCACACAGAGCGTTCTTTTTAAGGATTTCAGTCTGTGTGTTTGACGTGTTGGTGGAGATAAAGGATGAATGGTCGCATGTAGGTCTAATAATACCCACCAAGCACAAATAAGGGGTTTTGAAGGCAGCAAACAAAGTTTGCAAGCTGTTTTTGTGGACATTTCTTGCAACAATTTGCTCAAAAGGTCATGCATGTGGAACTTAGTCATGTGAAATCAAACACATACACTGGATATGAGAGTTTACAGTAAGAGTCGTCTTTTAGGAATCAGAAAACTGTAAGAGAAAAGTGTGCTTGTAACCATGAGCACAAACATAGCTTTCATAAAAAGTATGTTTTATACATGTTTGTGAAAACTACCACCTTGTCTTGGACATTTCACCTGTGGAAAAATAAATACATCAAAATCAAGCTTCTCTGCCTTCTCTCAGTGTTAGCTGCAGAAATGCATTGCTCAGTCAGAAACAACCAATCAGAGTTAGAAAGAGGTTCTTGGTGCTGCCAATCATGCTTGTGTACGCATCACTCATTTTCTCCCCATTGCTCTCTGCTACACTGCAGCTTCTACCTGACAGCAGAGCTTTCCAGTAACGGCAAGTTTACTGGAAACTTGCCATTACTGCTTCACACTGTACATTGAGCAGTATGATCATAGTTTGATCATAGATTGATCATACTGTTCAATGTACGGTGAGCAGTTCATACACGAATGTGATTGACAGCATTAATACCTTTCCCCTGGCTAAATAATAATTTTAAAAAGCATATTTCTACTTATAAAGTTGCATATAGTAGCTTAAGGCACAATAAGCTACCGCATTTTGAAACCAGGAACACCCAACCACACTTTTGAGGAGTATTAACAGAATTTATGGATTAAGTTTAAATTAAAATTTAAAACTTCATCAACAGTAAAGAATTACTGACATTTTGTTAACAATTCACTCCTTAAAAATTTATGAGTGGCAACCAGAGATGGAAACAAACAAAAACTCAAAACTTGATGCACTCTTGCCTGGGACTGGAGTCACATGACCGATCCTTATCTCATGTATTCATGTGTGAAGATAAACCAGCAGAAAGCCACAGACCACAGCCATGCCAGGGATGTGCAATGAGCATTAGAAAGGTGCAGGGAAGCTTGCCAAATTTACTTTAAAAAGTTGTGCATGTTAGTGGTGGTTTCATAAAAAAGACCACAGTGACGCCTCAGGAACTGAACACTGAATGAAACACCACTTCAAAAACACAAAAACACTTAGTTTGTCTGTTATTACGACTTAATCTTGAATAAGCGGTTGAAAACAGGGTAGACTTGAATTTAAGGGTTTCTTTCAAGCAGGTGCAACCAAATGCATGCAACACTGCAGGAAAACCCAAAGATGAGGAAAGGAAGAAGAATATTCAACAGAGGAGTAACTCGTCTTCCTCCTCTGTTCACCAATCAGGACTTATCGGCTACACTGATGTCAAGAAGATTTGTAAAGTGCTCTTCATGTTTGTGGTGATGCTCTACATACGTTTAGTGAAGGGGAAAGTAACATAGCCTATTACAATTAGTCAGTTTGGAGATGTTTGTTTTTTAAGCTTAAAAAACAGGCTTTTTTTCCTGTTTTCACTCGATTGATACAGTGACTGTGCGCTCATGCAAAAATCTAAATTAATTTTACAAGATCCCTCCTTAATATTTAATCGTGCAGAAAAGTATTTAAATAAATAAAAAATACATTTACCACAAAACCAGTAAAACCTTTAACATTTAATGTAAAAGTTAGTCTTCAATATAACATTTTAACTGAAATACATAACAAAAAGATTATTGTTCCTTTGTAGGTCAAGTGATATTACTGTATCATGTTTTTATGGTGTAAAGAACTTAAAGCACTTTTGAAATATGCTATACAAATAAATTTGACTTCGGATGTGATTGAACTGAGATCTATTTTCATTTCTCGTTCATTTGCATCACATCTTATATTCTGAACATTTTCATTTGTAAACACATGGACTTTAACTTTATTAAATTTAGACTGAAGGATATAACCCTAAAGATTGAAAGAAAAGTTTTTAGTCTCCAGTAGGAAAAAAGAGTTTTTTGAAGCTGGTGCTTAGGGCAGAGTAGGACCCCAGACGTGTAGAACAGCAATTTCTCTAAAACTTTTTGTTAAATCTCTGGTTTGTACTTTGAGATGTACTCAGTCTGCTCACATTGTTCTGTTTTGAGAAGGGGACAAACAGTCACGGATGACGATTAAGTGGCAGATCGGGCTAGGCATTGTGGGTAAAGTCTGTGAGGGACAGAGTACACAAAACCGCCATGGGTAAGTCGGAGGCAGAGGAACTGATGGAGACGGGGGACAACACAGCGAGAGAGAGAGAGACGGAGAGGGAGCAGACAGACAGCTCATTGTTGAAGTGTGATACGAGCTGCCCAATAATGACACCATTGCCAAACACAACTGACAAGACACATGGAGAGTGGAAAAGGGGATGCTCAAGAGTGAAATATGGTGGGGGTGGTGGGGGACAAGCACCAGAGGGGAGAGGGTGTGATGTGACAGCCCAGCAGTGCCAGTAGCTGCCACATGAAGTCCAGCAGCAGCAGAGAGGCGCCGCCTTACATGGGCAGACAGAGAAGCAGTCGGATCTACGGCCACAGCAAAGTTTGCTTGTGGGCATTTTTACTCACAATATAAATGTAACGGGCTGCACAGTGGCGCAGTTGGTAGCACTGTTGCCTTGCAGCAAGAAGGTCCTGGGTTCGATTCCCGGCCGGGGTCTTTCTGCATGGAGTTTGCATGTTCTCCCTGTGCATGCGTGGGTTCTCTCCGGGTACTCCGGCTTCCTCCCACAGTCCAAAAACATGACTGTTAGGTTAATTGGTCTATCTAAATTCTCCCTAGGGGTGTGTGTGTGTGTGAATGGTTGTTTGTCCTGTATGTCTTTGTGTTGCCCTGCGACAGACTGGCGACCTGTCCAGGGTGTACCCCGCCTCCCGCCTGGAACGTAGCTGGAGATGGGCACCAGCAACCCTCCCGACCCCATTAGGGACAAAGGGTGAACAGAAAATGGATGGATGGATGGATGGATATAAATGTAACACTATAGATAAAAGGAAAAAACTCCAGCTCAAAAGACAAGACAGGATTTTTACAATGTTTGGGAAAACTACAAATCACTTATTTACTTTTTTATGGGTTGCAATTTATTTTTTAAAGAATCTGTCTTTGTGTGGAATACGTTAATCTAGGTTTAACAGGTATGAAGTCAGGTTCTCATGCTTGTCTTGATCCAAGGTTGTCCTAATACCTAACAGTGCTATTTTGCATTTCTAACGTAGAATAAAAAAGGTTTCATAAATCTCAAACCTTGCTTTAACAAATCTCTCTGCTTGGTTGACCACTCAAGTAGTATTTATTACTTTGAACTACTAGCACTGCAGAAGGGGGATGCAAAAAATTATAAAGTTGCTTTTTAGTTTGGTGCCGACAGGAAGCCACAAAGCAGATATAAACTTTAACCACACCGACAGCTAGCTTCTGACATCACTTGTGCAGGTTGTTGTTGAGAAACATGCCGAGGTCTCAACCTGAGGAGATGGAGGTGATTTTGTAGATCATGAAGTGCTGTGATGCACTTTTGAATCACACACTCATTCATCATGTGTATACTGACCACATGGTGCGTAATTCACAGTGTTCAGCTGCATAATGACTGGGTACATTATTTTCAATGACCTCACTTTTATTTTTTTTTACATCATTGGATCAACTGACCATGTGGGAATGAAGACTTAGTCCTTTCAGTGATGCCCCTAAGAGTTTGATAAAGGACATTATATACTATATCTTGTGCCACAATGTTTTTCTAATGATTATGTCAAAAAATAACATAGCAATCCTAAATATACCCATGAAAAGACATTTCCAGGCTGGTTATAAAAATTACTATAATACATTAAAGCTTGAAAATCCTTTCATGTATTAAAAAAACTGTTCCCAACCCTGGTTTACATTGAAATCAAATAAAGGAGTTAAAACGCTTTTCTTGGAAACATAAATAAATGTTTATTCTTTGCTTTGGTCAATAAACTCCTTTGTCAAATGGTCTTACCATATTGCTGTAATGGAAAAAATTATCCTCCCACGTCCTAACTATGCGGCACCAGTTTATTTTACTTGGTAACCAAGTATTTTGTCCACTTAATTAATGTCATTACTGACTCTGTATTTTGTTGGAGAACTTTACTATGACAAAACAGGGACATTTCAAATTTACCATTTCATTAATTAATAGCTCATAATATCAACCAATATTTCTGTCTGCTGGATGAGAACCAAAAGCAAAAAGTAAGATCAAGATCTTCATATCAGGTTTGGGTAGAGGATCAGATTTTCATTCTTGGGACTGTAACGCTGAAACAAAAAGAAATGTGCTACAGGTTATATTATAGAGGAAGCAAATTTAAATTTAATAGAAAATGTGTGGCATTACTAGATGTGTTTCAGTCTACTATATGTTTAAACTTGTATCTGATTTTTACTCATCTCAAAAGAAGTGCGTCAACATACATGCTTGTGGACGATGCATTTACAAACTACAAAACAAATATTTCAAAATTGACATTGCACTCATCTTCACAGAACATACCATCCAGCAAACTAGTTTGGATTGAATGCAAGTGACAAAGAGGGGGAGCAAAGAGGAAGAGATGTGTACAGTAACTGGCAGCAAGGGAGGGGATGGCTCCCACCCTCACCAGTCACCAGCCCCCTTGAGCGGGCACCATGCAATATTCATCCTCAGCCAGTCAGCCAGTGAGCCAGGCAGCGAAACCAGCAGGAATCACCCCAAAGGTGCTTCTCATTCTTCTCCCCTCCAATCGGCTTCCACAACCACAGCGGCTTGTCTCGGCGCTTCCTTCCAGTCAGATCTGTGTCTGTCAAACTGTGCAGTGACGGCTGAAATCTGATCTGAGGGGGCCTTCTCTGAAACCCTCCCACTCACTCAAGAGCAAATGCACCATTAAAAATGCACATCTTAGCGGCTCATCCCGTTTAACTAATGCATATGCATCATACCTCCGGGACCAAGAGAAATTATATTGCAAGCGATATGGAGTATCCTTCATCACATATACAATTCAGATTTTTTCAGGAGGAGGCTGGCAGGATTTTTTTTCTCCCTTTTTTTCCCTGGCTGCCAAGAAAACTGAACCTTAGGAAAGTGAGAAACAGATACAGAACTTGTTGAAAGGCACCCATCTGGATGCTGCTTAGACAATCATCTACATAATCTAACTTTTTCCCCTCTCTCCCCCCTTGCCATCTCCCATTAAATGTGAAATCGGTTCAAACATGCTCTGTGTGAGTGAGAAAAAAACATGATGCAACAGAGAAAGTTCACTGTGCATCTCCAACCCAGAGCATAAAAACAAGTCAGTCTAGAATTAACACTGATGTAAACTGCTAGAAATAGATTGAAAACCAGGGAGAGAAATCATTAAGCCAGAACAATAAACCATAATCAACTGCTGGGAGATCAGTAAGAAAAAAGAAATCCCCTGTTTTTGTGTTTGCGTAGGGGGAGTGTTGCCAAAGTCAAATTAATTATTAGAGCTTTTATCTGCAGTTCTTCTGTGTGCAGCCCAATTATCCTTAATTTTGCAATTAGAAATCTTAAAATAAATGAATCCCTTTGGCAATTCGAGTGTTAATGTTGCCATGCCCTTGCATACGCAGGAAAAACAACAACCAGTACTGGCCTATTTTTAGTGAGCTGCTGTGTTTTCCCAAAAAGAGCCCACGTTTACTCTGGGGCATATGGATGAACCTCTTTGTTTAAAGTCTATTCAATACTTATGGAGGCAAAAACATCCTCCTGTAAAGAAATCAATGTGCCTGATGTTCGAGGGCGGTATTAAAACCCAACAATGACCACATCTGCACAGAGCGAGCTTGAGTTGTATCGAACAGAAAGAGGCACGCAGGAAGGCCAGACTCTGCCAACCTCCTGAGCTCTGATCAATACCAACATCTCAACATTCATCCTCCGCCGTCTGTCTCACAAGCAGGCTACAGTGGTGCGTGGCAAGATGAGACTGAAGGGTGCATCTTCACAGATCCACAGGAAAAAAAATGGCTTATTTAACGTTTAAAAACTCTTCAAATGGAGAAGCATGTCAGTGTAAAATAAGAAATGATCAACGGTGCAAAATAATTCAGATTCATTACACGTGGAGAAAACTTAAAATTAGAGACGCACCAATCAATTTTTTTCCCTCAACAAAACCAATATCTGCATCACTTATAGGTTTGACCTCTAAAGGACAAACATATGCTTTCTTCTTTGACTGAGGGAGTAGCTATGAAACTAATTGATTTTTTTACATGTTTATTAATAATGATATAGCCTGAAAATGTCAGGGGTTTTTAGTTTTGCCACATGTACTGACGATCACATGACAAAGGGAAAAGCTTAGATTTCAAATTAATCAAGATATATTCAGTTCAATCAAATCTTAGACTAATTTGAGGCATCTTTGTTTCATGAGACAGAAAACTTACAAGTTAACCTAATCCACTGATTCAGACCAAAGGAAACCAACTGCAGGTGTGAAAAACACCAAAAAGAGTTATCAAATACAGGCAAGTCACTGTAGACGACTGTAATCTCTTATGGAAACGGCACTTTAAAAAGCTGAACTGTCCCTTTAAGAACCCAGGTTCTTACAGTCTGTATTTATTTTCCAAAATGGATATTTTATTAAATATTTATTACTATTATTATTCATATAGTCAGCTAAACAGCTTTTAACTAACAACTGAAATATGTCGTTTTCTTCCAGCTCAGACCTTTAAGCATCTATTCTGTTGTCTTCTATGAACTCATGATCCTGTTGAACCCCACAACTTGTTTAATAATTTAAAACTTTGAATGTAATCCCAGTTCTCTCAAGTTAGTGGCTCTAACTTAGGCCTAGATTTCTGAGCCACAAACATTCATATCTAAACACAAAAAAATGTAGAAAATATATGGCTTTAAAGGAAATGTGACGAACTTATAACAATATGCGGATAAGCTGAGAATCTTTTCCGCTTTATAGTAGTGTGAATCATGCATGGCAACAATACAGACCAACAAATAAGCCAGCGGTAGATTGAAAATGATCTGAGAACTTCATGTTTTCCTCACCTCACTTTACAACTATGCAGCTTGGCTTGTGTTGTGAGTCTGTGGGAAGTGTTACCTGAGGTTGAAATACTGGCACGCCTGCTTGCTGTCCTTGTGGGTGCATATCCATATCCATGGTGTTAGGAGCTTGATCCTGTACACCTCTGGAAGAAAACAAAAACAAAAAGTTCCTTTAAAAATGCTACAAAACTCCTACAGCAATTCCAGTCAATCTCCACTGCCGATCACAAACAGGCTAGTTAGTGATTGCTGCCATGAGATTCGGTTTCAGAGGAACCGGAGCCCACGTCTTTGCTGTTGATTTGACACTCTTTGTCCCGACTCTCCTCAAGTTGCAACATGGACAAGCTACAACAGCCAGCAAAAGCAACTTCAAGGGAGCATCGTAACGCTTCACTGCTTTCAGCCTGCTTTCAAGATATCTTCCTTGGAAATGATCTGTTTTATCAGTAACTGGTTGAAGCACATTCTGTAATTGTTGTTTATTCTTTTGTTCTGAGGAAATGTAGGTCAGAGACTTAAGAGCATATAAGCTCTTAAGTCTTATATGCTTAAGAGCATATAAGACTCTGTTTCTGGTGTACATCATTGTTCTGTTTAAGTGCATGTTTAGGCACGTGACCGATGGGGAAGCTAGCTGCGTAAGAAAAGTGCTCATCTTGAAATGACACTTTAAATAACTGGCAGGTTTTAAAAAAAAAAACACAACAGCATGAAAATTTTTATTTAGTTAACATCATAGGATAGTCAATGCAATAAATGCAATGATTACGCAGACTACAATTAACACTGACAAAAGACACAGGATCCAGCACTTACACATCACCTGCAAATAAACACCTATGAGGTGTTGTGTCTATTGGTTTTCAATAGAAGCAATTAGAACCAGGAAACACACACATACTCAAAACACACAGAGAAATAGAAACGGAAACATCACAGTTTAAGTTATGCTGCACTCTTACCACCTTGCTGATAATTAACCTGTAGAGGGATCTAATCTCTCTACAGATCAAATCCTTTGCAATATGAATATTGCACACAGTGACATTGTGATGACAATAAATTTGCAATACATTGTGCAGTTCTATGACATTGATAACATTTTTTTTTAATTCATATAAACTGATGTAGTTTTAAATTTCACACAATACATTTCCTCTTAGTTTTAGTAATTCAGTGTAAATTAGTAATTCTCTGCATGGACAGAGAATACATGTCTGTCCTTAATCATATCAACTAACATCAGTTTAAGATGGTTGCTGATCTAATTAATGTAGATTTTAAAAAAAACACACACACACACACGTTATTTTACAATTCAACTAACCTTCAAGCCTTTTGTTGTAATTTTTCTAAGCTTTGTATTTTGATAGAGTGAGACTGGCATCATTACTCTTCTCTCAAACCTCTCTCTGTTTCTGGCAGAGTGACAAAATAAGAGGTGAGTTCTGTATCTCACGTTAATGAGATCAATTACAACTGCCGTGTTCTGAGGACCCCCATTTACGGTCAGCAAATGGAAAAAAAACATGTAAATCAGGAACTGATTTACAAGTTAATCTGACCCAAACAGAGCAAATTCTGCTTAAAATGCAGCTACTGTCGAAATTCCGAAAATTCATTCTTTTGCCAAAAACTAATAAAACCAATGAGACACATAAAAACTATACTTTCAAAAACATTTATTGGTGCCAAGAGTGTAAAGTGAGTTTAGTGGTATTTCAGTAATGTGGGTAAAATGGTGGCCAATGATAAAGGCTTTATCATCATCTACTCATACAAAAGGATCAGCTGTGGCCTTAAAACTTTGCTAAAAATAGTTTGGTGTGCAGAAGAAATACAAACTCAGCCCGTTATAATATGTGATATGTATGATGTGTCTCCTTTTTATTTATCAAGTCAAGATTTTTTAACAGGATTAACAAAAACTTTGCAAAAGATTGACAACTATAAGCTCATATCCATTTCTTTAATAAAAAAAATGGATGAGATTTCCGTTACACTGGGAATTGCACTTTTATTTTTATCTAAACAAATTCAGGTTGAGGAAGTGAGTAAAGGGAGGGAAAATGCATTTCTTTCCATGCCACCAGTGACTGTAGACTAACTATTTTCTCACTTTACATAAGCTAATGTAAGATTCAAGCTATGTTTCCTCACATGAGTCCCAAATTCAAATTAGGAAGCAAATGGCAGAGGACAAAATCAAGGAAACAGAATGAGGCAAAAACTGAAACTGATACATATTTATCTCCTTCTAGATATATTTTTATTCATCCACCTTTTTGATGAACATTGCATTTCATTTCAAAAACTTCACTGACTCTTAGGACATGGTTTTGCTTAAACATTTTCTGAAATTGTGTCTATTTTTTATTTCATACTTCCTCATATCTCAGCAAACAAAATGTTTCAATAACTCCATAAAAGATAATCACTGCTTTTAAAATGCTTCTCTCACGACTACAGTTGTAGACAAGTTGTAACAAGCGCTGCATCAAGGTATACTATGGTGTTTTTACGGTTACAAAACCACAAAAGCAGCAATTGATTGGAATTCATAGAGTAAGGCAGTGGTAATCTGACTGGGATAGTGCAGCAACTGGTGGGGGAGGGGTAGAGCACAAACTTGCCTGTTTTAAAGTATTTCAGATCAAGAAACACAAACAGTCATGATATAGAAACTAAAGAAGCATGACCCTTCATCTTACTAAAGCAATTACAAATTTCAAACTAAAAACAACTAAAACACACTCCAGGCTCTCTCCCAACACAGATAGACTAAATAAGCAACAAATACCAGCTTGTTGGTTAAAAGGAACCAACTAATGTTTTTAAATATAGATATAAACTAAGGCAGTTTTTGAATTTTCACAAGGAAATGACACTATAAGAAGCAGTGAACATTTTTAAGACCATTTCTCCTCCCTCATTTTCCACAAATATCAAAATCATGCAGAAATGTTTTTTTCCCATAGGATTTTATTTATTCTAAAACAGAAAAAAAAATAGAGCAGCAATTAACACAAAAATGAACGGAATGTATTTATACACACTTTACATTTAAAATGAAAACACCGTTGTCTGCAAATAGGTTTCACCCGAAAGTCCTCAAAGGCTTCACCCGGTTCAAATTCACTGAAGGAATGCTACTATATGTTATTGCATTTCAGGCAATGAAATGTTTATTTTCTTATTAAAAAAAGAACTGAATTATTTAATTTCATGTTTTAATGTATTTAAATTAAAATAGGCCTAAGTGGTTAAATGAGAAATCTGTAGAATGTGCAATTTCTTTTATCCGATTAATCATCAGAATAATTACTGCAGCCCTGGCTTTTCACTGTGTGGAAAGTTTCTCTCATTGCTATAAAAAGATTTTTCATATTGAGTGATGGAAAAATTAAACATGAGAACAAAAAAAAAAAAAAAGGGTAGGCCACAGCAGGGATGATGAAGGACAGAGTGCAACAGATGCACAACTGAGGAAAAAATACTGGAAGAGGGAAAAGGGTTCGCTGGTAACCCTGATGAGTTTGTGGTCCTGAGAGAGAGCGCGCGGTGCTGTGCACCACAGAAGTTGGCGCTGGCTTTAGCTCCTTTTTAATCCCCATTTCCTGCCTCCTGCATTATTCATTTAAAACAGGAAAAAACACAAAACGCGGGTGACGATGATAAAAAAGGTGGATTGAGGCTAACTGGGAGAGAGTGGGGAAGTAGCAGGGTCCTGGCATCGGGACGCTCTAAAGAGAACAGTGCTAAATCAGCTCGCAATCTGGGAGACAATATGAAGATAAACCAACTAGTCTGGCTTTGAGGAAGAGAAAGAGTGAAGGGCAAGTACGGGGGTGAACAAGAGAGGAAAAATGCAATGTGACACTATCTGGCCCGGGTGTAGGATGGGAAAGAATCAAAGCCACCTTTGAGGAGCCAGAAGACGACAGTGAAAGTGCTGGAAGAGTGGTGTCCATGATTACAAGAAATGGAGAAACCTTTGAGTCTGCGCTCATGAAAGCCTACCCCAGGCCTCCTCTCAAACCCCTGCCTGACGAACGCTGATGATACACAAAGAGAAAAAGAGACGGAGAGAGAGGAAGAAAGCCTCTAATGATGGAGGGGTCCGGATACTACAGAAGCGGCACACTTTTCAATTCATTTTAATCACTATTCAAAATCATTAGCCCAAATGTGCAGGCACTCGTGTTCATTGGGCCATGAGCTGAGAGAGAGACAGAGAGGGGGAGAGGACCAATTACACCTCAGCATGCAAGCCACTTTTTGAGGTCTTTTAGTAGGATGGTCCAAGAATTGACAGAATAGAAAATGAAGACAGGATATTTTTCACTGTCTTTCAATCTATGAGGATGGAGGAAAAAACAGAGGAAACAGCGGGTGATGAAAGAAGAAGTTCTGAAAAGGCACTGAAAACCAAGTACAACCATTCCTTTAAATCCTAAAATCAGCAAAACTTTTATAAGTATTAAAGAATCTTAAACAGAGGATCCACACAACATTAGTAAGTAATCCAAGTCCCAACTAGAAAATAGGAGACGTATACTGATCAGAAATTTGTGACCTGTTTTTCAATCTCCGATGCCAATTTTAGAAGATTTCTCTTGAACAGTACAATACACTCCCGCCTGTTTGTGGTTCAATTTTCTAGTTAGTTCTTTTGCAGGATGACTCGATCTTTTCACATTTAATTCATTCTCATAATAATAACAGAACTACGTTGCCTATAACTCTCGGAACAGCTTTTCGCTTTAAACTCTTTTTTGCTCTTTTTAATTTTCAAGACCTCATAGGAAGTTTTTTTTCTTCATTGCAGGAGTAAATTATATACAATCCCAGCACAATAAGCTATCAGGAACTAGTTTGATTCTCATCAACCAACTAAGCCAATACAGTTTATATGTGAGTACATTTCACCTTCTGGAGCGAGTAGAAAACTGAATTTCTAGCTGACCTTTCTTGGGCGAGTCCCATAAACAAAAAACCCTGAATCCTCATCTGCATCTCCCTCCCTGTGCCTGCACACCTGCACGTTTGTGTCCTGTGCGTGCCAGTTTTACTTTACATCCTCTCCTGATGTCTATAGCGGTAAATGGTGACTAATATAGAGAAAAGAGCTCAAGCACAAACAGGTGTCAACCACGACCCCCCCGCTCCTGCCTTCTCTTGTCCTTCCCATGTCCTCCCCTTCCTGCTCCACTGGGCTCTGTTGCTCCTGTCTGTTATTCAACACAAGCTGGCACGTGGCTAAAAGCCTGGGCCACTTCCCTGCTCCATTGTGCTACCCACTCCACCAGGGTACTGACGGGCCCCTTGAGGCGGGGGGCCCTTTGTTGCTGTTCTGTCACTTAAGCAGGTGCCTCGCGGTAAAGGCAGGAGCCAGGCAGCCTGTGCTGCTTCGTTAGCGTGAAACGCCGTTTGATGTGCTCGTTTCATCAGCCAGAGATGGCTGCTAAGGAGGATGCTAATAATCGCTTGAAAAACAAAAACATTCCACTTAAGCTTGTAAAAGATAAACTCCAATTTCAATGATAAAAGCCGAGTGACAGGCAGCCATGGTACCAGTGGAAAGAAGACCGCCAGCCACACCACTTCAGACTTTTTTATTCTCCTCACTTCGATTACAAGGTGAAAATAATCCATCCTGTCAATCACGGGGAATAAACAAGGTATACCGACAAACTGCTGACTGTGTATGAGAAGAGAAAATTATGTGGGCAAAGTATGCAAAAATAGAGCTGCATTTAAGACAGCTGTGTTATCCCTGAGGATCAAGCTTAGTGTGTCAATGAGCAGGCTGTGTGAAGCAGAGAGCCCCCCCCCAGGCATTAAGGAGAGGGGACCCGGGGGGTTTATGCCGTGTGTGCACACCCTCGGTACTTTCACAGCCTTTCAAAATGCCACATCACCATCACCCCTTAGTTAAAATAGAAGATGAATGCATAATATGTTGAGGAAACAGCAAATCAGTGGCTTCTAATTTAGGCTAGTTTATCAAACTGTAAGAGACGCCACAAGTTCTCAGGATCTCAGAGGAAACTGACTGAATAAGCATAACTTTAAGCAAGTAAGCACTCAGAACCGCCACTCTTCATCTCTGAATACATGATGACTGTTTATAACCAGAGGATAGAAACAGTTTAGATTACAACTTTTAAGGTGCCACATGAACTGAAGTAGATTTAATCCTTAAGCAAAGGTTACTACTTAACATAAAAAAATTTAACATTTATAATCAGAGGTTTAACATTAGACGCCAAGACGTACAGGTTTCCTAGTGGGCAACAGATAGTTTATAACATTTACTGATTAATCAAAGATGTTAGTCTATCAGTTCTTTGTGTTTGAAGTAATGCTGTCGATCTATTAATCACTCTACCACTGTTCAGTATATTCAACTTTTTAAGCTTGAAATGTTTTCAAAGACATGCAAAGAAGATGCTTATAAACGTGCAAATACGCAAACATATTTTTATATTTAGGATGGTTTAAAAGAAGTAATTTTGTTTCAAACGTTCATTTAGAAATGTTAACTTTAAATTCCATGTGCTGCGGTGGAACAATAATTCCTCATTGCCTCATTGACCGCAGTACAAGACCATGTAACTCGCTGCTGTGAACTAACTAACCCTCCACTGGAGAAAGGCTTTTCAGTTTAAATAGGTAATGCTATTAATCTGCATTATGTAATATTAAGGCTTTAAACTGTTTAGATTAATTGCAGGAGTTAATGTTGTCGTGGGAGGATCTAAAACGGTTCGGCTCTGATGGTCTAAAGGGTTTTTTTGGTGTTGGAGTGTTTTACGCTCTTTCACTTACTGACTTTTACAAAACTGTGGCAAAAGTCAATGTGTATGTAGTTTTCTTGCACTGTCACAACTATATATTTAGCAAGCATGAGCTGAGAACTAGTGTGAAGTTATATTTATAGTTTAAACAACAATAGTTTCCAAATTGCCATTGCCAAACACTTTATTACAAACTCAATTTTCCAGGTTTTCTCTAAAGGCAAAACTTGTACTAAAAAATGTCTTAAATTTTTATATTTTTGTTCAGGTCTCTGTTTCAAAATCAGAAACAATAAATGTTCTATACATCATGATGACTGTAATAATCAATGTTATGTTATTTTAGCAAAAATAGAAATAAATATGTTCTGTTAGAAATAAAAACAAGATCCTGTTAAAACAGTTTTATTTAGCATCTTTGTGTAAATACTGTCATTCTGTAAAACAATTAGATTTTTACTAATGGAAATTTCATACCAGCCTTTGTGTGAGAGTGTTTTTCGCTATAGTTGCATATATTCTCAGTATTTAGAGTAGAGCAACTCTAAATTAATTTATATTAGAATCAAAGACCCACACCCAGAGTTAAGCACCCCAGAATGATGAAGATCCCAGGGCTTTGGGCTGCCATCGTGGCCTGTGGCAACAACTCAGTTTTTCACAATGCAGAACATAAGCAGAGCACAGCAGAGCAGAGATGTCAGCCCTCCAGGACCAACCAGGGCTTTGTTTGTTAGCCATGTCACAGACTGACCACCAAATTAGCTTCATCACCTCTGGCACCGGGATATTAGATGTGACATCCGGTACCGCGGGCTGTGGCTCTGTTTTTCTGCATGGCTAGAGGGCTAATATGTAAAAAATATTTATTAAATAAAAGGGAACAAATGAGGAAAAAAATTACAAAGGGATGTGTATCTTAAAAATACAACTGAATATTCATCTAGATACCCAGAGCATTGTAATGTTCTGGTATTACACAGAATGAATGAACTTTGTGATTTGTGAAATATTTTAACAGTAGTTAGATTAAAAAAAAAAATTTTTAAAAATCACATTTAAGCCAGCCTTAATAATGCAGTTATGATTGGCTTTTATTGAACCAATATTGTTAACTATACACATAAATATGTTTCAGCTCCCTATGGCAAAACAGAATAATACAGTTTGTTTTTGTCTCACTCTGCTTAGCTGCAGCACACATTTTAAAACTCATTAACTCGATATTTAGAAAACTTCAATTCCATCAAGTCATTCAACATGTCCTGCAACAGAGTCCTGATTTATAGGATTGTCAAATTTACACAAATTTGTTAAAAATAAAAACTACTTGATCTTTCCACATAGTGAATAGTGCATACTAAGCAGCATCAGCAGTGGCTGTTGCTGAATTTGCCTTACATCAGCATTGCTGAAAAGTAACAATGGTTGTAATATATGCAGCAGCTGATAGGCTGCAGATATTATGTGGGAGCTCTGCTCACATGGGCCACTGACAGCATGGCGAGGAATACTAATGGCGTCCACTTACTGATGGATTTATTCAGTGTCCCAACATGTGGAGGATCTGCATCACGAGGCACGTCTTTAGCTCACTAAAATTACTAATTGTAAATCTAAAAATTACAAGTAAGATCCGTTTTATTGCAACTTACCACCTCTTTGTTTACTGTAAATAATAGAACCAAAGACAAGTCAGTTATTAATCTGCATCAGATAGTTGATGGATAACAACAGACTTCCACATAAACGATATGCAAAGATACAGCAATGCAAACCTGGTGACTTTATCGTTATAGCGCAACATTTTTTTCAGGAAGTTGGCTCCACTTTGTTAAAGACTAAGACAAACATGGAGGGTAAGCAAACTGTTTTAATGTGAAATGAGTAACCTCTAAGTGGAGAAAAGTAAGGGAGTACTTCAAGTTACGTGACAGTAAAAGAAGACAACACCCAGCCACCATGAGTGTCTACAACTTTATCCAAAACAAATGTTGGAGGAAAGTTTTACTCTTGTTTGATTAATGCTGAGCCTGTGTGTCAATGTGCAGACTTCTACTCATTTAACAGTAAATATAGTCTAATATTTACATGAATCAAATTTAAACTAGACAAAATCCTTGGTCACATGCAGATATAAAATATCTGCATGTGACCAAGTCTTTCTTTATTATTACACATTATTAAAAAGGATTAAATAGAAACAGGTTATATACTGTAGTAGTGCTCACAACTGAACCATTACTTTTTATTTTGTTCCAGTTTAATCTAAAAATTGTGACATTCTCAAACAAATCTGTCGTTTTATGAAGACTATCACTTATGTATTTAATAAATTAGCCTTTTATAGAGGACTATTTATTATTTAGATTAATGGAAAAGTTTGTAATTCATTTCTGAAGAAGGCCGCTTGGAAAATACAGGTCAGATTAAACACATCATGCTGATTTGTTTCTGGGAGGTAAGAAAGGCTTTTTGTTAAGATTCCTCCCGTATGAAATTAATTTCAACAAAAAGCAACTGTTTCCTTTTCAGCCCATTTTCCAAAAAAAAAAAACTTAAATATATCTTACGTTCTCTTGATCTACAGTTTTCCTCCTCTCCTTGAGTTGCTTGATGCAGTTAGACTGTGTTAGCACAAAAATTTATCTAAGAGGAAGTGACAAGCACAAGATGTCCAAATCATTAGTAATGTGAGAGCAGCAGTTCCCAGGCATGTCTCGTTACATAGTTAGCTGCTATAGTAAGGTCTATGGTTTGGGTTTTTCATGGAACACATCTTACTGTAAGGTCTGTAAGGGTTATGGAGAAGGACCACAACCCCCCGATCTCCTTCAGAGTCAGTTAGCAAAGGCAAAATCTAAGACCCTGAACCCAAAACAACCTTGGCCACAGTCAGTCACTGAATAAGGAGAAAAAGGCACACAAACATTAAATGGAGAAGTTATTGTAAAACGAGACATCTACATTGAGTGCATATGTTAACCATGGAGCCATGGGAACAAGGCTCCACCAAAAAAATGAAAAATAAAATAAAATCAAGCTTTGGGCTGGCTGTTGCTCAGCTTCAGCCTGCTGTGGCTTCTGTGGAGGATTCTGCTGGCTGCTGCACATACACCCTTCCAACCAGATCTAAAGCAGTCCAGCTCAGAGAAAATGTCCAACATGGCACTGCTGTTTCATACACGCATCCAGGATTTTGTTATGCAGTCCAGAAAGACGACTCCCATTAATAAAACCAATGGAAAACCAACGAACTTCACAGAATCTTTAAAGAAAAACTTCCAAAAATCTATTTAGTTTACCATTACATGATGCTAATAAAACACATGACCTTATGTCGAATTTCAAACAAAAAAATCCCAAATGGGAGCTAAATTAAAATGAAAACAAAAATCAACGTGAACGCAGCATATACACACACACAAAAAAATAAAAAGTTCTGTGTTTATTTTTACTCCTCAGGCACTCATCTCTCTTTGCATGAGTGCATTACCCGGCACACCGTCACAGCATGCCAGCGTGTGAGCGAGTATGTGTGTATCTGACGATCAGAGAATAACGTTACCCCTAAGGGGTCGCACCTCTCTCCATTCTTGCCCTCCTCCCTTATACGCTCCTCTCTGCTCTGTGCCTGCAGGGATTTCCTTTTTCAGTTCAGAAGAGATGTCAGACCTGTTCCACCATCCCTAGCAGAGGCTGGACTCTGCCCTACATTCACTGAACATCTGGGAAACTCACCGCATCAACCTCATTTTAAGATGTCAGGGTCATGTGGGGTTTAGTGGGGAACATCAAAATATCTTAAACTTGAATAAGTTTAAGATATTTTGCTGGTCAGCAGCAGAGAGCTGAGCATAAAGTTAAGGCTTTCACACAGGGGTCTGTGTTTTAGCTGTTCAACCACAAATATAAAGCAGTAAAGCTCAGTCGCACTCAAAATTCACCTACAGTTGTGGTTCATTTCAGTTCAACGTTTAATAAAGTTTCCAAATCAGAATATGAATTAAAGCATGTGGTGATGAGAAAGCTCCCTCTCAGGCTGTAATTTTACAAATCCCATGCCTCTGACCGATCTGGACCAAAAACAGAAACATGTGATGAGTGAAACGCTTGCAGAGGAATTTTCATGCTGCTGTCTAAAATGGTAGGGGTGGGCAAAATGGACTTAGAATTTTATCTCAATATTTTGTAGTGCTATTCCGATAATAAAAATTATTAAAAAATAATTTCTTATTTTTCTGTGACTGCATGGCACAGCATTCATATCTCCACAAAAAAATATTTAATCTCATTTGGAATAGGCTTCTTCAGGACACCACATACTTAAAAAGTGTTATTTATATCACTACAACGGCACACCAGCTGCATTTAATCATATCTTTCAATTTACTGGTATTTATTGATGATTTGTGGAAATAGGAAAATAATATTTCCAAACATACTGCCTGTTTTGTTTTTACTAGAATTTTTTCACAATAAAAGATAAACAGAGGTAATAATGTCCACCACTAAAAGCCATAGAAAGGTGTGACCTGAATATACCAAAACTGACTGCAAAACAAGTTAATCTTCAACAGGAAATAACCCAACATATTACCTCACCTTCACACATTTCAAAAATCCAACAAGAAATACTACATTTGAGATTTCTTAAAAATACATCTATGCTGGACGGAAAGTAAATAGTTGGTAGAAAGTGAGTTTCTGCTCTGTAAAGGGCAGCTTTTAAAAAGACTTTAAAAAGTCACTTCTGACTGCAGTTTTAACTTGATGAAATGCCTTTTTGACTCAACACAGCTTCACTGAAATCAAAATTTGGAACAAAAAATCCTCACTTTTTTGAACTCTTTTGGCTTATTTGAGCATTTACGCAGCCTGTTCTTGCTAATTGAAAATCCAAAAGGTGACAGCAGATTTAGTTCAAACAGACTATTTTCAATCCTAAACACAATCCCACAGCTCAGCCGCAACTTTCTGATCTAATTTATCCTACGGAGAACTCTATTTATATCAGAACGGAGTTCAGAAAATAAAATCGTCAGTTACCAAAATTGCAGAGAAATACAGAAGCAAGAAATGCTAGTAGGATCCACAGATAGGAGAGAAAAGCTCCCCAACAGGGCTTGAAAGCGACTAAACCAGAGAGGTCTTCCCTGCCACTTTCACACATTAGAATATTAATATTTATGAGACTTCCTGTCCCCAACCCCCCCTCTGTTTTTCCCTCAGATGATTTGAACATGAAAAACTTGAAAAGCGTAAATTCCAGGAGTTGCGTATCACAGTTTGACCTGGAGCCACACAGCAGACACCAGCCATGACAGACTCGCTGCTCAAAGCAGGCGGGAGCTTCTTTCATCATGGCATCCTGGTGGTTTTTTTGGTTTTTTTACTATAGTGTGACACTACCAGTCCATGCCATCTGCCTCTTTGGAGAAATCTGAACTTCAAGACGTGCCTTCCTGCTTATGCGTTGTTTTTAGGTGGGCTTCACAACCAAAGCCCAGCATTGTGCAAGCTTTAGCTGCTAAGCTTCTTGCCAACTGCTGTTTACAGCCAAGCCTCGCAGTGTGGCGCAATGTTGAATATTCACCGTTAAACTGACAAGCCAGGACCAGTTGGGAACCCAGCCAGGATTTCCCCCCCCCTGAAAACACAAACCCATAAATCAATCTTTTTTTTCCCAGCCAGTCCAGAGGCGGACCAACCAGCCTACATCCTCAAGCAACAAATCCAGAGCAGCAACAGTTTGGGGCATTTTCCAATCATACTTGAAGCAAAATTTAAATAATAATTGACAGAAATACGAATCAATACATTGATTCTGCTTATAAGACATTCATTAACGTCACCCATCTCTGTTGCTATCCACATCTGTAAAATAATTTTTTTTAGAGCGCCAATACCACACTGGCAAAGGTCCTTCATCCTTGGCTTGGCAGGACTTCTGACGGCGCCAGCCGGCAGCGCCATCCAGGCCTGACCCTTGCTGCTGCAGCTTCCTGCTGCGCTGGGGGAGTCGGGCTGCCTGCCTCCCTGACAGTGGGCCAGGAGGCTGGGGAGGAAGCCCCAGGTAGGCAGGACCTCCAAGAGTGGGGAGCCAAGAAACAGGGGAGACAGACTTTGAGCATTACAACACACCGAGGATAAACTTAAGAAGAAGAAGTGAGGGAAAGTGGTGGAGAGGGGTCAGGGGCTGGTAAGCAACAAGAGGGAAGATCCAGAAATGAAAAAGCAGCAAAGAAGGGAAAAGCGGATATGTGTGGCATGAAAATGAAGAAAGAGCGAGACAAAGAGGCTTGAGGGCAAGCCGGGCAGCAGGAGATGACAGAAGCGCCTTGTTATGACTCTTTTTGCTTTTTTTTAATGCCCCCAAGCATTCAGCACAACCTCAAAGCCCTAGGCCAAACTCAGAGACCAGGGAGACCACGGGAAACCGCTGTGAGTCAGGGTACAAACAGGGAGGGAGGCAGAGGAAAGACTAAAGGGACATCTTGCATGTCCTGGTTATAAACCAGACCAAGTGAAACGAAAATGAAAATAACAGAGTGGATTTCGTGAAATGTATTTCAAAGTGATTTATAAGCACTAAAACACCATTTAAGATTCATAAAACTGTCGTTAAAACTGATAAAGTGTTTCTATGTCACAATTTAAGATCCAATAATGGCATAAAAACACGCTTCTTTAAATTTAACAGAGTTCAGAAGGGCGAGTGGAAATTTTGCTGAGATGAATCATGGGGTGGACTGCCACTGCATCGCTGTATCCGGAGTTTAATGGAAAGTACAAATTAAAGTCAAGTCTGATTGGTAAAGGTCTGACTTGAACCAAGAAAAATGTCGTATAAGGAAACACAAGAGATCATTATTAATATCAGTTTTGGATGATTTTTTTAGTAAGACTGGGCTGATAACCGATGTTTAAATCAATCTTGTTGACATTTGTGTTTAAGTTTTCTTCAGTAATCTCATTGAGTTTTCCTGCCAGTTCCAAATAATTGTAAATTGAAATGCCAACAGGAAGCGTTCTCCCACTTTACAAACTACTAATGTTGCTTTAAATGTCATAATAACTATGTCCAAATGTCACAGCAGCAGACAACACTGTGATCAGGTCTTTCCTGTTGGTTGAGTGGGTCACATTATCAGAACTGCACCAGCAGTAGCCAAAAGAGTCCAAGTTTCGCTATGAAATGGATGAAACCCCAAAGATTGTTCGGGAAAACAACTTTGTCTGAATGTCCACGGTCTGATATTGTTCAACAAATTCAGGGTTTTCTTTCTAATGCAGATGCAAATAAAATAAATCCACAAAATGTTTGAATGTGAATAACTAGGATTCATTAGTACAAATCTTTTGCACCCTATTCTGATCCAAACCATTTAAAATTGGTTATTTATAGGTAAGGTCTGAATCTAATACTACTTTATAGTGAATTAAATTGTTTCCCTGCATATACTTACAAAATTACATGTTGGTTCATACTACATGGTCTGTTAGTATAGTGACTGTTTGCCATTTAGCTCACTAAACAGAATTTTTCAGGACACTGCAGTTACTTTTTTACTTGAATGCAACATATTTTGACAATCTTTTCACAATGGAGTATCTTGCTGAAGACTAAAGCTAGCATCCTGCTCCTCAGTTCGAATGTGTTAATTCTAATTTTTCTGCTTATTTTGTTGCTACAGTGAAACAACACCTACCGGAAATGTTTTTCTCCTTCATAGACTTAGGAAATTGCTTTGATCGTCATAGAATTTAATGAATAAGGAAACTCTTGACTAAAAAGGGAACTTGGATTTATCCAACTTTGTGTTTCTTCCTGTTGCCACTTTGAACCACAGTACATTGAGAAACCTCAAGATATTCAGTTGCATCAAGTGCTGAATGTGAAGAAAATCTGAGTGAGTGTTAATGTGGAAATACAAGCACAAATGTTATTTTTAAATAAGAAAAACTAAGTTTTCAGTAAAACTAATATTACTTTAGAAATTTAGCTGTATATTAAAAGTCCTTATGATTCATGACATCTTTAGTTTTACTTACTATAAATAGTACAAGAACAGAAAGAAAAAAAAAACGTTCCCAGCATTTTACACTGAAAACAGGGCGGTTAAAACAGACAATCTGTCAAAACATGCAAATTTTTGTTCTTCTGCAATAAATCCTGTGTGAGACATTTAGTCTCATTTGTGGTGAGCCTGGAACAAATGCCCATAGCATAATCAGCAAGAAACACAGACACAGAAAAGCGGATTCTTTCTGCTCACGAGTGCAAAATCATTTGGCTTCTGTCTCATTTCATGACAAATGTGTGCCGTCACTGATGTGGTGTTTACAGTGGCATGTAGCATCTTGCAATTATTCAGTGAAAGTGAACTGATCCTGAGGCATTTGGATATTTTGCATTGGGTATAATGAAAAGTGATGGAAAGAAAGAGGAAACTCCAGAGTGATAGCAGGTTTAAAAAAAAACAAGAATCTGCTTCAAAGCCGTTAAATTACAACAAACAGTGAATTAAGTTTCATTCCCTACAATGGACACATATTGGAAATGTTGGGAATAGGCCTGTCACAATAATCAATGAATCAATTAATCTCATGATAAATTAAACAAACTCAAAATTTTCCATTGGCATAATTTATTGTTTATCTATTTTGTTTTCTCTTTCCACCAAAAACTGGATGATAAATGTTTTTGGTGCTTTGGTCTCAACTAGACATTTTTTCAAGGACAATTTTTTTTACAGAGACATCATAAATCATTTTGTTTGTTGTTCTTTTATTTATTTATTTTGGATATTTAAAAAGTCTTCCAGTTCCAGTGTGAAATGTTCATTAGAATTTAAAGTTTTTTGCTCTTTGAAAATGTGCTCTTGCGTTATTACCATTATATTACTTAAAAATGGTCTCAAAACAACAATATTATCATTTATCGCGATGACGTCTGGAACAATTTATCGTCCAGCAAAATTTGTTATCGTGACATGCCTCGTTGGGAATGGGCTAGCAGATAGTATTTTATTTTTATGTTTACGCATTTACGTATGGCAGATGTTTGTTTACAGCACAACTTACAGGTGAGGATATAGTGGAATAGATGAATAGGAATAGACTCTTAGGACAACTGTTGTTGTCCTAAGAGTAAGACAGGCTGGGAGATGGGACAATGGAAACCACAGGTGAAGACGTCCAGAATAGTTTACTGAAATGTAAAACTAGAACATTCTGGCCTTCAAAGTAAAAGGTTCTGCTTCTTCTGCTGATGTTATGGTCTGAGAAACTCACCTATCCAGAAAAATCTCCGACATTTCTTTAAACACCAGAGAAAGAAGTAAAACTTTGCTCAGCTTAAAATATTATTTAACTTTTAAGTTCTTAGGAAGTCTTAATGGCAAGTAGAGTGTCTGTTTATAACTTTGCTCAATTGTTTCATGCTTCTTTTGCTTCCATAAATCAGCAGGAAATGGAACATAGTATGATTTGATAAAAATCTTGAACCACTTTTATTTAAATGTGAATGAAACATTCCCCAGGAAGGTGGTAAAATTGTTAAATTATTTCTGACAGATTATGAAACCAGCTGACACCGATGTTTTATTTAAGTAAATAAAAATTAAAATTGTCATCAAATATGCCACTTTATCTAATTGTTCTTTATTTCACAGGAAAAGTCAGTAATGAAACCATGTATTTATCTGTAATTTCCTGTAAGCTAAAATGTGCTATTTACATCTTAACATATCTATCACTTTGTAGTTTGCAGGTGACTCTACGAATATAAATAGATACTTTAAATAAAGTAGGACTTATGAGCCAAAAACAAGGCCAATCTTGTCAAAAAGGTGTGAACAAAACAAACAAAACCCAAGTCCTTTGCTGTAGAATAAAGCGCTGACACCGTGCGGTCATAACAAAAGCGGAACAAGGGGCACTGAAAGCGTTTCGTTCGACTTTGAAACAGGTCTGAGGTCAGTAATTTTTGTGTTTGCATGTCTTTGTAGTTTGTTTTCCTGAGGGCCTGATGAGAAGAAGCAGCATTGCCAGACTTAAGTTAGCACCATTCACGTGACACAAGGAGCTGCGAGGCATCGTCCTAGGATATTTGGATGCTTGAACCATCAGTGACCCTGCATATAATAAAGGGAGATGGATATGAAAAATATTGACAGGCTGGCTGCTTGAAAGGAGTGCAAGAAGCTGCTAAGACAACCCACATTCTTTGCCAAAGACCTTCCTGTAAACTCTAACCAAATAGAGTTGGTGATGGAAAGACTATTTTTTTCCTATTTATTAGTGTCCGTTTTATTTTATCCACATCTTTTCTCATATAGCTTCAATTATTCACTTGCTTCTAATGTACCAAACAACCATAAACCCTGCATCTTGGATCAATCCGAGTAGTGATCTCAACTACATTTTTTCCTGGTATAAAAAAGCTTTACCGAGGTCTTTCACATCATGCAAACGACAGTGTTTAATGTAGCTAAAAAAGGCCTCAGGAAGCAACTTCCTTCAAATACGCTTTGCAAAAAGAAAAAGAGAGCAACATTTTTTTGCTGTTGTGCTCCGTGAAAACCCAAAGGCAAGATGACTGTTAAATGTGGTCAGATGACAAATGTCTCATCTGATCTTTAATCCCGTCAAGGGGCCAGCTTCAGGGTTAAAACGGGAAACTTTCACAAGACTGAGTGATTTGGTAAATTCCTCTATGCTAAATCATTACTCTGACTTAATACAATATCTATGCATGAAAGCATAGAGTTTTACATTTTAGTAGAGAAATTTCAGAATTTGATACCAAATCAAAAATCAACCTCACATCTTCTGTTTCGAACACTCAGATTTGTAAATAAGTCTTTCAATACACAATCAACAAAACATAACAGACATTATTTGACAATTTGAGTAAATTTAGTAAATGTGTTTAAAACAAAGTGTCTGCATAAGGACTTGATATCATGACTTGTCTACATAATCTAAGATGATGACTATATTAATCCATCAACATTGATATATTTAGTTTGAGTTTCAAAACAAAAGTTTTCTTCACTGACAAATTATCGGTGCTCTGGAAGATGTTTTCTCAAATTCTCAAAGGTTGAGGCCGTCCAAAGTAAGCAAGTACTTCAATAATCTGTAAGTTTTAATTGTGAACAACAGCAAAACAAATACCACGAAGAAATGACACCCAGGAGAAATCTCTGAAATTAAACATGCTTTCTATCTGATAAGTGTTTAATCTCCAGAGAACATTTGAGCAAACTGAGCAAATATATTTCATTTTATTTGTGAATATCATAATAATATCTAACTCGTAATTCGGTTATGCAAGTTAGTTAATAGTTTCAGTTCCAATTATATTGATATGAAAGAAAGAAATCATTCTTCCTATGTTATACTGACTAAACTCCGACAAATGTTTTAGTTGGTTTTTTTCTTTCTAAGTTTTGTTGACTTGTAAATTCGAAAAGTAGATCTTTTGCAATCAAAAGATTGTCTGTTCAATTCCAGCTTTCTCCAGTTACACGTCAATGTGCCCCTTGGTCATTATTTTATATTGAATAGCTTTATATTAGTAAATACACAGATAAAAACAGCTACATTTATTTATTTATTTATGTTGCACCAGAGAAGAGACTTTATGCATTTATCTTATTTAGCAATATACAATAGAGTTGAAACTTTATCAAAAACTTGTATTATTTTTGGAGAGAAAATGGGTAATTTGTATAATTACAACTGAAGATCAATAAAATAAAATAGATGTTGAAGGCAGCCACATGCATAGAAATGCCAACTTTTCAAGTAAGGTGAGGGCTTTTATCTGTTTGCTTCCATTTACAAAAATAAGTAACTCATTTTATTTTTGTTTTAATTCAAAAGATCCGACTTAATTTATCATCATACATCCAACTTGAAAATCCAAACAGCAGAGCATGGATAATCATCTTGTTTTGCAAAAGCCTGTCAGATGTAATCCACCTGCCATTAGCTAAAACTCAAAGGGAGACATGGTGACAGAAATCCTTTCACCACAGAGACTGATGCAAACATTTGTCAGCCATTTTTCTGATCATCCGGTTTATGACACATTCCTTGATGATCCGACTTCACAGAGGCAGCCGGCGTTCATCTCAATCACCTACCGACGCCGGCAGACTCCAGCCTGTTGTTTCTGACGATGATCAAATGTGGCAACAGAGGAGTGAGTAATAATTGGGTCAACAAGGTATGTCAGCTCCCACTAACTCCCGTTTGAATCATCCCTTCTGTAGCTGCAGAAAAACGTGCGACGCCTTCAATCTTTTTACTGTGATGGGCAGCGACAGCGACATTTAATTGGAGTCTGTTAATTTTCAGCTAAACTTTAGGCCTAATAAGGATGGAGCCTGAAGATGGAAAATAACTGATGTTTTTAGTTAGCTTATGTTGATTTAACCGATAAATTATTACAAAGTATACATGCAGCCTGGCTTTAAAGATATGGGAAAAGATTCTTACAATAAAACTACAGTAGCAGAACGTCTCAACTACTCAAGTCCTACTTCATGTTTTGCTCACATATCAGGTTTGCTGGTTAACTGGGGATAAGATTTCACACTTTCTAACGTCATCTATTGATTCTATTAATAAAACATTTATAGATACACGTAAAGTGAACGCTTAGTCAGCGTAACTGCTGTGGAACAAAACATTTATCATCTCATGAGTCTGACCTGCTTGTATATTTTCTGTATGAGCCTCCCGGTCCAGAACTTGAATGCAAACCTCCATGTTCTGCCATGCAACGTTGGAAAAGCAGCACATGAAGTAACACCACAATCAAAGAGCGTGCAAAACTTAGACAAACTAGAGATTAGGATGCTGCTCTTTAACGTCACAGTTTGCAGTTTTGGAAAATTACAGTTTCTCTGTCGACTTCATAGATGATGAATAAAGAAAGTTCAATCAAACAGAAGGATAATGTTGGCATTGTTCGAGAGCAATAACAAACTTTATTGCTCTTCCTACCTCTCTCATGCCTTATTCTACGATACCTTGTGCAATCTCTGTAGTTATGGGTTTAGACTGCTAGAAAACAAACTGACAACTCTTCCTCACTCTACTACTTTCTTCTTTTACTACTCTGAATTGAATTATTGCTCGCCTAATATGTAATCACATATTGGTAATTACAAAAAACAAGCTAATCGTTCCAACATTTAAACAACCAGTCTGACAGTTCAGACAGTCAGAGTACCCAGAGAAAACACACACACATACACAGCGAGAATATGCAAACTTCAGGACGCAGAACAATGGTACCAACTACACCACTGTGCAGCCCCTATTATTATCATCATCACCAGTACTATTATTATTAGTCTCAACTTCTCGCAAGTTTCGATGTAAATTGAGGAACTGTGTTCCTATTTTCTTTTTAATTTTAAACAATACACATTAGCTTGATGTCAATGTGGTTTGAAATATAACTGTGCAAAATATTGCTAAAAAACCTATTAAACCAGGCATGGTTAAGTAAAACTTTACTTTGAAGTTATAAGAACAATGAATCACAATAACAGTCACGCTTTCAAGAAGGTAAATGTGGTAAAATACATGGGTATATATCCAAATCCACACAGTATTTAAAACGTAAAACTACTTTATGTAGTTTTTGCCCCTTTTTACTTGATGATAATATGACAGTAACAGTGAGGCATGGCAAAAGAGCAGCCTCTGTCATACGTCCATCACATGTCTGCCTACAGGGCTTTCTTGTGATGAGCAGAGAGCAAAAGTTTTGTAAAAGTCACCTTTAACACCTATAACAGTGTAATTTGTGTTTTTGTCAGGTTGTTATTAACCTTCACTGAGGGTGTCAGCTGTGTAAATAACAGGAAAAGTTTATGAAGTAGCATGCTAGTTGGCTAACAGGCAAAGCTAACCAGCGAACTTCGTAGAACTTTTTTCTCAAGCGTCAAACTCGAGTAAAAGCAAACAAACTAATGATAGTTAAATATTAGTAACTGCTATAGTTCCCCAACATCCCCGCTAAACAAGTGACAACAGTTTCCAGCGGTGGTTGCGCTCCAGGAGTGGACAGTGTCAGTACTCACCAGGAAGTGGGACTCTGTTGCTAAGCTATTCCTCCTTCACGTTAAGTTTCCTCCGATGGTTATTATGGCGCTCGTCTTTGTTGTGACTTTCCCCGTTTCTGTCCAAGGTCGCAACAAACCAGTGAACTCGGTGGGCCTCTGTTCTTGCGTGGCACTTTGCCTGTCCTACAAAAAGTTTTTTCTTCCCCCTACAGAGGCTGGCTGTGCCGCGGAGTCAGTGGAGACGTGTTTTCAGCCAGAAGGCCCCCCTCATCAGCTCACTGCTGCTCCGTCAGTCGCCGCTAATGTAAACAACGCGGCATTCCCGCAAGGCAGCTGTCAAATACCGCGAGATTCAACACAGATACTCGAACTCGGGAGTGTCCAAAATGCGGTCCGCGTGCCTTCTGTGGCCCATGGACTTATTTTGTCCATGGACTATTCAGGAATAGTACACATCTGGTCTGCCAGCATGGACAGTTGATGCAGATGGAAACTTTATTTTCTTTTAATTAGAGCTACGTTCTTTACTGACGAACTGATATCTTAAAATGGAAAATGTTTGGCTCAACACAAACTATTTATCTTTTGATTTTGTGTTTTGATTTTTTTTTTAATTCCATATTAAATAGGATCCAAAACTAGTTTTTAGCTTTCGCTTTCGCTGCTGAAAATAAACTGGAAAATAAAAAGCAGTCTACCCCCACAAAAATGTGGCCATTGTAATGTTTCTTTTAAGAAGACAAGTCTAACCCATTTAGATCCCCTTTAATTTATTGATCCTTTCCCTAAAAAAATACTACGGTACTTTATTTGTTTCATTATAATATTACACATGTAGTTTTAAGCTGTGCTGGTTAAATAAAATTTAAACGAATTAACATCTTTTTGGCCCATGTGGTGAAATGTTTGGACTCCACTGCTTTATACTGTCAAATCTGAATTTCATTTTCAGACTGGCCCAAATACAAGAAGAGAATCTTAAAGTTTTTCTTGGTGGAGTAAACCATAATAAAAATTCCCAAAAAGAAACACATAGTTTGGAAATACTTTATTAAAACAATCAAACATATCAAAATCAGATCATTTTATGCCCATTTAATTATGAAGTTTACAATAAAATAATATCATCTTTACAATATTCCACAGAAAGAAAACTAAGTAAATAGATAAAACAAACAAAAACAAAATTTTGATGCCTTATTGCAATGACTTGAAAGAGTCTTTACAATTCTTTAAGCCATTCACAATTTTTCACTTTACATTTACAAACCTCAATATCTTTTATGGTATTTTACATGATGGACCGACACAAACTAGAAGCATAATTTTAAAGCATAAGAATAATTTGTATTCAGAATCATTTACAAGCAAAAATCTGAAAAGTGTGGCTTGCATAAAGTGAGCTGCCAACAACGTTTTGAAGAAAACTATACAATATACTACGACATTTTATTCTCCCTAGGGATCAATGGAGTATTTTGGAATTGGATCTAATTGTTTGTAAATCAGATCAAGTTTAGTCAGATTGGGAGAAGAAAATCAACAAACATCAATTGTTTAGTTCTGCTGAAAATGATTAATTAGATTAAAATCTAAACTTTTATTGGTCCAGTCTATCACATAAACCAGCTTTGATCTAAACCATATTACTGTAGCTGTGGCTGAATGTTTAGGTTTGTTGTCCAGCTGGTCAAAGACATTTTATTCCAGGATTGTTCTGCATGTCCTTCTGTTCTCATCATTCATGATCAGCTTCTCTACCCATGATAAAGCCAAGCATCCTACAGCATCATGCTGCCACCACCATGTCTCACAGTGGAAATGTGTTGGTCAAGGTGATGTGCAGTTTTAGTTTTCCAACATCCATAATTTAGCATGAAGCCAAAAGTTGTATTTTGATCTCACCAGAACATAGCACCTTCTTCAACATGTTTGATGTGTTTGCAAAATGTCTGGCGGCAAACTTAAATGTGTATTTGAGGTGTGTGCTGTTCATATTTACTTTGATTTGATTTCTGCAGTTTAACAAACATACATTTGATGTTTTGTGCAGTGAAGAAAACTTCAGGCTATTACCACAATCTGCAGGATATAATTCTCCGTCACAGTGAACATTTGAACATTTGAAATAGATAATATTTTCCTCATCTTTTCCTCTATTGACAGATAAACTCGGCCTGATTTTATGCCCATTTTAGAAAGAAGAGGATGGAAATCGTACTTTGAGTTGAACATGGTGACGATGAGGTGGAATTAAGTAGTGATGAAGATGAGGAGCAGCAAGAGTATTTGCCAGGAGAAAATGAAACTGGTGAGAATCAGAAAGAGGGCAGCCTGGCTGAAAACAGAGAGACAGGTACATCTAATACGGTGTAACAGAGACAGGCAGTGTGGTTTCCACCCTCTTCTCTCTTAAAGGGCTCTATAGAAAGACTGGATTCATTCTGTAAAAATGCAAATGTGACAAACAATGTTTGGTTCTTTGTGTACAAACTTTACCCAAAAAAACTGAATGTAGTACCAACCTGAACTTGTTCTCTTGCAGACAACATTAAGTTGTAGATATTAAAGCAAAAGTATGATGAACAACTCTTTCAAAGATTCAGACAAAAGAGTTAATTTTATCTTCTGTTTATATTCAAAGTAGCTTGAAACTTTTAAACATTTTCAAAAATATCAATCAAATAAAAGATGCGGAAAACTTTACACAGGTACAACAACCCCCGTCAAAAGAAAAACAAAATGAAACTTCCTGTGTTTATTTACTCTGTTTAAAGATATGAAATAATCTCAGGAATATTTTTTTTTCCTAATTTGAATCCAAAGACATGTCCTTTAGAATGGTGTAAAGTAAAAAGACAATAACAAAGAAAAATGGCATCTTATGATAAATGTTTTCACTGTTTCTCCTATAAGCAAATCCAAAGAGAAATTAAATTTAAATTGAACTGAAAAGTTTTATAATCTAACCTTCTTCATAAAAGGTTTATGACGAGAAAACATGTTGAGGGGGCATATCATAAAAACTGTTTTATTTTATAGTTATGATACACATGATGAGCATGAGGTGCAGCTTCTAATTTGGGATTTTGAGAGTAACATTTTGGAAGAAGTGTTTTTGCAGATTTGTTTGCATGGACAGGAAGTGCAGCAGCTGTTTCCAAATGGCTTCTTTTGCTTTGATAAAAGCTTAGATGCTGATTTCAGAGTGACAATCTAAACACCGGAAACACGTCTTTCTTCTTCTCATTCCCCGTTGTTAATAATCAACAAGTTATGCGTGCTAGTGTTTTTTTTTATCTTCCCCACTTCAGTAGCCGTTTTTGTTAACCTTACTGCAAATATGGAAAAGGGAGAGATGCCTGGAGTGTGGTACACCCCACCCTCCCACCCCCGTTTTTCTCCAACAACAGTTGAAGATTAAAAGAAACTTCTCACAGAAATCTGTCAATTCTGTATGTGAATAATGCTGTGTGGAATTTAATGGCATGAGTTATATTGAGTTTCCTCTACGCCCACATTTTCTTTCGACGAGATCAATGCAGCTCGGTGACAGATAGGGACGGTCTTTTGTATCTTCAAATTTCAGGTTTCTAAGGGAATAATTAGATGGATGGATGAAAAGTAATGCATGAGCCTGCACGGGGGAGCTGCACCCAGAAATCCTCTGCTTCTACACACGTGCCTCCACGCCTATTTGGTGGAAAACTGTTTAATAATCGTGTTGAATTTCCATTGTGCTAAAAGTGGCTCACTGCACTGATCTGCCGCTTTGAGCCAATGGCAAACTTTTTGTGTTCTTTTTGCAGATATTCCTTATTTAACAAAAAGGGTTTCTGTTTGATTCGGGTATAATTTTTAGCATGAAAAGTATCGTCATCTGCTTCACGCCGTTCCTTTTCAAACTTTCCGGTGTCGCTTGGAGGTAACCAGGTGAGAACAGGTTTTTCCTTCGGGGGAAACAGCAACGATGTAATCGTAGAGTTTATCCAGGCACTTCAGACATTTTACTGTAAAACGTGCCATTTACCTCCGACGTGTTACACCTCTCTCATTCATACTTTCGGCCTTTTTGCTATGAATTGGAGACTAGTAAAATCCACAAGAATGCAAACACTTCTAACCTTTTTTATCTATAAAACCACTCTTCAAAATGAGAAAGACAAGAGAACATGTCATCCAAGTAAGACTGATTTGTATTAATCATCACAACACAGGTAATTGCTTCACGTATATATAAAAAAACATAATGAAGTATATCAATAAAAGGTAAAAGTGAGCAATGAGGATGGTAACAGAGGTTTCACTATTAGAGAGCTGAGGCAGAGAGCAGCATCTTAAGGTTACCATGTGCCCAAACAAATCTTTAGATCCCGTCTAAATGATAACTTGTCATTTAGAAAAATGGAAAAGTATTTTGTTCAACCCTAAAGTATTTAAGCATGTGAAATTTGCTGTTTGTCATGTTTTACCTCTCACTCTTCAATCTTAAAGTTTCTGAGGGGAAGTGTGTCATATCAGTTTTTCTGGAGTAGGAAAAGGGTGAGAGCAAATGTCCTTGTAGCTCTTAGAATGGGGAACTAATCAGAGATAGACTTAGAGCAAAAGAGGCAAAAGCTGCACTTCCACATCCTATTTTAAAAATGTATTTGGTCTTTTTCAAAATGATGTCAACATTGTAAACTATTGTCTTTTCAGATGCGCCCATGTCTAAAGATTTTAAACCAGTTTCTAGACTTTAGAAAAAAAATAGTTGAACAGAATCTTATTCTTGATCAACTAAACTCTAACATGCTTCAGGAAAAACACCAGTCTGGTTTTACTCCTAATCACTGATTAGGATTTTTAAAACCCTGAGGTAAAATGGGTCAGAACAAACCTTCAGTACAAGTCTTAGTAGACCTTGATCACATCACCCCACTAGACCAGCACAGACAGATTGAAATCTCTGAAAGTCTCCTGAAGTAGTTCTACTCTGTCTTTCGATTCATCGTCTGAAACACAAAGGTCCTTAAAATCAAGACTAAAACCCAATTTGTTTAGAATTGCCTTGACTAATAAATGGAACATTAATTCTAGTTTGGATAACAACTTTCAATACTTTTCATAAAGTATTGTTTCTTTTTTGTCTGTTAATTTTGTTAAAACTAGCTGAACAGGATGAAATACTTGAAGATAGATGTTTATTTACATCCCAGATCATAAGGAGGCATAGAAAATGATGCAAGAAAGATCAAACCAAGGGATTAAAAGAAGACATGTCCAGTTTGTTCCACTTTTTGTTGGTTTTATAGGAGAAAAAACAGAAGCAGTCACATAGACTCCATAAATACAGCATTAATGATAGGACACACAGAATAAAACTTTATTCAGTGTAGGAAAACATCAGGATATAAATTATACAGCATGCAGTTCAGTAGGATCAGCTTAAAATGTTACATGATGTCATTCCTGTCACTTAGAAAGAGGAAAACAAAAAAGGAAGGCAATTTATGCCAGAAAGATTTATCTGGAGAATTTAGCAGGGAAATTGGAGCATGACTTGAGTTGGAAAACTGCAAAAAAAATACATCTGAATTATTTTTGAATTTGATTAAAATAATCACTCGTGTTATCCCTGTGTTTATTTTCTTTAACAGCATCCTCATGTTTAGCTGGTTTGCTCTGAATGTCAGGCCTCCTTGTCTTGTAATTAAATATAACAATTCAGTCTGAGCCTTCCTGCTGCTGAGTCGTCCAAAGCCTCAGTAGATCATTGGCAAATGGGTTTCTGCAAAGTATTAACAGCAAGAGTGCCAAAAATGTGGTGTACATGACTTCATTATTATTTTCTGATTGAATAAATGTGCTCAAATAAAAGCTGAAATGAAATAAATCTGCTAGGTTATGCTCCTGCAATAAGATATTAATTTAATTTAAGATTTCTTACAAAGTTTTATAGGGCAATGTAAATAGCTACATCATAAAATCTTTATTCAAAGACGTTTTTTTTCCCCCCCTCATACATTCAAAATTAAGGAGCAATACACAAAATTCCTGCAGAGAGAGACTAAAAACGTGTTTTAAAACTCTCAAAAAGCAAAAAGGATGTTGCCGTTTTCACAAGTGTCATTTTATTTGGCTGTTTGTTAATGATGTGGCTCAGGGGTTAGGTATGTCTGCAGTGTGGTAGAGACAGAAACTGCAGTCAAAGCTCCTGTGATCAGCAGCAGACTTCATAGAGACCAGCAGATGGAGGAGGGAGAAGCCTGCATGCATCCTGAAGGTTTAGCAGAAACTGAGAGGTTACACTCCGTCGGTACAAAGATGACCTGTCACACGCTGAAACACACCGCACCAAATCAGACGAGCTTCCTTATGTGCCTCGCATAGCGCAGCCTTCACAGGAACAGGGAGGCAGAGAGGGTTGGGGGTGCGGGGGCATTACACCTGGAAATGTGTGTGAAATGTCTCGCTCTGCATATATCCAGCCCCAACTTGGAGTCAAACCTCACGTGATGATGCTCCCCATCTCCATTTCCCCCCCTAATTAATGTTGTTTTGTCTTCAAAGCGCAATTGAAACCTGTAGTTATCGGCCTTGATCGCTGAAATCTCAAGGTTGTCAGGATGTGAGCCGTCAAATAACAAATAGATGTAAATATAGAATAACAGCACAACAGAGAAATGAAGGATTTACAGCATGCGGAGAGCGCTGCTTAAATGAGGCACAAGAGAGAAAGTGTGAGATAATGTGAAGGACAAAAGCTGAATATTGTTTCTGTTTGGGTCGTCTCATGAAATCTGTTTTGCAGGGACTGCTTGAGCATTTCCATCGTATATAACAAATAAAATATTTTCCATTTAATTTGGATCTTTCCACCTGTTTTGCATCATCCAGAGGGGCAGGCCTCAGTTTCTCTCTCTCTCACACACATGCGAGCACCCCCTCCCCACACACACACACAGTCAGGTTGTGTCTCATTCACATCGTCACCCCTCTGACATCTGTCTGAGCGTGTGTGTTTGAGTTAGTGTGGCGGTTGGTGTGTGAGGTGAGGTTAAATAGGTGCCTATCAATGGGAAAGGGGTGAACTGAGGCGGAACTGGCAGAATATCACACACACGCCCACACACACACATATATATATATATATATATATATATATATATGCTCAGAACCAGTGACAATGGGAACGACACCATCAGAGCAGCATGTAAACTGCAGATGTGACCCATGCCTCAGTGATCATCCCATACTTTGGCTCAGTCGCCTGTCACTGTGTCTATGAGACCTCAAATGTGTGCGCAAGAACAATTCTTTGGTGGATGACCTAGAAAATCAGCCGGTCCCCATCCGATTGTAAAAATGTTGTAAATTACTGGATCACTTATCTGTTTTCTCTTGTGTTGACTATTTCTGATGCTTTGCAAAGCCCTTTGACCCATTTCCCCATTTAATTTCATTACAACCACTTCAAACGTCACTGTATTTTAGACACTAGACCAATTCAAATTAGTGCAAAGCCAAAAAGTGGGAAAATAAAATATGAATCATTTCCAGGTTTTTGTTTACCAAAACATCTGAATGCATATGTACCCAACTTGCTTTAATTTTACCACCCTAAGTAGAATAGAAAATAAAATAAATGCTTTCAAAAGTTGACCAATTAGTCCATGTGTGACTAATTAAATCCCAGTAAATGCAGCTGTTCTGTTAAGGTCTCAAAAGGTTTGTTGGTGAACATTAGTATCACAAAGATCAAGGAAAAGAGCAGACAGGCCTGAAATGAAGTTGTGGAGACATTTAGAACTGGTTAGGTTATAAAAACAATATCCTAAGGTTTGAAATTCTACAGCTGTCATGGTTGATACAGTTGATTCAGGGCCAAAATACAGACAGGAACTTACATTAGCTAAGAAGAAGGAGGAAACTTACAGGAAAGAAAGACTTACTGATCTTAAACAGGTGAACAAATGTAGAGTAATAAGCAGTAGACCAGGCAGGGAACAAATCATGTCAAAGAGGGAACCGGCAAAGGATGGCGGAGCGTTAGCGTTTCCATTACAAATATGCTCAAAATTATGTCAACATTCTGCTAATTTTGAATAAACACAATTTCACAGTTGCCGTGTTTCCATTAAATAAGAAACACAATTAAAATCATAAGCTTGTTCACACAATAAGTCAATAAAAAAAAAACATGCCACACCTTGATCCTCCTGCCACTTCCTGCTCTCTTCATCTTTTCTGTCACTAACATCCAGTTGTTGGTCACTTGACTTGTGTGATGTGAGAAAAGTGTTTCTATTTCAGTTTTGCCATGTTTCCGTTAAGCAAATTTATATTTGCAATTCCAATTTGCGCAATTATGTGGTCAATGGAAACACATCTAATGAGGCTTAAATATTGAGGAGTTTGATTGTAGACAAGAGGCAGGTGGTTAATTCCTGACAGGGTGCAGCTGGGACAGGGAGGCAAACAGGTAAACTGAGGGAAGGTGAATAATTATCACTGACCGCTGAGCTGAAACTCAAAGAAACAACAAAACAAGAGGAAAGAGCAACACTGATGTGAGAAAATCCAATGTGCATAAAGATCAGAGAAAACTGAACTCAAAGAAATGAACTTATACGTCAAGATATTTCTAGCAATAATAAATCCAGGGACTGGATAAAATATGGCAACCTAATTGGATATAAATAAACAAGTGAAACCAAACCAAAACTCCTAATGTTCAATTCACAATCTGAATATTGAAGGAGTACAGCAGAACAGCAAACCTACCAAGACATCCCTAGATCGATTCCTTTACAAATGTGCGCAAAACTTTGTCAATATTCCACTAATGTCGAAAAAACTATTTTCGCAATTGAACAATGACACAGCAAACAGGTGGAAGGATTTGTTCTGGACAGAGGACACCGAAACTGAGCTGCATGGTAAGCTCCCACTGAACGCACCACCTCTGTAGTGAAATATGGTGGTGGCACTATCATGCTGTGGTGGGGCTTTTTTTTCAGCATTGAAGTTGATGCAGAGAAGACAAAGCAGGGCAATACTGGAAGAAAACCCATCAGAAGCTTCAATAGAGTTAAGGTCGAAGCAAAGGTTCACCTTCCAAGGAATGGATGAGATAAAAAAAATAATCTCCATGTGTTGGAGGCATCTAGACATACATTTAACTAAGAATCTTTGGTGAAACTTAGAAACTATCTTTCACAGATTCAACTCAACTTGATGGAGTCTGAGCTGTTTTGCAAAGACAAGGGAGCAAAAACGCTTCAGCCTCTAGATGTAAACCAGAAGACCTGCAGCTGTAACTGCAGTTAAAACTGTTTAGGCAAACTTTTAAATCAAATGGCTTGAATCCATTTGAATGGCAAACCTGTAAAATAAAAGATAATTCTTCTCCCTGTTATGCATTACTTTGCAAAATAGAATACATTGGAGTTTCTAGTGATACTGTCAAAAAAATGAGGATGTGTTCATACTTTTGCAAACCACTGTATTCATAAAGTCTGCTGTTTAAGAACAACTACAAGCCATATAATACATCTGTATTAATTTACTGTCAATACAAAAATCTCTTAATATTTAAAAAGCATTACCGTAGATTTACCTGTCACTACATCAGTTCTGCTGCAGGGTTTATGAATGTTTACATGGCATAAACTGGTTTATCAAGTCACAAAAAGTGAAAACTAATGAGCTTCTTGAAGGACAGTCTCATTTAATGGTGGGACATTTAAACTGCTAATTCAAATTCAAAGGGATGTAGGGAGGAGTAAGTCTAGGGGTAAGTCTAGTTAAAGGATCTGCAACATTTACCCTTTTTGTTTTAGTCCAGCTGAATAAAACTTAAGAGCTTTTCTTTAAAAAAAAAAATAGAGACCACTTTGATATTTTTTGATAAACAATTTTTTTTAGAAATATCAAACATATGGCAAGTGTTGTCATATATATTTAATTTTAGGGTTTAAGGTAATCATAAAACATATATTTTCTTCTATGGGATGTTTATATTTGAGGAAGATCATTTAAAAAAAATACACATGAAAATAGTTTCAAAACAAATTACAAGAAAAATAGACTTTAAGGTCATACACTTGCGGAAGGTTGAAGCAATTGCTCCATAAAAAACAGAAAACAACTAAAACCTGCATTTTGTTACATTAGTTTGCTCTTTATCATTTATTAAGACCCTTTGTGGAGAGTTCAAAGAGCTACTTGCGGCTCCAGAGCCACAGGTTGCAGACCCCTGACCCAGGAAGTGTAGAGATCCTTTGCTAATTCCCTCTGTATTTATTTCTGCAGCTGCATTCAAAATGATGAACAAGTTGTTGTTGTTAATGCACTGTGACCTCAGTTAACCTCCATCAAGAGCTGCATCTTAAACAAATTTAAGCCAAAGTGGCACTTATGAAAGGTTTTCCTGTTTCCTTTTATCTGCCATGTTTGTCAGGATCAGCTGAGATTTATGAACAAACTCTTTGTGTGACAGAAAATATGCTGCCTTGTCAGCATTGTTTTAGTCAGAGTACACAGCTGTCATTTACTGTAACAGGAAGAGGAGATAAGAGAGGAAGAGGAGGATGTCAGTCAGCAGAAGGACGCCGTTCTTACCTGTTGCTGCTCGACACAATGCCGTGCATGTCCTGGATTTTACATTGAATGTAGCTGGTATCTGGCAAACATCTGAAATTATTTACTTATTTAAGTTAAAGGACCAAAACACATCAGGTGTTCAAATACATAAGCATGTTTTTTTATTCAAAAAACCACAACAATACTTTGACTGGAATATAGCAACCCTTATGGCGGAACAGAGCTGGATCAAGAAGGCCTGCCTAAAAAAAACAACAAAACCCCCCCAAAAAAACATTGAAGATAAAATACATTCCAGTGAGAAGCGAAGCTCTGAATTTCTTGCCAGCGTGGAGTCATGACGTTGTCCAGAATTTCCATGCAGCAGCTCCAGAACCCGGAGCAGGGGCTGGCTGTGTTTGTTTGTGTTCCTGCTTCCATCTGGGCTTCCCGTAGCTGTGTGGTGTCAAACCTGCCCACCTTCCTCCCATCAGACCCGAGAAACACAAGCCCTGCTGCCACGGCGCTCAGGCGCCCCGGCGGCTCAGCTTTTCTCTCGGACTGACTGGAGCGTTTCCCCACATTGTTGGAATCCAGCACCAGCCTGTTTACTGGTGTGGCTTTTTTTTTCTGGCTCTTTCTTTATTTGAAATGCAAACCCAGCATTTGTGCCGCTGGGTTTGTGCTGCACAGCATAAACCCCAAACCTCCTGCTTTGCAGATTCAGATACATTTCTGAAAATCAGAAATTCTGCTCAATTCCACTGATAAAATGTTAATAAGCAAACCTCAATTTAACACTCAAACTAATATACATCATGTAAATATTTCTGTTTTATTTGATGACTATGGTTTATAGCCAATGAAAAGCCAAATTTCAGTTTTGCAGAAAATTTTAAGATTACATAACAGCAATAAAAAATGATTTTTAGTACAGAAATCTCCACAGTAGAGAATGTACACTCAGTTCTTGATCTCTCCTTTGGCATAAATTACTGCTTCATTCTACGGTGCAGCATGCTGGAGGTGGAGCTGGTCTGCAACGTCATCATCACCATCTGTAAAATCCTCAACTTGGATTACCTCTCCACTCTTCCTCCAGACTTTGGAACCATAATTTTAAGAGAAAAAACCAAAATAGGACTTTGGACCAGTGAGTCCAGTCCAGTTCTGTTAAACGCTTCAGGTTCAGCAGTGGCTTTGCACTAGTGGTGTCCATGTCCTGCATATCCTGAATCAGTGACTCCAGCTGCCTTGTTAATCTACGTAGAACCATTAAATGAGCTTTGCACTTTTTCCTTCCACTTAATTATCCATACACACAGAAGTCTGTGAACTCCCAACTTCTTCATCAAAGATATTTTTTCTGGCTTACCCTCTTCGCAGATGACTGCTGGACACCTGAACATTGAAGTTTTTCACATAACTTTGCTATATCATAGAAAACTGATGGAATAATAATTTTGTAAGAAACTGAATTTTTTTGGTTGTGAGTCATAATCATCAAAATAAACAGAAGCATCTCAAAGTATAACCACAGTATGAACCTGTGAACCTTGATATAAGTTTCACCTTTTCCATTTAAATTACTAAAATAAAAAATGATTTTTAAAATATTCTAATTTATTCAGACGCAGCTGTCCATTCACTGTACATCACATATCATGCTGAAAACAAAGTGCTTTTTCACCTTTATTACAAAAACAATTATTTCTGCAATTGCATGACTCATATTTCAAACAGCTTTAAGCAAAAAAGTGATGCTGAGAAGAAATGTAACTGATGAAGAACCTCAAGTGTGAGAACCAAAAATATTCAGGAACGTTCTGGGACTCACGAGAGAAATACTGCTTTCACAAATAACCACAGTTATGAGCTAAGAGAAACCAAGAATGCATTTTTCACCCTTTACAGTTATAAGCTGAATGTCAAGAACAAATAAGCTTGAAGCAACAGTGCCTATCTGCTGTCTGCTCAGGAGGTATATAATTCATGTGCTTCATTTTTGCAGCAAACAATAAATCACACAGCGGATCAAAGGAAATTATACACAACCTCGAGGAAAATGTTAAGATGATGAGGGGCATGCAAGAATGAGGATCTCTTCTTTATCCGCTTTGTCTCTCGCTCTCTTTTTTATACTTCCTTCCCTCGGCACAGCCAGATGGCAAAGCTCCAGCTCTGCAGTCCTCTTCATACACTCATCATATTTGATGGGCATCCTGCTGCCGAGTCTCAAGGAGGCCATGTGTTTTACGAAATGACACTTGTGACAAAAGAAAACTTCTATTTAGCAAGCTGGATCTTGGATGGGGGGTAGGAGGAGGGCAGCAGCATGTGTGTGTGTCTCTGTGGGGGGGTGTGTGTGCAGACGAAACTACTGTTGGGATGTATATCTTGTGCTTATAATAGGAGCAGTGTGTGTGTGCGTGTGTTCATATCAATAACATCTATATTGTCTCATTGTTTTAGGTGTCCTTCAATCACATCCTTTCTTTATGTGAGTAATTTTTTAAACTATATTACATGAAAAATGTTACATTTTCTACTCCAAAACAGAAATCTTCACTTTTACACACTGATAGCATAAATATCATACACCACTGTCTCTTCTACTGATGCATTCAAACATTTTGCTCTTTAAAAGACAACAAAAAAAAAGAAAATCTGTTTCACATTTGCATCTGACACAATTTTTTTTTTAATGTTGGTTGTTTTATTTGTTCTCGATTTGCTATCATCTTATCCTAAAATTGTCTTTGTCTTCAATGGTGAGGAATTCCCATCAAAGTTTTCCCCTTCTCTTAATACTTTAGGGAATTTTCAAACGTCGGGATGTATGGCTGTAATGCCCCAAGATTTGTTCTCCCTGAAAGAAACGATAGAGTAAGAATATATTAACTACAGAGCAACCTGGCTTTACGCGGTCTGCATTTTACTCTCACTTCACTTTTTAGATTTACCAATATGTTATGCATAAATATAGACGACGTATGCATATCGATATAGAAATCAATATGTGCTTTGCAGCATTCCTTTTATTTAAAATTTAAAGCCATGTTCATGCATTAAAAAGCAATTTCAATGTTTCTGACTGCAGGGTTTAGATGCAAATCCATGGGGCATTACGTTAAAAAACCATAAACATCATAAATTAGGAAATAGAAATTAAAAATGGAAGCAAAAATGAAGACGTTTAGCTTGTAGTTAATTACTGAATGCTCTCTCTCATGCTCCCTCTCTCTCTCTCTCTCTCTCTTGCATTTGCTGATGTGATAAACTTGCATTCAAGAAGGAACACAAAAACATGGCAAGTGTAAATGAAAAATAAAAAACCCGTTTAAAGCAAAGTATTTTTATTCACACAAATTTAATAAGATATATAACAACCGTTTGGTCCATAAATATTTAAGGGGAAATAGTTTCTATACACCATCTTTATCAAGAAACAGGGAAACATGGACAATCTTGATAGAACACTTACTGTACTCAACTATTAACACGGAGATCAATATATAAGGTTCTTGGATTACCCAACTATATCTGAAAGAGTGCACAAATGCTTTCTATGACATCGCTGCCCCTCCCTCCTGCCCACTTTTTTTCTTGTTTTTTTTACTTTTAAAACAGGATACACCATAAAAAGATCTTCGGAAATAAGATGCAAAACAGTACAAAACTAGTGAGGCGCCAAAAGGATGTGAGTCAGTTAACAAAGAACACATAGATCCTGAATTTCACAAACTCTCTCCCAAGTTATAGCATTAAGGCACATAGTAGAACTGAGTTAGGCGTCTACTTCATGAAGTAGATCAAGAGCGGCACTTTGTTCTGCAGGAGAACAAACTGTGACGCTCACAATGAAATCTGAAGGTTTTCTCGCTCGATCTATCAGCCAGAAGAAACAGGGGCGGGTTGTTGGTTTTGTTTTTTTAAACTATTATTTTTTGGTCTGTTCAGTGGCAAGTGTCAATAAAGAAAGTGTAACAAACAGGGAACACATGGACAATGATTTCCTACTGGCTTCTTCTCGCGACTCCACCCATCTGAGGTCAGATGTTTTGACTGGTTCTGTCAGCTCCTAAAGTCTAGTCTGCAGCGTCGCAACCGCCTAATTTCTCAGCCCCTGACTCTTTTTTTTTCTTTTTTTTTTTTGTTTTACATTTAAAATCACGTCATTACCCTGAGCAACATGATAAGGACAATAATGCACTTTTCTCTGGGCAGTATGTTGTCACTGTGCAACTGAGTTTAGCTGTGGGTCTGGTGATATGTTTACCAGGCTTTGTGAGAACCACAAGTCCCCAAAAGCAGAAAGCGCTCTGTCATACAGACGAGTGATTCCAACTGATCTGAATTTCTTCTGCTGCTTTTTATTTTATTTTATTTAAATCATCAGTTTCTACTAATGGATGCGCTGAACAGTTACCACTGCACAGTGTGGGATTTGCTTCTGGATTCATGAGAAAAACGCCCGTGTGTGGTTTCAGCTTCTGTCTGGCGGCCGTCTAGGTGCTTTACAATGTAAATTTAGATGCTTTTACATGTAGCTTCTGTCAGATTGCCGGCGTCTGATTCCATCAAAGTCAGCCTTTCAGACTGAAAACATTCGGTATTAATTAAAGCCTGTTTTCTGGAGTTACCCATATACAGAACATTCGACAGGTTTTCCAAATTATTCCAACGCAGAACCAGAGAAATTAAAAAATCTTGATAGTGCGAACACAGTGCATACATATACATACTTCTGGCACTATTTTTTCTTTTATTTCACCAATTAACAATAAATTAGGGAGGGCGTGTTTCAAACATATTTTACTACAAATACACAAATTAAGTCAGATCAGACAGAGTCTAAATTTCCAGCCAAGTTTCAAGTTTTTTTCCTCCGAATAAAATCTGCAACCCAAGACAATTTTTTCAATATCTTTAACTCCAAATAAGTCCAAGAATCCAAAAGTCAATCTTTGCAGCTTGAGATGCTACACATTAGAGAAATTTCCTAAGTGGTCGCTGCTGTTGTAGCCGTTGTTGTTCCTGTTTGTGTACACAGTACAGCACTGTCTCTTCCCAGGAGCTGTCTCTGCTTCATTTTAAAGGTGTCATTTACAAAAATAAATGTAAGTTAAAGAAAAAAAAAACTTAAAGAAAGTCCAAAAAAAGAGCAAAAACAAAACTCAGTTGAAATAACAATCAGTCTGATAGAGATAGCTTGTTAGAAAAGGTTTGTCAAGGTAGTTTGCGAAGGGCTCCCCGAATCATGGCTGTCCAAACTAGAGGTGACGGAGGTCACTACAGTGATAGAGGGGTTTGTCAGGTCTGTTAGTGTGGCCGCGCTGGAGGGGGGGGTCAGGGCCCCACTGTCGGATGAGGGTGGAGGGAGTGAGGTGCCATCAGCCTTATCAACACCTCCATTCTCCTGTCGCAAAACGTTCCTTCTGAATTTGGCTCTTGCGTTTTGGAACCAAACCTGCAAACCAATCCCAGTGTGGCTTTTACTTTTTGTGTTTAAGTATAGTTGTTGTTTTTTATTATTATTATTTTAAAGAAAGCACCAAATCATTACATATCAAATTATGACAGGTTTTACTGCAGTTTCCCTTCTCTTTAGATATATAAACCTTTATAATATGATCATTATTTTGAACTATTGTGTGATTTTGACAGTAAATCAAATCAAAATCCTGCACCTATTTTTTTTTTTAAATGCAAGAGCTGCAGCTATAAAGAAAATATGCACTCTCATTATGAGTAATATAACAGTGTTTAGCTTTCGGTTGCATTCTTTATTACTACTTTTCAAATTTCTAGAAAAAAATAGCATTTAACAGTTAACAAATTTAATGTAAAGGCCCCTGGATGTACATCTAACGTCTACATGGAACAACAAAACAAAGCAAAACTAAAAGAGATGAAATTGATGGCGTGAAACAAGGGGAAATGGAGGGGAAGAGGGATGCAAACACTCAGTGTGAGGGATGAAAACATCAGTAAAGAGGAATGGCTGCTGGCTTACCTGCAGAACTCTCTTAGTGAGGCCTGTTTTCTGAGCCAGCTGCTTTAAGTCCTTGGCGTCCGGGTTGTGGTTGATGGCAAAGTAGGATTTCATTGTCCGGAGCTGATGGTGCTTAAAGGAGGTCCGCATGCGCTTGGTCTTCTGCGTCGGAGCGTAGGCCTGCTGGTCTCGGTCCAAGTGGTCGGTGTCGTTCTCGTTGCAGCCTGCACAAAGGCCAGGGAGCAGAGCGCAGTCAGAAAAATAAAACGCAAATTCAGAAATGCTAATGTCATTTGGAGACTAAAATTTCCAAAAATATTCTAAATCCTGTCACAAATTAAAGTTATTTGAGTGAATTAATATCTGCATTTCACTGTTCACAAAAACTGTTATGGTGCATTGGATTAATCTAAAGTTTGCACCTATGGTTTTGATTGCAAGATGACAAAAAAAATGTGAATAATTTATTCCTTACAAATAAAACAGCCCTAAAATGGATTTAACTTGCTCCAAATAACTTAATTTGCCTCCAGATGATGCAATACACTCGGAGACCGATAAGGAAAAATACAGTTTACATCAAAATATGGCTAAAATCAAGTTTTTATAAGTGAATAAACATATTATTTTAGTCAGAATTGTTTTCTCAGCAAAAATTAATCAAATGCTGTCCGATTTGAAAAGTTTGTTCACACATTTGTTGTTTGCTATGAGGCAAGAGGATGGTGATTAAAATATGTATAAACCAATACAGATGCAACATACAACTGGAATCTACTGTTGTTTCATCTAAAAATATATAGAACGATATCGTTTTTAAAACCAACCAATATAAAGCCAACAGTTTAATGAATTATTACAATAACACTGGGACCAGGCTAAATGCTCTCTGCCTGTGTTTGCAGGGACTAACTGGCCTAATGGGCCTCATTTGTCAGCAGCTTTGAGAGTAAAACACCTGAAATGGATTCACTAAATGGTATGCATGCTTGGCTAAACGCTCCACAGATGCTCCAGCATTTATCAGCGTGACAGAGAGAATCGCACCATTTCCGAAAGTTGGAAACGTTTTGGCCCGGCAAACAGATAATTTCCTTCTTTTAAAATATAGAAATTTGGTTTGCTAAGATTGGACTTTTATCAATTTCGCTGCAAATGAGTGAAAATCTAATATGCAAACAAGAAAATTGCGTTGATTTTTTTGTGGACTTGTTTTGTTATTTGAGGATAGTAAGATAATATATATATATATAGTTCATTACCAATTAGCAAAAACACTAGCAGCTTAATTATTGGAGAGATAGATGTTATATAATGTTATAAAACATGTGTTTAAAATCTGCTCTTTCATGTAGGATAAAAAATAAGATGCATAAAAACTTCTTTCTTTCTTAATTATTATTATTATTATTATTTTTAAGGCATCATGAATATATCCCTCTGTCTGAAACGGTGTTTCTCTCAGCATCACCCACTAGGGGTCTCCATATGCATAGGAGAGCAACGTGTTCACCGAGCGGTGGGGAATACACACCTTTCCCCTGGTGGGAACATGCATGGATGTTCCTACTGAAGCACAAACAAAACCTCAAACGAAACCTCTTCCAATTTGTCAGGAATGTGAGTCTCTGGGTTTGACATGTTGGTGTATTAACATGAACAGTGTGAGACAGTAATGGGACATGTACACTCAGTCTGTTCAAAATGGCAAAGTCAAAAAAGGAAGGGAGGAGGGGATAATGCTTCTACTGCTGGAGCTGAAAAGCTTTATGTTGTATAGTTTTACCCGAAGCATTTATTAGACCCAAAATAAAGAATACAACTGATATACATTTATTTGTATAAATAAAGTTGCAGAGCAGCAAAAAAAAGTCTAAACTTGAGTTTATACATGTATATTGTTGTATGTATGTATATAAAATACACAATTTCAATCTATTACATTCTACAAATAAATTAAGAAATTAAATAATCCCATTGGGACCTTTACTTTGTCTGAGCTGCCTAATAATGACGTAAAGTAGACTAAATTTAACGGAGGGATTTATTATTGTCTGTAAGTGGCTTTTTACCGCTTTGAATTATTCAGTTTAACTTTTTATCTGCTGTGACTCAGTTTCACTTTAATGTTGTGGAGTATTTGACTAACACAATTTTTTATTATTATTATTAAAAATGATCTATCTATCTGTCTGTCTGTCTGTCTGTCTGTCTGTCTGTCTGTCTGTCTGTCTGTCTGTCTGTCTGTCTGTGTTATTCTATTAAAGAGTCCCACATGAGAGATTCCCACTGGGACTTTTACTGAGTCTGGAGCTTAATGAATTAATACGGACATCATTTAGCTGTGAGATTTACAATTGCCTGTCAGTGTTTTGTTTTGTTTGTTTTTTTTTCTTTGTTTTTTCCTGTTGTGACGGCATTGTGGAGCGTAAACAAATCATAAAAGCTATCCTACTTCCTATAAAAGCAACAGTGGGAACTTTAAGATTTGCATAATCCTCGCAGTTGTGTTTGGGGAAAATAAAGCTCTTTTCCTTTCTTTCTGTCGAGCGCAGCTCGGACTGTACAGTGCTCTGTGCCTGTCCCCGCTGCAGGCCCCTGTGCGCGGAACTGCTCTGCCCCTGAGAACCGCACTGACCGCCGCGCAGGAGGCCAGAGATTCCAACGTCACCTTCAATTAACAAGGAACAATTAACGCGCAGATTACCCCTATTCCTCCCCCTGTTCTATTCAGCGGGGAACAGAGGAAACTGGGCGCACAATGACAAACTTTCTCAACCGCACACTAATTCGCGGAAAGCGACAACAAAATGGGGACGCTGCGGGGAAGGTTGGGGGGTCGGGGTCGTAACATTCAAGCGACTGAAAAAAAAGATTTCAGATGAAAAGTGGAGATTTAACGCAAGTTTACGCAGCGAGGATCCAGTTTAGTAGCTTGGAAGAACAAACTAGTAAAATATTTTTTTCCCTCAAAGCAACCCTCCTCCCCACCCTCTAATACTGTAAAGTCATCAAGATGTAATTTCAATATAATTATAGAAATTGACGAGCAGGTTGACGCAGAGGTCAAATTTCGATTATGGGTTACTATGTGTAATCTCGGAAACGGTGCGTAAAAAGACGCCTTAACAGAAAGCTGAGGCTCTACTAGCCTCAAATAATGTTTAATTGGTTTTTGTTGTTGTTGTTGTTGTTGTTGGGGTTTTTTAAAGGCCTAAATGAGACGTGTATTTATTTTAAAAACTGTAGAACGGAGGGTTTTTTAGAGCGGAGTGCGAGGAAATTAATCAGATTAGGGAACAAAGGATTTTATGCGTAACGGAAGCAATATTTATCTTCTTAAAATAAAAAAGATTTTTTTTTAAATATATATATATATATATATATATTAATAACAATGATCCTATATTTATTTATTTATTTATTTATTTATTTATTTATTTATTTATTTATTTATTTATTCTGATTCTGAGTGAAAAAGAGCTGAAAAGACGGAAACAAAAGGAGCGTCCCCAAAGAGAAGCAGTTTTCCACATCAAGAATCTTGCTTGACAAATTTCTGTAACAGCTTTCAAAGTTAACCTTCCATCGGCTCCTGGGAGCTTTTAGGATGTAGGCCACCGCAGCAATTAATATTCTGCAGAAATTATACGAGGGGGGTGATTCGTCTTACTTTGCTCTGCTGCTGCCGGGCCAGTCCAATTTTTAAGGTCAAATAGTTAATTTAGGTCCGGGTTAAAAAATAATAATAATTAAAAGCCCATGCATGTGAACGTGTGAGGCGAGGCCCCACCCCCTGGACCACTCACCTGTGTTGTAGCTGGGTATGTCTATCCCCATAGCCGGGCTCTTCCTCTTGCGCGGCCTCCCTTTCTGCGCCGTCCCCGTGCCGTTGAAGTAGGGCAGCGCGAGGCCGCCGCCTTTGGCCGCCAGCTCGGCGAAGTTGAGCTGCGGATGGTAGTCCTGGCCCTGCACCAGCGTCTCGAAGTGGAGCCTGCAGTACACCAGGCTGTCCTTCATGCCGAAGTGGTCGCCCGTGGTCAGGGTTTTGTTGCACGTGGTGCACGTGAAGCAGCTCAGGTGGTACACGGAGTCGCGCGCTCGCATCACCATCTCCGAGGCGGATATCCCGAGGTGGCAGCGCGCGCACCTCTGCACGGAGAACCTTCTGGAACAGACGCATCGTCAAAAAACCCGCATACATAAAATAATAATCTCCAATTTGGCTGAATGCTAACTTGAACCTGGCTAACATGGGGGGTTACAGTGTTAAGGTGAGGTAAAACGTGTGTGTGACTCAGTCATAATGTATGCACGATTAGGCCCGCACTTTGATGTCGCTAATAGCCACATCTGGCTTGTAACTGAGTGTGTGCGTGTGTGTTTAAACAATTTCTCCCTAAAATGTAGAAAAACTCAACCTTAACCTCAATCATTGCTTCATGCAACACAATCAATTAGCATTATATTTGTTAATAAAACAAAATAGAGGTAAGCAAAAAATGCTTCTGTTTATACAGTTATATTTTGTATTAATGATTGCATTCCAGGTAGCACGCATGCCCGCTTTATTTCAATGTGAGAATGTGGGGAAAGCTCAACAGCGCCCAGGAAAAAAAGCCACAAATGGGTTACTTTAAAACTAAACGACGGCTTATAAAGCTCAAAACGAGTAAAAGGCGCAAGGAAAAAGAGACGGTGACTCATGCATTCATGTCCATGTGGTTAGCATTATACAGTCACAGCATTCCTGCCTGAGCCAGTGCCGAATACACTTGAATTTTAGTATCAAAACTTGTTTCCAGGATCACCATTATGATGTTAGTGTGCAAGAATGAGGCCTAAAGCAGATTATTGGATCACAGTTTATATTGACATGGCTACACTAAAGAGCTTAACACTTAAAACGAGAGCGCGCCGATGTTTATCCAACGTCTTCTTACCTGTAGTAATCCTCCTTGCAATAAATACTCCCATCCTTGGCAAAGCACGTCAGCTCCGATTCCAGCGCCAGCTTACATTCACAGCATTTGAGGCACCGCAGATGCCACTGTTTGTCCACGGCCAGCAGGTAGTATCTGTCCGAGATCTTCCCACCGCAGCCGGCGCACAGGGCAGGCTTCTCCGGGCTCATGGAGGTCATGGTCTGGGGTATGAAAGGGGGAAGATTACGAAACGATTTCGTTCATTTCTATAAAATTAGTTTATATATAAACTAATTTTATATATAAACAAATATGAATTTGTTTATATGTTTATATATATATACTTATTTTAAAATAAACATTTTATTGTTACATCTCGAACCAGGTACGGTTAAATACGAAACAGCAGAAACATTAAGTACGGAGTTAAATATTTATAGTCTTTGTTTTTCCTTGGGTAGCTGTTATATCTAATCTGTTTAGTACAAAATATCTACACTTTTTGTTTAATGTAAATGTAATAATAATAATAATGAATATAAAAAATAACCACAAGGTGTCAAATTGTCAAATGATTTAGATATACTTCAAATATATTGTTTTTGGTTTCTTTTGAGTTTCATAGTTTCTTTTTAGAAGAACCGTATTTAATATTTCAAGAAGAATAATTATTCTATTTTTCATAATACAGTATTAAGTTGTATTTCAAATTAGACAAATTCAAGCACAATATTAAGTTGAAAATAAGTGTCAATAAAGATAGATGTTAATGCAGCTCAGGTCTGCTTACCTTAGAAACAATACAGTCTCACATCACCTGACATGATCGAGTATTAAAAAATGAATTTTGGTCTGAATTTCAGCTCCATCTCCGCGGTTCTTACCGACTCCCTGCCGTTGAGCTGCATGCCCTTCGCCAGGCGCGACTCCGTCTTCGTCCTTCTCTCCATCTCCTCCATGATCCCTTGGATGTGATCCCCGGAGATCCCGTGGAAAAGCATGGCTCCCGGTCCTGGACACAACGTGCAACTGCTCGCCTCTGTTTTGCAGCTCACAACTTCCATATACCGTGCCTCTGCGCTGCGCCCCGTTTTCCTTTTTCTCTCTCTCTTTTTTTTTTTTTTTTTTTGTTTTTCTCAGCGCATCCGACTGGGCTCTACACAAAACACAAAACAGGAGAAAAAAAAACAAACCAAACCCTGGTGATTTAGACCACCTCCTCGGCTGAAAGCAGAAAAAAAACTACAGCATGGGTGGGACAGGAGGAGAGGCGCTGAATTCCTGCTTCCCGTGAATGTCTCTCATCCAGTAAAAGAAGAAGAAGAAAAAGTATATAGTCCAAATGATGCGACAAAACGGTGTAGAAGCTGTGGTGGAGAGGGACCAGGGGAGGAGGAGGGGGCTACAGTGTGAACAGTTGCCAAAAAATAATGTCACAAAGTTTTGGGTTTCTTCTTTTTGTGCAGCAGGAGGAAGGGAGGGGGTTCCTCGGTGCTTGGAGGTCAGGTTGGGACTGCCTGGATTTGAGAACCGTGTTGTATTTGTGAAGAGAGCAGAGCAGAGCAGAGCCGGCCCAGTGTGAATAATTTGGTAGGAGGAGTCCTCTCTCTCTCTCTCTCTCTTTCTCTCTCTCAGATTCACCTCTGATTTTCTATTCACCAACAAAGAGCTGTCACTATTTCATCAAAAAGCATCACTTTATCATCACGTTTTCGTTGCCTTTATCGGGCTTTAAAAAAACATGTACCTAAAATAAACCAAAATATTATATTATATTATATTATACTATATTATACATATTTTATAAATTGTATGTAATTGATATACTTAAATATGCATCCAAAGCTTAGTAAATATAAAAAATTTTTTTGTAAATATATATAAAAGAAAAACTACATTTCCCACTGTGTTGCGTTTACGGACAGTTTTATTCTAAAACCACGCTGCTATTTGGCTCAGATCGTGTGTTTTTATGCCCTGAAATAAGGCAATAAATCTTCCTGCTGTACAGCTGGGCGGGGCAGTGATCAGTGACAGCGTAGAAGGCGGGGACAGGTTGCATTAATACTATTTTGAAATAATAATAACAATAATAATAAGAAGAATGTAAAATAAAGCATATTATTAGGATTTTGTCCAAAACCCAATGTTCATTTTTTTAACTGAAAAAATTTGGATAAATATTGCATGTATACTTTTGCATAGACCAAGTTCATCTCTATTTCCATTTGATGGAAAATCTGATTTTTTTTTTTTACTCCAAGAAGTAAATTTTCTTTTTCCACAATGCTGTGATAAAAGCACTTTAATATGTGCCTGTAAACGTCATGCAGAACAAAACTCCCTCTCCTTTCCACTATGTGTCACATTTTTGCAGGAATCGGGGGCTCATCAACACATTTCATCTCTTGTTAGACGTGAAAACCTTATTTACCAACAGGAGACTTGATGTGATGGAGCTTCACCATCATTCTTTGGTAATATTTTCCAAAATGATTGCATGAAATGCTATTAAATATTGCATTTCACGAGAGCCACTGGGGAGAAATATGATAAAGACCAGTGTCACTTTTAAAGGGTGTGAAAGCTGTTTTATATGAAATAAAAAAAGAGAAGAAGGGCCAGACTTAAAGGGTTTCAGCTGCAGGACCAGAAGGGAGTGAAAACTACCCAGACTCACACAGGGCCGGATTTAGGAGCATGGGGGGCCCTGGGATGGAGCCAGTTTTGGTGCCATATTCACTAATTAGTTTGTTGCACATTAACTTTGAAGTTTTACGCCTTATTCACATATAAATAGTTTTTCTGAGACAATCTTTTTAACTGCACTTTCAAAACAAACAAACAAAAAATCCTCGTAAAATAAAGCAGCACTGTCAGTTCTGGAAACACACTCACACAAGAAAGGCCTAAATGTTTATGGTGCCATGCATGCTAGGGCTGAATACACAAAGAAAGCAGATGTGGAGTTCGGCCTGCAAGATATATGCACTGATATATGCAAACTATTTTTATTTTATTTTATTTTATTTATTTATTTATTTATTTATTTATTTATTTATTTGCATAAATAAATTCTACATAAAAATATAAAAATTTGTCTCGACGCCCCCATAACTATGGGCCCTGGGTTACTGCCCCTGTAAGCCAGCTTTAGGTCCAGCCAGGGGATACAGGCCTTATTGCTGTACTAATAATTAACTTGATTAGATAAATACGCATAAAGTGACATTATAGCTCAAATAATAGATTTACACATGCTCAGGGGGGTTTGCAGGTGTGGATGCTTCATTTCAAGACATGTAAGATCATCGTGACCCCCCCCCCCCCCCCCACTCCCACCGTCATCCCGTTCCCCCTCCCCACCACCACACACTCTCTCTCACACCCCCCTAGTGAAGTTGTGTTGGCTTTAATTGGAGGCCCCTTGATAGCAGCGCTGTAAGCTGAAGCCTGAACCTTCCTGGACGGGCTGGAGCTGCAGCTGTTCTCAGAGCAGAAACCTTCATTTGCTCTCTGTCAGGGTCTCAGCAGCAGCCGCAAAGCGGTGAGAATGAACAAAACGGATCGCATTTCACCTGGACAAAGACACCCCGAGAGGGGGGGAAAAAAGGAGCAAACCATCTCTGTGTGAAATTCATTCACGCTGCTGATTTGTTTTTGATTTTTTTTCCCTCCTTTAGAAAATAGGAACTTGCGCATTTATGCTTTTTTTGTTCATCCAAACGCATTATTTTTTAAAAGTCTAATATGTATAAGATAATGTAATTTTTTTTGTCTCGTTAGTTTTGACCCATTGCCTCCAGCGGTGACATTTCGTTTGACTGAAGAGGGTTTAAGCAGTGTGTCAGTGAACACCAAGGGGATGAAGAAATCAGCTCTTTGTTGCTGTCGTTTTGTTTGATTTCTTCCCCATCTCTATTCGCAACCATGAACTTAGGGGCCATTTGCAATTTATGTATTTGTAAAAATAAATAAATAAATACATATTTAGACTTAGACTTTAATATCATTATTATATAGACTCTAGGCTTAAATCACGGTAAATAAAAAACATATACCATATTAAAACGTGAAAGAGTTTTATTTTGAAGGATTAAATGAAAAGAGTGATATATATATATATATATATATATATATATATATATATATATATATATATATATATATATATATATATATATATATATATATGTAGTTGGTAAAGTACCAATTACCTAAATAATAAAAATTGCAAGCGTCCAATCCCCCCCCCCCCTAATTTTTGTCATTCTCGTCAGTGAGCAGAGACTTATAAATCAAAACTGTAAAAGTTCTCAGATCCAAATGAAAGCGCCTGATTTTGATCTGACTTTAACGCGTTTTTTCATATTTTAAAGCCACCTGCAAAATCCAGAGTTTGGCCAATAAACGATCACATATTTGCTGGCAGCACAAAAAAATCAATCCGTGGCCTTACCTTCCATCACATCCCCGTTCATCCTGCAGAATATCAACCGTGTCATCGTTACATCCTCACATGTGCCGCGCGCATTTCTCAACCCACATTCCTCCGTCGATTTCCTCCAGTTTTTTTTGCGTCAAAAAAAAAGCCCCGCTCTGTGTTATTATGGCCCCGAGACTGAAGAGTTGCAGAAAGGGTCTTACCTGAGGCTGTGAGATCCCCCTGTGCGGCGCGCAGGCGGAGGAGCAGCGGACTGTGCGCGCAGAGCAGAGGAGACAGACAGGCGGTGGAGACGCTGCTTGTAGATGGGGGGTTTGAGGGGTGAGGAGGGGGCGGGTGGTCCTCGTTTCAGAGCGCGCAGCTCCCGTTCGTGCGTCAATTAAAACACAAGACATTTAAATATTCCCCTCTCTCTTACATGCAGAAAGCCCTCAACAGAGAGCAGCAAACAGGAGAACGGGAAGGCACGAGCCAATGGCCTGCTCTGCGTGGAGGATTTAATTCCCAAACAAGAACAGAAACTGAGTTAAAAAGCGGCTGATAAATTATAAAAGCTATTATTCTTATTATTTTTAATATCTTAACAACCCGGGTAATGCAAAACGTGAATGCGTCTGCTCCAAGTTTTTGGTTGCAATAAACGTAAATGAGAGTCACGGTCACAAAACGCACCAGCACCCGTGAATGTTTGTGTTTGCATAGAGATTAGAAGGGAACGGCAGCAGCTTCAGGTTCTCTCTGTCTGCAGAGGTTTGTGTGAATATGCAATAATAAAGGTGCGCAGTCAAACTCGATCACTCAGAAGATGTGGAGCACGGCAACACACAGCTGCAAAACAAGAATGGCTTCTGTCTTCAATAAGCACATGCCAAATTGAAATAACACAGTGCGCGTTAATTTGTGTGTTTTTGCAGACGGGAGCACACAAAGTGGAGCCTAAACTCACAGCAGTGTTTTAATCATTACAGTTTTTTTACCCCTCACTTTCTCTTGTTTTTGAATGATGATTATTACCCGGAAAACATATTTATTATGAATAATGTCTCATTTTAAAATTATTTTTTAAAAGATAATATAAATATATTTATTTTGCACATTTTAGAAAGATTACAAAGGTGAACATGACATGAATAAAAGTAGCAGAAAATCCCATAATAAATTTAATACTAATTCACCTTTAGCCTACCCATAATTATCATGAATGGAAAATGTCAAATAAAAATTAAAACAATAATTTAAAATGACAGAAATTAGAAATCAGCACGTTTTTTGTAGGAAGAATCAAACCATGTCAACTTTCATCTTCCTGAAATCTTAATTCACTTTTATCATCACCGTTTTATCTCAATTTAAGAGGATAAAGTTTAGAAAAGGTGACTTGATTTGGAGAGGTTTTATTATTTATTTTCTGGCAGGCTAAACGATAACATGACAACCATCTGTTACATTAAAGAGCATAAAGTGCTGGCTCCATTTGAACTGCATGTTTATTGTTAAATAAATGAGGAAATGGGCAGCATCCAGAATAGGATGTCCAAGGAGAACAACACACACATACACACGCACGCACACCCACCCACACACACACACACACACACCCATGCACATGGAGGCTCAGATGGACAGATTTCAAATGACAACAAGTTAACAGAGTACAGTGGTGCTGGGAGCAAAAGGGTGACAATTAATTACTCCTCTGCATAAACGATCATGTGCCACACTGCTAACAGTCATTTTGCTTTGCTTCTTCAGCCTGGGTTGACATCACAGTGCATCTCATCAATAATGCAGCGACGGCGAGATCCGTTTCACAGCGCGCCACGCACGGCACGTCAGCGCGCACGTGGCCGTTTCTCCGCGCCTGACACCCAGAAACATGCGGCTCTGCGTCCCGCCTGGGCTCCTCGGTGCGACCCGTCCCGGACGCCGTGGCTCCGATCTGCTGCAGGGCATGGTGGGCTGGATTACCACACATCCAAGGTTCATGTGGAGTTATCATTTCTGGGTCGCCTCCAGTGACACTCTGTCTTGCAGAGCAGCTCTCCCCGAGCATGGACAGGAAAGGAGGTGGAGGAGGTGGTGGTGGAGGAGGGAAGGCTCCCCGGCTCTCCCAGGATCCACTGTGGAGCAGGGAACCACAAGCTAAATACTGACAGAATGAAGGAAAGGGAAGGGGAGAGAGGGTGGAGGGGGGCTGAGGAGGAGGAAGAGGAGGAGGAGGAAGAGAGGGAGGAGAGAAGCACTGTAAAGCTTTATAGTCACATGTATCACAGTCACATGGAGCCTGGGTGGGTGGGTCGGTGAAAGGATGGAGAGATGTTTACAGGCACAAAATGACCATGAAGGGAACATTTTTGAAGGAAACGGGAAATATCAGAACAGCCGATTTACTTGATTTTAAAGCAGCTTAATCAAATCTTCTGCTGAGATTATGGTTATGTTTTTGCATATCTTGTTGGTCATTTCTATCCAACTCAAACTCCCTGTTTCTTCCACTTTCTCCCCCCACCCCTCCTTTTATCTCCTCTATCTTTCCCTTCCCTTTCCTTCCCTTCCCTCCCTCCTTCGATCTCCTCCCTGCTCTGCTCTGCTGGAGCTCAAATCACAACCCCGGTCCCTGGCAGATGGAGGATAGGAGAGAGAAGCTCTTAACTAGCCAGCCTGAGCCTCTGCTCTCTGCACACCAACTGCTGCCTGCCTCCCCTCCCTGCATCGGAGAGAAGCTCCACCATCACACACACACACAAACACACTCCTCCGGCTCCTCTGGGGACGTCGTATCCTCCCGGGGAATGGTGCGTGTATTAGTCCAGATCTGGCCACACTAGAAAGGACATGGAAACATAATAGATGGATGTTCTGTATCATAATATACTGGTTCAGGTTATGTTGTCAAACGGGCAGAAATAGGTAGAGTAGCCAAAAATTGTCCCCAAGTAAGAGAAACACTACTTCAGCGTATTTTCACTCAAGTAAAATAATTTCTCAAGAGTAAAAAAGTATTTGGTAAAATGACGACTCAAGTACTGAGTAACTGATCAAAACATCAATCATTTAATATTTAAAAATTGCAAAACCAGATAGACCAAAACGTGGAAATGTTGGTATTTTACAAATATTAAATGAAAGTATGTAATTATGTAAGTAACATAATTACAAAATAACAACATCAAACAAAAGAAACAAGTTTCCAAATCTGTTTCTTTCAATATAAAACTTATGAAATTGTAACAAAAACTGCAGGTGTGTGTCTGTGTCTGGTGAATTTTTGGTTAAAACAAGTTTGTCCTATCTTCATTCACTGAAGTTACTCATGGTGGGTAAAGTATCCAGAATTTTTACTTAAGTAGAGTAAAAATATATTTGGTAAAAAGGTGACTCAAGGCTACTTTTATTCAGTACCTGAATTTTATTCAGAAGTACTTGATACTTTTGAGTAAAAGTAACAAGTACATTTATTCAAGTACTTAACATTTAAAATATTACACCATCATTCAGACCAAAACATAAAGTTACATGAAAATATTGGTATTTTAAAGACCTACAATAACATAATTCATATATGAAACATAACTAAAAAATAAGATGAATGGAAACATTTTTCCAAATCAATTTCTTTCCATGTACTGTGAAACTTTAACAAAAACTGCAGGTGTGTCCAGTGAATTTTTGGTGTTTTTCATTCAGTGAAGCTGCACACATTCATCCACTGTGAAATTTTATTCAAGTGCCAATACTTCAACATATTTTTACTCAAGTAAATCCATCCAAGAAATCACTGAAGTCAGAGTAAAATTGTATTTGTTAAAAATCCTACTTAAGTACTGAGTAACGGATCAAAACATCAATCATTTAACATTTGGAAATTACATCACCAGAATGACCAAAACACAAAGTTACGTGGAATTTCTTTCAATGTAAAGCTTATAAAATGTCAACAAACATTGAATATTTTGGTGTTCTTCATTCAGTGAAGCTGCTCACAGTGGGTAGAATAACCAGAAATATTACTCACGTAAGAGTAGCGATACTTCAAGTAAGAGAAAAACGCACAGCGTCAATAAATGTTGCTAAAAGTACCTTCTATTCAAGTAAATGTAACTAGTTCTGTAAACGGTCTCCTTTCTCTTAAAGACGCGATGTAAAGACAGCAATGACATTGTCTGACGGGTGTGACAAGAAATCACAGATATGAGCGCTTTAATGTAGAACCAGGGAGGGGTAAACAGGCCAGAGCGCTCCTCGGGCTCCTAGGTGCCTTTGACTGCCCCTGACTTTCATCTGGGCTCATCTGGCGGCCGCGGCTCCGCCTGGCATGAGCCTGACCACCAGTTGCGGTCTGAGGGAGAGGCAGCTCCTCTGTGCTATTTGCAGCCCTGTCTGTCCAAAGGAATCTGGTGCGCTGACTGTCACTCAGCGGCCGCGTGTGTTTTTTATCACTAATTCTACCACAGGGATGTGGTTGTCCATATGACCACTGCGGAGGCTGCTGCCCCGAGGCGAGCTGACACTGTCTGTGTAGAAGGACCAGACGTTGATGTAGGGGCTGTTCAAATGCTGCTTGAATATCAAGACACGCGTGCACGCAGCGGCACGGGCGCGCGCGCACACACAAACGTACAAAGCAGTGCCCGACCAGTTGCTGGGACTGATGTTCCTTTCAGCCATCATAAGGCTGACACTCGAGGTTTTCTTTTTTTCCGTCTTCATGCCAACCCTGTGTCAGTTCCTGGCTGGTCTTTCCAACAGTGATGGAGACACTTTAACTGGCTGCGGTTGGGGCCTTTGGCCGCGGGGTTGCTGAGGCTCTGTGAGATGGCGGGGGCTGCTTGGCCTGTCAACTGGTTGTGACTAGGGCCCGTCTGCACGCAGATCCGATCTGGACAGCTCTCTCTTTCTCTGCGGCTAGTGGCATCGTCCTGCAGAAAGGCACACGGTGTAGAGCTGCCACTCTGCTCCAGTGCAGCATATGCTCCGGCTGAGGGTCAGAGATGTTCAGTCCAAAATGCCTGAAATAAAAACCTCACATGTCTGCCTGACAGTTGTAGTGCCGCAGCAGATCTGCAGTGAGGAGGGCAAGTAAATCTGGAGTGTTTGCTCGTATGTTCACATTTGTTTTACCCCCAAAAGCCAATATTATCAGTCATATTCAATAGATTAGAATATGTGATTCAACTACCTCTGAAAATAACGACTTTTAATTAGGCATCAAACATACTTTCCATCAAGTCCACATTTCTGCAGTAACATGTTTTTATTGATCTGATGTAATATAATAATGGAAAAAATAATCATAATTAACACAAATGAAGGTTTGAAAACGTCTACATGACTTGTTTCATTTAGGTACTGAAAAAAAATGAACTTTTCAATAATATTCTAATTTATTGAATGAGTCTGTAGCTACATTGCTGGGGAAATAATTTGTTCCTTACAAATTTATTGTGTTTTCATCACACTACATGAAGCAAATTTAATATTATATATAGCTTGAATAAAAACAAAATATAATTAAGGGGGGCGGGGGGGAAATCCAAGCCTACCATGTCCTCTATGAAATTATAAATGGCCAAATTTGTAAATCATGAATTAACTGGGATTTATCACATTTTTAGGTTCAATTTTACTCTCTCTGCAGGAAAATAAAGGAATTACTTAAACAAAATATATCTGACAGCATAAAGTACACTAAAGGATCTCAAAAGAAACACAGAAACAGAGTTACTAACATATTGCAAAGGGTAACAAAGACATTTCTAAATTTTTGGGGCTCCAGTTTACCACAGTGAGAGTCATTATCCACAACTGCAGCAAACATGAATCCTCCAAATTAACAATTTACAGCAGACATCAATGTGAGATTCTAATACAATAATATTTCTTCCAGTATATTCATGTCAGGTCTGGATGAGCTGTTAGCGTTGTTTCCCTGCAGGAAGGAGGTCCTGGTTCGAAACCTGGCACAGGCCTCTCCACATGGAGTTTGCATGTTCTCCCTGCACGCAGCGAGTCTCTCTGGGTACTCCAGCTTTGTGACTGTGTTGCTCTGTGATGCACTGGTGACCTGTCCAGGCTGGACACTGTCTCTTGTCCAGTGACCACCTGCAACCATAGAAAATGGAAAATTATAAATATTTTGCAGCATTTATTTTGGAATTTACAGTACAGTGACATGAAGATATATGTTAGGCATCATAGGGTTAAGTTAAATTGATATGTTGCAATTCGGTATAACATTGCATAAAACTTGAAATTAAGGATATCAAACACCGTTAAATAGTTTTAACTGAAGATTACAAATCTATTTTACTACATGAAAGCAAAGAGGATACTTTAATACTGTTTGTATGCTTGTTATAATGGTGGAAACATAAAAAAAATATTGCTTGCCTTTTCATTGCTTCCCCAGGAAATTCAGTTCGATTTGAATCTCTCTTCACTGTTCAGTCTGTGGTTTCTCCCACTGAATTAGATTTCTTTGGTAGAATTTCAACTGACCCGATCAGAGAACAGAGGGACAAGTTGTGAAAGATGACATCGATTGCTGTTTTAGAATCCTATGCTCCCTGTAGTTTTAATAATTGCAGAAGAGGAAGTGAAGAAAACCTTTCAGTCCACGCTTCTAAATATTGAACTAACATTGACAGCTGCCTCATTTGGTTCTACACTTCTCTCTTTGCAGTGAATGATGCTTGTTTACAGTGCAGGCCGTTTCCGGTAAGCTTCATAGCATGGAGCTGGCGCATTATGTCATGGCCAAATAGCCATTGAGTGAAATTTAAAACTTAAACAGTACATGTAACAATCATTTCACAATAGCCTAGGGTCCAGACTATCTGTACAAAGTGAAGCCTAAAACAAGGGGCTGATTTTTACCAGCTTAAAAAAATTATAAAAATGCTCATAAAAAAAGCCTAAAGCCTGTGATAGTCGTGAACTGATAAGATTCACCAGAATCTCCTGCTGTTGTGTCGCAGTCACCAACTGCTTAGTTAGAGCATAATGGGGTGTGTGTGGTGTGTGTGTGTAGGGGGGAGTTGGGGTGGGATTCAAACCTGGATGGGAAGACGCGGAGGGGATGAGGGCAGACATGAAAGTTGGCCTATTTCATGGTCAGGCTGCGGGACCGCCGAGGCCCTGAATGGCAATGCATCTACTTTAATGTGACAGACAAGTCCCGAGGCAAAAAACCCCACGGAGCTGCAGCAGGCAAGCGGGCCCCAGGTAGGGATGCAGTTGATGAGTGTGACACCTTCACCATCCCGCTGCAGCCGCCGCACGCTCCGCTGCCTCTGCTTAGAGGAGCACCAACAAACCCGCCCCAAACAAACCCGCCGCAAAACCTGTCCTCCCCAGAACCTGTCCTCCCCAGAACCTGTCCTCCCCAGAACCTGTTCTCCCCAGAACCTGTCCTCCCAGAACCTGTCCTCCCCAGAACCTGTCCCCCAGCCAGTTATGTTGGCTATACTAGTCTCCTTTTATAGCCGCTCGACGGGCTTTTGCTCCGATCACTGTAAAGCGCCAGCCAGCCTTTGGGGATCCCACTTGCCGTGGACGCGGCGGCAGACACATCCTCTCATCACGACGCTGTTTGCCCAATCAGGCGGAGACAGGCGAGTGTGTGTGGCATCTTCAGAGCAGCAGAGAGAGACAGAGGAGCCCGGAGGCGCCGCGCTGCCTTCCCACATGCACTCACAAATCAAGCGGCGCCGCTTTCCCCAACGCCTCCTGCACGCACAGGTGGAGCTGCGTGAGCACTTGACCTCTCCATCTACCATTACTGTGGGCTACAAAGTGCTGCGTTAAGCGCAACCTTTCTTCTATATTGGCCTATTAGGAGCCACAGGGCGCTCTGATGGAGGGAGCATCCCTATGCATGTGTGCGTCTCAGCACGCTGGCGAACATGAGCTGATCTATTGCAGTCCTGGGATGAGAAGGCCCAGGAGTTCATTAGGGCTGCAGCTCTGGAGAGCAGCCGCGGGGAGCTGCGCTGTAGCCAAGTGTTGCCAGGAGGCTGAGCTGTGCGTCCGGTGGGGAGAGGAGGGGAGGGAGGGCTGCTGCTGATGTCCATGGCATGTTTGCTAACAGCCTGATTCCATCAAGTGGTGCAACAGCAGTGCAGCCAAGTGCGAGGGCTGACCCTCCCCTCACCCCCCACCTTCCTATTTTTAACAACACAGCGCATCAGTCAAAGGTAGACAGTTCAGTCAAGCACTTGTGGAGTGCAAATGATGCTAATATTCATGCATGTTTTTACATTTGGGAGCAACAAAAGATAACGAGAGATGCGAAAGCAAAAGAGCTCCGTCTGACTATTTGGAGTTACGTTCGCTCATATGCCCTTTGTCTTGAGGGCGAAGATCTAAAATGCACTCTCAGTTTTCATCTCCATACTCCCACAACCCTTGTAAATGCATCTGAGGAGGGGAATACCGCAAAAATCTTAAATACTCTTAAAGAGACATGAAAAAACAAAGCTCGGGGCGTTCTGGTGGACATTGGAGAAAAAAGAAAAATATGCAGAAAACAAACCACGCTAAGAGAAAACAAAGTTATAAAAGACTATTTTACATTAAGGTCTAGTGAACAAATCCTATCTCCAAATCCTCCATTTGTGACAATGAAAACAATCCTGAGAGTAGTTGTGATTCATAAGAGGTAGGCATTGCACAGACACTACCAATATTTCATCATTTATTACACAGCAAAAAAAAATGACTCGCATGCAGGCAAAATAACGACAGGTAGGAGACAAGCCAGGAGACCCGGGCTCATCCAAACAGCATTTAGCTTTTTACCTCTGCCTAGTTACAGCTCTATACGTAAAACAGGGAGTTGAAGCGTTTCTTCATTGCAGGGTCCTTCACATTGACTTGGCCATATGGACACTGCAAGAGAAAATGGCTAAATCAAATGATGCATGTAGAGCAGCTCTTTAATCACACTGAGAATGGATGAAAATACGGCATATAAAACAAATTAAAAACACAATGAAACAAATTAAAAACACAATGCAAAGGGCCAGAATGAGACACATCAGGACAGAACAGGGCGATGCGGGACGGGACAGGACTAGAAGGAAGGAGTGGTGTGGTGAGACAAAGCAGGCTGGGATTGAATCGGCCAGAATCAGACTCAGTGGAGGAAAGCAGGATGCCATTTTCACAAGTCTCCTTTAGAATGAGCAATCCTGCACATAGTGTGGTAAAACAATTGAGACTAAAACCAGAGATCAATTCTGGTTTTGTAAAGTGTCATCTTGTAAGTACAGATATGGATTAAAGGAACTAAAAAAAAAAAAATCAGAATTATCACTTTAATCCATTTGGGCACATGGGAGCAAACCGGTTCAATAACAGAGATGAGCAGTGCAGGTGGAAAATATCTTTCTGGAGGAGAATATCGAATTTAAGTGATTTTTTTTTCACGTTGTCAAGGCGTTCCCCTTTGGAAGAGGATTAAGTCTGAAAACGTTTGCCCATTCTTCATAGTAACATAGCTTGAGCTCAGTCAGATTGGTTAGATAGACTTTTTAAAAGTCTTGCTTTAGGTCTGGACTTTGACTGGGCCATTTTAACAAATGCTTAAAATGCTTTGATCTAAACCATTTCATCATAGCTTTAAAGGTTTTTTGGGATTGTTCCTCTGCCTCTGCTTCAGTCTCTGGACTTTTCTAGCACCAAAACAAAACATGCATTCTCAAACAAAACAGACTGAAGCCTTGGGTTGTTAACTCACAGTAAGACTGTTTTTCTTTGGCATTAGACAATTCAACCATCTCTTATCACTCTGGTTTTTCCAGTTTAGCACGTTTCAAGTCAGAAAATAGGAAAACTGTTGCCTGAACCATTTTAATAATTTAATTTTTGCTCTAAATTGATTCATCAGTTAATTTCTCATACACATTTCTATTTTTGTATGTGATGCTTAATTCTTTTACAATTATGGATCAACATATTATGTGCTTTTTATTAGATTCTCCTTTCTCTCTTGCTTTACATGTATGAAGGCGCCATATAAATAAACTTGCGTTCAAAGACTTGTTTTGTTTTAGTGGCTCAGTAAAAGCAACTTTTACCTCTCCTTTTTTTCCCGAACTTTCACCTTTCCAAACAATCGGCTTTTATTGACTCCAGACATGTAGTTGAGATTTGAAAATTTAGATGACTCTCAGCCTAAATATAAAGCTACACCTCCATAACTTTGAAAAGGTTTTCAAAGAGTAATTCATCCAAGTATACTGAAGGGAAGTTGAGTGGAAGAAAAAAAATGCTTCAGAAAAAAAAATAAGAACAAGAACAGCTTTGAGTCAGGCAAGTTTGCACAATGACAGTGTGACAAAGAATTCCTGGAAGACTTTAGGATCTTGATTTGCAAATTAAATGCAAAACTTTGAGAACTTTGGGCCATTAAGCAGCAGTCCACTCTTTTTCCCATATCTCAGGTAAAAACACTCCTGAATTTGACTTTGGTTCTGCAGTGGGTTAACTAAAGCAAAGCAACATTTGTCGCCAATTTCCAGGGTGTGTCTGGGACTGATGCCTGGTGAAGCTCTGACTCCAGTCACAGGTCACGCCTTGTGAATCTCTTTTGAGCACCTTTCTCTGCAACTGGTTTTCCTTCCACTTAACTTTCCATAAATGCGCTTGGATACAGGACTCAGAACACTGTTTGGTAATGACATTTTACGGATTATTCTCCTTGTAGATGGTAAAAATGAAAATGCAGAGTAAAGTATATCAGAGTTTCAGTGCTTTTGAACTAAATTATAGAAATAAATAACATTTCCGATGATATTCTCATTTGTTTAGATGCACCTGTAGATGCAACAAAAGAACACACCACTATACTTTTTACTATTAATTCATTACCAATTACATGCTTTCTTTCATCTGTAATGTTACCAGTAAACCAAAAAGTACAGCAGACCAAAAAGAGTAGAAACACAATGGGGGAAAAAAACACAACAGAGCAAAACAACTGAGGCTGGATAAAGGAGACAAATTTGCAGAAGAATACCAGCGATCCAAAGGACGACACAACCTGGTGACAACAACAACAAAAAAAAGAGAAGAAGACAAAAGAGCTCACGTGTCTGCAGGCGCTGCCGCAGCATTTCCCTCTCTGAAGGTGGGCATACTCTGTGAACACCTTATACCCACTGAAAGGGTCCACATACATCTGCTCCGTTGCCTGAACATAATGAAGATATTACAATTTAATTAGCATGACAAACAAGCATGCATGCCAGTGTGTGACCCCTGCATACATAACTATATACAGTACATTTAATTACACAAAGGTAAGCTCGGTAAGTAAGCAGCCTGAACGCACTGATCCCGGATATGGGTGTATACACACCAACAGATTGGCTCAGGTGAAGGTAAAAAGGGAAAAGCTGACCTCTGTGCATAGAAACAGATGCAAAACAGGTTAATTCTCATGATGTTGCTGATTAATTTGTGCTATCCTTTCGTGCGACTCCAAAGGCGAACGATTAATCAACCATGCTACCTCTTCAATACACCCTTTTTAGACAGTTTATTTAGACTAATCGTTCCACAAAAACACCTCTTGAAGGCGAAACACACTGAACTTCTCTTGCCATGTTTTGGGAAGTTAGAAAATGTCATCTCTCAGTCTGTTTCAAACTGAGAGCGCGCTAGTTGGTGAGCTTTGACAGCTCACAAAAGCAAAAAAAGCCTGGGGCCTTTCAGTGACACGGCCTGTCATTTCACATGGCGGTGCAGGGCCGCATAGTGAAGCTGGCATTGCCGGGCACCCCCACGGTATTGTGCTTTTCCCACCCAGGCCCTACCACTCTCCTCAGGTCGCGGCCAACTTGCCTCAACTTCATCCTCACTCCGAAGCGCAATATTTACAACAGATAAGCCTAAAGGCACGTAGACGACACCTTTGCACCGCTGTCATCGAGGCGGAGCGCCTCGCCTCTGTTTGATGGAGGAGCAAGTCAGAGCTGGTGAATATGAGATGTCTGACAAAAACGATTACCGCTACCGGGTGGGTTAAAAACGTAATACTACAGACAATAAATCAAATCAGTCACAGTGGCTTTGCGTTTAGTGGGAAAATGCTAACTGTTAAAGTAAAGTTTTAGAAATACAAAACTTTTCAATAGTTTTTGAACAACTAGAATCTGAAAAGTCCGATGATCTGTGTATATATTTAGTTCTAAAATCCTTACATTGGAGAATAGACTTTAAAATACTTCTGTTAGCTTATGAATCACATCCCCATAACAAGAACTTGGCAAAATGACCAACATGACAAAGGAAGAAAAGAAAATGAAAATGTGCGTAAATCATAATTGAAAAACTCGTGGCCGTTTTCAGCAATGGTATCCTGATTTTTTTTTTTTTTGATTCCATGCAGCTTCAGTTAAACACTTAGTTTCCATATGATTGACCATGATCAGGACTTCACCTGAGGCGTGCTGGACATTCTCCACCAGGTCCAACTGTTTTACAAAAAGTGAAACTGATGGGACAGACTGTTTATCAGAATTATATTGTGATGCCTCTTATTTCTTTTATTTGGGCAGGATCAGGTTCTTCTAAAGGTCGCATGACAGTCTGGTCATTTTATCCATTCATCGTCTAAACCTACTTGTCCTTGCAAGGTCGCGGGGGGAGTTCTGGTGCCTATTTCTAGCGGTCATTGGGTGAGAGGCAGAGTACATCCTGGACAGGTCATTGGTCCACCACAGGGCGAAACAGAAACACACCAAACAAAATACACAAACCTGAGAGCATCTTAGAGAGACCGATTAATATAACAGTTATGTTTTTAGACTGCAGGAGGGAGCCAGAGTCACAGGGAGAATGTGCTAATTTCATGCAGAAAGACCCCAACCCAGGATTCAAACCAAGAACTTCTTGCTGCAAGGCAACTGTGCTACCAACTGCACCATCGACCATCGTAACTGATTTTTCTATCAATTATTCGGACGACTTGACAACACTGATCTATTTATCGGATAAAAAATTTGGTACGTTCTGCAAATTTTTAATTTAACCACTGTCGCCTTTTTATATGCTATTGGAAATACATTAAAAGATGCACACAAATAATTTAAATCTCTTTGTAAATAAGATTTTTTGCCTAAAATTCAATAACATAGCATTCCTTTAGTGTATGCTTGATCATTTGTAGAAAAAAAGATGCATCTGCACATGCTGCTTTTTACATCAGCATGTGAAAAGCTCGGCCCTTTCCAATGGTTAAAAGTGTAAAGCTAATCTGATGCTTCATATGATATCTTTTTTTAAAGAGTCTGAAACGGGTGAAGTTAAAACTATGCCACTTGAGGAGTTTTGGGTGGAACCTACTTATAGACCAGTGCCTCTCAATTCTGATCCTCAGGGAACACTGCCCTACATGTTTTAGGTGTTTTTCCTGTTAACAGGTTCCTGCAGCACTTCATGGCTGCAGAGAAGGTCAAGAAATCATTTGAATCAGCTATTCTGGAACAGAGACATCTAAAACATGCAGGGCAGTGGTCCCTGAGGACCAGAATTGAAAAACACTGCTATAGACAAAGAGGTTTTTTTTTTATATATTTCTTAAATGCAAAAAGTACATGTATTTTGTGGTAAAATTTTGCCTTAATTACTGCTGTGTGTTCTTTCAGCAAATGTCATTTTATTGAATCTGTCTACTCCAGTTAACGATTAACCTATGAGTAAATTTAACATGAGGTTAAAGAGTTCGTCTTTTGAGCTTATTGCACTTCCTTTTATATGGATCACCTGTGGTGTAACTACAGAAAACTGCAGGTAGCCTGTCAGGATGTGTTTAGAATCTGCAAGTCAAATGTTTGTCATGAGCAACACCCCAACCTTTATGACTTGCTGGGGAAATACAAGGATAAATTTATGTGCTGTTTGAAGGTGTCAAAAAACTTAAGAGCTATTCAACTGTGTCAATTGTGACATATAGTGACACATGATATACCTCAAGCTTTATTAAAAATATTTTTATTTTAAAATGGTATGGACTACCTTTTGTCTGGAAATAAATTAGATTTGGATGGATGGTGCCAGGGATGCTTTAGAAGTACCATTTATGGTGTGACTATGTTGTGATCTTGTCATAATTCGGTATAAGTGGCGGTGTAAACGCTAATTTCTCATGTTAACTAGAGTTGTTCTGATGCACTAACTGACAGTTTCTGCGGTGGTTCGTGGTACCTCACACGCCTCCCTGTGGAGTCTGTGGATGGTCACCTCCTGCTCTGTCAGCCTCTGTGCAGCTGCAGCGCTCTTGTCTTCACTGGTCTGCAGGTTGCAGCTGCCGCTTCTCCCTCCCTCCGAGCTCCTCTCCTCTGAAGGCTTCATCACTGACATCTTTACGAGTCGTTTATGAAGCTGGACACGGAGCTGAATCGACCTGCTGATGAATGCTCTGCTGGGGAGCTTTCTGTAAAACATGCTCGAGTAAAAACCCGGTTTCTGTCATTTAGAAACGCTGGAAACCGAGAGAACCCCTCGGACATTGTTTACATTAAACAAAGATTGTCTATGCAGCATGTTAACTTTCTCCCTACTCCTCCTAGTTTTCCCTGTACAGTCATGTGTTTTACTTCCTGATGTGCCTCTTTTTACATTTGTCACATGTGGTAATTTTAACTGCCAGACTGTACAGCGCCTCTGCTGTTTCAAAGCTGCTATGGGCTCTAGTTGATTTAGTTTTGAATGAAAGAGGAGAAGAAGAAACCTACAGGTGGGTCTCAGTAAATCAGAATAACAGCGAAAATGTAACTTATTTCATTCATTTAGTTTTAAAAATGACATTTATGTATTACCTTGATGCTTTACACACAGTGATGTATCAAGTACCGCAGTTATTTTAATGATTATAGCTTTCAGAATACTACAAAATTAAAATGTTACTAATTACCTGTAAAAAATATACATATCTTCAGTGCATAAATGTTATGTTAGCCACCAAAATCTGAATCCCTCTGTCACAAAAGAGAATTGCTGAAAAGGTTGGTTGTTCAAAGCATGTTATATCTGAGCACAAGGGCGCTGTATAGGGGGGGAAGTTAAGACAATTCCAAGGGCCCTTGACCAACAGGGGGGCCCCCCCACAACATTTTTTTTTTCATAGAAATAGAAACAATCTGGGGCCCTGTCAATTACAAATTAAGCATATAAAGTTTTTAAAAAATGTTTTTAGCAGTAAAAATTAAATGTTACCCCTACTAGACTAAAAAGCACACATCCATAGTTGCACTGAACCCCCCTGGATCTGCATGAAGTGGTTCGTTTGTTCTTGGCGCACTGACAGAAATTCAAACAGTCTTTATATAATGATAATAAAAACAGCTTTCTGTCTGGACTGGAGCCAGTCCAAATTACAAATTACAGATGTCTGTGGCCACGTCCCTCCTGGCCTGTCCTCTCCTAAGTGAAATTAAAGCTGCAGTATGTAACTTTTATAAAAAAATATTTTTTTTTACATATTTGCTAAAACTGTCATTATGTTGTGAAAGTATAGCATGAGAGATAATCTGTGAAAAATTTATTTCCTCTGCCTTACCCCCAGTGCTATCTAGAAACAACCAATCAGAAGCAGGAGAGTTTTAGTGCTGTCAATCACAATCTCATGTGGCTGCTCATCCTTCCCTCCCCCTTGCTCTGTTCTATGCTGCAGCTAGCATAGCCTGTTGTGAATGCTCTGTCTAGCTAGCATAGCTACCAATAATGGCAGATAAACAGTTTTCCTGTAACAATAAGTTGTTTCTCCCCCATTAGCACAGCAGTGAGTGAGATTGATTGAAAGCACTAAGACGCTCCTCCTGGTTCTGATTGGTTGTTTTGGCCGGAACATTGCATTACTTTAGCCAGCAATAGTAGTTCAGGGAGGAGGTGGAGAAGATATTTTGCATGTTGCCTATGACTGTTGCTCGTGGGGAGAGACCTTTCAGTAAGCTAAAACTACTAGAAAAAATTTAAGCAACCTATGTGCATACAGCATGCAGACAGTTGCATGTAAAATTCATTAGCTATAAATATTGTGCTAGTATCCAAAGATAGCAAGGCAGTTGCACGTCTTTAACATTTGACACCTTTTATGGGTCAAACAGACTCAAGAAATTGTAACAGCAGGGGGGCCCCAATTTATTTTTTTGTCATGGGGCCCAAGATTTCTGGCGGTGCCCGTGTCTGAGCATATTGACATAAAGCTAAGTGAAAGGAAGAGATGTGGTAGAAAAATGTGCAAATGTAACAGAAATTACTTTGAGAAGATTGTGAAGCAAAACCATTTGGCGATGATTCACAAAGCTTGGACTGCAGCTGCTTCTCAGACAGACTTAACTAGGATGTGGACTGGATAATATATTTAAAGTATTTACTTTTGATGTTTATGGATTACAGCTGCAGAGTTGACAACAGTCCAGCAGTTTCTGACATCCTGAAAAGAAATATAAGCCACGAAATGACATTATTGAAGAAGATGGCCGTTTGCTGAGTGCTGTTTTCAAAAATATTAAATAAAGCTGAATGTAAGGAAAAATATGTCTCTATTTGTAACCAGTTCATATATATGAGTTACATTTTCTAAAATGATTTACTGAAAAAAAATTTTTTATGATAATATATTTCCTTGAGCTGCACCTTATAGTAAAATCCACCTTATATAAATATATTTGTATCAATACATGGTGAAATGACAGAAAAAAATAAATAGCTTAAAATGTATTTTTTACATTTTCAGATCATTTTGTTTTAGAAATGCAATGTTACGCCTTTTTGAAAGATTTGTTACATTCACATAGTTTTGTTATGTTTGCATGTCAAGTAGTTGGTACTTTTCAGAAATGTTCGAGGTATTTTTTAGGAGTTATTCCATCTTCGTGCTATGAGCTCATTTCCTCTTATATGCTTGGAAGCACTACAATAATCTCTTAAAAAGGGTCTCATGTATTTTCTAGGTTATGCTATGAACGGTATAGTTTCTAACAAAGTAGCAGCTTCTGTAAAAACTGCTGACAGAGTTTCCAGTGCACCTTTAACATTATGCTTTGAACATTTTGTCAATCCCACCACTCTGTCGGAGCAGGGAGGTTAACCTCGACTCCACAAAAAAGCTTCAGTGGCTTCGCTTTCCCGCAGCACACAGAGAAGAAGCATCTTCTCTCCGTAAAATATTAAAGCAATACAGCTACTTGGACTTGGCTCTGCAAGGTTGATGAGTGGACGCTAATGAGTCCTCCCAAGGTTACCCACCGCTGTAAGCCACTGCTGATTATGTGTGTGCTCAGAACTATGGATAATGAAACCTGACAAGCGTCTTTTGACTGACATTGTGCGGTCAATTCACCCTCAAACAAATTACATGTCGGTGGTAAAGAGGAATTTGCATGCACATTATTCAGCGTGGTCATCATTACAAAAAAAAAAGATTTATTGGTTAGGCAGATAAATCTTAATAACTCCTTTGTGGAGGTTCTGCAGCCAACATCAACACCATGTGATTCAAAAACAACTCAAAAACGACATGAATGTTACACATTTGCAATGGAATGAACACTGGAATCAATGCGTTACTGTGGAATACATTTCTTAGAGTGAGCTTTGATGTGTATTTTATTTTAATGTGCATTTCAGTTCAGTTAGAGGTAAAGTGTGTGCACCTCAAGTTCATCTATAACCATTGTCTGGAACTCCAGTGATCAGAGAAAAGATCATTACACTTTTTTCTAGTACATCCCCCGCAATAAGTGCCATTAATATCCAAAAAGTATAGATTAACCTCCAGTTTATTAGTGAGGGAAATAATCTGCTGATGGTAATAAACCTCCAGTTTATTACCTTCAAGAATATAATTATCTTTTTATTTGTACGTCATGTTATTCCTTTTGTTCCTATGTCAACAAAACATCTCCACCACTATAATTTCATATGAATGTCTGAAGCAGCATGCCCCAGTCTGCTGCCACTTAATTACCTTCCAGCCTGCCTGAAGACATCTGGCTGTGATTCAGACAACCTCTCTGTTAAACAGTAAGGAGAAACCCATTGGAATAAAAGATACAATTTTTGCTTTTGGAAACGTAAAATGGAGGAAAACATATGGTACATCATGCAATATTTGGTATGATTTTAAAATCAAAATATAAGAAATTAAACTTTTGTTGCTGCAACAAATTACTTCCTCATGACACTTTCCCAATACAAGCATGTTCAATTCATGTTCACTTATACGGAACCAAATCAGTCAAAATTTAGTTTACATACATTTTATTCCAATACAATCCTAACAAGTTGCCAAGTTCAGATCTGAAGTCAAATTCAGTTGATTATGTGCTTGGTAAAAGAAAGAATCTGTTTAATAAATCCCATCTGAGCACATCAAGTCATCAACCGTGCAGCAATCCCTCATCCAGAGCAAGCGTGTGGTAACAATGGAGAGGAATTGCACAATTTTAACAGGGCAAACCCTACAATAGAGTTAGGCTAGAACTTTTGAGAAAACTGCATCAACACCTTCCTTTTGAAAAAAGAAAAGATAACCAGTCAATGGCAGAAATTGCTCCTTAAAAAACACAACTAAATACAGAAGCACTGGGCCAATAACACTTTGTATGAAAAACCAAAAGAGGGCACAGAGTGGTTAAGGCACTAACAGCTCCAGAAATAGCTTGGTTTTAAAAATTATATCTAAATACATAATCACAGGGTCATTAGTACTCTCTTCAGTTAGAGAAACAAAGAAAGTGAATGGCAGCAATTGCTCCATAAATGGATGTAGTCAAATACAAAGTCTACATGGTGGCAATAGCTACATAAACGGCTTGAGCCACAAGTACTTTTTGTGAGTAAAAACAAAAAACCTCAATCCAATAGAGAACCTGTGACTGGGCTTTTAAAGGTCTGTTCTCAGCCAGTCCCCACTCAATCTGACAGAACTAGAACAGTTTTATGAGGAAGAATGGGGTAAAACTGCAGCATGTAGATGTGCAGCCACAATGAGATCTGTTCACACAGACTCTGTGCTGTGATTGCAGCCAAAGGCGCATCTACTAAATACTGACTAGAAAAGGGTAAACTTTTATGCAATCACTTGTTTTATGTTAAATATTTGTATTAAATTGCCACTATTTTTGAAGAAATCCGTTTTCACATTGATATAGGTTTTTTTTGTTTATTAACTTTTGTCAAAAAGCCAAATTTTGCTGATGTGGACTGATGTGTTAAAGCAATAAAAGGTTAGAACACCCATGGGTGTGAATATTTTTAGGCATGATTGGAGCATTGACCTAAGTGTTCTTTCTTTGGCAGAAACAGAGAGGGTACAAAGTCATCTGTAATTATTCCTCCATAATTCACTTCATTTAGGAAAAGAAACACATCTAAACAAGCCAGGACTTCTTTCTATGGGAACAAACTAAAACAAAGAGTACATAAAGTTAATGGCACCAATAACTATGTGAACAACTCTGTCCTTAAGGAGACCAGCTAAGCAAAAAAACAGAGAAAATACTTTCAGTGGAAATAAAACCAAAGCAAGAACACAAGATAAAAATAGAAATTGGATTATTTTTAAGGACTCAAAATGAGCATTAAGTTATGATTCACAACATCTAAACCATATTTTTATTCTAACTGTAAGGTTAACGCCAGTAAATTTACATAGATGCTGTGGTTCCAGCTGTGAACGCTGCACTAGGAAACAAGAGACTTTGTTAGTTTAGGAGAATTGTAATAAAGAGTCCTTAAATAAACCTTTAGCAGTAATTTAAAGTGCTAATGCATGTCAACCATTATTGGTAATTTAAAAACAGATGAAACTGAGTTATTCACAGCTGCCTCTGCGTTTGTTTCATGCGTCAACTGCTGCTGTCTAACATGGTTAGTGTTTAAGGGCCATGCTCTCTTGACACACTGTAATTATGCAGGAGAAAGTCAGGCAACCGTGCCAGCCTTCGCCACCCTTCCTCTGTGCACCGCAGTTGAATCAACTTCCCACTGAGCAGCATGGCTGCTGAGGCCACAAAGCTTTGCCAAAGGATACATCAGTGGTGTTGCTGAAGGAGGGGCAAAAGCTGCTCTTTGATTTTTTTTTTTTACCTCTCAGATTCATCTGATTAATTTCCTTGCCTTAGTCTGCATTTGCATTAAGCAATAAAAAAAAAAAGTTAGTTTCTGTTGCTTCAAACGCTAAGTACCCTTTTAAGGTAACAGTTTTCTTGTGTCAGTCTGTGGTGACAACTTTATTTGTAAGTCAGCTTCTAACACCACATGTCAACATGAGATTAGAGCAAGAAAGCTATTAAAACCACAAAGAAAACTGAATTGCAGCACACACTAATGCATGAAGAAAACTGAATTGCAGCACTCACTAATGCATGAAGAACGATGATAGAATGTGGTGCTTAACATGAACTCTCAACTTTCTTTTGCAGATAAATGTCTAAATAGGTTCCTATGGGTGCTACCTTTTTGTTTCTGTTCAAATTTTGACATTTCTGTGTAAATTTGTTTAAATACTCTGCAGCGCTTCCCTCCTTAGGTTGACCATTAGCTACTGCAGTTAAACGTTCTTATTGGTTAATCTTACAGGTTTGTTAGCGTCTCCGTCACTCAGCTCTGGTTTACCATCTCACTGAGGAACGACCCTGGTGGCGAGTCAGGAGTTGAAATTGCGAGCATGCCGAGTATTGATCCATGTCAATGGCTTTACTTTCACATGGTTAGTTAGACTTTTATGTTCAAAAAAGTAAACGTAAAAGATTTTTGAACTTTTACATTCAGAAATCAAATCATTGTTGTTTTTGTGACACATTAGTGTCTGGGGTTTAATGGCACTGGTTTGCATTTTAAAATGACTCTACAGGATTTATTAAGTTGAAGCAACAAAATATATTTTTCTCCCATTTGATCTCATGGACCTTTAGAAGAAGACTACATATATTTTATACGCCACTGAAATAGGAAACCAAGTGCAGCTCCTGTTTCATAATATTGCTTTTTCAGGCAGAAGTCGAAAAAACTTTTAGAACAGCGATTTCTAGCATTCAGATTTTGGGGGCCCATTGTGATATACCAACTGGATCGACCTTGAATTTTTAAAATCCAGTCTCTTTGCCATAATTGATAAAAGGTATTTATTGACCGTATTTATGTTTGTGTTTGTGGATGTTTGTCCACTTCAGCATCAGCCAAACTTTGGGCTGAAGCTGGATTCTCTCTGTCCATTATTATTACAATATAAACATCATTACACTGGCATCAAATTTTGGTGGACATGTTGTTGGAACTGTTGCCTAGCAGCAAGAAGATTCTTTGTGGAGCTTGCATTTTCTCTGAGCACATCTGTGGGGTTTTTTTTCTTTCTTTCTGGTTACTTGGGCTTCTTCCCATCACCCCAAAACTTGCATGTCAGGTTAATGGGCCACTCTGAACTGTCTGAAAGTGTGAGTGAGTGAGTGTGTGGGTGGGTGGATGCGTGTTTGTCCTGTGTGTTTCTGTGTTGGCCTCTGGCCCACTGACTGAAGGAAATGAGTGTTTGTAACATATGGCCACTGATAATCTTGGCACACCAAAACATAGACCATAATCTTTTTTTTAAATCATCTAACATTCTACTACATATCTACCAACTCAATAGTCATATATTCCTGTTTTCAAACATCTATTAATGATTTCATATGTGTGTAACCTGCTGAGTCCCTGGAAGTTTGGTGTCCAGGAGTCAGGGGAAGATGGTCAAAGAAGGCAAACGAGTTACATAGATAAATGTCTTTTAGATTTGTGCATAAAAAGTAAGAAATTAAAATGGTTAGAGTGGTGGATGTGTCTTTTGTGGGTTTCAGAAAATGTCAAACTTAACCTCCTGGTGATGTCTGCTTGCAAAATGTGAATATGTATAGAAAATGCATAGATAATATAAAAAATAAGATTGCATACTATTTATTGCATTGATCAAAGAGAATGCCTACAATTATTAGATAAATTCTCCATCAATAAGCATTATTTTGATTCTTTGCCACATAGATCCACTTAGATGCCATGAACATTGCTCAGAGTTGCTCCGGGTTTGCCAGTTGTGATGCTAATCTCCCATTTCACCACCTCCCAGTGGTGATCTGTTAGACTGACAACCTGTGACCGCCGAATGACGCTGCTGAACTCAAGACTCATTGGACAGGGCAACATTTTTCCAACCTGTCAGATTTTAGTAAGTCTGAGGGCATTGTAGCCCCGTTTCCTAACTGACAGGAGAGGCACCCAGTGTGGTCTTCTGTTGCCCATCTGCTTCGGGTTCAACATGTTGTGCATTTAGAGGCAGCTAGAGGGGGTATTCTACATACCTTGATTTTAACAAGTGGTTAACAGCTGCTCACTGAATAGTTCCTCTTTTTCAGACCATTCTCCTTAAACCCAAGAGGTGGTTTTCCTGTTAAAGGTGGAATTTGATTTTGCTACATGCATGCTATGTATAAAATATTGCAGCAAAGTCAACAACAAAACACAAGTGACTGTCCACTGTCGCTACATGCTTATCCAAGAAGAGAGAATACTGCGAGTCAGTGACTTGATGCTTTCTGGTGGGTTTCCTTAGATTGAAGAAATTTGAAATCAATTTGAATAATGAACTGATTTTACCACATTTTTTGACTATCAGGATCAATTTGAATGTATGTATGATTGGATTGAATTGATCTTTTTTTGTAAAGTGCCTTGAGATAACACATGCTGTGAATTGGCATTGGATAAATAAACTGAATTGAATTAGCTGTGCATGAAAATCCCAGTAGATTAGAGGTTTGTTCTCTGAGGAGCCTGTCTGTCACATTCAGTCTGAATTTCAAACAAGAGATCTGGACTCTTCATATCTTGACGCTTAAAGTCACTGAATCACTTCCATTGACTTACAATTTGGGTTGACAAGGAACTGAACTGGTTTGTTTATATCTGAAAAATCTTCCCAGTGATGTGAATGTATTACACTGTTGCCTTGCAGCAAGAAGGTCCTGGGATTCTTCCTGCATGGAGTCTGCATCTCCTCTCTGTGTATGCATTGATTCTTTCTGGATACTCCACCTTCCTCTAACAGTTCAAAAACATGACCTTTATGTTAACTGGTCTCTCTAAATTGCACATAGATTTAGTGTGTGAGTGCATGTGATGGACCGGTCCCCTCATCAAGCGAGTGCTGAAGGTAGACACCAGAATGATGGATGGTCCCATGCATGTAAACTCCATGTAGAACGACACCAACCCAGGATTCAAACCCAGAACCTTCTTGTTGCAAGGCACATGCATATTATTCCTGAGGATATGGATGTATAAGCATTTTTAAAAATAATTTTAATATTGCAAATATTTAACTGCTTGAACTTATTAAATTCTGAAAGTAGTGACACAATCACAATGATATTCTAACAATTGAACATTATTTTTATGTCACAATCTTGTACAGTATATTATTATTATTATTGTTAAGATTGTTTTTTATATATCTTTTAAGACTTTTTGAACTTTTTTTGGGAACCTCTCTCTATATACATATGATGCTGCTGTTACACCTGAATTTCCCCTGTATGGGACAGTAAAGGCTATTTCTATGCGATAATTTAATAATATATAAACTGAATTATGTAAATAAATTTGTACAAAATATAACAGATTAATAAGCTAAAAAAAGATAAATACTGCAAAGAACAATTTTGCTGTACATAGAGGCACCTGCACCGCTCCTGTAGGAGCCAGCGCTGAGGGCTACAATATTGTTGAGTTAATATTACAGTGTCATAGGGAAGCCCCTTTTTATAAGAGGCATGAATCACATGGCCCAGGTCTGCTGCTGCTGCATCATCATCATCCTCATCATCCTCCCTGTTACTCATCCACTGTGGAAGCAGGACGCTCGCGGGCAGCAAGGTGCTCATCTGACGTGCCGACGTCACCGGGTCTTTGACAGCACTTCCTGGAGTGGTGTTTGTTGTGGGAAATAGCCCCGGTGCTGCTGAGCTGAACTGGGGAATTAGGCCACATACACGGCAGGAACAGACGCGACACGCCGTTGCTTCGCCGTTCCTTCAAACATGTGGTCGCGGCTGCCTTTGACCGCTACCAGATAATAAGGACAGAGGAGAAAAAAGAAAAGGGGGACGCTGGAGAGTCTGAGGAAGGACGAGGTGGAAGAGAAACCCCCCATATTCTCAGAGCAGAACAGCAGAGCCGCCGACAGCACGGAGCTGTCGCGATGTTGTAACTAAACCATGGACAGCAGGATAAAGTAAGACCCCGGAGTTTCTTTTTCATTTCTCTCCGTGTTCTCCCCTCTACCACCATTCAAACTGTCAAGCTAACAGCTAATGTGCGGCGTTAGGCAGGCAAGGCAAGGCAAGGCACGTAGCGTTGACTCGGAGCTGCAGGAGAAATGCGGAGGAATGTTCGGCGTAATTCGAGCCATCTCCAGCCGCGGATTTAACGGCCGAGCCAGCTGGCCCAGACAGCATGTGGGTCAGTCTGTGGCCGTCTACTAGCTGACCACCAGTTAGCGGCTCTGACAGCCAAAGCAGCAGGCGGATTCAAATAGGAAACACGAGCAAGGTCCAAATAATGGTGAAATTAGAGAACTTCTCTTTCTTAGATAACCAGCTCTCACTCGGTACGTTTTAATTAAAAATAACGTCGAAAAGTTAACTTATTTGGCTAATTTAATTTAAAAAGTTTTACGTCATCACACAGTAATATATTTCACGTATTTATGTTATAAAATTTAATATTACATAATATGAATAAAAAAATAAAGTGTTCCTCTATATCAGGGACGTCAAACTCATTTTTATTTTTTTGTCATACCAAGAATGTCTTCGAAAGGCTGGTTTTGAATGTATTAATAAAACTGCCCATGAATAAACTGCTTAAAAATAAATATTGAAAATCTTTTCACATGGATGTAATTTGGAAGTTTGCAAATAAAAACTGCATTGATTTGATTGATAGAATAATATTTAAGCACAAAGTTGTTATCTTAAAGTCCAATTTCTGTGATTCTTCAGAGTCTAGAGGGCCACGTAATAAGCTGTGGAGGACCGGATTTGGCACCAGCCTTGAGTTTGACACATAAGCTCTACCATAATGTGCACTTAACAGTTAGACATGGCTCCCTTTGCATGAATTACTGCTTCAGTGCAGCGCTGCATGGAGATGATCGGCTTGTTGTGCTGCTGGGGCAGGAATTTGCAGCTTCAGTCACATTGGGCTCTTAAAAACCAAATAAAACATATTTTTAGTTTTAAAAGCAATAAGGATGGGTGGCTTAGCAGCTCCTCCACTCAAACTGTGTTTTTATGTTATTGAGTGGGCTGGATATCTTTATTCCTTTTTTTTAAACTTATTTATTGAAAGCTGGCTTTATTCACTGAATATTTTGTTGAATTTGGTGGCTCTAGAAACAGTGACTCCAGCCACAGTCTCGTTTATGCTCTTTTCCCCACCAGTTTTTCCCTTCCACTAAACTTTCTATAATACTGTTGGATATAGCGGTGTATGAATAGCCAGCTGTACAGCAGTAGCCTTTTATGGCTAATTGATGTCTTCTGTGAAGTCACTTTTTGAATTGAAATAATTGAAAATTAACTTCTAATTTATTGAGCTGTGCTTGTATGACTGAACTGTGGCCAGTATTGACATTCTCTGCTCTGGTAAAGTAGGACAGATCAAGCCTTTTTTTTCTCTAAATAGAAGTCCACAGGCAGCCTAATGCATTCCAACCTCACCACAGTTGTGTTTTTTTTACGCTGAATGCAAAGTTAAAATTAATTTATGTTATTTTTCTTTTAATGAAGTGTTTAATTCTTTGCAGGGAGAACCCAGAAAGAACATTCGATCTGGTAGTACAAGTGGCGTGCCCATCGTCTGAAAATGAGGGTAGGTGATGTCAATATTTCCATTCACAATATTTGGATTGTGTGTCCAAATGGTGTGTGCATGTGCTGAAAGTTTATGAAGCTTTTCATTCATAGAGCTACAGCTGAAATATATACACTTTTAATTATTTGAAAGTTTAATTACCACAAGCTTTCTATTAATATTATAACCTTTGAATAAAAACAACACAGTTTCTTGGTTCTCACAGAAAAAATCTATTCTAATCATTTATCATTTTAAAGATGCTGTAGTGGGCTGTTAAAAATAAAAAGTAGTATTTTTCCAGTTTGATTGCCATTCATATAAACACAATGTTGAGAAATAACTTGAGCTAATATAGCAGACATTAGCTCAAACTTAGCATTGAGTCTGAGAGTGCTAAGTGTGTTAGCACAACCACAATGGCTGTGGTTACTGTGTTTTTTCTTTTTTGTGTGTAAATCGGCTACTAAGGAGCACATTAAATTTGTGTTCAATTTCTGAAGAGCAAATGTTTGCTGTAAATTTATTATGTTTTTGACTGTTGAAACAAAACACATCTCCTGTCTGATGCTGTTTCTTCTAGGCTTGAATGATTATTTTCACTTTTCCTTAAGATTTTAAAGTGAATTGATTGTTTACCAACAGTAATGCCATAAGCATTTTCATGTGTATCCACAAGGGCTTTTTTTGCTTCTCTGTGTTTCCAAAATATATTATTATCCCCCAGCCTTTAATTATGATAATTGTTCAGCTTTCCAGTCAGAGTGCCATGTAATTTCAGTGAGCGTTTGCTTGGGCACTTGCACATTATCTTAAAGCAAGACACCAAGTGTCACCGAACTTCAATGCATGACTGAGCAGGTCTTGCACAATGAGAGTAGTCATTATAACGGTTCTGCTGTTATGCTTGTGTTCACCCTGTCAGGATCCAGAGGACAAGAAAAGGTCAGGACTGAGTTCAAACAAAAACCTCAAATGTCAATAAGTTAGCTTTAACATCTTGCTCTGAGACTGATCAAGTAGATATATAGTTTATTTATTTAACAAATGTCTTTAGTTGAAGTTGAAGTTTTATTTTTGTAACTGTTACCCTACAAAAATGCTTTAGAAATCACATTATTGGGTCGGAAAGCTGCTTTACTGTTCTGCTGTTTGCATTAATAAAATATTCCATCGCTGGTGCCCAGAGTTTTTCTGGGAAACGACCGTGGCTCATAAGGAACAACGCTGTGTTCTATCTTTTCATGGATATGGAAATTAAAATATATATTTCACATCAATATCCACAATCCCTCATCAGTTGAATATTGTGTAAAAACATTTTTGTTGCACATTACACCCACTGTCTTCTTTTGCCCGCTCAGTGGACTGGATTTAAAGAGGTGTTATTGGATGGCTCACTTGGGCAGCTGCTGGCCTGACTAGGGAAGGCTGAAAGTTGTCCTTGGATGTATTTCTCATATTGGATTTTAAACCAAACTCATAAACCGCCGGATTGGGCAGTAATAACTGACTTCCTTCTTGTATGATCCGGGGTCAGGCTCATATCCGGACTCCCTGTTCCCCAGAGCAGACGCTGCAGAGACCAAGGCTTGCACTCTTCAGGGAAAATATATTCTGCTCAGTTATTTGCCCAAAGTGCCTGTTCTGCTCAGAGTTCTGATTGGATCTAAAACTTATCAGTTGAGGAAGCTGTTTGTGAGCTAACTCTCAGGAGGGGCTCATGGTTGCGGTGGACAGCGTTTGACAAGAAGCAGTTTCATTTACTCCAATGAGGAATGAATCACTTCTCCAAAAAAATTGGATCAGTTTCAGTTTCTTTGACTTAACCTCAACTAGTCTTTATGAAGTAGAATACTTCTTGGGTATTAAAACGTAGTAGAATACTTCTTAGGTGTTAAAACGATTGCCAAATTTATTTTAACATCTTAATGACCAAAATGTAAAATATACTGTAAATGTGTTATTTTTCCGTAGCTTTGCTTGCATTGCTTTTTGTCTCAACGCTATGGTGAGCTTATATTGGGAGCGAAGTGAGTTAATGTTATGAGTCATAATCAACAGACCCTGGACACGCTGTGAAACCTCCACAAAGTCACACACACCACACACTAGCACCGTCTTCTCCTACAGTCAAACATGATCTTTTTCTTTTTTATTTGCCAAAAAGTGCCACTTCATATTCACACATTATCTTCCCACTCCCTCAGAGAAGCAAACAAACAGTAGGGTGACCATGACGGACTATAATTAAATTGTCATAGCAACGTGATGTAGAAGATTGGAGCATTTGGCATTTGGAGAAGTGGTGGAAGCTTGCTTGTGATTTTTCACATCTCTTCCCCACAGTTCAGGGAACTCGAGCTTTATTTTAGATAGATTTTTGGCTGCATTTTCAGTGTTGTGCATTTCCCCTATCAGTGATCTAGTTTAGCCTGTAGAAAGTGACTGAAGAGGTGGAGGAGAAGTGCTTGCTGATGTGTTATCTTGCTGATGCCGCACCAGGGTTTTGCCACGCTCACCACATCCGGGTCCTGCAGGTTTGAAACTAGATCCATGCTCAGCACCTTGATTCAATGCCTCTACTATGTAAATGTTAAGCCCAGACACTTGTGTAGCTCACAGTTAACTTGCAAAGTTCAAAAAAGCTGCACAAAAGTCAGGTAAATATAACTAACCCCATATGAAGGGTCACTGTGCCTGTACCCAAATTACTTCTGCTATTTGGGTTTTGCACCTTCTCTAGCCACAATGCTGAAGACACCCACATATCTGCAGACAGGCCTGCAACGAGCCTGCATTTCAATAAGCTGTTCCATCTTGGCCTTGTTAAACAGACTACTCTCTAAATAGATTGTGCTCTATATAGTTACCATTTCACTTGGCAACGTCTTAACTTTCATTTGAAGTGGTATAAATAAAGTAGATATTTAACAACTTATAGAAGGCTAATAAAGTTCTGAGCACTGCTCTGGAGGTGAAGTTGCCACAATGGATTCTTCATATATTCATGAAAATTACAGACAACTCTCTGCATCCTCATTCTTAATACTGTCTTCAGGCAGAAGCCTCTTCAGAACTACTGTAATAATGACTGCTACAGGAGATCCTTCCTGCTCAAAGACGTCAGCATTTATAACTCTCTGATGAACATTTTATAAGTTAAAAAACTATAATTTCTCTCTAGGATTAATACAGCACTTTAAACTGTAAATGAATCCTCCCACCTGAGCGCTGGGTCTCTGCAGCTCCTCTGGAGTTAGCATGTGCCTCATTACAGCTGTAGCTATGTTGAAATTAAGTCACACACAGGTGTACTCCTCTATTTATTTGACTTATACGAGTTCTGAGTATTCTTCTGGAGTTTTCGAAGCAATTTCACAGTAAAGGTGACTGAATAAGTTTTAGTGAGATAAAAAATTAGGAACCTTCTATCACTTTCTTGTCACAATTTTATATGACTTTGTTTCTCTCAAACAATCCCTTTAAGTTACATTAAAGTGTATACTTGCAGTGAGGTGTATGAATATGTTAAAGGGCACATTATGTCACTTCACCGACCAATCCGTTTTTTCTTCAAGTGACTTCAGTTTGCATGACGTTTGCTGCTGATGTATGTCCTAACATCTGGTTAAATACTGCAACCTTGTAAGATGAAAACTGTTAATTTGTAATTAGGAAGCAAAAGCACCTCATAATTTGACTCTGCCTGTGGTCTGAAATGTGTTGGATCAGCTCCCAGTCATTATTCCCCATTGGCAGCTTTTTCCTTTTTTTTCTTTGGCAGGCAAAGTGCAGCATGAGCAATGTAGGTAATCCACCAATTTCAAGTTTAGATTGTAAAATTTGCAGTGAATGATAAAATACAATTTCAAACTCTTCATCATTTGAATTAGGGCTGAATCAATTAATCAAACTAATCGTGATGAATCGATTATTGAAATAATTGTATGTGGACTAAAAACGGCTATTTTCTGAAAGAACAGCATCCTCAGAGCAGTAATTAACCTAAAACTGTACAAAAATGTTTACATTTATCTTTTAAGATGAAAAGAATCTTAGTGTGTAAATATGTTCAACTCAAAAATCTTCATAATTTTAGCTTCACCTGATTCAAATTCTGTAAAAAAAACAAGCTCATAGTAAGCACCTTTTACTATCCAATTATTAATCAGTTAATCCAAGAAATAGTCAAATATTATCTCTATGCTATATTAATGCTAAGTCAAGCAGAAATCTTATGTTGCTGCATTTTAGGCAATAAAATGTTTACTTTTTTTTCTTTAAAAAAATGGTATTATTATTAAATGAAAAATCAGCAGAATGTGTCAATTTTTTTCTCTCTGTAAAACATCAGAACAGTCAATGGAATAATCAATTACTAAAATAATCGTTATTTGTAGCCCTACTTGGAATTCTCCATGTGTTATTTTCTAAAAAGTACTAGTGTTTTTTTTTTTTAATAGAAAGTGCATCAGCATTCTGAAACGGTGTTGCTGGAAGGAAACAACAGTGAGAATTTAAAGCTTGCCACTGCAGTGGTGGCGGTGTTCATACCTGGACTCGGCCCCACACTTCTAACTACAGATCTGTGGCTAGATGACAGACACTGTCCCTTTTCCCCCCATGCAGGTCCACAGAGACCTGGCCTCCCTGTTCAGCACCCCGCTCAGTTCTGCTCAGCTCTGTTGGCACGCTGCTCTGTGGATGCTCAGGCTGTGAGCAGAGTGTTGCCTGAGAGCGTGACTGGCATGCTAGCTACTAGCGGCCCTGGCTACATAAAGCCATATTGATGTGCTTCCAAGACGCTGCCAAAGCTAGCAGATGACGCTAATGCTGCCAAAGCAGTAGGTGGGGACAGATGCTACCTGTCCTCGCCTGCTCCCTACAGCCAGATTGTTCCCGCTAACAAACCAATAAACTTAATAGACCAACATATCAGTTTTACAGCAACATTTATGCTGCAATTAGGGAAGCGATTTATTATTAACATAAAACTCAGTGATGGCAGCCAGGTTAGCACTGGGGTCTCACTGAATGGACAGAGGTTAAGGTTTCTCTTCTTGCCCTTTTTTCCCCCTATTTTTTTCTTTTAGTTATTGGTACCATCAACTTTCCCCTTACTAGCTAAGCTAATTTGCTTTCCTAGAAGAGTTCATGTCAGATTCCCTAAACTCTCTACATGTGAGTATCTTTATTTACATGAGAAGCATTACTTCCTACTTTAGTTTATGAAGCAGAAGGGTAACATTTAAAATGTAGGAACGTAAGAACAAACCACACTGGCCGCTTTATGAGGTACAAATGACTTAGTACTGGGTTGGACCCCTTTTTGCCTTCAGTGCTGTCCTGATTCTTGGTGACATTGATTCAACAAGAAGTCTGAAGCCTTCCTTAAAGGTTTTAACCCATGCTAACATGATAGCATATTACAGTTGCTGCAAAGCTGTTACCTAGAACGAGAAGTCATTGTTCTTCCACAGCATAAAGGACCTCAGTTATTATTGAAGTACTGGACTACTCATTGTCTTCTTCAAGGAACTAGTTTGAGATAATATGAGCTGAGTGACATGCGGCTTAACTCTGCTAGGAGAAGCCAACAGAAGAAAGGTACACTGTGGCCATGAAGGGATGTGGCATTAGACAGGTAGACACAGAGCTGTTAGTAATAGGATGCCAGGAAGATATCTCCCACACGTTAAATCACTGATACCAGCTGTTGATACAAGGTAGGATGAGTCCATACTTGCATGTTTGCTAATGAACATTTATGACATTGAGTCTCCATGAATCAGGTAAAGGTTCTCTAATCTTTTATTATCTCATTTTGGTGAGCTTCTTTGGAGAGTTTCTTGTTCTTAGCTGAGAGAAGCAGCACCAGGTGTGGTTTTCTGCTGTTACAGTCCATCTGCTTTACAGTCCACCATGTAGATGATGTTCTAACTGCCTTGGTTGTAACAAATCCCCATGTATGCAGAATCCCAGTAGCTCTGCAGTTTCTGAAATTCTAACAACCAGAGCACATTAAAAGTTCCTTGAATCCTTTTTGTTCTCCAATCTGATGATCAGTTTCAAGTCATTTTTAGCATAATTAGATGACTAAATTCATTGTTACCATGTGATTGGCTTAGTTGCAATTTGTATTAAGAAGCAGTTGAACAGGTGTATTAAATAAAGTGGGCATTGACAAAATATTTCTTTTTGGTGCGGAAGTTGGAGCTGTATAATTATAAAAAGAACATTTTTGTCTCTGCATCTTTTACTGTCAAACTGCTGTGTCTCAGCTTCCTCAAGCAGCACTGTCATGTCGTTTTACTCTTTCTTTCACCCTCCCCTTATTTAGCAAAGTTTTTCCCTTTATTAAGTATGGTAAAACTTCTATGTAGTACGTGTTTTAAAAAGTGTTTTAAAACATGATGACATTTTGCAAATGTCACTGCTCTGTGACCCAACCATTGTTGGTTCTAAAGTCAGATTTTTCTGCCAGTTTTGTGTTGAGTTCATGGTGGGCTCACACCAAGTCTGGGGGCCCTTTGGAGAACTTGCCGATGCCATGGCAGCAAGAAGGGTGTTGATTGGTCATTAGACTCCTGAGACAGCCCCCGCTCCTCACACGTTGTTCATCTCTAAACTCCTCTGCCTCTCTCTTCTGTCTCAGCCACATGAATTTGTGAGTCTTGAGTGTTAAACACAAGGCTTGATATCATCTACTGTTATTTTTAATCAGTTTCCTTTGAACAGAATTGAGGAAGTGTCTTCACTTTCCTTCTTTGGCGTGGTAATGAGAAGACTTTCAGAAACCCCCTAACGAGAGCAGGGTTGCAGTCAATCAATAAAGTAGTCTAAAGTTTTAGTTTGAGATATTTTTTAGTCTGCTGTTGAAGTCAGAGGACATTTTTGCCTAAAGGCTTTTGAGTTGTGCATCTTGCTTTTGTGAATTTGTCTAAATGGCATAAACATGATGTATTGTGCAAACGTAATAATTTTTTAAGATTCTACCTTTGCCAAAGAACTCTTAATGAGTAAGAGATGACTTCCTATTTGCTGGGGTGTAAAATGTGTTGCTTTTAGCAACTATTTAAATTGAGAAAGAAAAGAGAACATTCTATTTTAGTGAAAGAAACATGAGTTATTCTTTATAACTCAGGAAATCAGGAAACAGCAGGGGTGGCAAAGTCCTTCCTGCAACTTTTACATTTGTCTCTTCTTCAGTTTGTCACCAGGCCTCTGAAGAGCTGAAAGGGAAGAAATGCATGAAAAGTTTGCAAGTTAGTTGCTCTAGTTGAGTGGACTTGGCCTCCACTGGGCTACAGGAAAACAACTACTCACCTAAACTTCCTATATCTGCACTTGTTTAGACAAGGGTAGACAAGGACCAGAATCTCCATAACAATCATTACATGCATTGCTAAGTCACTGTTTTGGAGTCAAAACAGGAAAAAGCCTGCATTGTTCTGTGTCACAAACAAACGTAAGCTTGACGAACGATACTGACACTTTACCTGTAACCATGTGCTTTAGTCAGAAGAGACCAACATCAAGCTTTCCAACATCTAACAGTCCAGCTCGGTGCAGCAAAAAAGAAAAGGTAAAAATGTGGAAAAACACCTCATGCTGACTTTAAGTAGGGCAGAAGATCTGTGATGCTGTGGGTCTCTTTGTCTTCCAAAGACCCTGGGAACCTTATCATGATCCACAGCATCAGCAGCTGTGTTTCCATTCGCCTTATAATTTTACAAATTGGAATTATGAAAAAAGATTTGCTTAATGGAAACAAGCAGATTTAGAAAAAAGTAATGTTTTTCCATTAAAAAGGTGTTTGCGTTAGGATGATTTTCGGCTGTATTGAAATTAGTGTACTCTGCAAAACTACAGTGGAGATACTTTTTTTGCAACACACAAGTTATGTGATCAACAACCGGCTGTTACTACTGGCAGAAGAGATGAAGAAGGCGACAGGAGGATGATAGGGCGGCATGTTTTTTAATGACTTGTTGCGTGAACACGCTTATTCATGTGTGATTTTAATTGCTTTTCTTTTTTAAATGAAACACCCCTAATTGCAGAACTAGGGCAAAGTTTTGCGCACACTTGTATGGAAACGCAGCTATTGATTGGAACTTTCTGCTTTTTGGAAGTATTCTGGTGGCTTCTGGTGGAAAACTGATCTTGGTATATAAATTCTAAGGCTTTTTGAAATACAGTGAACCCTCGCTATAACGCCGTTCACCTTTCACGGCCTCGCTGCTTCGCAGATTTTTTTGTGCAGTTTTTTTTTCACAGTGCATTGTGTTCTGCGTCCTGATTGGCTAACCGATCTCCGCGCTTCTTCTCTACCTGTGTGGCAATAATGTTACGGTATTTAAATATACGTAATACAGCTTGGCAAATTTTGGTAAAGGTTTTTACCCAGAAGAAAAAAAAGAGCGACAACAACTACCGATGACTATGTTCTTATCTCGAAAAAACACACCTGCACCACAGACTTCAGAAGAAAAGGACACTAGAGAGCGGAGTCAGGCTGCAGCGTCACAGTCAGAGGCACAGTGAAATACGCGAGTCACAATTTGGCCTACTGTACTTAGTATTGATGATTAAAATGATTATTTTACTGTAGTTATTTGTAAGAAAGTGTTATATTTGTTTAAAAAATGCTTGGGCCTGAAAACAGGTTTTGTTCTTTGGTTTCAATGTAGAGTATTTAATTACCGGTATGCTGTATAATAATTGTAAAAAATAAAGGTAACTACTTCACGGATTTTGCCTATCACGGGTTCTTTTCGGAATGCAACCCCCACGAAAAACGAGGGTTTACTGTATTTTTATGATGTTATACTGAAGACTAACTTCAGTAAGAGCTCTTGTTTTAAATCTTGATTGGAGTCCTCACTCCCTTATTCACTCCTGCTAGCCATAACATAGAAACATTACAATGGATTTCTCATATTTGCAGGTGTAATTTCTCTGAGAACAATCATTCATGTTTTGCTTGCATATTGGTATTAAGTTATTCAAACTAACCGCCTGTTCTGAAACTACTGGTGTCTTTTTTTTATGTTGCATCAGCCACATCTCTCGCTTCTTCCTTTGTGATCACACTGCTGGTTAAAGAGTGACAAGTTGCAAACCTTCTGTCTCACCTTCTGATGACTTGCAATGACAGAGAAAGAGACTTTTGACAACGAGGGTGTAGAGAGGAAGGAAATCATTCACTCTTGTGTGACTTTTGCAGACATATAGTATTTACAATATAAACATGGTGCCAAGTGTTGGACAGAGAATGAAGATGGGAGGCTAAAAAAAGAGGCAAATACTCTGCTGGTGGTAACATAAACTCAGAACCAAGGCTCAGAGGTTTGTTGGTAGAGCCTTCCCGCTCTCCGATGCAGCACTGAAACTCCAGGGGAACTGTATGTTTCAGCTGTGTGTGGATACAGGTAGATTCTGTGTTGTTTGTAGGGGTGTGTGTGTGTGACTGCATCTATAAGATTGAGACTCAGAAGCTGGGAGAACTGCAGGAGGCTCATCTGAATTCACTAATGCTGCCAGACTGGAGGGGGGTGTAGATGGTTAGGGAGGGAGGGGGGATCATGGAAAGACTTCTAGGCACTGACACCAGCAGGCTATTTTTAGACTTCCCCTTTTCATGGCAAAAAAGTGGGGAAAAGTAGGAACCTGATCAATAATTTAAAATGAAAAGATTTTGATGAATGCAGAAGAGTTTCATCACATTATCCCACTTGCAGTCTTGCAACAGTCTTCTTGGTGGCGTGTCTTTTTTTTTTGTTGTTTGTGTGTTTTCTCCATGTACTGTGCAATTTTATGGGCTGGCAGCTGGATTTATTTTCCTGTGATCACCGTTGAATTTTATTTCTAAAAATCTGTGGCAGTTTTATGCGCTTTTATGATGGACGTTTTTATGAGGCCACAAAAATGTCCATCTGCACGACTCTTCAAGAACAAAAAAAAAGTTATTGTTTTTAATTCATACGAGTCCTGTCAAAATGTGACAGATGATTTAGTGTATGCCGTATGCTTTGCACAGCAGATGGTGCAAATGTATACTGTTGTACTCCAACAACTGCGTAAAACCTGATTTTCTGAGTCAAAGCATAATAATTGGCAGGTACTTATGTGTGTAATACCAGTGTGGCCTAGTTTAGCCCACAAACGAACAGGATTAGCTCAGCCTTTGCTTTAATATAGCTTTGGTGATGATAATCTGTGCTAGTCTGTTAAATTGGATTTCAGGGGAGAAAAAAAAGATGTTGACTTTTATGATGTGTCATGATAGGATTTGACTGAGTATGGATTTCATTCATTTTTTCCCCATCTCAAATTGAGATTTAATGTTTAATAAAAAAGCACACCAAAAAAAGGAAGCAATAAGTTGGTGAGAATTCAGCCGACAGTTGCAGAAAAGTGATCGTGTTTCGTTTTGAATTAGTGAACTCAGGCATCATTGCAATACACAATATCAGCACACGATGAAAGCAGTTTATTGTAAAGCCCGGACCTCAAATTTTAAGTTAGAATTTGTCCAGTGAGGAGGAGGAAGTCAGGAGAGGTTTTATATAGGTACATTATCTTCGATACATAGCAAACTGGCACCATACTTGGAGATTTAGGTGTTCTGTGGTGATTCTGGGTTTATGTAATTTACATTTAAGTTGCACATGACCACTTGTGACAAAAATTACAGTTTAAAATGCAGAAATTAATTTATCTCTGTTGAATGAACTTCTCAAATAACAGTTTGAAATAAACCACACCAGTCGACACAATAGTATATCCGCGATACCTGAATGCAGACACATTAGAACACTGTTCAGAGAGGAAGGATTAGAACAGCTGCCTATTAACAGTCACTATTTTTTGTTTTTTTACAGAACACAGTTTTTACCCTAAAACATTTTGTGTTCTGTTTACAATAAATACTGTACAACTCAGGCAGAGCTTTAAACAAATTTTATACCGCAATAGTCACAATATTGGTCATTTTAGACATCATAAGTTACACAAGGAATAATGCATCAAATGTTTTACTCATTAGAACAGTCTTAGTTGTTTTTTGAGAACTGTAGCCAGACTTGAACAGAGCCATAACTCTATTCAACTATCATCTATTTCCTCAGCTCTCAGCTGTGATGACTTCACAGAAAAAGAGATAAGTGGTTCTATTTAAATTATTTTTAGCATTTTTAGCACCTCCCAAACATGCTAACTAGGTGATCAGTCAGTGAGGTAGTCTGAGGTAGTAATAACTTTTAGCCTGGTTTGATCTAGTCAATTTTATTTGTATAGCTCATTCTAAATTTATTTGAGATTTCAGAGTAATTAAACATATTAGCATTATCTAAATGTCCTACTTTTAGATTAAAAACCAACAGATTTTTTAAGTTGGTTTCCCTTTGGCTAGTACTATAACTAGGACTGATCTGGAATGTATGAAATTCAGTGTATTGTTTGGGTTGAATTGAAATAATGTAATTCTGTATTTACATTTAATGTATGTACTTTGTAAAGGTCCTTGAGATGACTGTTGTGGTGAGTTGGTGCTGTACACATAAATTAATCTAACTGTATTTGATTTAACTTATTTGTAAGAAAATAGCAGCTCTTTTTTTTTTTACATGCACTAAACCTTTTTAACTATGTTATAAACTTCATCACTCTAATTTTTAGATTGCATTTATTTGCACGGTGAGAAAAAAGCATGGCTTTGTTAAAGAATGAGTCCCAGTTACATTCTAGTAACATTCTAGTTACTTTCATTGGTCCGGTGTCAGTTTAATACTATGAAAGATGAATGACAAAAGATGAAAATGTGTTTCTCCCGCCTATTAAGAAAATCAGCCTCTTTACTGACATGATATGAGGACTGGTATCTGGACATGTAGACTACCCTTGTCCTTTAAACCTTAATTTTATGGTCAAGGCCAAATCCAAGCACAGCCAAGAGTACAAGCCGACTGTCTGCGCTGTCATTTCAGCTTTCATTCTTGATATTTACATGTCAACAGCGATGCCCTCAGGCTACGTCTCGCCACTCGAGGCTGTTCCTAGTTTGCCTAACATCAAACAATTACTGTAAAGACGAAGGCGTTTACACGCGTGTGGTACCCCTACTGGCCCCTAATTTGGGTTCTGGCCTACTTTTTTAGGACGGAAAAAAAATAGGTCAATCTTGATGCCTCCATAAGTGTCCAAACCTTTTACCGTTGCAGATCTTCTCAATCAGTCTTTGTTTGCAAATCTGCATAAAGACACATTTATAAATCCCTCTCCTTCCAGTAATCATTAATGTCTCAACTGGACAGCTTTTTTTTAAAAGTGAAATCTTTTGTTAGACATTTCTTTTTTGTATTAATTCTTTAAGAGAAATGTAGCTAAAGTGTTGACATTTAAGACTCCAGTCAGTCTGGCATCACTTAAGTTAAACTGTTGTTCGTGTTCATCTGTGGGAAATTAAAAGGTCTGAATTACTTTGCACTGTTCTTTGAACACCCACAAATGCACCAGTTTTGTGGGTGTTGGAGCTTCAAATTTTCATTGCAAATTTTAGTGTGAATTTTAGTGTGTACAAAGTTATTAAGACAGGTTTAGTTATTAACTGATGTTCTAGTATAAGGCAAAAATATCTAGTCATATTCCATAAATTACGGTTCTGATGAGGCTCGTTTATGATATATAAGAAAGATAGAAACTTTAATGTGTTTAAGTTAATTACATTGATTTTGATGTGTTAACATTTTTTATTCAATTCATCACTTTATTTATTTTTTTTTACATGCAGAAGTCCTGGGCTGGAGTCTTTTATATTGTATTCATTCATGGTCAAGAAAGTTAAAAAGTTCTAATCCCGTATTACAATTTAGTAAAATGCATGTGACTGTTTCATTATCTGATACATGAACTTTGATGAAGGCTATTTGCCTTCAACAAATCAGCTAACAGGATGAGTCATTCCTGCCTTCTACAATCTGGAGCAGTGCATTAAAAACATCCACCACATTTAATCTTTTATTTGGAATTGCCATTCCAATTGTGGTTTTTCTTAATCATCAAGTGTTCTTTTGTAAGTTTGACAAGTGTCTGATCAAGTCACAACCTGAAGCTCTCTGTTAGGAAGTAATTTGATCTCTCTTTGATCACTTTTGCAATTAGAAACACATCTGCTGTGTTTGTGGTTGAAGAAAAGATGACTCCAACCGCCTGTAAAAGTGGAAAGAACTCTCCAATGAGTGAAAAACTGTAGTCCTCAGCTATAATTAAAAATCACAAACAATTTTTATCTAAGATGAACTTATCAATTACCTTCGTCTTTTCCGAGTTAGCTTGGAGCTTTGTCATTGTTTCATGGTCCTCTGGCTTACAGAGGCAGGGCTCTATCAGCCGTTTTACTTTTACCGCCAGGTGGAAACACTTGAATATATTGCTTCTCATTTCCTTCATCCTTTAAGATATTCCAGATTAGATTTACACAACTTGAGTATTGTGTGGCCATTTTTAAAACTATTTTCTCTTGAAGGCAGAAGGTTCATCTTACATTTGTAGCTCACTTGTGTATTTTTATGTGTTCACAATAAATTGTCCGACTCCGGGTTCCTGTGTTCTTTCAACGTCTGCATTTTTGTGTTCTTCAGATTTAGCATTTGCATAGTGTTTCCACAAACTCAGAGCAAAGTTTGAGTTTGCGCTGTGCTAGATTGCATAATTTTGCACTGCAAGTTGTTTTACGCTGAAAAACTGGCTTTTCAAGATTTCTCCCTGATTTGTCAAAAGTTTGATCAGAGTATGCTTAAAAAGATTAATTACTGGTTTAAATAAAGTTTTAATACCTCAACTGTAAAATGATATACTTCTTTGTATTTAATTTTTTCCCTTTGGTTTTAGATTTACGTTAAGCTGAACAAGCCAAATTTTATCAAGAAACCCAGCATGTTTACCTTCCCATAAGTGTAGTTCGTCAAAAGTTGACATTCAGTAGTTTTCTGCCAAATTACATGTAAGAGTGGATCATTCTTGTGTGCAAAGCTGCATTTTGGTGATGTTTTGCCAGTATTTTTCTGTCAGTGCGCCGTCCATCAGTCCTGCAGCATGCTGAGGCCCCTGTGTATATGTTTGAGTTTAGGTAGAGTTGTACGCTTTTAACAGATCCAGGTATGTTGCCATCCCTGTGGAAGGATTGGCTGACTGAGAGCTGACTGCCTGACTGAGAGCTGTCTGTCTGTCAGCCTTTGCATGTGAACTTCAAATCGCAGCTCGGCGGCACCGAGCATGTAGCCGCCAAAGGCAAGGCTTTACAGTGTCATCAGCGCCACGCGGCTGCCTCTGGGTGCTGTGCCATGTGACATTAACTGAGATCGATCCCCTCCACACCTCAAGGAGCTTCTGTGCTGCACACGGCTTTTTCTCTTAAAAACAGTCGTCTAACAAAGACCTCAGCAGCAGCTTTTAGCAAATTACCAAGCAAACCCTTGAAATGTTCTGTGATAGACACACACTAAAGGTGAATAATTGTTTAATAATCTTAATTAAATGGAGTCCAGCTTTTTTCAGCATTTACTTAGCTGTTCTGTGAGGACTGTGTGAGGTTTGTTAGGACTCATTAGTCAACAAGCCACATAATGAAGGTAAACTAATGTAAGAGTGAAAATTGGAGTTATGAAAATGTAAAATGTTTTGGAAATGTTTTATTTTGAAAGGCTCCCCGGATGGGGGAGAAGAGCGAACGTTCGGGGACAGCTGAGTTCGGTGACAGCTGATGGTGTAGCGGAAAAGAAATTAAATGTTCGACATTGAGAAAGAACTCAATTGTTTCTGTGGATTATTCTACAAAGGAGAATCTAAGTATCTGGACACCCACAAGTCTTACACTAACACACAATGTGGTGAAGATTATAGATTATCGATCGATCCAATATTAATATCTGTATCGGTCACAGTTTCTCTATTGGGCAGTCATGATTTATTATTTATTTTACATTTTCTTAGAATTTCTAATTGCACTTTGAACCATTTGTTGCGGTCTGTTTTTACACATTGTTTTTCTCAGTTTCTTTATTATTTGTTAGATCTTCAATCAGGCACACCTGATCGTTTTTTGGAAAACTCCAACTTTAGCAGCACATAGCTGATGCACAAGGAGCGCAGTATCTTTGGTAGCTCTGGAGGCGCTCACCCACTGCTCAGGTGGGAGAATCTCTTGAGGATGACAATGTGGATCATTCTCTCCACAAACATGGCCTTCAAGAGTAATAAGAAAAAAAACAAATTCTGAAAAAAAGCCATAGGATGTCTTATTTGCAGTGTCATCTAGAGGACAAAGCAAACATGTGGAAGAGACTCCTCTGATCAGATTAGAGTACATACAAAATCTTATGTATGTGTGGGTTGGAAAACCTGCACTGCACTAGGTGCATTAAGGCTGAAACAATTAATTACAATGAATCGATTATTAAAATAAACAAAGTATTTATTAGGGGTTCTAAATACCAATGCACATCACATTTCTCAGATTCTTAATTTGTAAAAAAGAAAAAAAATCATAAACAATATATAATTTCCTTCAACTTAGTAGTTTTGGACAACTTTGTTGTCTGTATATTAAAGTTCAAGCGGTTTAAATACTTGCAAGGAACTGTGTATTACACACATTAAAAAAAACAACATCCCTTTGTATATTAATGTAGTCACACCAGCCCTCTCCTTCACTTTGCCTTTGACTGAGTTCATAGAACTGTTATTTGTCTTTATTTTCATAGATGTTTTAATGAAAGCAGATGGTTGGAACATATGCAGAAACATATGCATTTACATAAAGACATGTTTCAGCCAACTAGCAGCACCCACCAATGAAATCACTGTGTTTACTTGGTGGCACTCCGACCAAAGCGACGCGGTTTGCTCCTCTGTCACGTGTTTGTAAATAAACACTGATAGTGGCCTGGAGTCCAGCTTTTTATATTATACATTATATTTTAATGTCTAAGGCCTGAAACACTACAGAGTAAAGTCATTGGACTCCCCCATAGAGATGCCGTTTTAGTTTATGTTCCTGTTTAAAGGAGGACCCCCTCCTCTTAACAAACTCGCTGTGTGGTGGCTGTGTTGAAGATGCAGTCATGCGACGCTGGTGTTTGACATAATGTTGGACCAGTATGGAATCTGACTGGGAATATCAACGCTGATACGTGGTGATACAGAGAGGCTGTCACAAAGGTTGCATCCATATGCTGTGCCACTCATTCGTGAAGCTGTGAAATTGGGTTGCATCCCAACTAGCCCGGAGACAGTATCGCTTTCACTCCTCTCATTCTGTCTCTCTCACTCTCTCTCTCCACCTCTTCTCCACCCCCCCTCTCTCTCTCTTTCTCTCAGCTCATCCCACTGAAGCATTTTTCTCACATTGCTAGGGAAGATGGAACAACTAATGTGGCATTAATAGGGTCACATCATCTCCATGCAGCTCGGTCTTTCTTCCCCTTCCAACTGAGACTGTTGTTTATCTTTTTCAGATGTATCTGTAGAGATGGCTTGGAAATCCCTCAGGCCAGCATCTCTCACATGTGAAGGCTGCCAGTTGGGTTTTTTGGCTGGCAGCTCAGACTCTACCTTAGAGGTTGTTTTTTCTCTTTGTTTATTCAAATTTTTAAGCATTTGGAGGCAAATCTCATCACTCCTGTGAAAATGGAGACCTATTTATAGATGTTATCTAGATCAGCTTTGTGATGCATTTGATGGCGCTTATCTAAAAAAAATTATTTTATAGTGTTAGATGTAACTAAAACTGAAAATTAAATAAAATAAATATGGTAACTGACTTGAATCCAGGAAAGTTTTCCAGAAAACTGGGTTTTTCTCTCTCACTTTGCAGTCCTTACTTTAACAACATAGTGTGACCAATCAAGATTAGTAAACTTAAGGAGCATGTCATAGTTTTAAGATGTGTCTGAAAACATTCAAAATCAGCATGAAATGTAATGCCATTTGCAGTACGAGACGTGATAGGCAAATTGAAAAACCAGTTTTAAACGTCCCTGAGTATGTTTTTCTTTCTGCTGGCTTTTGAAAGATGCCAGTTAATCTGCTTAGTCCTTTAATTGTGAGCGAAGGGGCCGGGCCTCCTCCCGGCCAGAATAAGACTGCTGATCCAGAAGTAAAACGATGACCACTGCACTTATTCCTCCCTTTAGGTTGTTCAACCCCCCTTAGTTTTCTTTAGCCGCCCCTCGTCTCCGCCTCCTCCAGCATTGCCTCCATCAGAGGGAAGAAAGCTTCTTCTTCTGACAATAGACATTTTTTGCCATATGTTGGCTTGACATCTTCATCAGGTTCACAGCAGGTTACCTTAGTTAACTTTCACTCCACTGCCTGATGGGATTTTCTCCTCCCGATTCTCCAGTCGGCCCTGGCTCAAAGTCTAGACGGCCTCCGAGGCAGAGTCCCTTTAGCCCCCTGTCCACAATGGCCATATTGTGGACGCTTAGTAGTGCTAGCTTCCTCCAGTTATAGCAAACAGGCTAGTGCTAAAACAATGCTTTTGTCCAGGGGCATATGAGGGGGTCTAATCCACTACATACTGTGAAATAAGTCTCTGCCTGAGATGAGAGCGAGCGAGAGAAAGTGAGTGAATGAAATCTTTGCCAAGGAGGTTAGAGTGCAGCAGTTTAACCCCTGGCCACGAAAGAAGGAGGAGAGGAGGCAAAGGGAGAGGGAAGAAAAGAGGAACAAGAAGAGGCAGGCGCTACATCCCTTCATCTCTGCAACACGGATGGAGGAGAGGGGCTGCCGGTGGCTTTCTCAGCTTCTCTTCTCACCAGAAGAGCTGCTGTTCGCCATATGGGATTTGGCCTCCCTTAACAAACAGGCCTTCTATTCACTCACATTCAGTCGTCGATGGAGAAAAAAGTGCATTTTTATGCCTTTACAACACTGCATGGCCATGAGGGCTCCAAGTCTGTGTTTGATTCACATAGTATAGAGAATTATAAACCAAAAGCTTTCATCTAAATGTGTATTCACACTGGATTTAGAGTTGGCTCTTTTTGTGCTTCACTGAAGTCCCAGTTTTAAAGTGCCTCTGTTACTGCTAAGGTGATCATATAGAAGTACAGAGCACAAATCTGCCTCTGGTCCGTGGGCGTATTCCACGTTCATCATATGCTTATTCCAGTTGTTTGAAAAGGATATTTTTATCCAGCACTGTGTCAGTCAAAGTTAGTAGGCATGTTTTTTTTCTCTCTCTTTCAGTGACAAAATGACTTCAAGTTGAATAACTCGCTGTGCAGCGCTGGGCAGTGTGAGGTTTCTGACACACTGGTAAAATGTGCCAACTTTTCCTCCAACCAGCAGCATTAGGAATGACATCCTCTGCCAGCAGCTTCTTTTTACCCTACTTGAAAATCCCAAGAAGCACAGATTTATGCCAAGACGAACATGCCAACCTTTCTCATTTAGAGGCAACAGACAAAGATTTGTGGGTAAAATTAAAGAAAAGGGAGGTAAAGCAGCAAGTTTATTTCATCTCTAATCTTAGAGCAGATATACAGTAGATGAGTGAGATGGGTTGCAGTTAGAGATTCACCAATAAGATTTTTTTTAACCAATAGCAATTTTTATTTATTTATTTATACATGTGCATGACTGATGTGTTTGTAGAAACTGTCCAACTGGCTAAATAGTTCAGTAGCATGACACATGCAACATTTAAAGTATTTTAACCAATCTCAGTTTAATTTTATTGAGTAACATTGAAGAATAACTGTGAAACAATACAAAGTTGGTTTAGCTGCACATGAGGCTGTGGTCTTAAATATAAATGAAAAGTTTAGATGTCACCTGGAGGGCGGGTCTGTCAGTCATTCTGCTCTCACAGCAGAGCAGAAGGGGAAGCTGATTTTCACATATTTGCGGAGGCAGATGAGATCGATGAATAAGATCGGTTTCTAATGCAAGTATCAGCCGATCGCAAATTATCCAAAATCAACTGATCAATTGCCAGTTGATTGATCAGTGCATTCCTGCTCCTAACAGTCCTTTGTGATATGAATATTGCACATTGATGTTGTGATGTTGATGTTAATTTGATGCATTTCTGGAAAATATTTTAATTTTAAAAATCTTTTTCCAGTATTTACCCTTTTGATTGCTTATTAGCGAAAGGGGAGAAATAATTGTAAGCTGATTGGTTCATTTTAGAACCAGTGTCTGTTTAACATGTTGCAAATCTACATGTAATTGTTTTGTATCTTTCATGTATTATTTCTAATTACCGGCTGACCCTCTCGCCTCCGGCTTTTAGTGACAGGCGTGTTAAAAGTAGCCAAAACATTGATTTTTGAACCATATCAACCACCCAGGCCCCCTCCACCCCTTTTCCCTCACCAGTATCTGTGTCATGGCTCAGGGCTGTCGGATTGTTGCCCCCACTGTGACTGGGGGAGGTCAGCCATGCTTGAAGCCCTCAGGGATCAATGGACAAGTCACTGTACTGTAAATACTCACTCCTGAGCTTGCTATCCATCTGTAAACACATATCTACTCATGCAGTACACATTTTCACACACGCTGCACGCAGGCACCAGTGGTCACTTCTTGAGCTTTTTCGTCACATTCGCCCATCTCGATTTTCCTGGGTGTGAATGGAGGAATCTAACTCTCAATAGGTGATTTCAATTCAATTCTCACCCATTAGATTTGTTTACATCGCACTGGGGTGATATATGCTATAGGTTGTTTTCATTCTGTCAGTCTTGCTGCCACTAGTGTCACATAAAATTGACTGTTTTTATGCTGCATCCAACAACTCTTTATAGATTGTGTCAGCTGTAGAAAATCCAATAAAAACATATTCAGCCTTTTTTGTTTTTGGCATTGATGGAGGTGACAGAGTATTTTTTCTGAATAAATGTATAATTCAAGTAGGTCTTAGTGTGAACGATGGATGTGTGCACAAGTAGCTGCAAAGAGGGTAACAATGTGAAAAAGAACAAGAACCTTGTTAGAAATGTATCAGTTCAATTCTGATGCGCATATGTTGTTCAAGGAAAGACTTTTGTATAATGCAAATGTTTTGTAGAATTTCCTATTTCCATTAACTGTACAGATTTATTTTTGACTACACAAGCCTGCACTTGTTCTCCAAAACTTCTGCTTTTCCAGTTTCCAAAGTAAATCTACCTTACCTAAGCACTGTGTAAAAGTTTTAACAGACAAAATGAGGCATTTTCAGAGTTTGTGACGCGATGGAATGTAAGTTTCTGGAAACACAAAAATGGCGGGAACTCATAAAAAAGACTAAATGCCTCAACTTGGATCTTTGGCAAGTTGAAACATCCACAGATGATTCAGGCTGCAAGAGAGCAAGATTTTCAGCAGGTAACAGGAAAACTAACCATATTTTGGAAAAGTTGCCCTTTTTCTTCTTTTTGACCTTTCTGTTGTGAAAAATTCTGTATTTGAAAATGATGGTTTTCCCTTTGGAAAACTCTAGAATACTTGCTGTTTTAGTAAAGCTAGCCACAAAATGCACTAATCACTAAAATAAGAAGCTAAAGACAACTCCAACATTTTCTCTTTGTTTTGAAATAATAGTAAAATGCTTTCTCACATGGTGGGATGACATCTTTTCCTCAAACATAAATTGCTAATGACTGTTCTTGACAGTAGTTTTTGGATCAACAGGCCAATGCTAATGCAAAAAACAGAAATCTCTCACAAAACTTGGATTTCAATTAAATTTTACCTTTTGAGCAGAAGAAACAGCTGGCGTGGACATTTCAAAATTGTGATAGCTAAATATTGAAGATCTGTCGTGGTGACATTTGTGTCCCTCGGTAGAGCAGCAGGGATCTCTTCACCTCTGTAACCTTCAACTCTCAGCTTTAACTCCTTCAGCGTCCTTTCTACACCCACCATTCACCCAACACCTTCAACGGAGGGGTGCATGAAGTGCGAAAAATAGAGAAAGAGGCAGGGGGTGCAAACATGAATATGACAGACATCTGGAAGTAGTAGGAGGGGAAAGAGTTGTGTTGTAAAATGTCTTAGGTAAGCATGGCGGAGTGATGCTTACCATTTCAGGAGATGAAGTCCTGAAATGAAGCAGAAATATGTGTTAACTGAGAAAAATCATGGAGGGAGAAGATGGTGACAAACGACAGGGAATCCAGAAGAAAAATGATTAGCAGTTGAAAAAGGAGACATAAGCTCCTGAAGGAACCTGGAGTGAATGGGATGAAAAGGCGACATGTATTTACATGTTCATGTTAAAGTTTTTTGTTAGAGCTGTACGTCCTGATATACACCCAGTAGGAAAAAAAAAGTCTGTTCCTGTGTAAAGGGCAAATATTCTGAAAAACAAATCCTATTTTGGCTTAATATTACTGCTTAGTGCAAGCAAAATATTTCCTTACTGTACTTTCCTTCCTATGTAAAATAAAAACACATCAGAACACAAAGCCAAGATATTATCGAGTTGTTAAGTTATCAAGAAGTTGTCAAGACATTTTAAAGGTGGAGTTATTCCATCTAAAATTTGTCAGAAAGAAAATTATTGAAAGGACAAAGTTTAGAAACTTTGTTGATGTAATCGTGATGTAGGCAGTGCATGCGTCAGATGCTTCATTGAGTTGGTAGGAAATCATATAAACTTCTGAAGAGTTCCCTAAAAGGTTCTCAGCAATCAGCTTTGCATGTTTCTAATACTGTTTTTATTCTGCTTTGTGCCAGCTTCATAATCAATTTCAAATGTGTTTTTCAATTGCATGATTTAAATGTGAAGATCTGCATTAAACTCTACATGAAGAAGTGGGTTGCCTCTCCGGGTCTGTTAGTTTGTCCGCCTGTCTGTTTTTTCCCCCTCCATCCATCCATCTGGAACCATGATTGTTAAAAAATGTGAGTTGGTTAAGAGAGAGACACTATTTTAGAGCCATGTTTGCTCATTTTTGTTGTACCTTTTTTCACAACTTTATTTTGTGTTCAGTCACGTTCTCCACATTGGTGTCCACCATTTAAGCTGTGAACATGGTTAAAAGCAATAAGAAACAGGAATATAATTATAGTGGTTCTTGTTAGTGGGACCCTCACACAACTTTGAGTGCTAAAAGTAGCCGCTCTGCACAACAAACCTCCATGTTCCCATGTCTTCTCAGGCCCTCTTTCGTCTCCAGACTTCCTGTCCCTCTTCATGTCTGTCATTCATCCCCAGCAAGCGTCTCCATTCTCTCACCCACTAAATCACCATAAAATAGCCTGACTGTGCCAGATCATAGGCTAGAAAGAAAGGGGGTGGTCATAGTTGGATTGCTGAGCTTTGAGGTCTGGTGTTCTTTTTATTATTTTTTTTTACTGGGCTGCTCTTTTCAGGATGAGACCCATGAAATCATCCAATAGGATTACGTAAGGCACCACAGGTTCTGCTGCCGCTCCGTCGTGTACGCTGCCATTGTGTTTCTGATTCTCACAGACATCCTGGGTTGTTAGCCATGAAGCCTCTCCTAACACTGTGATTACATGTTGGCTTTTCATTTGATTTCTTCTATTGGTTTTTATTCACAGTTGTTTAAGACTTCTGTTTCTTTTAAAATTTCTTCTCGTTCACTCATTCAGTTTTCTTTGAGCAGAGATGTAGACGTGTTTATTTTTTACTCTGTAGTCCATCTGCGACAGTGAACTTGGCACGCAAAAGCTGGTCTGCTTAAACCGTTGCTGTTCCTGCCAGGGTCACTGGGTGAACTCAGAGCTGTGGAAGCCATGTTTACCAGATAACCCCCGTGTTCAGACTATAGCTGGGCGCCCGCCTGCTCTCGAACACATGGCACAAACTGGTTCTATTGTGTGAAAACTCAAACACAAGTTAATAAGAAAGTGAAACTGCTAATTCTTTCCTTTGTTCCTTTCTCAAGTTTTTGTTTAACTTTGTCCTACTGAAACGGATTTAAGTCTATTGTCATTTTTCTTTACCAACTATATTAAAGTATGACGTATAAGAACTTGAGCATTAAAATATGTATATTTTAAACACTGTTGATGCTGCCGTTAAGTCAGTAATTTATAGATATTAGGAGCAAACCTAACATTATGCCATGCACACCTGTTGTAAAACAGGATTTCCTGTTATTTTACAGTAAAAACATTATTAGAGTTGACTTTCTCATCTGGCTTCAGTATCTTATAGTGTTAATTGTTTAGTGCAGCTAGTTGTACCATAATGTTATCTTTGTTTATATATTCTACTGAACGTAGACCCTAACAGTAACTTAGGTTGACATTTCTAAATCCATGAGTGATGAAGCTTAAAATGGAATTAGAGAGCAGTGTAGCTTGTCTTTATTTTAATCAGCCTTCCTGTTATCCGCTAAAAGTTCTGCCTCTTTAGTTGTGCAGCAGCAGGAATGAAGAAAATACTGTTTCCTAAGGTCTGATTTTTGAGCTTCTGACCAGCTGGTTTTAGTGACCTTTCAGTTTCTCATTCCTTTTTTTTTTGCTCTTTGCCACCATCTAAATTAAGAAAAATTATGTAAATTTTGTTACTTTGACAAGTCTCAGCCTTATTTGTTCAAAACAGTAATAAATTCCCACTGAGTCTCACCCACTCACTCAGATGATATGCGCAAATATCCAGAAATGTCTTTATTCACCTGATCAGCTCCTACTGTTCACTCAAAACATTTGAATAATAGTGTTTATCAAAACCAGCTAAGCTTTTGCATCGAACAAAACAGTATTTATTGTAAGTAGGTAATTTACTTGATCTGCAAATCCAATGATAATCCCATTTAATCTCTCATTTATGATATTCTGTTGTTTACTGAAAATAGAAATCAGAACCCTTTTATAGGAATCAACCTTTTGGTTTAAGATTTACATCCCAGCAAAACAGCAAAGCTTGCATCAATGTAGGAATAATTAAGCAAATAAACTAGAGTGTGTTATTGTGACTTTGTTAAACGTGCATGATTCGGTGTATAATATCAGCTATCATATCTACACTGAGGATATAGATTTGCATATTTACAACACAGTCAGCCTAGATACTCTCTTGTCTTTCAGTGTGCGCTGCTCCATGTGAGTGTGTGTGCATGTCAGCATATGAGTGTGTGTGCGTGCACAGGCTCGCAGCAGCCACCCTTGCCCCCACCCCTCTCATTAATATGTATGTGATCTGAGGCAGCTAGCGAAGACGGTGTGTTTCTCACCCGCTGATTAATGCTGTCTGTCAATTACCTCTAGATCCAACCGTGCTGTGGAGCTTCCCCCAGGACCACACAGACCAGGTTGGAACACACTCTGCTTTTTCTTTTTCCACTCTCTCCAAATCTCTCACTCGTTCAGTGTTACAGACAACCTCTACACCACCACCGCCATCTCCTCCTCCTCCTCTGCCGTCTCTCTTCCTTTTTCCTCACGCCCAAACTCACCCTGCCTTCCTGTGGTAACCTCCCCCAGCACCTATCACCACCACCGCTCTCCTTCAGGTGCTTCCTCTCCTCCTCCTCCTCCTCATCCCCAACCATCCTTCTCTGCCTGACTGTACGTCTGTGGTTGGTAATGAAAAGCAGTGAGCAGGTCTTCAATAAATGGTGAATCTGTAATTATCATGCATCCGTGACAGGAATGCACACCTCTATTTTCTCCCCCTTTTTCCTTCCCCTCTCCATCTCTTTTTTTGCCCTTCTCGTCATTCCTCCTTTTGTCTCGTATTTACTGTATTTAGTTTCAGTCCGAAATACATTGTCGTCTTTATAAAACAGTTTAAGGTAAGTATTTTCAACTTTGTGCTGCAAATGAAATATTACTAAAAATGTATGTAAATGATCCCTAACCCTAACCCTATTTTCTGAAATTGTTTATTATTTTTGTGAGCCGGACATGGGTCAGAGATTTTCTTCATTCATTTTAGCCAATTCAGATTTTTCTTTAGGAACTATTTAATTAAATGTATATAAAATTATAAAAAGTGTTAAATTCATGTATATAAAATTAAGGTTTCAAAATATCTTAAACTCGATGGAAACAGTAAGTTGGCCTTTAACTTGTTAACTACGGTTAAAATGTAACCGTACCATAAGACTTAATTTTTTTCTACAAGATCATTTGAAAATAGTGAGTGTGACAAAGTTAATATTTAAGAAGAAAAGTTCTAATTTACTGTTCTGTTAGAATGTTAAGCCATTCGTTTAATTATTGTACCTTAGAGCTGCTTTTTGGTTGTCTTTAAGTGTTGTTTTCTTTTTTTTTTTAGCCTTCTATGACATGAAACTAAAACTAAAAATGCTTTAGATGGTAACAAAGTCCTCACCAGAGTCTTATTACCTGCATTCACTGAATGTGTGTGAGGGTGCAGGGGGACAAGTTTCTAGCTTCCAAGAGGCTCAAAATCTTAATATTTAAAACTGTTAAGTTTGGTTGACATTTTATGCTTCTGATTCTTTGTTGTCCAAAGATTCACTGTACTGGTGTGATGTATCATAGTAAGCTCTTGACCTACTACATTACAGCTCATGAAAAGATACAAATAAATCAAGTTTAATTTATACATACCATATATCTGTTACAATAATGATCATTGATTTAGTTGTATGCAAATCAGTCAAGAAAGAATGATAATCCTGGGATTTTCTTTTAGCGCTGCTTTGTTTCAGTATTTACCTCTGTTACCTCCTGTCACTTCATTTAGCTGCACTTAACATTGTTGAACATGAACTCAGCATCATTATATTATAAACAACTAAATAGGACCCAGGAACTAAATTATCCTTCATGCCAGTCACAGATTTTAGCAGCTGTCTCGAGGGGACGGTAAGCGCTCTTGATTTGATCGGATTTTATTTGAAAGGCCTGCTCTTTCCCTCCAAGAAAAATATTCCGCCTCAGCAGGGTGTCTGTTTTATTTTCCCTGTCTGAATTCACCTCCAGAGCAAAACACTTTAGATCCAAGTTGATCAGAATGATCTCACATGCTTTAATACAGGAGTATATTAGTATAACTGTGTAAGCAGCACATGAGATTGAATCAGTCTCCTGTGCTCTATCAGCATGTGACAAGTCCTGATCTGTGGTTTGTGGAAGAATTTCAGTATTTGCACTGGTGATAAAAGGATGTAGCATATTACAGTCATAATATCTACATCCTATACTAATTCCATAAATAGCATTAATAGAAACTCTTAATTTTTTATGTCTCAAAATGCTGAAATTTTGATAGGTGTGTAATCAGTGTTTTGGCTACTTATATATATATATTCTTACAATTGACCTGGAAAATAAACAGTACTGTTAGTGAGAGAATTCTAAGAACATGAGAAAGCTGCAGTGTGTGCATATCCTTGAACCAATGCTTTGTTAAACCATGTATTTCAGTGTTTAGTCTACAGCATGAAGTCTTTCACCATAATAAATCTCCAACTGTCAATATTGTCTCACTTTTACTCTATAAAGCTGTGGATTGTGAAGATCTTTCCAGTTCACACCCCCTGAATCAGATTTAATTCTGAATTCTGGCTAAGTCAATTCCCAAACATCACTTTTCCTTTTTGTTTATTTGGATGTAAGCATTAACAGTTTATTACACCTGTACAAATACCTAAATTCAAGCAGAGGAAAAGTAACTACAGAACATGAGATTGCTACTGCTTTTTACCCTGATAGAATATTCGAGTAAGAAAATGTCATGAAAATCCAAATAGTAAGCTGAACTACATTTCAGGTCGGACAGATTCAAGGTAATCAGTGGGTATGTATGACATCAAGAAGGCTAAAGGCTTAATTTTTAAGTACAAATAGAGGTGTTCTTACTACTCTACCTAATATTGTTTCAATAAAAAATTCAACATAAATTTAAATCACTGAATTTAGTAGCAGTTTTCAAAAACGTATTGTTATTCTGCTGACGCTAAGTAAATCAAGCTGATATTAGCAGGCTAACTTGGTAGGCTATAGCTTACCAAGCTAGCCTGGTAAGGTAGTCAGTTTGTAGTTTCAAAACAGCATAAAATTAGAGTGATGGATGGCACTAATGTTTCCACATCATGACTTGAAATATTTCCAAATTGCTGAATTTCTCTATCTTGAAAATGGGGAAAGAAGTGTAAGGAGCCCCCTTTCAGCCAGCTGACTGGCAGTCCAGAGGTAAAGGTTTGGGGAGAGGCAGTGCAGTTTTTCCACTACACTGCTGTGTGAAACTCTGTCATCATGTTAAAAGGTCTTTGAACTCTTTGAGTGTTGTATCTTGATACCAGTGAGCATCACATGCTTAATCTCTATGGGTTTCGTCTAAGTGCAGCAAATGGCCAAAGAAAACCAAACCATGCAGGTTTTTATTCAGCTAAAAGTGGCCAGAGAACAGAAATCGAAGTATTTGACAGGTGACTGTAGAAATAAATGTGCAAGGTAACGTAAACAGGTTCAAAAAACACCCGCTGTAGTTTACACAGCAGTCTGGCACTTAGGTTTAAACAGCTCTACTGCTTCTCTGATCCACTTTGAGGAATAAACAGACTTGTAGAAAGATGCTTCAGGCAATTTATATCTGCCCCACAAGAACCAAGGCATGCTATCAGAATAAGACATAAAGAAAAGAAAACGGTTAGAGATTTATACATATCTGAATCTAAGAAAGATGTGTTTGTGTTTACGTGAGCCTCATCCGTCTTGTATCTCCAACATCCCCACTTCTCTTTCAGTCAGTTGTTTGTGTGCATAAGATGGCCCTTAAGTTGTGTAGTTAGTGTGCTGTATACAAAGGGATTGGTCTCTTTCCCTCATATACATAAAGGCGGTATTCACAGGCCTCATTACCAGGATTAGGGCTCTTTTCCTCCTTTGTGGAGCTGAAGGCTGGAGTCCTCTAGCCACAGTCTCTGTCTTCTGTGGCCTGAGCTGGCCAGCATATGGCAGCAGCAGCCAACAGTCTCTGCAGAGGGACTCAGAGCTCAGAGCAAGGCCTCCTTTTGTTTAGGCCGTTATTGTTGCGCAACGTAATGACATTTGTAGGCCGTAGGATCGAGGTGGAGGGGTTAGTCTTCCCCAGGGGAGGGAGACGGAAAGAGGGAGGAAGACAGAGTGGGATGGAGGGAGGGAAGGCATGTAGACAGAGAGGAGTGTGGATTATGGAAATATGAATTGATTTTTTTTTTCTGTTCAGTGGTAGAATAGAAAGCTCAAAGGAGAACAGACTGCAGGCTGACTGACACGCCGGGGTGGTGCTAGGCAAATCTGAAGTGAGAGGGGCTTGCTGCCTCTTTCTCTCTCTCTTCCTGTTTTTCCTCGTCTTCCCCCCCCCCCCCCCCCCCTCCTCTTTTCCTCCTTTAGCCCCTGAGACTCTCCATGCCCTGGTCATCTACAGATGCCACTTGGATAGAGATGGAAAGATGTAAGAGAGAGGGAGGGGAAAGGAGAGGTGGCTAAAGCATATATTTGAATCATAAGAGGGTTTTTTTCTTGTCTTTTTTATGTTTTTGCAAATGAAGCAGACAGATGGAAATCTGTCTGTTTTCTCTTAGATCTCATCCCAAAATTATTGAGGGGAAATCAGCAGACAGAATAGACACAGGATACAACCAGTTACATCTAGCTAACCCCTGCATGGCGTATGCAGCGCTGGTGGCCGACTTCTCCTGTGAATAACAGATGACAATACGATAAACACTCTGCAAGCTTCACAAACACAGAAACTAAGGCTGTTAGTATCTCCTCAGTAAGATGCTCACACAAACATACGCTAATGCAAATAGCTGTATGTGCTTAAAAAGAAAATAGCGTGATTGGCTTCAGGGGTGTTATTTCCCCCTAGTCTGTGATTATGTTTTACAGTTAGTTTTCAGAGTGGAATACACTGATTAGACATAATATTATGGCCACTGATAGGTTGATGCCTAACCCGCTAAGCTGGCCTCTATGTGTAGCCCAGCAGCTGAAATTGACAAAGACGTTGATGCTGGTTCTGATAGAGAAATACACAATGCATTACATATTGTTGCATTTGGGTCACCAACAACAACCTGCATGAAACTATCACTGCTGGAATCTGGAGTAATAGGAAAACGATCAATCTAATTTTACATCAAGAGTACGGCTAGTTTTTTGTGCATTGCTTGCCTGGAAAACACATGGCACAAAGCAAAAATGGTTCAGGAATACGTTGACTTAGTTTTTAAAATTATTAGAAACCTGAAGATATTTGACATGCTTAAAAAAAGGACTGTAGTCTTGCTGTTTATCTAACTTGTCTTCTGTTTGGACTAAATTATGGTCTTGCTTCCTGTATGTGTTCTTTCTCTCTCTACACACTTTTTCAGTTTAAGAACTGACATAAAAACTTAACTCTGCATGTTTTTATAGGCTTTCAATGTCAATCTGTTTTAAAATCATAAAGGAACTCTTAATGTTTGCCCTCATCCTCTTTGTTCAGTTCTTTCTTTTTACCTTCATTTTATTTCCATGCATATGTATTCATCTTTGGGTTTACTGTATTTTCCACCTTGCATGGTCATCAACCCCCTTCCTTCCACAATTCTTATCCTTTTGCCTCACAGAATACTGCTACGAGATATTGCAAATGCAAATTACACACAAATTACATTTATTTTTCTACCAGTCTGGTAGTATCAAGGGAGGAATAAAGGAAATATTGAATTATAAATAGAATTCACTCCAAGGCCCCACATGAACTGTAAACTAAAGTTGATGTTAACTCTCCGTGGCTATTCCGCACATTTTACTGTAATAAGGAACCTTTGATCTTGCTGCTGCATACTGCGCCGTACTGACTGTACGAGACGCTGCTTTCATTTATGCCAAGGTTGCATGTGAGAGTTCGATACTAAAGAAATATCTCTGCTTTGATATGGACACGTACGGCTATGTATAATCAATTTGTAAAGCTTTCCAAAATTTCCCAGTTCCTTTTATAAGCAATTGTTGACTTCCTGTCATGCAGCTTTATGATCTCAGCAAATTTAGAATATGAGGGCTCTGCAGGGAGGAGTCATTGACTTTATCAAAGAAATTGTTCATATGTTTGGAAAAACAGGCCTGTAGCTCTTATTTAAAACATGCTGTTTGAGTTTTACATTGGGTTTAATCGTCTTAGAAGGATAAATGCTTCCTTGCTTCTTTAATCATTAAATTCCTTTCTGATTCAAAGAATTCAGAGTTTAATCGAGGATCCAAAATAAACACTTGCTAAGTGGTAAATACAAACAAATTAGATCACACTGTCTGCCTCTACCTCTGACTGTCCCAGACCTAGACATTTTGGCAATAAAAACGTGTATAATTTTATTATATTGTTTATCTATTTCTGTTTAGAGATAGAAGTTATTGATTAAATAATCTAAAGTTGATTGATGTTATTAAATGACTACTGATTACCGTGATTGATAAGTGATCATTTTCCTAAAAAAGCTTTCTCTTGTCTACCGAGTTGACCTTCTTTCCTTAACACAAACGGCTATGTTTTCATAATATATTGGATTTTAAAAGAGCACATAATTATATTTTTTTAAAATATTGTCAGCTGTATTAAATACTGACTGAATAAACAAAGAATTGTGGTTTTCTCACTTTATTAACCTAAGACATATATATAAAATATAACAAAACGAGAATTTCTTAGGTTGTTGAAAAGAAAATATGAAAAGAATAAAACGTGACACACTTAATCCCACATGAACAGAGAGATATTCACGGCAGACTTTATTTGCCACTCCATGCTAATGAAGTGGACAGAAACTGCTTGAGCTTGTTGAGTGTTTATATTTCTAAACAGAACCTCATAAAGAGCATTTTGCATCCTACACCAGACTATGTTTGAACCGTTTCACTTTCCTGTTGAGGGACACACCCGCCGCCATCTTTGTTTCACTTACAACTGGCTCCATGACCAGCGGCGCCCTCTTCAGGGATGGTGGCCAAACTGGAACACTTAAAGAAGGTCTAAGCAGACGTTATTAGTTAATCGATTGGATTAACTAATAATAATCAAACTAATTTTAATCTAGCAAATCAGTAATCGACAGTTATTCGTGATTAATTGTTTGCATCCCTATTTCTGCTGTTGCATTATTTTGTTTAAACCACTAGCCACTTTCATTAGATGTGACTTGAGGCCAAACTGGTTCTTGTAGTTCTGTAAATCTATTACAGAAACACTGAGAGACAGACAAAGATGAGTAGAAGAAAAGAGGAGGACGGTCTCTCGAGGCTTCGTCCTCGGTAGCTCTGAGAGCTGCTCTGACACCATTCTCCATCAGGACAGCCTGGCTGACACGCTGTGATTGGTGGCTGCAGCTCTGTGGACTGACTCTGGATGGGGGGGATGCAGGGACAGGGGGTCGATGGGGTTGGTGAGGAAGAGGTGGTCTGCGGGAATGAGGTAATGGAGAGGAGCCTGTGGACATGATTGGTGATTGTGTCCCAGAGGGAGTTGAGTGTTGACCCTGAGGAGAGAAGAAGATGGAGGGTGAGATGTGTTGGTGGAGGAGTCCATGCGGGTGTGCAAAGGTTGGGTAGCATGGGGTCACAGATACTAACCTGAACACAATGATATGTGGGCCTCAGATGATATGCTGCACAACACCCAAAGGAAGCAGGTGCAAATAAAACAATAGGTATAAGAAAATGTTGTTGAAGTAGTCAAAGGGAATGTTTGCAGTCAAAATGAAACAGCTAAGGTTGTTTACTTTGAGGTTGGAGGTTGAATAACTTGGGTACGATGAGGACTATGCAAAATGAAATAATTCATTTTTGTTTTCATAAATTGTCAATACTTTATAAAAGCACCATTTTCTGAAAGTTACTTTGCATATCTGACATTTCTACCCACTCTTTTTTGCAAAAAGCTCAGGTTTAGTCAGACTGTATGAGGAAATATGTTTGAACACTAAATTTCAAGTCTTGCCACAGATTTTAAAGTTGATTTAGACTAGTCCTTTGATTAAAATTTCTTTTGTAGCTCTGACTGAATGGTTAGTGTCATCCTGCTAGAGGGTGGCTAAAGATACGTGTTGGTATCACCTAACCAAAGCACCTTCTTCCACAAGGTTGCTTGGTCTTCTTCATGGCTTGTGACAAAGAACTGTTTAGGGTTCTTATGAATTTCCTTTAATAAGACAGAAAGCCAAAGGAACCCATACCTACACCACTACTCCTTAAATAATAGTTGGCTTGTCAACAGATTCCCCCACCTGAAGTGTGGAGAGTGTGGAGTTACTGCTTTTATTTGCAAAAAATGTAGAAAGTCAATATATCATTAAAAATGTGTATTTGTGCAACAAAATGCCTGAAAATCTTGTTTAAAATTTGCAGTTTGTAAAGCTACCTGCCATCTCTAGACACTGGTTTCTCTGAGTCCTCTCAAACTGTGACACTGTTGACTATAAAATAAAGCAATGGCATCATGGTACGAGGTATGGGAGGCTGGTTTGAAAAAAAAAAGGATCCTGTCTTACCCCTCTGTGTTTTCATGTGTTGAGAGGTCTAAATGTGTGTGTATTTGTTTATGCCTATGATGTCTTGGTGTGTCACAGGGTCTTGTCTTTCCCCTTCACTGCATCCTGACAGCAGTGTCAAACAAGGCCTCATATGATCTCTGTATGTCTTTGAGACTATATCTGTGTATGCGTCTGGGTTGATATTGTTTTTATTCTTCTCCCTAACCCCTTTCACCTAAGATCCCCGAGGTGTTTCAGGGTCCTGTCTAATGGACAGTCTCGCCCCGCTAAGCTGGCCTTTGACTCGGGCACTGAGCTGGATGCCTAACTAGGCCCCGTTGTTGCTCATGGGTCCTGATTGCGCTGACCTCTGGGGCTGGCTTCCTGGGAGAAGAACGGTGGTGGAGAGGGAGAAGCAGAGCAGAGGAAGTACTTTTACGCCCCGTTGCGCACATCTCTCCAACATCAACCAGTGACTGGCAGAAAAGAAAGTGGGAGTGTGTTTTGGCAGAAGAGAGAGGAGCCGTTAGCTGCTTGTGTTTCCCAAGCTGTAGGTGAACAGGAGATTAACCAATGTGTTTTCTGGTTAAGGAATCCCTGGATGCATGTAATATTTGAAGTTTTCTGTAAAAGAGAGTTTTAATGCAATTTCTTATAGCACGACAGTTGGGCTTTTCACTTGGATGATGCAAAATCTTCAAGCTTTCTTCTTTTTAATATTGATCAAATAAATCACAACTCAACTGACTGAATCATTTGAATTTGAGCCCTGCTCATAGGTACACATTGCTGGTACATGTTTGGGCATGTTTGTCTTCAAAATAACTGTGGTTCTTTGTCCCATAGATTCAATAAAAAGATGGAGACATATTTAAATATTGATGACATGATTGGATCACTCAGTTGCTGCATATATATCAGCTGCACATCAGTGATGGGATTCATCACATCCTGAAGGGGCTCTATTAGATGGAACTGGCTTTGTGTGACGGTGTATTGTCCTGCTGGAAGAAGCCATTAGAAGGGGAGTTCACTGTCCTTCAGCAACAATAGGTAGGCTGTGCCTTTACAGCAGACACCTTAACCTCCGGGACTTGGACCGCCACTGGTCTGTGGGTCAGTTAGTCCTGGCACTATTCAGAAAAATAAATGTTTTGTAATTTTGGTGGTGTTAATTATTAAACTGTGAGTAGTTTCATTTTGAAAAACCGAAAGTATTTGTCTGCTTCTGTCTGTGCACTTGACACATATAGCAACTGAGACGGTTCAAGATGACAAGAATGTGAGCTGACATAGATCTGGGAGCATTCAGTCCGGTACAGAAATTTCCTTTATGCCCCCCCACCCTCAATCTAGTCAGTTAAAAACACATAAGCCAGGTTGTATAGCTGGAAGCCCTTCAATTAAACAGAGCTTAATTGATATCCAGGAAATATCCAGCAACACCAGTCTGAACCTTTGATACAAGGGAAAATGTGTCCTTACTTTCTCTACCATCTGAATGTTGCACCCAAAATTAATTAATTGGAACAGTCAGCAATTTTCCAAACCATTATTTTCAAATTTGGTTGAGCCGTTGTGAATTGTATGGTAAGTTTGGTGTTATTAGCTGACGTAAGTGGCCTTCTGTGACTGGGTTAGGCTTAGTACGTTGTGTATTCAGCAGAAATATTCCAGAAACATTTTCTTTAACACTTGGTTATTTTAGCCACTATTGCACATACCAGTCTGCCACATCAGACAAGTTGCACAACTGTGACTCACAGGATATTTTCTTTTGTTTCAGGACATTCTCTATAAAAGTGACAGATGGTTATCCATGAATATCCCACTGGATCTGCTTTTTCTGAAATTCTCAGACCAACATTCATGACAATCTCATGTCACTTAAAGTTATTTGCTTGCCTTCTCTTCTTGATCCTAAGTTTGAACTAAGAACTTATCTTCCCTGTGTCTAGATGCCTAGTAAGCAGTTGTGTAGGGCTGCCTAATAAACTGTCCATCTGCTTTTATACTCTGGGGTCTTTAAGGCAGCTTTTATGCACAGTGCCAAATTAAAGGAACCGAGATTTTAGAATGGAGAACATGGACATTGTTTAGGTTGGGTCAGTAGATTGTTCTGCTTTGATTAGTTTTTTGCACTCTATATTGGTTTCTCGGTACTCCGTGCTCAGTATTAGTGTATAATGCATAGTGAAGCTTGGCTTGTGAATTTGAAGTTGCCAGCAACCCTTAGTGTGGTAACTGCCATACACGGGAAGGAAGAGGACACTTTATGTGGTTTCAAGTTGTTTTGTTTCAAACAGAAAAAGTAATATTTAGATATATGATGCCAAACCGACCACAGCACGTTAACATAGCTGTGTTGCAAAGGACATTGTGGCTTAATTAGCAAGTATTTTCTCTGAACTACCCCAGATATGGCACAACCCCAAGGCTCAAATCACAGACAGAGATGGAAAGAATGGCAAAGGAATAGGGTGTTGGAAACAGGGGCAGTAAAAGGAAGGGAGAAGAGGAGGGTGCAGCAATGACCTGACCCTCTTCGCAGTATTCCTTGTACATCTGTCAACGAGACGTCCGCAGCCAAATGTTTAGCAGCCCCGTGTTGGGCTACGGCTCTCCCGCTGAGCTGCTGTATATGCGTTCTTATTGTGTGTGAGTGCATTGGTGTGTGTGCATGTGTTTGTGACGCCATGTGTTGGAGGCAGGCCCACATCAGGGTTCATACAGTCGAGCTTAGCCCAGTGGGAGTTGAAAGCTTAAAGAAGGAAATCCCCCCCTTGGCTTCTAGCTACACACACACACGCACACCCCAACACGCACACTCTTGCCATCTCTATATCTCGCTCTCTCCTCCTGGCACTTCATTAATGAAACCAATGCTTGTATGTTTGGGGCATATGCAGCTCTCTTGGCCCAACACTACTGTGTGTGTTTGTGTGAGAGAGATTGTGTGTGTGTTAGGAAAAGAGACATCTCCCCCATCACATGGTAATATATTCAGTGGAAAATCTCAGCAGAGGCATAATACTGCCGCTCTGCCCTGTCTGAGCCCATCTGTGATGTGTGGAAAGGACATCGGCAGGACAGGGTATTGGCTCTAGAATAATGCACATTGTTATTGTTGACTGTCCATACCTATTGGCTCTAAGAAGTTTGCCCTTTCACCTCACAACATTGGTAGGTCCAAAGTAGACTAAGCATTAAAAAATAACGTTATGTTGGAATTGACTCCTTTTACAGGTGTCAAACAGGGAAAGTGGAAGTTCCAGAAGATAGTTTTAGTCTTCCAGGTGGATCTCAGTATATTAGAATGTCCCATAAGGTTTAATGAATTTCATCATTCTAATTAAACATGGACTGAGGTACAGCCAGCCATTGGACATGGACATGTACAGTATATTTAGTTTATAGTCTCAGTACTTGGTCAGTGCTTGTTTTGGATGGATTTATGCTTCAATAGATCCATAGAGTTGATTATCCTGTGGCTCTGCTAAAGTTCTGCATTTTCACACCTAGTGTCCTTCATTTTCCTCTTGACAACACTTTATAGCTTCAGTAGGGAGTTTGGGTCAGGTGAGCTTGCTGGCCAATAACATGACTCCCAAAAATATCATTAACTGTGGAAACTTCTCAATGGCCTTCAATCATTTTGAATTCTCTGCCTCTCCACTTTTTCTCAAGACTCTGTGATTTTGACTTTGAAATGAAATGCAAATGTTACTTTTCATCTGAAAATGCATGACTTTAGACAAATTAGCAACAGTCCAGTCAATTTTCCAGGTAAGATGCTTCTGACATCTCTGGCTTAGGAGTAGATTAAAACCAGGAAAGCAGCAAGTTTAGATTTGGTTCTGAATGCATCCCTGTGTGTTTTTTTGTTCATCCTTTTCAACAATATTATTTTTCTTCCACTAAGCTTTCCATTAATACGTTTGGATACAGCGCTCTATGCAGCTGGATTGTTTAGCAATGACAATTTAATGCTCACTCTCTTTTGAGTCTCCTTTAGCTTTAAGACAGTGGTCTCTGACTGCATTCCTTGGGGCCATAGTCCTGCAACTTTTAGATGTGTCCCTTGTCCTACACACTTGAACTAAATAGTTAAGCTGCCTCACTAGCTTGCAGTAAAGCCCTTAGACCTCTGCTAATGAGCTAAAATTGGAGCCAGGTGTGCTGAAGCAGAGAAAAACTCCTAAAAGTTGCAGGACGGTCCTTGAGGACTTGAGTTCGAGACCACTGCTTTAAAGCATAGTCTTTAACTTTACTATAAATAAAACACCTAAAAATCACTTTGTGTGTAATTAATCTATATAAAAGTTAATCTTTTTAAACTGAGTCAATGAAATAAAATAACAATTAAATGGTGCACATATAAAGCCAAAATGTCCTTCTTTAACTCCTCCTAATGGAAACATTTAGTTTTTTGGGTTTTTTTTTAACTGCAGAATGACAGAAGTGCAGTAAAATGCATGACTTCTTACTTTTTTCTTCTGCAATCTAAAGGTGAATGTAAGGTTGAAGCCTGTGGAAACATGCTGTTGAGCAGCTCACAGGAGGCCCAAACGCACAGCCTTCGTTTTGTCCTTGGTTTATTCCCAGTTATGTCCTTCAGGTTCCTGAAGCAAGATTTGGAAACTCGGCTTTCTTTGCTGCAGTGTCTCTCCTTATGCGAGTGCTATGAATACACGAACACATAACGTACCTGTCAGGGTTTGGCAAGTGTTTGAGAAGGCCTGAGGATCAATCTGCCACCTTCAACACCTCCTGAAGACAGGCTCTGATAACACAGGACTGCTGTTAATCACAATAACCCCGTTCACCGGAGACGCTCTGCGTCAGAGGAGTCGTTGGGATCAAAAACATGAAGAGGGAATTAATAATAATCCAGAAAGACACAACTGCTCCCTCCCATCTCTCACCAATCAGCGGGAACGGAGTGAGCAAGAATGTGAAAATGTAACGCCCCCGTGTCAATTTTAAAAGTGCACCTCATCGGCTCATATGCCCCCCTTACCCCAACCCTCCATCCCACCTTCCCCCTGCTAAAGCAGCTGTGTTGCTTTGGTCCGGCTCTGAAGGCCGTTCTTATTACCGGCACAGAGCGCGGGTCAGAATGGCAAACCGGCAGCATACTATTAAAGCCTAATGAAAGGAATCTCTGCAGGGTCTGAGGTCTGCAGCGTCCAGAGGAGACACTACCTCTGCCCATTGTTCTTCTTCTTTCCCTGCAGTTCTGCAGGTCTTTTTTTATTTCTGCTCTAAATTTCATCTCTTTGCCTTCTGCTTGGTTTTTGTCACGTTTTTTTTTTTTTTTGGGTCACTGTCACTCATTTTCATCTGTTCTTCTGCATTTTAAAGGTCCCCTCTGTGTTAGCACCAGATATGTTTCTCATGACATTTTCACACTTTTTTCCACTTTCTTCTGTGTTTGCCTTCCTCTGTGATGTTCAGGCTCATAAATAGTTTTCTGAATTCTTCATGAAAACAGTAATGAAGGTTAAAGTTTCATCTTGGTGTTACATGTTGAATATACCCAGGGGATGTGATATTCCCTTTTCTTCTCAAAAAGGTTAGGGTCACTGACTGTGCAAACAGTTCACACTTCAAAATAAGACCTAATGTTTCACTGAGATTTACCTGTATAAATAAAGCTGAAATGATAATTATAAAATGAATATTATCCTAGAGGAAACAAGTTGTAAAAACCTTCTACATTAAGTTTAAATCTCGAAAAATAATTAACATAAAAGTGGATATTTGTTGTTTAAATGCACCTATGGCCAGAATAAAGCTGTAATCTAGGAGTTATTAAAAAATATCCGTCTTGTATTAGATTTTTCAAAGTCTTATGTGAGCCATTCAGACAATCACCAAACAAATTTAAACATTTTAATCACATGTAACTTTACCGATAACAGAAAATACTATCAAGTAATGTATTAAGGGGAATTTTCCCCATGTAGAGTCAAGAAATCATGCAATAGAACCTATCTGACAACATGAAGTAGGCTGAAAGATATGAAGAAGTAACACAAAGGAATTCAGAAAAAGAAGAGACATGGAGTCACAGTTTATATCAGTCTGGAAAGGATCCCCTCATCCTTTACTCAGCCACTGTGACTCCAGCAGAGCATGGGTGAAATTAACAGCGTTCCAGTTAATATATTCAGACAAGTCCGGATTCCAATATGGCAATGCTGAAATAGCCATTGTTCATAGTACCTCTTAAGTATGGCTTAAAGCAAACATTATTTTAAGCCATACTTTCTACATGCAAACACCACTTTTAAGTTGTTCAACTTAGAGTCACAGTTGCTACATGTAGCATTGATTTTATACGCACTCTGACAAGTGTGTCTTATAAAATATACACGTTTTCACCACAGCTTATTGTTCTTGATCTGAGGAGTTGCCATATTGGATCTCGAAATCAAAGAGCAGAAATAAGAAATTTACAGTAAATACCACAAATATTCTGTGTTCCACTTGAAATATTGACAGTTATTGTTTTCTCAGCTATTTTGAGTCTTGGGTTCTGCTTGTATCTTTGTGTTTTTATCCAGTTTTCCCCTTAATTTTATTGCACCACGTTTAGCCCATGTGAGGCTTCAGACCATTACACATTTTTATTCTGCATTATTTATTTTTTCCTCTCTCCCTCAACTACCAAGGCTCAGCTGTCCTTGTGCCTTTACACGTTGCAAATGAATGCATATCCATGCAAATTCTTAAAAAAGAAAGGCTGAAAATTTGAATATTTTGCTTAAAGCTGCACCCAGGTCGACCCTGCCATTCGGCATTTGAAAGTAGTGTGTCTGTTTGAATACTGAGGATCTCTCTTTGTCATGTTCGCCAGAGGGGCTGGGTGAGCGAACCAGCACCGGCGGATGGGCAGAGATCGGCTGGGTAGCTGCACACAGACAGACTAATTGGGAAAGGGGGGGCAAAAGAGGGGACGAGGGGTGTTGGTGAGGGTGAGGAAAAAGGTGGGGTATGCAGGAAGGGGGGATCTAGGAAGACGACAGGGGGTTTAGGAGGGAGGTGAAAGAGGATGGAGATTGGGGGGATGGAAGGAGTGAAGGAGTAGGGAAAGATGGGAGGAGGTGATGGAGAGGGCATGAATGTATGCTGGGGGAAGAGGTGAAGGAAGGGTGAGTTTAGACACGATGGGTTCCAGCACTGATGTGTTGGTAGCCCTGCTGACTATGTCATTATGCTGCTGAAGGCCGGCTGGATAACCGCAGTCCCTGCTTGCTTCAAACCACTGTAGCCTTACACAGTTTGCATGACACATGAGCTAGCCCTTTGCAAGCAAGTTTTTATGCATTTATTAAACATCCAGATAAGAACAAGTTTTCCTCTAACTTTAAACTCAAACTCTTTAGACATACCAGTGAAACAGGCCTCTACTCATGGGTATTATATATATTTATATGCATACGTTGGCAGAGATAAAATATGCTGTTAGCTGAACTAAGATCATAGTGGTCTTCCAAACTAATTAGTGGCATGTCAGCTTGAAAAGGCTTGTTAGCAGTTTCCATGGATTTGTTTGTCTGATGGTCTTTGTGTTTCTAATGTTTTTTGAACATTTCAAATATAGGAAGAAAACTACAAAAAATTGGCTTCAAAGTTATTTTCTGCTTTTCCTTGGTCGACGGTCTGTTCACTTGACCTGCATTATAAGGAACACCAAAGCAGTGCAAACACAGTAAACTAGTAACATCCCAATTCAAGGTGTTTTCTCCTGGTTATTAGACTGAGAAGAACATCTATTGGCACAAAGCCTTAATTCTTAGAAGAAAAAAAAACAAAGACTGGGATAAAACCTAATCCAATATTAATTTGGCCTTCCTATAATAACAAACAGGTGCATGCTGGTGAAAGGCGTCAAAATTTCATTTTTATTTGATTTAGTTTATTGCAGTTTAAGTTGTTGGTGCAAGATATCAGTATTTACCATTAGAGCCACATGATTTCAATGATGGTATGACTAGTTCTAAATAAACACTTACGTATGCAGCGTTAATGTCATTGTACTCTGAGCTGATTGCAAATGTAGAATCAAGCTTGTGAGTAGTGTATTCAGATTCTATGCAGAAAAATTAAATTTGTTTATTTTATTATATGAGCGTAACAAACCACTTAATTCCATGGCAGTACCGTTTCTCAATGATCTTATCAAAACCTCCTTATGCCCAGTAAAACGCCTTCTTCAGAGATTCAGCTCCATAGAGGATTCATCATACTCATTTTTGCCAAATTGTGAACTATTAAGCCAATGGTCAGTGTTTGCTACAAATATCTAGCATGCTGTTCAGTTTTTATGCAGCTTCCTGGCAGCTAATATTGCCCCTTATTTTTATTTTTTTTTTAGAACTGTTTTCTCAAAGTAATTTTTAAAAAGGCATGTAGAGCCTGTGATCTCAGCTCTGTAAATTTATGGCTTAATGTTTATTCATAGTTTTTTGTTTTAAGCTGAAGTTACCAACTTGTTTAAAGGTAAAAGTATTTTGGATGCCCTCAGACCCTCCCACACATTAGCTATTATAGTGATTCAGAGATTTGAGTAGCTTGACCATAAAAATCAAGCACCTTGGCTTCCGGACTGCTTCTACAAACATTTGTGAAAGAATAAATTGCTTTCAGGAGCTCACAAAATTACTACATGCTATTGTGATAGTGGGCCACCTGTGCTGTAAGTCCATTTCTGAAAATTCATCTGTACTAAAGATTTAACAGTCAGTGGTTCTATAGCAAAGTGGAAATCATTGGGAGGAAAAGTGACCCAGCCAAGATGTGGTAGGCCACTTCAAATCACAGAGCGGGTCAGCGGATGCAGAGGTCGCCAACTTTCTGCAGAGTCAATAACTGCAGACCACCAAGCTTCATTCGACCTTAAGATTATATCAAGAACAGTGCATTGAGAGCTTCATGAAATGGGATTTTATGGCCAAGCAGCTGCAGCCAAGCCTTACGTCATGCTGCCACTGGCATCAGGCGCAATAAAGACATGTTTTCTGGAGGGACGAATCATGCCTCTCTGTCTGGCAATCCAACAGATGAGTCCAGGTTTAGTAGTTGTCAGGAGAACAGCCCTTGCTGGATTGCTTTATGTTGATTGTAAAGTTTGGTGCAGAAGGGATCATGGTGCAGAGTTCTTTTGCTTTTTTTAGTAGTTGAGCTTGGCCCTTTAATTCCAGTGAGAGAAACTGTTAATGCTGCACCATATGAAGACATTTTGGACAATTTTATGCTCTTGACATGGTGGCCTCAGTTTGCTGGGCTCTTCCTGTTCCAACAAATGTACGCACCAGTTCACAAAGGCCCATAAAGAAATCATTGAAAAGCTGCAATGAATGTTGCTTTTAGCTTTGCCTTTTCCGAGTTAAGGAGTTGCATTGACATTGTTTGCTCTTAGGTCCTAGGTTTTATGGAGACAGGTAATGCAAGCTGTTTTTCTTCAGCTTCCAGGTGGAAACGTGCAATATGATTTTTTGCGATTGCAATATTTCTAAATATTTCAGTTTAGTTTTGCATGGCCTCATTATGTTGTGGTTCTTGTTCAAGATGTCCTTCAATATGTATTTCTTGTCAGCTAGCTTCTCATTCTTCTGTCACCATAAATTTACTGGGTACCAATTTTTTGTGTTTCTGTATGTGGCCTTTTGCATTTGCATTTTGCAACCTTTAAGTAACCAGGATAAAAAACTGCTTGAGATTTAAAATATTTTCTACTTGGCCATAATAAATAAGTTTAAAAGCAATGACACACAGACTGCTTTTCTGTGGTCTTTTAAAATGTCCTTAAAAGAATAAAATGAGACCAACTCCTTCAACTGAAGTTCATTCTGAAGCTGATTTCATGCACACGATGTTGCAAAATTAAAAGCCTTTTTGCCAAAACTGTGGGCCCTAGGGACAGTTGGTAAAAGTGATTTCTCCCAGTGAGGTTATAAATTAACATTGAGGAAAGTCATTTTTAACATTTATTAATCAATCAGAATAATCCATGCCCACACCTCGATGAATCAAATGTTTTTTTTCTTCCCTACTGCTACCTTTAGCTTGATTAAACACCTTTGGAAAGTATTAGACTATAGGCTGAAGGCCAGGCCTTCTCATCCAACATCAGTGTTTTACCTCAGAAATGAGATTCAGGAAGAATGATCCTCTTTTTTCGCCCTTTATATGTGTACATTTATTTATATGCATTACATGCAAGTGATTTTCTAATAGACAGGAAATGACATTTTAGAAAATGCGCCACATTTCTTCAAGGGTATTTAAATGAGACAAGACACATGGAAAGATAAATAATGTTCACAGTGATTCATTATACGGTAGTAGGAATTACTTGTAATGTGAGGCTTAACAAAAAAGCTCTGAAAAAATGTATGAGTAATGTATGTATGATTTGCATTAATGGGCTAACATGAAAAGAAAAAAAAGACATCTGTTTAATTTTTTTTTTTTTTAGTATTGGACCACTAGTTCCGGATTCCCATTTTTTTCTGCTACCTTCCTCCCTTCTTTTATAAAACTACATCCTGTCAGACGGGCTCAGGGGGCCAGGCTGAACAGACCCAGACTCAGTTACACTGGGTAGCTAGCTACATTGATCTGGCTGCAGTAGCCAAGGGAATATAAATCAGGACAGGGGCTTAAAGTCTTGAGCCCCCCCAGGGAGGAGTCCTCGCTGCAAAGGGAGAGGGGCATGAACTGAGCTGCCTCCCTCTCTCTCCTCCCCACTCACACTCCTGTGTCCATCATTCTCCACCTCTCCTTTCCTTGTGACATTCACTTTTGTCAGTTTGTCTGTCTGACTCTCTCTCCCTCCTGCATTTTTTTTCTTTTACATCCCCCTTATTTCTTCCTTCTCTACTTTTGCCCATATTTTTACACACCACTCTGCTGCTTCTCTCTGTTTGCTCGCACATGGGAACGTGTAGATTGCTCATGAAGTTCACACCCAAAATGAAACACCACAACTAATTCTGAGCTTGGGATTTAATCAGTTTATAAACATGAATCATTTTTAACAGGCTTAAGTCATACAGCCTTGTTTTTGCAGTTTTCTTGTTGTCCAGCCTAAAGACGGGTGCCTCCCTTTATGTGGTAGACAGCCAAGCCTAGCCCACACATCAGTATTGTGTCAGGTCTTTTAAGAAACTGGTGTAATGCCAGACTATATATATAGCCTACCTCAACACAGATCGTTCTATAGGGGGAATTAGGGTAGAGCAAGAATAAAAGTAAAGTTTAGACCTATTTTTAAGAGGAGAAAAGCGAAGTCGCTATGTGCTGTGAAGTTTGTTGCTCTCCCCTGCTGTACTGTGTTATCCTGTGGGGGCACAGTGCTGTTGTAGTGATGTGATGCAGTGATAGCACGAGTGTCCACTGGGGGAACCCAGAGCATTCTGTCTCACTGAATGATACCCCTGTCTCCACTCACGATAAACAACACACACACACACACACACCCACACACACACACGCACACACACCCACACACACACACACCCACACCCACACATATCAGTGTCTGCCAAGCCCAGCCTAGCAGCAGATTCCTCCTCACCCTCCCAGCAAAAGCTGCAAATATATTAGCTGCCTCTTTTTCTTTTGTCTTGGGAAAATGGCATGTGGGGGGGACGAGTGTGTGTGTATATGTGCGTGTGTTTACCATGCTAAGGAATAGTAGCAGAACATCCCCTTTGTGCCAGTCGTGTTGAGATATCCCAGTGGTATAGGGCCTAGTGATGGGAAGAGAGTTACAGATGCCTAAGAGTTGCCAGTAACACAGGTGAGATGCTGGGAATGGAAAACAGAAAACTGACTGACAGATGAGGAAAAGATTTGTGAGTTTCAAATTACATGCCGCCGTCTTCTTTGGTTAAAGCAGAAAAGAACGATGGAAGAAAATAATGGGTCAATTCACAGGTATAAAAAGAAAATAAAACTCTATCTGCAGACAGTTTTACAAACTGAGTGTTTTTTTCCCCCTTTGTCTTTAACTACTGTCAAATAAAACAAAAAAATATCTCTGGCAGCTAGTGAGAGATTCCAGGTAACCAATCAGTTTATAAAATGTAAATGTTATTTGATCTATGTAAATACATTTATTTCCATTGTCTTTTTATGGAGCAGAAATTTTTCATGCAGATTCTCCTTTTTAAACTTTGAGACTTGTTATTACTGCAGGTAAAACTACAATGGTTGCATGTTTTCAGATTGGTATAGTATGTGTTTATTGTTTTAAATTTAAATTGACTAATATTAAGTATTCTTAAGGCTGCCAAAGCAGTATGCCACATTGATTATGACTACAACGATGATGTTGTCTACAGTCAGAGGTCACTTCTAGGTTATGGGTTGGATCCTCTCACACATTCAGATCTGACATCATTTTTCATGTCATAAATTTAAGATTCTGGTGAATGTTGACATTTTGGTATAAAGTTGCTGCAGATTTCTCTGCTGCATATCCACAATACAAAAAGCCCACACCACATCCCAAAGGTGCAGCTATTGGTCTGAGATCTGGTGAATGGCCACCAGTAGTTTAGGTTAGCCTGAGTCATGTGACCAGAGATGATTCTGTATACCTTGCTTGTAACATGTAGTTAATCGTGAACTTACATTATTAGAGGTAGACATTCAAAATCATTTAAATCTCCTTTCCTTCCTATTCTGACTTATATTTGGATGACTTGCACTCCTGCAAGTCATCCAAATATAATGATGAAGCTTTTCATTCAACTGGAGCTTATAAGCCATATTCATACCACGTTAAGAATTGAAGAAGCATTTTGGATGGAAGATGAAATATCTCAAAGTAAGCAGAGAAGAAGTTAGGTTTCGTACTACTAAAAACTTAGAATTGTCTTAAATATTTTTAATGCCTGAATTCAAATTACAGTACAACTACACTGAGTAAAATGGTTGAAGTTGGATTTTGATTCATAAATGTAAGGTAAACATTTTAAATAACACCCGCTTAGTACTATTTTTTTTGTTAATGATAGCTTATATTGGCTGGTTAATTCGTTAGGTGATCTACCAGCTAACTTGCAGTCAGCTGCTTTACATCCGTAGCGCTTATAGTATTCTTATAGCAGGATTTGTCTTCCTGGTTGGGGATGAAAAAGAGCAGTGGGTGTCTTTCAACCAGCTGACTCGTCAACAGCATGCAGTAGAGGCCTGTTACTCTACGCTTCCAACAGCTGGAAAAAATCAAATTCACTCTTATTTTCTTCCACTTTAAAAGAATTGAAAATGTAGGAATGCTATATCAGAAAAGTTTTATATATGATTTATCTATGCTTTAATGCCAAAAGCTGGACCATTTCCAGATCACAATAAGAAAAGTTTTTTCGTTTTAAGAGTAGGTAAAAGAAGAGCATATTTTGCAGAACGAGAACATTACCTTTACAAACATTACTCTAAATTTAAATTTGGTCTCGTAAGAAACATTTGTGTAATTCTATAAAATCCCGACTGTCTATGCCTTTGTTAAGATGTGTGAAATTTCCACCTTAAATCATTATACTAGGAAGATGAAGAGAAAGAAAAAAGGTGGATCTTGTCCAACTTCACAAACATGCTTGCAAGGCACAGCTGTCCGGACTGTTTAACGTCAAAAGACAGGCAGTCTGAAAGTGCCTATATGTTGGATGGCGTCCTGAGGTTTCTTATATGGAGGGAGAATATAGCTGCGATTTCAATGTCACACTCTACACAAACACAACCTCATCACTTCACTTCCTGCTGATTCTGTGTGAGATCAGAGTCTCTGCAGCTCCTGGACTGTCACTCAGAAACAGAAACCCGATGTGGGCAGGGCCGCGACAACACCGCAAATCTGGCAACTCGAATGTTTTTATTTGCAGGAAAAAGAGCGTCTCTCTATGTGTGCGTGCTGGCGTGTGTGTGTGTCTGTTTGGGTTTGTGTGCCATATGCAGTGTGCCAGGGAGGGCTCTCTGGAACATATTGGTGTGCGTGCATTGTGGTTAATAATAGTAGCAAACGCATAAAATGATGGCAGCTCTGATGTGTGTGACAGTTTTACAGCCGCACACGCCAAGACTTAGTCACACACGCACACACACACGTGCCGAAAAAACAGACCTCCTCTGCCACAGTACCATCCGTCTTTGTTGAGTTCTCAATTTTATCACGGATCCAGATAAGGAAAAACAGTCACTTCCCACCCACCCACCCACCGCTCCTCGCCTTCAGCCCCTCCCTAATGCTCCATATCTGGGCACAGGCTCTCATAGAAGCATATAGCCCACTGAAAATCAGCCACCCACACAAACACATAAATGTACAGGCCTCACCAGCCTTGGATGGAATGAGAAAAGTCCTTGAAGCAAGCATAACATTTAAATGCACAGATTCACACGACACACACACATTCTGTCATAGCTCATTGCTGCTTTTGGTTGGCTGTCTGGAGCAATGTTTGTGTTGTGCCGGGGTGACAGATTTAAGTTTTGATGAGGCGGGGTGGTGGCGGGCGGGAGGGGGGGATCAGTGACTGCTCCCCATGGTGAGGTCTTATAGACAGTAGACAGCAGCAGCAGCAGAAACCCAACCTGTCGTCCGGATCAATCTCTGGGGGAGGCAGGGAGAAACTGCATCACTCACTGCTCGGATGTGTCCAATAAAAAAATAAAAAAAGACCAAAACCTCAGCTCAGTGGCCGAGCTTGGCAAGTAAACGAAAGAGGAAGAGAGAGACGGATGGGGAGGCCAGAGCGTAGCAGAGAGCCACCCAGTACCCAGGATTAGTCTTTGAGCTTGGCAGAGAAGGACCAGAACTGAGGGAGAGGTAGCAGGCAGACAGACGGCCAGAACGGACCTGGCAGCCATTCTGGGCCAGGTTAGTGGCCAGAGAGAAGACGAGCTGGAGCTACAGGCGGAGTGGGAACCCCGCGCTCGCTTTCTGTGTGGCTGGGCTGGAGTGGCTCACCCATATGGTGCACCGCACTGTTCATGCTCCCTGTCTAAATCCATATGCCGCTGGTGGAAAAGACCAGCGCCCCCTCCCCGTCTCCCCTACCTCGCATCAAGAGCACGCAGACCCACAGGGGAGGTGTTGGGAGGTAAAGCCCTGCAGGCTTGTACCCCCCCTCCGTACCTCTTAACCCCACAGAGCTGCTTAGCCTATTGTCACTACAATCTGCCACCATAGCCTGGGTGCTGTGTGTATCCCCCCCTCCCCACCCCCCAACCACCCTTGCCCTCTTTTTCTTTTCCATTCTCTCTCTTCTCACTTCTCTTTCATCTCCCTTTGGCACCTGATAATCAATGAACTTATTAACTGCTAATTATTCAAGCTGTGCATTGAGGATCCCTCCCTTATTCTTGGAAAAAAGGGAATGTTTCCACTCTGTTCTGCCAAATAAAGTGGGTTATATTGCCCATTCATTTGGATTAAGTGCATTTAGGCTGCACTGTTTGGGATGTTAAGACTTTGTCAGATTGCTATCAGTACTGTTTAGCATTAATCCCCATTTTGTTCTGCCAGTTGATAGACTAACCCTAACCCCTACTTGGTGGAGGCCCAAGAAATTTCCATACTGAAATATACAATCTTGTTTATTTTCTCTGTGATATGTCTAAAAGGATTTGTTTCTTTCTGTGTTCTGTTTTTTAGGAAGTTCTTCAGACAATACCAAAGTTCTGCTTTCCCTTTGACGTGGAAAGGTATGATTCCTCTCCTCTCCCTCTCCGTTTCCTGGTTTCACCTCATTTGTACAGAAGACACTTGCTCACACACCTCAAAAAACTGATCACTTCTCACACCTAAAGATAGAAAATGAGATGTACAATTTATACTTCTCAGATGTGACAGTGATGAGCTCTAAATTGCAATCACTTAGTGATATTGTCACCTGCCAATTTCCTGACGGTCGGAGCTTAATGATGAGTGTTTATTGTGGTCGTGTCCACATGGGTGGGATTGCCTGTTCAAAACAAATAAAAACAAAGCTGAAACTCTTTTTGTATGCCTTGCAGGCTGCATGAAAGTAGGAAAACACAATGTTCAATAACAATGGTAAATGTTGTGACAACGGCATGACTAGAGATAGTAAAACACATAATTAATTGTTACAGTCTTTCTGCTATTGTGGCAGATTAGTTTCTTGTCAAACGTGAACCCAAGATAATGAGTATTAAGTAGTTCCATCTCAAGTTCAGGTTTTTATGGGGAAAAAAGTTGCTTCTGACTGAGTTCTGCTGTTTGGCAATAAAAGCATTCAGTGGTACTTTAATGACTTGACCACCTTACCAACTCTTTACCTTCAAAATCCTTTTACCATACCATGCCAATTTTATTTATAAAATCACCATCTTGTATTATTGTAGTCCTGGTTGTGTTAAAATGGTCCGCATGGTGTGGAGTTTTGAATGTTTTATGCTAACCTTGGGAAGCACTGACTTATAGTAATTTTCTAAACTCTTTTCTTTCTAATTAGAAAAGAGTTTAGAAAACAAAAAAATAAATACAAGTGAAAGATTTCTTAGTTATTTTTGGATCCATCAGGAATCCTAATATGTAGTATTTCATTGGAGTCAAAATGAGATTAGAACCAAAATAACCATAGTTTGTGGAAAACTTTTAGAATTTAATTAACAATTGCATATGCATCCTATTTGAGCCTTTTTGATTTTATCTTTGTTTTTAAATTGTAAAAATACTGAACTTCCAAGTTAAATAAACCAAGAGTAAAGTTTGTGGTTTGTTTACAAGGAATGAATTGTTGAAAGGGGAAAATTAGCCCAGAGAATATTTGCAAAAAGATCTTAAAATCTCACATAATTTAACTCCAATATATAATGTCACATTCTGTGTTCATACCACAGTCCAAAAACATGGTCGATGGGTAAATTGGTCTTTCTATGTAGCCTTGTACCACAAGTGAGTGGTTATTTGATCTGGATCTCTGTGTGACCTGGTGATGGACTGGCGACCTTTCCCGGGTGTACTCCGCCTTTTACCCAATGGCCGCTTTAGTTAGGAACTGTTGGCTCTTATAAAACAGATTAAGACTCCTGATTATACTGAAATGACTCCAGGCCACATCCTGCTGGGATGAGCACGTTTTCCTAAAAGTAGTCTGTGAGTGGAATCTAGAAAATTACTTTGAAATGTAATTTGGTAAAGCAGGTACAAAAATGACCCATGAATGGCACTAAGTCTTGGGTGCCATCCACAAGTACAAAATCAAAACTGCAAAGATATAAAATGTTTTAAGGGTTGAAATGATAATATCAATGATCTGATAAAAACAACTCAATATTCATCAGAATATGTGTACGTGATTACAGATTAATGTAGAAAATGAGACCAACAAGTGTCATTGGTGAAAATGAGGTCACCTGTGACAGCCAGTGTTATTGATGAGTTGTATTATGATCTGCTCAGGCCTGAACTATCTGAAAAAGTCCCAGTTTTTATATTGGAACATGTGAAATGATCCATTCTTAAGACAGAAAAGGGAGCTAAGGATGTAGGGAGGACTCTGAGCTTTTACTGAAGCTGAGCTGCTGCCATCTAGTGGTGAAAATGTGACTCAAACTTAATACATATTTATCTCAAAACCTCAGAGAAGCTCTGATTTTATAACATTTAAACATGAAATATGTGATATTAATATATTAGCAGTTCATTCTCGAGGTTAAGTCAAACAGAATTGAGCCATCCTTGAATGAAATGGGTTGACCCTCTGCATTAATTTAGCTTAATTTTGTCTGTTATTAATTGCTCCTAATTCTTCCCACATTTATTAATAAACTGCTGGCTGTTTAGCCTTCATTGCATGCGCCCTTCTGTGTCGTCGGCAGGGTTTCCCAGAATCAGGTGGGGCAGAACTTCACCTTTGTTCTCACAGACATCGACAGCAAGCAGAGGTTTGGTTTCTGTCGACTCACCCAAGGCTGCCGGGTCTGCATATGTCTCCTCAGGTAACACACACGGCCACTCTCTAATTGTCATTTTAAACTTCATTATTGAAGTTTTTGTTTTAAGGATTATGTCTGATTTCAATACATTAAATTAAAAGTCAGAAAAAGACGTTTTTCCAAGTAAAGTTTCAAATCCTAAGTAGCCATAAACGTAAATAAATACATTGTTTACAAGCTACTTTTATTTTTTACTTATTTCTTAAGTACTTATCATAAATATATGTGTATCTATGTTTGTTTTGTATGGTGGAGGATAAAACCTTTTTTTAATTTACAACATCTTAGAAATGATCACAGATTTTTGAAACAACCTTTTCATTCATTCTCACACCGTTCTGCACTTTGCCAGAAAAACAAATTTATGTTCTTATCTGCCCACACAAATATGTTTCTGAAGTGCCTATAATTATCCAAAACTTTAGCCGTTTTTATATTTTTTTTATAGCTTTATTCCTTCTATCACAGCGCAGACAAACGAGGACCCCGGACGTTGAAAAATTTTATTTCTCTTTGCATAAATATGCTTCTAAAAAAAAGTCTATTATCTGTTAATTTCCAAGTAATTTAATGTCGATGCAACGTTGTTTTGTTTTTTTTTTCCTTTACAGATGCAATTACTTACCCATTACAAAGAATGAGCACTGCAGTGAAAATCTCAGTGGACAGGCTTGCTGCACTTTAATAATAACTAAGAAAAAAAGTAAAAAGATCAATTTTTAATGAATGTAATAAGCAGTTTAAGAAACAACAAATTGGAAAAGCAGCACAAAGCCTTCCTCTGTTCTCTGTTTGTGTAGCAGCACTCCTGTAAAGCTCGCTCTCGCCTCTGTGTGTGTTTGTGTGGCTGGTGATGGACAGTCGTGGGTTTGTCGCTGGCCTGATGAGCTGCTGTGAAGAACAGGGCCCTCATACCCCCCCTCCCATCCTCTTCCCCACACATACACACTCGTATATACCACCCACCCTTCCCGGCCAGCTTCCGTGGCCTTTGTTTTTCCTTTCTCTCCCTCTCCATCTCATGCTCTCTGTCTCTCCCTCTCTTTCCTCCTCGTTATTCGGCTGCTGCCACAGTGCGACAGCAAAGACGCTCGGCCCATAATTATGCATGAAGCTTCGCTGCCAATTAGCAGAGGCTCCCCCGTCCCTCTCGCTGAGTTAGACATGCTAATTCATTTGACATATGATGTATAAAATTCATTATGCATTCTGAGTAGTTTGCATGACTTGGTTCATTTATTATAAAATAACATATAGGAAGTTATTTTTTTTCCCGCTTTTTTTGTGTATTTGTGCTGTCCAGTTTTCCTCCCCAGATCTTATTTTATTGAATTTTTTAAAAACTACTAATAGCCATATTATGTTGGGATCATTCCCAAACATAACACTGTTGTAGATTTCTCAGATAAGGAATGTGAACAATTTTTAAAATATATTTTTTCAAGGTCCTGGGTTGAAAGTTCATTTTGTTTAGATAGATGATAAAGAACATATCACAAAATAAAACAGGGAAGACTATCTGAACTAGTTTTATTAAGTTTTAATCATTTCCAAAGAATAAGAGCTAAACTTTAATTAAAACAGTTTGCTTCTGTGATCGCTGAAATGTCGGCTCTGTAAAATTGTCACCTCTGCTTACAAGAGGAAGTGCCTTAATGAGTAGGACAGTTTTATGTGGAAAGGCCTTTGTAGTCTCGTTGCTGAAGTTGTGGCCAGAATAAAGCCACAGATCATACCAAATAAAGAAACGCGCTGAAATCTCATTATTATTTTAATGTTCTTTTCCTCATATCTCCTCTCACTCTTTCCCACTAGGTGTTAAATCATTTTTGTTCCCTCTTTTGGATAGATAAAAAAATTGTTTTGTGTAACAGCAGATGTTTTAGGATACATTTTAAGTACTGAGTGGCTCCGGTTATTGGTCACTTTTTCAGGACGACACTTCCTCCCCTCCCCGTACTTAACCCCTGACCCCAGAAAGTAAATGTGTAATGCAATCTTCAGCTGAACAGTCTACAAAGTGTAGGTGACTTATGATTACAGATTTCTGTGCAGTAAAAATGATTTAAGGCTCATCGAAGGAACAGGAATAGCTGTCGTGCTTAACACCCAACTTACTTTATGACAGCCAAAGTGGGCTGGCTTTTGTCTAAACATTTAATTTCCAACATTTAGACACTTTGTTGTTGAGATTTTTTAAGTCTTTTTTTTTTTTTTACCTTTTCAAGCTTAGACTACTTTTTGCTTTTTCTTTGAGTCCCAGAGTTGCTTCTTTTAGGCCCGTTCAAACATCCACGGCGTTAGGTGGTCGGAGCCTGGAACGGAGAGACTGATAGTGGGTCGCAGATTAATTGGTTCGCTCTTTGAGTACATGGCACTTGGAGAAGACGTGTGCTTAAAATGGTAGGAGAGATCGCGGGACCCCCACGCACTGAGCACTCCAGTGATAGATGCCTCTTCCCCTCCCTCTCTCTATCGGAGGATTTGCGAAGCACAAACAGATCTGAGCAATGAACTGTGACGAGTAGGAGTATCTCTCAGTGAGCTTTCCAAACTTTAACTTTGCGTGTACAGAGAGCAGAGCAGGGCAGGGGAGGGGAGAAGAATACACCAATGCATCCTTAAAATATATTAATTTGCCTCCTTTTTGAAGAAGGAAAACTTCCTCTATCTTTCAAATATGAGTTTATTATTGATAATTTGCAAAGGTTTAGATTTACCAGTGATTGTGTGTATTCCGTTAAATTTACAGCACTTTGGTTAAGGAGTGTAATGTCTGTGAGCTCTGTGAGGCCTGACGGCGCCGCTGACGGCGAGGGTTTCATTTATATACCGCACATCCGTGAAAACTTGAAGGTTTAATGTCCAGAGAACACAAGTCGTAAATGAGTCAGGTAATTTATCGAACTTACACTGCCCCTATCAGAGTGAAGCGTGTAAATACAGAACCCTCCACATTCACACTATGAATTTACTCGCTAAACTGCTGCTGTAGCATTATCTCTGAAAAACTGCCTTAATTATCTACTAGAAAACTTTAAATTTTCCTATTTTCTTTGTCACTGTGCACGGTGACAAAATAAGCTTGAGTTCTGCCTTGGTTGTCATAGTTCCAGTTATTTAACTGTGATGTTAGTAGTCTTAGCTACAGATACAGGCAGGTTTAAGCTAGTAGCTATTTTCTTTGAGCTGTTTTATGACTTGAATGGCATGTTCTCCTGTGTTTCCCATCTTGAAAGTTTCTTTAAAAGATGGGTTTCATCTTTAAATACTTTCATCAAGCTAAAATGCTTCTGTTATCAGACCAGATCTCTTGTGAAGAGTGCAACTCCTCTATTTTTAGTAGCCATTACCTTGAGAACATAAGTTCTGTTTTATTGTAGCAGTGAATGAAAAAGGTGCAGTTCTCTATCAATTTTGCATTTTTATGTACTTTGCCATCTTCCTCATTTTCCATTGTTGAGACTCTGCATTTCTTGTCACAGTTGGTTGTTTTAAACTTTTAAAATATTAATTACTCAGACTGTTGATCTTTGTATTTGGGAGAATAGTAATTTTATTGTAACCATTTACTGAATTTGAATACAGCTCAACAAATATCTGGCTGGCTGTAGTTAAAGGAATAGATTGCTAATTAAGAGTTCATAAAACTGAACCTCAAAAATTATATAAATAAATAAAAAAAATTCTCCAGTTGTTAGACCAGACTTTTTGTGGTTTTGCAAATATAGCATCTACTGCATGTATAGTCATCATTACTATTATTAATATTATTGTAATTAAATGCATCTTTTGTCATGATTATATATTGTCAAACTGAAAAAAAGAATGGTGTCATTCTCTTACAGAGAGCTTGAGATTTTCCTTTATCATTTTTTTCTGTGCCTGAAAGCAAAATAAAGTTGGACTTTATCATATTTGTCTCACTTAAAGTTAGATTTTTATATTAAGTTGACTGAGTTGTTGTTGCCTGTCCTGTCTTACATGAATGGAATGTTTTCTTGGCTTTCCAATTTTGACTGTGGAAAGTCTTTACCCCAGGTTAACATGATGTCATAGACATCGTAATTATATTTTACTGATTACGTTACAAACTGTAAGAATGAAAACGTGCTTCAATGACTTTCAGTGTAAATTAATTGTGCTGCAGATATCTATTTACTTTAAAAAATGACAGTTAAGCCTTGGATGTTTTTTGTTTCTCCACTTATCACTGAAAAAATTAGATGTATCTAAATTGTCAGATTATATTACTGTAATGAAAAAATGCATTTTGCACATCAAAAACTGACCTGTTTGTGTTGCTTGACATGGCAGAAATAGGTCTTCAGGTTAATATCCGGTCAGCATGTAAATTAACATAAGTATGTTTGATTGAGTCTCTCCTGCAAGTGTGACCTGATTGTGGTAAATCTTCATGCAGATGTCAAAATATCGGCATGTTAAGAGTCTGATTGTTTCAGACTAATGGTCACTCAGCCTCTCTGATTGGCACGCTTGGCTGCACTTCTCCTGAAGACCCGGGCTGTCATTGGCCCCTTGCGGATTTAGTGATATGAAAATTTGCATTAGGTCCACTTTATTGTTTTCTTGTTGTCTGTTAATTCCAGTCTGCAGAGCAGCCAGTGACCCATGCCCTGGTAACTCCTCGCTCTCCAGCCAACAGCTTTAGTTTGACTGTAAACTCTATCACTTTAAAACCCGAGGTTTAAACATTTCCCGCTGCAACAAAATACTTCAAACTTGGGTCATTTTATGAGATATGTAGCTAAATCATTGCTCACAGAGTTTTATATTGAGATTAAAATAATATTTACGTAAATTTTCAACCCCTGCATCCATCAAAGTTAATAAAGCATTACAAGGAGTGTCTATTTATTTAATTGCAGTCCTAAAAGTCCTCAGCCAGAATTATTGCTCATTCAGGGTCTAAATCTGCATTTTAAAAACCCAAACTGCATCAAAATTCAATACCATGATAGGATCTCATGTTTTTATTATTTAATTGCATAACATTAAATGAACTGAGCCCTCACAGCCTTTTATACTGGAGTAAAGTGTTGGCCTCCTTCCACCCAGAAAGCGAGCCTACTTGGCCAAGAATATGTCAACTTTGTAAAGAAAGCCATGCTGCAGATGCTTTAGCTTATGTTGGGTGTTCTTACTGATTAGCCTCAACACAAACAGTGCTGTATGAATTATTTGGAGCTTGTTAATGAATTAATTTACTTTACATTAATTATATAAAGTAATTTTTTTTAAAAATATGTGCAGCTCATGAAAAGCAGCAGTTTGAGGGGCAGAGAAGGCGGGTGGGGGAGGATGGTGTAAAGGGGGAGAGGGAGTGGTGTATTTTTGTTAAGCTTGTGCATCTGGGATCAGCATGCTTGTAAACCATAGTATCCCTCTGCACCATATAAAAGCAATGCAGTTTTTTTTTTTTAAAGGATCTACAATCTTGTTTTCTTTTCATCTTTTTTTTTTCTTTACTGCCCTAAAGAGGAGACACGACAAGAATTTATCACATGCAAAGGCCAGAAAGAATGTAATAAGAAAGATGTGGTAGCATATACTTTTGGAGTAAGAATCGGGATCTTTCCTCAATAATCTATGCAATTTATTTTGAAACAACAGGTCAAATGATGAAGACATTTTGAGAAACACACATTCAAGTTTTCTGCAGACTGACTCCCTTTGCGCTTGTATTTTAAATAAATAACACACCAGTCCGCTTTGATTCGTTGCATCTTGTTTGTTTATTGTAGAAGATGATGAAATGAATGCCGACTTCTCCATATTTATTGCATTAATGTGTTTCTCTCCGCAGTTATCTACCATGGTTTGAAATCTACTACAAGTTGCTGAACACACTGGCTGACTACTTAACAAAACAGCAGGTAATCACTCATTCTGTTTCTAATAACCAGAAGGTGCCAGGAGTTTTTATGCATCTACAAATAAGACAACATTTTATTTGGATTTGACTGATAAACAATCACACCATGTATTTTCTTTAAGTCTGTGTTGTGGTGAGACGTTTCCCTCCACTGTGTGTTCGTCTGCATGCTGCATGTTTTGTATTTTTTTTTTATTTATTTTTTTTGTCTCAGGCTTGAATTGGTTCCTCTTGTTAGCAGCAACAATGTTGACATTTCACAGACCAAACGCTGATCTGACACTGGAAGTTATTCCTGATGATTTACTGGAAAACAAATCGTTAAAAACAATACACACATGCAAGCTAGCAAACAAACACACACATGCCTGCACTTCACAAAAGTCGTCTCCCCAGACTATTCGCTGCATTGTACGAGCAAAAGGGAGGGGAATGTAAAATATGCAACAAACTGGGGAGATGTGCAGAGTCTACTGCATAGGGTGTAGGTGATGTTCCAATGTTTAGACTGAAGAGAGGGTGAAAAGAGAGGAAGGGAGGGCGACAGAGGAGAGGCAGAGAGCTTTGGGACCACTTTTCAATTGTCATGTAGTCGCTGCTTCTCCCCAGATCCTCAGGGAGCTGTTATCAGGACAGTGTGTCGTGCTAAAACAGAAAGGAAAAAAAAAAGAAAAGACAGTCACATCACATAAACAATCAACCTACATCCACATAATTCTTCAGCTATAAGAGATTCGGTGGAATAATCTAATGTGGTTGAAGAAAAGTAAATGCGGCTGGAGCGTTTTTTTGCGAGTGAGGAGGAGAGACGGAAAAGAACGATGGGAAAGACGGGAGGAGAAAAAATCCTGGGTGACTGAAATGTTAGTGTGCATGATTTGGTTTCTATTTACCCCGCTGTCCGTTCCAGGCGAGAGGGAGATGTTGACAGACGAGGGAAGACAGAAGAGCGATGAGGGTTTAGAGCGAGGGGTAAATGAACTGTTTCCCCAGGCCGTGTTGCTGACCATGCGTGTGAGCATTGAGCCTCTCATGACAGGAGGCTGTTCGATTGCACACACCCCAGCTAGCACCCCTCCCCTCCTGTCTTCCCCCCTCCTTTGCTCACTGTACGTTGCCACCCATCGCCTCTCTGAATCTGTGGCTTGTACACAACTCGCAGTATCTTCTTATAGCCCAGACCGAAAACAAAGTTCTTGGTGAAGAAAAAAGCTCGACGAAACTCCACAGCAGTTCACTAACTGCTTTCCCAGAAGTTTGAATACGAGTTTCACTTTTTAGTGTTGCCTTCTGAAAGATTTTCCTCTTCCAGAAGACACGGGATTGTAAATAGGAGTCATAAATGTTGGATGAGTAAATTTCAAAGCCAGTTCTGTGGTCAAACCCGGCTCTCTGACAGCTTCCTTAAGCCCTGTTTTTGGAGCGGGGACCCCCTGGTTAATTAGTCACAGGCTACTCTCGGCTGTAAATCAGCGCCGCTGGATAATAAGCGTCTGCAGCCATACACTCCGCCGTCTTTTAACCCCAGCACTTCTCGTTAAACATATGTCAGTCGGATGTTGTCGAGCCCTTCAGGCCTCGCTGCAGGTTTGCCCTCTGGTCTGCCACGGTGCCTGTCCCAGCACCGTTGTCAGGATTGACACATAACTTGTGTTATCAACAAAACAAGTAAATATAATTCATTTGTCCCATGTTTTTTCTCTCCCTTAGGAAAATGACTTGAATGACTTGCTGAATTCCCTCTATGAGCTGCCTGTGCCAAAGCCTTTTACACCAGTCAACTTGAGTGTGGTAGGTATACATCTGTTATTCTGCTAGATCAGATGCAAGACAGCTGAGGCAGAGACAGACAGAGGGAAAGGTACCGCAGCAGCATGTTGCATCAGAGACGGTGACGACAATTGGGTGAAGTAGTTAAAAGTGAACCAAGAGACACTGAGGACGTAATGTAAAGCAGAAAACACAGAGAGCAAAAGGGAAAGATAATGAGAAATAAAACGAGATTGACAGAAAAAGAGACCAAGACGGCATGAGAATGTGCAGAAATAAGGAGATCGGCAAAGTGCAGAGGTTGAGATGTGAGAGAATAAATGAGAAAGAGGCAGAGGAGATGCAGAGTGCGGAGCAGGAGGAGGTTAAGGCACGCCAGGCGGGAACGGACACGCGCACGGGGCCCGGGACTGACACCGTGTTTGGAAACAAGAAGTGGCGCTTACAGGGTTTTTTTGTGTGATAAGCTCAAGCTGGACACGTTTAAACATGAAGGGCCCTTTCACAACTCATCATGTCTCCTGCTTATCAAGAAACTACAACGGCCTAATGAGCCCAGGTCCCTCAAAGTCAGCTTCTGTTTGAGTTAACTCTGACACGAGCTCTCATGGAATGCCTCCAACATTAAACACTGTCACTTCTGTAAGCCCGGCCGATTTAAGCGCAATGTAAAGGTTTTTAGCCAGTCTGCTAAGCTCACAATCTCCAGACTCCACACCATGAAGGGATCAAAAGAGTTTCGGTGTTAGCCTTTGTCCTTAAGGACCACTGCTCCACCCATACACCCCCCTTTTTTAACCAATTAAGCAAGCAACTGTAAGTCGACTCTACAGCAAAGGTCTCTGAAGGATGTACATCTAATTACCCAGATGAATTTGCAAAAAAAGAAAAAAAAAAAAACAGGACAAATATCAGGTCAATAAAGTCAAGATTTAGTTTGTAGTTTGCGTATTCTTGTCTGTCTGTGAATAAACTAGTGATGCACCAGTCAGTCAGGCAGATATTGTATTCAGCCGATTTTATCTTTTTATTTAACTACTAAAAAAATTTATTTTCTTCCCTTTATAGTGATTAAAAATATCAAAATTAAGATTTTTAGTCTGTAAACAGATGAACAAACAGGATGAACTTTAATGCACTAAAAATCTAATAAAGGTTTGACACAAATGCTCTTTGATGATCTTATAATACCTTTATTTTAATCTACTGAATCTGTCAAAGAATCTGCACCACATTTTTCTCTTCTTTGCTAAACTAATCATTTCAAATCTGAAATGGCAGGACAGATTTCAAAGAAAGTTGCACCTGCCTGGAAAAGACGGATCGGTGCGTCTCCAAATCAAATGTCTCTCCAATCTCAAATTATATTAACTTTTGACTTATTTTTGTGTTGTACATTGATTTCTTTAATTACAATTGCCTTACCACTGTTATGCATAGAGATGCACCAATCGATTGCCCAGAGATTGGAATCAAACAGTTACCCTTGTTTAGGTCTGACTGATCAAAAACTCAACAGCTTGGGCTTTTTTCCCCATTATTGAATGTATCAAAACTACAAACTTCCATAGTTTTCATCCTATATAAACACCATGCTCTTTGATGCCCCTTATGAGTTTAATAAGAATCAGATCAAGGTTATGAGCAAATGCTTTGATGCTTAAATAGTCATAATCTTGTAATTCCTTCATTTTCTGTTGTGTTCAAAAGAACCTGGATCATATTTGTTCTCCAATGTGTTTTAGTCCTGAGCATAGAACATGGAGTTGGAAGGACTTTGAATCTGCAGGTGACACCCCAATGAAAACCAGAATCAGTATGGGCTCCACAAAACGTCTCTTGAATAAACTTTCTTTATCTCAATCTGAAGGCGACGCTGGAGAACAGAGGTGATAGCTTCATCTCATTCCTAGAGAAGCCGCTAGTTTAATATTTAATTGATAAAGCAAAATTATTCCCTTACAGGAACCTTTTTTTATTTTATCATGCCAGCCGAGAGCAGAAGCCTTGTCCCCTTTCATGTGTGAACCCTGTTTTGTTCTCTCTCTGTCTTATTGTGCAAGAATGAGCGGTTGTGTATTGCCACTGGGCAAGTACTGAGAGATCAGCCAAGCAAGGAGCCGGTGAGTGGAAGAGGAGTGAGCGGCAGAGACGGGTGGAGGGAAGGATGCTGCTGTGAAATATGAAACTGCTTCTACACTAATCACATGGGAGCCACTGATTTCCAATTTGGCCAAATAAGCTACGCTACCGTTTTTACATATAACAAAAACAAACTATCCTGGGTCTGGGTGTGTGTTTCTTCTCCTCTGGAAAACAATCAAACTTTGTAAATGATTAATGTCTTTCCACTCTGCTATATTCTCTCTCTGAAAATCAAAAGTTTTTTTTTCTTCCTCCCTTTATGTTTAAAGCAAAAGGCAATTGTGCTCAAGAAATCTCCTTGATGCCTTTCCAGTTAACCCACTTTCAATGTGTTTTCGTATAAACAAGTCTTCGAAAGAACAAGGAAAGAGGCTGATAAGCAAGCAGACACCCAATGAAAGCCACGGCTGCACTGAGGAACGTGGCTTCTGATTATCACAGCGCCATGAATTTGTAGACCAACAGGGGAACATAATTTAGCACACAAAGCGCAAGAAAACAAGAAAGAATAGAAATCACACCCCACTGTAGTTGTTCTATGTGGTTTTTAGTAGCTGTCCTCAGTCTCAGAGGTATGACCCAAGTCCCTGATCTTTTAGTACAATTTGTTTATCTACAACTGCTGTTATTTTAAGTATTCTTTTAATCGTCTTTGTTTTAGTCAGCTGAAAGCACTCTTTTTTTCTATTTGGCAGACAGAAATTATTCAGAAGCAAAGATCAGATCAAAACATCCCTCTTGTGCCAACATACTCGCATTTTTAAAATTGTTGCATGTAAAGTTTTGTAAATAAACTCTTTTTTTTTTTTTTTGGAGGAACTGAAGCTTAAAAAGAAATCTGAAGATGTTATTTGTGCTGTTGCATATGACACCTGGGGAGAAACAAAGCTTTTTTTAATAATACGGAGCTAATAAGAGAAGCTCCAATCAGAACTTAATGCCTTATTTTTATTTATTTCTGAAACTTTGACCTGAGCTGAATCTGATTTATCCTACAGTAGGCATTGCTAACTGAAGGTTTAGTTGCACTAATCCTATATCACTAATTAGAAACATTAGTTCCATTAATGTTAAACCACTAATCAACATATTATTTAGCAGAAGCTAATGCTAAAACACTAACTTCAGTTTAAATTATATTTGTTTTTAAAAAACCACAACCCTCGAGCACCAATTTAATTTTGACATTAAACCGTGAATGAACTCCAGACACAAACCCCATATCATTTAAAAACAATTTCTTTTAAACCTTTTACATATTTTGTGCTTAGTGTATTTCTAAGCACCTTAACGATATTAAAAGTGTTTTGAGTCTTCTTCACTCAGTAGTGACATCCACAGCAAAGAGGCTTGTTGTCAGCATAAGTCTGTTATGTATGGTGCATTCACTGATCTAAAAAAAACTGGTCAAACTGAAAATTGTCTGTTCTCTGTCATCAGTGGGTTTATGTGTGTATCTTTGCAGCTAATTTACTAATTTACAAGCTATTATTTGCAATGCATATTTATTATGGCACATTTGGTCCTCAGTGTAAATTCATTTTTCAGTTCAAATGTTGCTGCTGTTAGGAAATAGGAGCAAACGCATTAATAAAAACCCAGAGTAAAAGTGAAATTTTACACATAGTTGTAGAAAATAGACATGACAGTTTCAATTTCCATAAAATGAGCAGACATATTATTGATTGAACTAGCTTTTTTTTCTTTCTTTATCTTAGAAAAAATTTTGATCACAACTTGGAGGCAAAGCCCTGCGTGTTAGTTCCAGTTTAGTGTTTGTTTGTACTGCCTCATCTACAACAATGACCATCCTCTGGGAATTAGACAAGTGTTTACTCGGGATAATTGTTTTCATGTGTTTATCGCTTAATACACACCCACTTGGAGGAAAAATGCAGTGTTTGTTCAGTGCTTTCAGTGTTTCTTAGAGGCATGGTCTTGAGTCACACCTAATTTTTACCCCCTTGCATGTTTACTGAATGAAGTAATAGTATTTTTTGTCATTTGTAATTTCCAGGCCATTAAATTACTCAGAATCATGCATAACACAACATCCAGTGAAGTTACAGAAGAGTACAATGAAGAAATAATCATTATATGTCACCCATTTTGATAAAAACTGTACCATGGACCATTCATTTTACAGAAATGATGAAGTGGTGAAAAAGAAGCATGTGTGCATAAGGAATACCAAATAAAATCATGAAAATTAAAGACTGCAAAAATTATTACAGTATCCCCCAGATGGTCTTGGCATATGGTTGCTCATACTATGCCAGGTTTTGCTGGAGGTTTCTTCCTGCTAAAGGGAAGTTTTTCCTCTCCACTGTCGCTACATGCATGCTGGGCATGAGGGATTGCTTTAAGGTCAACGGCACAATTCAAGCGATTGTCTAATGTCACTATGTGAACATCCAGGAGGAAAGAAAGCAAGTCAAAGAGTTTTCTTAGATAGAAAACATTTTTAACCAAATTGAATAATGAACTGAATTTGACTGCATCACAAAATGGTTTTAAACAAAAGTCTTTCGAACTATTTTTTATTTTTTTTTTACTTTTATTATTATTTTTTTGCATGACTTTAATTGTGTCAGTGTTTTTGTCTCTGCATTTGTAATTTAAAACCATTTGTTTGGGCTCTATTTTAACTCTATTTTAATTGTTTTTCTTACTTTCTTATACTGTGTTTTATTATGTTCAGTTAAAACAAGATGTTTACATACATTATAGAAAAAGACATTTCATACATTTTCTTTCACTCCCTGATCAGCCTAAATCTTTGTATTTTTCTGTTTCTGTCTTATGGGACTGAGATCAAGGTTTTATGATGACATCTCCAAAACCTTGACCTTGTCATCCTAAAGCCCTTTATTAATTGATTTGGCTTTATGCTTATGATTATTGTGTGTTTAGAAGAAACATTTTTCTAAAAGCTACACTCCATCTTGAGATGCTGTTTCAAGGATAAAAAAAAGAGTAGACAGTTAATCAGTGGTCCAAAGTCTGCCTTACTTGAAGTGCGCCATTCCCTCCTTCATCCCACAACATAATGCTGCCTCCCCTTTACTGAAGAGTTGGGGTTGTGTTGTTGAAAGCGTTCTCTAGATGTGACAATGTCATTTTGACCAAGCTTGTCAGTTTTAGGTTCAGCGCATCCTCAACATGGCTTTAAAACTGTAGTCTAGATTTTTATGTTGTTTTTAGAATGATTGATGTGTTAGCTTAGCATACATTCACAGATTGGCCTCCACTGAACTCAGATGTTGTGAATTAATATTTTAGAAGCTTACAAATCCATGACTTCATCATCTGTGCCTTAACAAATAGCTTAACACCAAAGTGACCTTATGGTATGAAGAACTCTGAGTTCAGAATGATTCACTCGCTCATTCTTCTGGGAAATAGAAATAATATTGACAATACTAACAGGCCTTAAAAAAACAGAAGTTTATCGCATTTGTTGGCAGAAAGGGAGAAAAACAAGTTGTCTTTTTCGACATTTGTATGAACACATCTGGTTTCAGATCTGGTGTCTTGACCTTTTTTGGAGGGATTTTATTTTGTTGTAACTTTTGTATTTGTTTTATTACATATGTTTTTATTTTGCAAAGCTTGTGTTGGATTTTCATGTCCATCTTCCTTCCCAATGGAGGCCCCAGCTCCAAAAGAGATCCTCGACGATATGAGGAAACTGAAATGTTTTTAAAGCAGCGCTTAAAAAGTATATCAGTTTCAAATCTGAACTCTTACAAAGTTGCCTTAGACATTTCACCAACATCACAGTGGATTTTTACGACAACTTGCAACAGGTTTGAGTGATGGCCCAGAGAAATGCAGGTGTACCAAACATTCAGTAGTGTGTAGAGAGACGCAGCAGTGTGTTTCTCTTGGTGGTTTGTCTACCTGCAAACAGCACCTCTCTCAGGCCCCTTTGATCTGAACACTGAACCTGCCCTGCTCTCCCAAAGTGAGACAGGCAGCCCTGTGATCCTCTAAACAACCTGAGTGTGTGTGTGTGTATGGAGAAGTGAATGTGCACACATGCTGGCGTGGGGGCGGGCGTGTGTGTGTGTGTTGGTTCTCCACAAACCTCTTTAATGCTTAAATAAAGACTCAGTTTTCCACCGGAGACATCACCACAGTGTGTGTCTGTGGGGAGCAGAGCTGCTATTGAGCTTTCTCTGTTCTGCAGGCCTGATAAAAGCATTGCCACGGTTCAGACACCAGCTCAGCAATTCATATAGACAGAGCAGAAGATGAGCCATAAATCATACAACAAAGTGAACGGCCCTTTTCTCCCCTCTTCCCCTCATTCTCTTCTGAATAAGTGCTATGCCTCACTTGTGACCTTCCCTCTACTCTTTCCTGCATGTTTGTGTTTTCGCAGCACTCCTACTTCATCGCCCCGGATATCAATGGACTGCCAACTATCCCAGAGAGTGTAAGTGCTCATGGAAAAGAGGAGAAAAGGAGACAAAAGGAGATGAAGGAGAAATCCCTCCCTTATGGAAACATCCCTGCCTCTAATCGTTTTTAATCTAATACACATGTCACCGTTTGAAATTATTGCATCATCCTCTTGTTTCAGATTTATCTCCTGCGGTGCTTGTGCTTTAATGTTGAAGTTCAGTGATTGGCATAAAAGATTCAAACTGAGCACATGCTCTTTGTTGATTTTTGTGTTTAAATTCGAGCTCAAATTTTTATGGCAAGGGACACAAGATGACAGCAATTATCGGTCTCTCAGGCTGACGTTGAGTGAAATGTGATCCGTTTTCCCCAATCTGACTATTTTGGATGGATCACAGGCATAAATACAGCTGAAACACATAATTCTTACCATTTATTTTTAATGTAAATCAATCTTTGTAGTAGTTTTTTTTCTTACACTGTTCTTTGACATATAATCAGGCTTTCTCACAGTCTGTACAGTGATGTAGTGCTTACATTTTACAAGCTAAAAACATTTTCTTCTGTTGTATCTCCAGAGGAACCTGACGGAGTACTTTGTGGCTGTGGACATCAACAACATGCTCCAACTCTACGCCAGTATGCTGCACGAACGGCGCATCATCATTACCTCAAGGAAGCTTAGTACTGTGAGTGTGTTCCTTCCTAGTCATCCCGAAGCTTTTGGTTATTGAGCCTCGCCTTGTAGGCACAGGCTGATAAAAGCTTGGAAAACAACTAGAATACGGCATCAACCTAAAGGATTCTTTCCTTCAAATATTAATGTTGCTATTATGTTTATTTTGAGAATGTGCGAATTTATGCCTGGTGTTCAGGAAGCCCAGGTTACTTTGGTAGCGACCGTCAGCTCATCTGCATTGTTGGGTCTGGTGTCTCTGATCTTCATCTCAACAATAAATGATAGATTATCTATAAAGGTTCAGGTCAGGCCAATTTGCTGGCCAATAAAGCAGAGAAGCATCATTGTCATCGAACCAGCGTCTGGTACCTTTGGGTTCTCAGTCTTGCTGTACAATGAAATTAGTGTCTCCATAAAGCTTGTTAGCAGAAGGAAACATGGAGGGCTTTAAGGTTTCCTGGTTGATGGCTGTGCAGGCTTTGGACTTGATGAAACGCCGTGGCCTAACAGCTGCCGTTAAGATGGTTTCTTAAATCATCACTGACTGTGGAAACGTCACACTGCACAACAAATAGTTTGGATTCGGAGCCAATCCACTGGGATCTTGATTTCCAAATTAAATACAAACGTCACTTGTATATGATTAGAAGGCTCCAGTTTGTTTTCTCTTTAGCCCAGGTAAGAATCTTCTAAAGTTTGATATGGTTGAGGAGTGGCCTAGTACAAGGCATCAGTGTAACACCTGCTGTCGAATCGTCCGCAAACTCTTAAATGTGCTTTGCTTCACGATACTCCCAAGACTGTGGTTACACCAGTTGCACTATTATCCAAGACATTTTTTCCTTCCACACAAATTCCCATTTATATTCTTGAATGCATCACTCTGTGAACTGCTGGGTTGGTTAGCAATGACATCTTTGCGGCATATTTTTCTTGTGATGGTTGTCAATAACTGTCATCTTAGCTGTCTTTGCTTATCTATATGCATAGTGTTAATTCTTAAATGTAATGACTTATATGAATTTTCTTTAAAATTATATCCTAATTTATCTGCACATGTATCTGTATATCTTTAAGCAGTGTGATTTCCTCAAATGAAAAATTACTAAAAAACAGTCTTCTCTGATTGGAGGAGGGGAAACAAACGGGTGTAAAAGGTTTTAAATGCGCAATACTTTTATGCATAAATGCAGCTGTTTTTTTGGTAATGCAGGACTTCTGCACTTTAATAATAATTCGGAAAGCTTGTTGCCAACTTGCAGACCTGCACCGTCATGCTTTAAATCAAATTCAAATGCCAAATTATGCCACTAAAACTGGATCTAACCTTAGGCTGTTCAATAGATTGAACATGATTTGCTTCATCAATATTCCAGCTGGATTTCTAACCCTAAATATTACGAAGGGAATATTTATCTGACATGGCTTGATAGTTGTTCAGAGAGACTTGAAGCAGTTCCCCCTATCACCCTCCTCCCCTCTTCTTAATCATCCAGCTCTGACAGGCTGTGAAATTCAGGCTGAAGCTGGGTTTTATGTGGCTGTTTGTACCATATAACTGCAGCATATTAATGTCCAAAATGCCTTAAATTATCTATTATTACATGCCTTAGCTTACTCTTATAATTTAGAGTCATTTCTGTGTGCATGAGGGAGGAACTCTGTGTGTCCATCTCCCCCTCTTCCTCTCCCATGCTATCTTTGCAGCTGATGAGGCAGAGCCAAATGTTTATGACAGATTAGATGGGAGAGGGAAGTGATGTCATCCAACTTCTATTTGTATCTGTAGCTGAGCGGCTCCTGCCAACGCAATCTACAAGTCTGCAGAAGGTTTAACAGCTGGGGGCCTTTGGTGGTGTTTGGCGCTGCGGGGAAGTGTTCCCAAGGTCTCTCTTCGGAGCTATAATCAGGAGGAGCTGTAAAAATTACCCAGCCCTCTGAGAATTTCACCTGTCTCCCCCTCCTCTGCTCAGACCGGCTGCACCTCAGCTGAGGCGGCACCCTCTGCTGTGACACAAGCAGAACATGATGTAAATTATCAGACTCGGGGGAGGGGTGAGAATGTTTTCCTTTTTAGCACGAAGACGATGTGTGATTTAAAGCTTTCTGTAACTTCAAGACAAAGCACGCCTTTTGCTTTTATTGCAAATATATGCCGGCAGAATATTTTAGGAGACCTTTACCTCCGTGAGCCTTTCATCCTCAACAATTCCTCGCCCAGTCGTCTATCCATCCATCTTCCTCAGGGAGAGGTGTTTTGGTTTGGTAGCTATGTATGTCAGGCGATGTAGTACAAAGGTATTTTCACGTCCCCAGTGGGATTACTCGCTGGCCTAGTGTTATTACCGCTCCTGTGATGCGTTATTTTTGCTGTTGGGATAGATTGACCTCGTAGTTCAAGCACAAATGGCTGCCATGATTCTTAAAACCAGCTAAGTGTATAGATACGCACCTAACCGAAAATATCTCCACTCATTACCCGTGCCATTGTCATGTGATCAAACACCTTAAAGGATGAGAGACGTGTAATTGCTGTCAGATTTTGGCACAGCATTATGTTAAAATGAGTGTTATCACTCATTGGATGGATGGGTTATATTTCTATAGTCTGATCTCGCGGATAGAAGACGTATAAAGAAGGTATTGGGAGATATTGTTGGAAACATCGTTAGTTATATCCAGCTGCTTTCCACCACCTCCGCCTTTCCAGCCGAGCAGAAACATGGGATAGAAAGTGGGGGGAAAAAAATCAGACACATCGCAGCTCATGTATTTATATATATTCTGCCTTCGTAAGGTGCTGCCTGTGTTAAAGCCCCCAGTGAACCCCGCATGTCAGTTTGTCGGTACATGGCTGCCACGTCTTGCAAGCAGCCGAAAGCAAAGGAATAAATCATGATCTTACATCCATGCGCCAGTTGACTTATTGCTGTTTTGTGACCAGAGGTGAATGGTACCGCTGTTTTTAAAAAGCCAGTTGGTGGTGGTGCAGGGGGCGGCAGCCAGCCGTGTGTGCAGCCTTGTCATAGGCCCGTATAATAGGGGTGCATCGGCCCTTCTTCTAACTAGTCAGTAGGGAGGACCCCACCACCGCTGCCGCCGCCCCCCACCCGTGTCTTTCATCTACCCAGCCTCCCCCTCCAGCCTCTGCCCTGCCTATCGGCCAGCGCCGGCTGACAGCAGCCCTCTCATCAGGCTGTCAGGCCTATGCTAACAAGGAGCTATCCATCTACCGTGCCCTAGAGTGCCAGCTGTCTCCTGGTTTCCAGCTTTTTTCCTCTGTTGTTCCTCTTCTCTCTCTCGCTGACTTCTCTTTGCCTCTCCCAGCTCTTGCTGTGTTAGTTATACTTTCCCTGTGACATATTATTTTCTGTCCATCTGTCTCTCACTCTCTCGCTACACCTCTTTCTTTCTGACATTGCCTTCCTCTTCCTGGGAGTCCTAATGTGTCCTTCAGTTGTTGGGCAACTGCAGAACATTGGAACATTCTCCCCCTGCATCCCGCTCCCTCAGTACCTTCCTCTGCTTGTCCTCGATAAACTTCCCCTTCCTTATGTGTCCTGTGCGTTGCTGGTGGGACTGTAAATGTGCATGTGTTTTTCCTTGAACAGTGGATCCTGGGGTACACTTAGCCTCCCATTATTGCTAGGAAACGGTAAAAAACACTGATCATGTGACCAAATACTTAGGAGGAAGGCATTCTTTTTTCAAGTGTGTGAAGGTAAGAACCTCATGGGTAAAGTGGTTAGACTTTGATTTCTTAAAGTTTTTATAAAAATTATATATATACGTATATATATATATGTTTTATAAATCAGTTGTGCTATGTATGAGTTATAACATGAGGTCATAAACCAAAGATAAAAGTGTAGCATTTTAGCTGTGGGCACAAATAAAGTCAAAATTGTAGTTTTGGTTAAGTTGAGCCGCTAGCATGACATGGATCTTCCACTTGCCAAGGATTCAGTTCTAGCGCTTGGGGTAGAGTTTTAGAAGAGGATTGGGGTGTGTCTGTGTTTTAGGGAATACAGTTCAACTTACCCCACATCTACACTCAACTTACCCCATACACGGGTAAGTTGAACCATGAAACAATCTTTTCTAACATGCTATTTTTCAAAACTGTTTCTGATTGTTTGAAGACATGCACAACATCGTGAAATATATGTGGATATACAAGTTAACGACCAAACCAAAGTTGCCTTTGTGTAGTGATCCTAAGTATGAAAAACGGCTCATCTTACTACAGTCTCCCCTATTTGCTCTTGCAGGTGTTTTTATTTGCCCCTCATGCCTTCTGTCTTCCTGTGTGGGAGGCCTGGTGTTAGCGGCTACATGCGCCGCCCTGCATGCCCTCTACTTCTTTCCTAGTGCAATATACCCGCGTTTGTACCCTTACGGGGCTTGACATCAACGTTTGTCAGCACAGTGGAAAGCAGAGCATGCATAATTGGTGACTTAGTGCATAGGATAAGAGAGGGAAGGGCCAAAGCAGTGATAAAGTAACAGGATAAATGAGGAAGAAGAGGAAAATGTAACTGATACCAAGAACCTGGGCGGCTATATGGCCTGTTTTTTCTTTTTTTTTCAGATTTACCAGAATTGTTCAAAACTCAGTCAGACTGGATGGAGAGCATCTTTGAAAATCAGTTTTCCAGTTTTCCCACAGATAGTGATTAGGCCATTCGATCACATAAATATGCTTCAATCTTAACTATTCCATTGTAATTCTGGGTTTTTCCGCTTTTAATAGTTTTATTTCCAAGATTGTCCCTTATTTACCATCTTACCATCAACTTTGACCAGCTAACGTTGTCACCACAATGTTTCACAGTGGGCATATGCTAGGGGTCATTTAGTTTTAGTTTTTTTCACACATTGTTTTGCACTTTCTTCCTCATCTGCTGTTTCACCTATATGGCCTCTTTTGAATTCCTCTTAACAATTCAGCTTTGCTGCCACCAAAGCCAAATATGTGATGTGTATGTTCTGCTAACAGATTCTTTCCCCACATACTTGTCCTCTTGAATGTGTCCCTGATAAAGAATTTGCATTTAGGTGCATCAGAGTAAACAGGGATGAAAATAAGTGCACACAACTTTAGTTGCAGCAAATTTTAAAAACCATCTATTATTATATAGCCCAACAAAATGCATGGAAGTTTGTAATGGTAATGTGATGAAATGTGAAAACCTTCAGTTCATATAAATATTTTTGCAAGGCACTGCAGGACTGGGTTTGGCAAATGTGTGGGGATAGAGTTGGAAGTAAAATGCTAGTTGAGGGGAAATGAGCGTTTAAAGCTGGTGTGAGAAGGTCAAGAGCAGCTATGTTGATACCGTTCCTCCTGTCAAATTAAATTACACCGCCTGGAGCAGCAGCCGGTTTCTTCCGCAATCTGTTTCTTCACAGTCGAACAAGTCCAGTAAGACAGTTCAGGATGGAAAAGCAGAGTATATTTTATAGCTTTTAAGTCTGCTTTATTGTTTATCCCAAAATACGTGAATGAGATTCAGCGATTTTATGTTCCTTCAGCATCCAGTAAAGAATAATGATGTGGGTTGAAAATGTTTGCTGATATGTGAGCTGCATGAGGTCAATATATATATTTTAGAATTTCCTCACGCATAGCAACATAAAATAACACTTAATTGTGCATAATGATGAAGGGAAATATAAAACTCATAAGTGTGGCTTGAAATTTTGAACCTCCTTTACTCTGATGCTCTGTATGTGTGTAGTTGAATCTCTGTGCAAATCCAGCTGTTTGGTGTAGGCCACATTGTCCATCGAAAACAATAATGACCAAACACTGTCATGGAAAATTTTATTCTATTTTCTTTTATTTATTTTTATTATTATTATTAGAACAACAAAAAAAGATCAACACAGGTATACAGAAAAACAGTATACACAATGTCCATCTGTACCACAGCCAGGAATCATTTACATAAAAAAAACTAAATTTAAATTGGGGTACAAATTACATTTTGGATGCCTTGAGTTGTTTGAATCTAGACAGTAATTTAAAATATGAAACCACAAAACTAAGGGAGTCAGTGACCAGTGATTTTCTGGTTCTCCATTGCCTTTACACATTCTGTAAAAAGTATACTAGAATACAGCCTGAAGATGAACATAACATAACTAGAATCTCATTTTTTATTGCCGTTCCTTCCTCGCTTTCAAGCTCTTTATGCAGAAATATATTTTTTGTCTAACTCTCTGAGAAAGATTTAAAAAAAAAAGTGATACAAGAAAAATAGATGTTTTTGAATTTGGATTCATGGAGAATCTTAAAGTAGAGATATCTTATAAAACAATATTCCAAGCCTTGAATAACTTCAATCCATTATCCAAAAAAGAAAAAAGTATGGGACAGCTGTAATCTACCAATACAGAGCTGCCCACCTAAACTGAAAAGTAGGATAAGTAACACATTATTTAAAGAAGCAGCTAATAAGCCCAGGGTGAGTCTGGAGGGGCTGCAGAGTTTCACAGCTCAGCTGGGAAAATTTGTTAACGGGACAACTTTCTTTCCTTTCCTCTACAACTGTGGTCTTTATAGAAACGTTACAAGAAGGAATCCTGTGCGCAGTTAGCCACAAGACATGTGTGCCACAAGAAGGTGTTCTGGTCATGTCGCTTTCTGACCTACTCGCAAATCTGTGAGTAGAACAACTCAACTTCAAAACTCAAACTCAGTCGACTTCTTCCATTATCTATTGCCACCTCCATGTTTTCACAATCCCATGGCACTGCCACATGATGGTGGCAGTGCCACATGATGGTGGCAGTGCCATGGTGTGGTGATCCTTTTCGTCAGCCAGGACAGTGAAACAGGAATCCCTGAAATAAATCTCTTATATGCAAAGTTTGAGACTGAGGTGAAGGGTCACCTTCCAGAACAACCCTAAACCTACAGCTGGAGCTGCAGTTTGTATCAAAGCATATTGATGTGTTAGAATGGCACAACCAAAGTCCAGACCTGAATCCAAATGAGAATCTGGGGCAGGGATGGGAAATTGACATTCACAGATGCTCTCCATCCAAGCTGACTGAGCTAGTGCTGTATTGTAAAATAAATAAATAAAAGTTATAGATGTGCAAAGCTGGTGGAGACATATCCCACAAAACATGTAGGTGTAACTGCAGCAAAATGTTGCTTTGCAAAGTATTGGTTCAGGGTGGCTGAATACATATGAACATTTATCAGATTTTTATTTTAAAAAACAGTTGTATCATTTTATTTCCATTTTACTAGTATGCTTCACTTCGCATTTATCTATTTATGAAATCACAGTAAAGCACACTGAGGTTTGTGTTTGGGACGTGACGAAAAGGAAACAAATTGAATAGTATGAAAACTTGTGCATGGCATCAATAATAATTATTTGCTACACATGCAGATTCACTTAACCTTTTGCCCATTTGTTTATGTAAGTGTGTTTGGATGTAAAATTTTAGAAATAGAGAGATTATTTTTCTCCTGAAATGCTTTTTTCTTGCAAACATGAACTATATTCAGTAACAAAGAAGAAAACAAGAACTTCTGAAAATTGGAAAGACATTTGATAACAGCCAAGATCGCTGATAACGGTGCTGAAATCTTTCTATTTGGTTTTAATGTAATTTACACTTGTCTTCATTGCTGTAAGTGAATATTAATTAGTTTTATTTTTGTGTTAGAGCTGCATAATACCTTGAATCGCAGTTGTCATCGCAGTTTTAATGTGTGAAACTTCACAGGCCCAAAAGACTGCTCGGATGCAATATTTGTTTTTTTTATTATATTTGAAGTGTCATGAATTCACCCTCAGCATGCATTTAATCAGTTGGATTACATGGTTCACTGTGCCTGATCTCCAAATATGATGTAAATTTTAGTGGCTGAGTTGTTTAAGGTCACTTCAGGTATTGGGGACATTGTGATGATTTAAAACAATGATGAGTAAAGTTTCTAATAACTTACGGAAGCAAAACTTTATGAAATACTGAGCTGTTTGCTGCTTGCATCAAGTACGAAATTAGACTGGATTTACACAGCAGGTCTTTATGCTCAATTTCAGTCGTTCATGCCTTTAATTAAACCCGACCGCAGTGAGACGTCTGTGTGAAAGATTTATGACCCCAAATCGACCCACATGTGCAGAAGAAGAACGATGACGTCACGCAGCAGCGCGTTGTTTACGGAAGTAATATGCCGTCTGTGGATCGATTTTAAAGTTTATTCAGCAAAGAAAGCTGAAAGTACTGTTACAAGATCATAACACAAATAAAAAAAGCAACAGATTTTTGTGCAGCATTGACTGCAACTTTTGTTGGATGTTTAGTAAGACCCAGGAGTAAGAGTGGAGTGATGTGCTTCAGTGACAGACTTCTTTTCCAAGTTCATAATCATAATTTTCATACAATGTTTACATCAATGTATGATGTAAACAATGTATGAAAGTTGGAAAAAATGCAACATCACTGTTCAGACTGAAGACACTTTGAAACAATGGCATATGTGTCCAAATTAATTCCACATATGGAAGTGGCACACATTTGATTTTTTTGGGGTCATTTGGGCTGCATTTGCCTGTTGTGTGAATGTTACCTTAGAGTTGGAAGTTGACCAACTGGTGTCTGAATTCTGAGTTTTAGTTTGGCTTCCGGTGTCAAAGTTTGCGTTCATCTTGTCCTTCTTTATTCCTTCTTTCTTCACCAACTTTCCCCTCCTCCCCCTCTGTTCTGTCTTTCCGTCCCTCCGTCTGTCCCCCTTCGCCCCCCGTCCGTCCTTTAGTCTCACTGAATGGGTCTGCAGAAACCGTCGTTCGTTTGGCCACTTTCCGCCTAAGCCACAGCACACTAAAAAGCTCTCAGGGCAGAACCAAAGACCTTGACTGCTTTTTGAAGCAGGCTGTCGCTGTATAATCGGTTAGCTTCTCTCAGCGGAGGGGGCAACACACACACACACGCCTACACACACACACAGCATAAGAGGCAGGCAGCCCCTCATTACCGGGCAGAGCCCTGGTCCCCAAGGACTGGACCCAGCACCTAATCCTGTATTTGTTCTTGGGGACTGTATCTGTGATTCTCCATTGAATGGAATATTAAGCACCCAGGTCTTTTGTGGAGCGTGTAAGCCATTTGGCTCCACTCATCTATTATTTATCAGCCTGGCAAATATTTTATCAGCCTTAGCCTCTCATGACCCACTCTCATGTGAAGCTCTCCTCTAAATGAAGAAAAACCGGGGGGTTATTATTTTTTTTTCTTTTCAATTTATCTCCCGTTTTACTTTTTGCCTCATTTGTTCTAAAACCTGGACAAGGACACAGGGATTTGTATTAATCTAAGAGTTTTGAGAAGCAAATATGTGAACTATTCCTGTGGAGTTCCTTCCAACTTCCTTTATCTAAGGAAGCACACTGTTGCCTCCATCGCTTTGAAGATAACAAATAAAAGAGGAGCGTAATCTAGATTTGCGTTATAAATCATAATCCAAGTTTCGGACTCCCTTTCCCAGCCAGCTCCCCCGAGCCCAGCCACCCAGCCTGAGCCGGAGCGAGACAGAGACAGAGAGAGAGAGAGACTTGTTTTCACTTTCAACCTGAGAGTAAATCATGCCAGTTGGGGGGCTCACCTTGAGGCCTAGTGGAGATAATTGGAGTTGGTTAGCGAGGTGTTCTGTGCCATTACCTCCTGGTACCAGCGAATGGCTGGGGCTTGTCTCGCACTCCCAGAGGAGGAATCCACCCGCCTGTTGGCTCCTCACTCAGCGTGCGTGTGTGTGTGTCTCAGCGTAGGTCCGCAGGCAGATTGGTGACCCCTCTTCATCACGATTTAATGGCCCCTTACTAGACGGAAGAAGGGTGTGATAGTTTTGATAGCCCTTCTTTTCGCCTAGCGCACTCAGTTCAGCTTATTAATATTCATCGCATTGATTTATTTTCAGAATTAACAAAAAAAAAACAAAGTGTTTGCCAAGAAATTAATCCTGACAGGAGTGTGGCATTGTTGTTTCATTTTCAGACAGCAGGAAGCAGGAATATGCATATGCAGATACACAGAGCAAGACACCAATTAAATGTTGATTAAGTCTTAAGTATTGTGGGACTCTGTGTGTGAAAGACAATAAGAAAGAAAATCATTGCTTTTTGTTTGCCGGCTGATATGAAAAATGAATGCAGTTAAAACAAACGGAGGAGGGGTGGGGGGCTGGACACACAAACACATGAATGCTTCTTTTCTTTCTTAGATGCCTGAGCTTCATCAGAGGGTGTATTTGGACGCCCCCCACATCCTCTTCATCTTTTTCTTCATCTCTTCCTCTGGCTGCGGTTGTTTTCAGCCACCGCGCTCTCCGGCTTTTGGCCGGTCAATTGTGACACTCTGCGTGTCAGCGAGCTGGGGGGGTCTCCTGGTATCTGTGCGTGTGTGATAGTGTGTGTCCGCTTCACACTTTGGCTGTGAAGCTGCAGCGGTATAACGGCGGCTGCTGCTGCGGGGGTCCCGGCGGTATTGGCCTAGCCCGCAGTCTCTCTTGGCTAACTCATGTTTCATTCTTTGGCAATTTGCCCTAATGAAGTCCCGCAGGAGCCCCTCAGACCTCTGTTCTCTTTCCATATTTAATCATGTTATTTTAATCTGGGGGATGAGCTAACGCCTCTGTCTCCTGCTGCGTCTCTCTGTGTAGGCGTGTGTGAGTGTGTGTGTGCTGCAGGTCATTACTATTGCTGAGTTTTTGTGACATGTCATGTCAGGAAAGGAGGGGGCCGCTTGCTTTAAGACAATGGGAGACGATGACTTTAATTCTGAGTGTAATATTGGTTTGACAATGTAAAAAGGCTCTTTGAAAAGCAATGTCATCCTTACATGATTGCGGCTCATTATTTGTTAAAAACGAGGTTAATTATTCCATTTTTTCCCCAGTCATTTCTCAGTTTTTCTCAGATTTTTATGGCTGCTGTCAGTGCTGTTTTTGCCTTTCTTTTGTTGTCTTTTTTTGTGCAGGTCACAGCACAAACCCTTCTTCAATAGAAATACTTTAACTTCATTGTTTTCTCATTTATAATAGAAAAGCATATTTTTCAGACAAAAAATCAGCGCAGAGCACAACACTTTAATTAAAACAAATGTTGCCTTACATTAGGTCAAAATATTTTCCCTATTTTATACCGATCTCTTTTCTCCTCTATTGTCTTTTTCATCAGGGTCAAGGAAACATCCAGCCTGCTTGTTTAGGTTTTAATCTGTTTTTTTCCCCTGTTTTCTGTGAAAAGTTTATTTTTTATGGCTTTTATTTATGCTCACCTCAATTTTTCAATGAGTAGCATAATTACAGGCACCTTTTAGTAAGTTATGTCATCAACAATTAAATTCTGTCAATAATTTCAAAAAGTAATTGTGGCTCACACAATTTTTGTGAATGACTGTCACTAACTCCAAAGAGCATATAAATTTTTTGTCATACTGGCAATATTTTTCTAAGGTTTTCCTTAGAAAAATTTATTAATTAATTTATTTTATCTCAGTGAGACACTGCGTTGAATAAAGTAAAAATGAAATGAATTAAAAAGGAAAGTTAAGTGGAAGGAAAAACTGGCAGAGAAAAGAAACTGACGATCACAGCCTTGAGAGCACTCTAATGCCAAGCCTATCCAAGAGTTCAGAGGAGAATCGTAAGGTATAAAGTGGAGATTGAGTCGGTGTTTCAAGAGCAAAGACACAGACATATCCAGAAAAAGTGCTGAATTGGGCTAAGGAGAAAAAAAAAGAAGAAATTTATCTTTTCAGATGAAAGTAAATTTTGTATTTAATTTGGAAATCAAAGTTCCCAGTCTGTAGGAGGGGAAAATAGCAATCAGCAAGTCCACATGCCTCATTGATGCAGTAATTCATGCTAAAAGAGCCCAGATAAAGTATTAACTGCATAAAGTACAGCAGATCAACAAACTTTTTTTTCCCTTTTTAGCTGATATTTCTGTCTGTAAAATATGTATTTTATTTGGTCTGCTGTAATATTTCTGAATTTGGGGATTTCATCCGCTGAAAGCTGAAATAATCAAGATTCACAGAAAGAAAATGCTTGAAATGTGTTCATGTTGTTTCCCTTTCTGAAAGACAGATTAAAACAATCAATCAATGATATCATTGTGTATTGAAATGAACATGTAAATCTCTGAAATAAAAGCATATTTTATTAGCCTAGATGTTGTTAGTAATAGTTGCTGTGGTTTTGTTGTGTTTGTAACAGTGAGAAGTCATTTCTCTGTATGTAAAGTTGGGCTGACGGTGTCCGCTCCTGTCTTTCTGTGTGTAGTTAACTGCATGCGTCCACGGTGCAGCGACTTTGCTCTTTCCGATGTACTGGCAGCACATCTTCATCCCGGTTCTGCCTCCGCATCTTCTGGACTACTGCTGGTAAGCCCGACAACCTCTAAAGCACAATCATTATCAACTTAAAGAAAAATGTTTCTGCTGCTATTTTTTTTTTCCTTCTTTTTCCACCGTCTCCTCTTTGCTGTCCGCGCCTGATGCTGGACCCCGGCATGCAGACGTATAGCCACACACACTGCGTCAGGTGCAACAATTATGCATCAGTTTTAGCCACTAAGATCTCTGTGTTAAAGCGCTGCCACACATGTTCACACGTTCTCCCACTCAGTCTTTGTGTTTCTGCGCGTACGCCTTCTCCAGCACTGCTCCGCACATAATGAACGGACCAGATCACCTTACTCTATATTTTATGGCAGTTCTTAGCGGCACGCTCTCATCATGGTCTGAACTCTCTGAGGGGTTCATTACCTCCCTTCCAACACAAATCCAACAAATCTGATTGGACTTGATTGAAACTGAACGGAGAGCAGAAGTAGTGTCTACAAAATCTGCATGGTTTCAGGTTAACTTTTTATCAGTGCCGACGTAGCGTACATGTGTTGACGTCAGCATGGTTGAATGGGATTGCTTGTACAGTGCAGAGCATTTCCAGGAGGGACGGATCATCTCAGCGAAACTATTCCTCACTGACAGGGAAATGTGATTTCCATCACTCTGCAAAGACTCATCGTTACCTTATTAAATGACGGGGTGTCCTCTGTTCCCTGATGCGATAACTAAATTACATTAGATGTTTTGTGTTCCTCTACATTACATCTGAAATTCTTTAAGTCAAAGCTGGGCATCCAATAAACACGACAGGCCTGCCTATTTGTTTTTATTCTGTCACTTTAAAGTGATTACAAGCTTTTGGTTTATAAATCACTCTGACCAGAAACATGCTAAAGTAAAGGACTGTAGGAATATCCAGAAAGCCTCTTATTTTATTTTATTTTTTTTCAAACAAGGAAACTTTTTTATGATATTCTTACACAGGTAAGCGGTTTAAAGAGAAAAATGAAAAATTACATTGAAAGACAAAGTTTTAAGAATAATAGTGAAAGTGAAAAAGAAACAGCGAAATGCAAAAGACGTTTTAGAAATGTACTGATCTGAAAAAGCCAACAGTTTGTTGGAAATCGTGTTTTCAGTGAGTTGTTTCCAGTGCTAAGCAACATAAACAAATAGGTGCAACCCAGTTGCACCCAGTTGCAATAATTTTTAATATTATTAAAAATGTATTTATATAATCTAATTCAAAACTTTAAACTCATGCATAACTTGGATCTTTTACACACAGAGTAATGTTTTCCAATCTACTAGTTTTGAATATAACAGTTAATGAAAAACCCCAAATTTTGCTTCTCACAGAATAGGGATGTTATTTTTGCAACTGAAAAATATCTTCATGTTCTGTACAGCGTATGCACATATTTATGGTTTGGGCTCCTTTTGCTTGACTTCAGTTCTTATACATTGTTGGGTTCGGTGTCTCATCTTCCTCTTGATAATTAGGTCAGGTTAGCTTTGATGGGCATTCAGACTGAAAGTTCCCATTGTTACTTTATATTGGAGCTTTTGACCGTTCTTGCAGATGCCAAAACCTTCTAGAAAATGGACACTGGTAACCATGACGAGCTTGAAAATGTGCTTTTAGATCTCTGCTCCCACTTTGGGTTTGATAAGCCACAGTGGACCAACACAAGCCAACGATCATGGCTCAAAAAAATCATCATTGTGGAAACTTCACACTTGGCCTTAAATAACTCGTCATGTAGTGCTTGCCTTCAAATCTGAATCCACCAAATTATCAATTGGGCTTCACCAAGTCCTCTCAAGATTGATTTAGCTGTGTTAATTGTGCCCTTCTTTTCCACCATATTTTTTCTTCTAACTAATTGTCCATTCATATATTGGGATGTAGCTTTCTTGAACCTTATCTTCTTTGTGAACGGCGACAGTCATTGTCTTTTGCACATACCTGTCAAGTCACTGTTGTATTAAAAAAAAATTGTGGTCTAATATTCTAAGAAACTGAATGTTGTTTTTTTTAATCAACTTTAACAAAAATACTATTTTCTGAATGTTACTTCCTTTCTTTTTGTTCTGATCCTGGAAACACTGAGTGAATAGATTGAACCTGAACAGCAACTCTGAGATCTATTCAGGGCCTAATCCCTTTATTACTTTATAAACCAATCACTGTCCTTTAGATTTCAGAGAACCTTTAAGATAAGTATAATCACATTTAGTGATACTGTCAATTTTTGAGTTAAAACAAAAAAAGAGAATCTCAGAAATACTTCTTGGAATACAATCAGTCATTTACCAGCTGTCTCTGAGGAGATTCAAGTTGCCTGATCAACTTTTGTTGCTGTCTACGTTCTTAAACTATGTTCTATTCACACATTAGTGACAGCAGTGTGTATTTTTCTGTAGAGGCAGGAAAAGGGAAACAGCATTTATTGCACCTGGATTCTATAAAAATAACCCCACTGTTCTGAGGGCCTTGGATATAAAAAGGCTTGTTGCTGGTTGTGACATTATCATGTTATGACATCCTGATATAGAAAAGAATCTACACTTCAGATTATTTTCCAGTGCACGTTTAGTATTTTGTTCTGTGTTAAGTATTGGCTTAACATAAATCGTCTTCATTTTTGATGTTTTGTATCTTTAATTGATCAGTCTGGATTATCAGACATGTTTTTCTCACAGATTAGTGTATAAAAATGCACTAATCAATCACACAAGATAAAGACTGACTCAATAATATACTATAGAATCTGATTATTTTTTTCTTTTTAATTAAACTTTAACACTTTTTATCTATAAAAACATTAACCAGCATGTAATTGGAAAAGTTTAATCATATCCTTTGAAGTATAAATAGGATTAATCTATTCTCCTATTTTTTGTTGCATTAAAATCTGCCACCTCTATCAAGAACCTGCAATATATTCTGTTTTTATCTTTTATATCTTATTGTCCTTAAAAAGAAAAATCGGACTTGGTCAAATGTAAAAGAAAACAGGAAATTGGTTTGTGCCTGGAAAAATCCAGATCGGTGCATGTCTTATTTATGAATTTTGGAAAAAAGCAACAGATCCATACAGTGAAGACACTTCAATCTTTAGTTATTTAAATTAGTATAAAATGACTGAAAGGTAGATGCTATTTTCCAATTAAACATTGCGTCTGTATACACCACTAACAGATGTCTTGTACTTTCTACATCCTCAGTGCTCCGATGCCATACTTCGTGGGAGTTCACTATAGTCTGCTTGAGGTATGTTACCAGATTAGTTTATCCATGCATATGCTACAAATGTTACTGTAAAAAAGTCAAGATGCTCCATGAATGTCCTGTGTTTTGAAACCGGGGGTTGAAATGTGTAAACGGTGAAAACTGATTTTGATTATTCATTGCTAATCCAGATGTTTTGTTGAACTTCGGTGTCGGAAACAAATGACGACTCAATTCTGAGTTTGTGTCGAATATTTAAGAGTTAATTCATCATGAATTAAAGAATGCTACTTTTAAAAATCCCAACTTTTTACACTTTCACATCTTTTTCTTTTTTAATTATTTTTTTTGTCTGTTTCTGCTCTGTCTACTGCCTGTGTGCCTTGGCTTCTGAACCAGAAGTACAGAAGGCAGAGACAGAAAGGCAGAAAAAGCATCTGCAAACAAAGAGCTTTTCTTCTTCATTGTTAAACCTTGTGTTGGTTGGGGAGCAGGCCGTCGTCAGTGCGACTGTTTCATGTGAACGCATGACGCAAGAGCCCACACATTTTTGCACTCGTGTGCGAGTGCTAGTTTCTAGGAGTGTGCGTGTGCGTGCATGTGTAATTGCCTATAATGTTATGCACACGTGTGTTTGCGCTCATGCGCGTGCATGTGTGTGTGTGTGATACTTGTATGACAGTTGCGGCAGTGGCAGTATTTATCACACTCTGCATCCGTGACAGACCTTCTTTCCGCCACTACATAATTAGTCCAGATCAGCATGTGAGCCTCCGCTGCACAGGCTGTCACAAAAGTGACAAACTAGAAATTCACACACTATGCTGCCTCCCACCCCACTCACACATGCACGCACACCCCCACACACACACCACACCTGCCCGTATCCTTCCTGCACCACACTGAAATAATTGTTGAATTTGTCGCCATCAGGATGCGCACGGCACAGCACAGCATCGCTGGGTTGTTGTTGATGCATGATGTTTCTGGTTCTGTGGAACGCGCGCTTAGAGTCCAAATGTTTCCTCTCAGCCCCATTCTTCATTTTCCATGTGTGTGTTATAGTAAATGTGGTCTACTTTAATTTTTTCCTCCTTTCGCAATTTTTTATTGTTAATTATCAAGCCTTGTAAGACTTTCTCTGTAGTGCTTGAAATAGAAAACAAATTCCTTACTTGTGCACAAAACCTTGGCCAATAAAACTGATTCTGATTCTTAATTTAATCCGATTTTATGCAAAGAATATGTATAATTAAGATAATCCAAAATGGTCAAATCATTTAAATAGATTTAAACACAATTACATGCATTCCAATTCTAATTCAATAAAGTTCAGTGAAATTCAGTTTATAACGAAATTTGTGTGAAAGTTGTCTTTAAAAAAACGTTTTTTCCCACTTTACAGGTTTTGTTTCTTTTTTTTCTTCAATATTTCAGATTATCAAACATATTTGAACAAATACAAAATGCAGTTTTCAAATTTGAATAAGTAAAACAGAATCACTGTCAACCAAATCTGACAAACAGCTGTGATAACTGTTGAATGAGTCTTGCGGCCTACTCTTCTTTGCAGAAGTCTTTTAATTCAGCATGAATGCTTTTTGAAGTCAGCATCTAAATCTGTTCATTTTTATTCTTTCTTTGAGCTTTTCAGGGATATTTATGCTACATATTTTGGATCATTGTCCCTTTCCATAGCTTTATCACTCTTGACTTTAAGGTGACAAGCTGATGGAGAGAAACATTCTCCTTTAAAAAACTGAGCAAAAATCTTAGTTTTGTCATCCAGCAACGCAAAACCAAACTAACACCACTATGTTTCACTGTACGTATAATGTTCTTTTCTGAAGTTAGTTTTTTCCCAGGATGCAACACTACCCAAAAGGTTCCTCATTTTCTCAACAGATCACAGATCATTTTCTTTTCAATCCTCAAGATCTTTGTTTGCATATGATGGATAGGTCAAAGTGTAATTTTGACCTTCCAACTCGTTCTCAACATTGACTCTTACTAAACCTTAGTCATGGTGTTTTAACCCTTTTCAGACTGATAGATGTTAATGTCTCATCTGCTTTTGAACGTAACCAAGATCAGGGCATGATCTGTTCTTTCTGATCTATTAGCCTATAGACTCTGTTTAAGTAACTGGTGTAGCTGTAGCAGTAAACAAAAATATAGGCAATCTCATGTAGTTTATTCACTAACAGTGGGGGGTGGATGGCTATTTTTCCTTTTGACAAATTAAATTATCTTTTGGAAATTTTTGATGAACTTACTTCTGTTATTTCACTTTGATATTAAAATGTGAACATTTAGTTGGGATTTAGGTAGTCTCTGTAATACATAAAAGCATCAAACAGGCCTTGTATGTTAATGTAGAATTATGCCGTTTAAGAAGAGCTTTGGACATTATAGACAAAAATATTTGTTGTTATAGAAGAAAACTTATAAATTATTATCTATTATTAGTTCTGCTAAAATTAGGGCTGCTTTCAAATTTCAAGTTTCAGATTTTTGCTATTTTTTTATGTGTTATTGTCAAAATTTGAGGAATGCTTCTTTCATAACAGGAAATAACAATAAACAAGTTCATAAAATAATAACTTTATAACACAATGTTTCACGATTTAACTTGAAAAATATTTTTTTTGTACCAGAAAACCCCCTATTTGTTGCAATAATCTGCATTTTCCATCCCAGCTTTCATGTGTCTCGGGATGTTCTCCCAGCCGTCTTTCCCTTTTGCTGTTTGTTTCAGGTGATCACAGAATCATTCCTCATTAAGTCGAGTTTTGCATGCTTGTGCTGTGACTCAACAGACAGTGGAATAAGACAGACACACGCAGTTCCAGTCCCTGCGTTTTTCCAAACTCGATATATTATGAAGTTTTCATTCTGTTCACAGCTGCTATAGATCACACTACACATTTTGTCTTATAGAGGGTACGCAGTCGATCACTGGAGGATGTGGTCATTCTGAATGTGGACACAAACACCCTGGAGACCCCGTTTGATGACCTGCATAACCTGCCCAGCGATGTGGTGAGAAACACACAACCGTCTCCAACATCTCAGCCTTTTATTGTGTCATTCCACATGCAACACATCAAGGTTATTTTCCCTCTCTCCTTCCGACGTAATCTCGCTCTCACATCTCTGCCCACATGTGCACGCAGATCCACGCGCACACCCACATCCAGAAACTTGTCAAAGTACAGCGCTGTCCCCTCCCCACATCATTAATGACTGCAGCTCTGGCTTCTCAGATTGTGGCTGTCTAAAGTAAACTCCCGTCGCGTCGTATGACGCTTGAAGGCAAACAGCATTCCCCGACCATCAGAGGCATGTGGGAAAATGTGAAACTCCCTTCCCTTCATCTTCATCCATTCTAATCATTATTTCACAAAGTCTTGCGTTGCTGCCTGCCCACTGGCACGTTTCTGAGAGATAGGGGGAGGGAACGAGGCAGAGGAAAGAAAAGAAAAGGCAGAGATGGGTGATTTTGTAGGGGGGGAGAGAGTGGGTAGAAAGGGTCCAATTACCAGTGTGGGCAGTGAAGCCACCTGCCAGCGCATCGTCTCTTTAATTAATGGAGCGCTGACGCTGGTCAGTGCTACAGGAAGCATCGCCGTGGCGTCAGGGTCACTCACACTTTTACACACACATCCACAGCAACAAGGAAACAACACATGCGCTTGTCTCCCCTGTCTTGGTGGAAGAAGGAATCTGTTTGTTTAGTTGGTCTTCACAGTGTGTGTATTAAAGCTCCTCTGTGAGGCGCTGGGATCCCAGCTGAGGCGGTGGATGCACTATTACCCACGCTGCTAACAGCATACGCTCAGGTTCCACTGCCTACTGGACTCCTTCCCCCAGCAGCACTACATAATTCAACCCACTGCCCAGCAGACCCCAGACCTGCTCACACTCCCACACTTCTCTGGTTCTCCTGATTTAGCACTGCTCTGCCAACATTGACTGCTAGCGCGTACGAACGTCTCTTTACCTCGTGAGTTCTTTTCTCCACTTTATAACATTTTCTGCCGACTTTCAATCCTGCCTGCCTTATTGCTTTCCCGGCTGCTCGGGTTTCATGGCACCTGTCTGCCTACGTGTCTCTCTCGCAGTACTTCCCGCCAACCTGGACGTCTCTTGCACCCGCTGTTTGCTTTCTCATACTTCTCTGCCTGTGTGCCTGTCTGGCTGCAGTACCGTCTTCTCACTTCCTGCCTGCTCGCTTCTCTGCACCTGGGGACTGAAGCCCTAAATTAAATTGCAAACTGAGTTTGTCATAAAAAGAGTGGAGGCTTTTGAAAAGCGACAGAAGCAGAGAGAAAAGCCTTTGTCTTTTTTGCTGTGTGATAAATTAAGTGGCAGGCTCAGTGCCTTTTTCGCTTTGATCCCCTGCTCACCAATTTTTCTTGACTAATGACAGAACATAGCTCGCATATCATGTCAAATTACAGCACCTGAAACAGAAACTTTGCTGGCATTAATATATTTATCAGAACAAATTGTTGTTGTTGTTTTTTATTCCCATACAAGTTTTTTTCTCTCCCTCCTGTCTCCTCTTATCTATTCACAGAGGCTAGTAGATTAATAACAAAGCGAGCAGGTACTAATTGAGTGGAATTCCAGGTCTCTTGTTAGTTAGCTTGTTAGTGATGAGGACATGCCACATGGCATTTGATGTTGGTGTTTCCACACAAGATGTTACAGGCATTGTGCTGTTTACTGAACTGGGGCCTGATTTCCTTATTAATGCTTGCGCTTCTCTGTCTCCACGTCATTTCATAGCTATTAAAAAACGCCTTTTATTTCTCTCCAGTTCTCACTGTAACACCGGCTACTTAACACTCAAGTTTATTCAGAGTGAAGCCCCAGGCCTGAGACCTAAGGAGTCGCAGTGATCCTCACTCGCAAACCCCCGGCGTCACTTTCTAAGAATATATGCAGCACGACATGAATTAAAAGGTAAAGGCTACAGGCAAAATGTGTCTGTGTCCAACCGTGATGGAAAACAAAATGCCTCTGATGTTGATTTAAACAAACCTTTAGAGATCCTTGTAATTACGGCAGCGCAGGCTGTGAGCACATGTGGACTTGGTTAGGCAGCCCGGCTGACCAGTGGCCGTGCTTTTAGCAGGTTCAGAGTTCACAGTTGTCCTGAATTAGCCGCTCCCTTTCAGACGGGACCCCTAGCCCAGCTCCACAAGTGCCCGCCCCATAACGGCCTTTTCTCACAGTTTCACACATAATATTTCACATTTATTGACTATTACAAATTCTAGTAAGCTGGTAGCGGTTCTGTTTTGCAAAGGAAGGCCAGATCTATTGAGAGAGTAATTATTAAGGGGTGCAAAAGGAAGCCGTGATCTTCTGAGATTAACTTTGAGAATTAAATTACTGATTTATTATTATTATTATTGTTATCTGAACTCATTCATTTAAAAAGAACATATCCAAAAGGAGCAGGAGGAAGCTAAATTATTCGTACATCCAACCTGTTCTGTTGACTTCCTTTTTTTTAATTTCCTGTTTGCTTCACACATTTTGTTATTTTAATCACATTTATACATGTGCATACAATACATGACTTAATTTCTACCGACATATAAATCCACATAAATGAACAAAAATATAAACAGTATGAAGCTCAAAATTTTTTATACCCCTGAAACGTTTAAAGTAAGACTTTAATTTTACTGACATGTTTCTTCTGGATTCTGAATCTGATGGAGAATCTGCAGAGTGATGTAATAATTAGGGTGATGGCAAAGAGGTTTTCCCATCTCACACACTTGGTGCTAATCACCACAAAGGAATCGTCAAAATATTTGTGGAAACCTGGTCAGCAATTATGTATAGAGTTTCATAGCTGTGATCCCACAGCTACAGAGATTTATCCATTGGTTATTGAGAAGGGTATAAATAATTTTCAACATTCCATTTTTTATATAAAATGTAAATGATAACAACATGAGTTTATTTTTAAAAATAAAATTTCCTTTTAGATGGTTTCTGGATAGGCTCATCTTATATCAGGTACAACTTCTTGGTTAAATGATATTAATTTTAAATCTAAAACTGTCAGGAGTATTAACACTTCTGGGCTTAACTGTGTGTGTCCTCATTTAGCTATTCTGTGTTGCATATTTAGTAACCATATGAAAACCACTGGGAGTTTTGGGGGTCAAAACCCAGTACTAATGCGGTGGAGCCTCTTTTGCCAGGTTAGCTGTTAGCTTTAGATGTATGGTGCGAATTAAGTTTTGATTAAGTTGAGGGTTTGGAATATGCTGGCAATGTTTAGGGTTAGCTTAAGTGTTTGGGTTATGCATAAATGAAGTAACTAAAATAAACAGAAACCAATACTACGTCCTAATATGGACAGAAATACAAACTTGTGTGTGTATAAACATATATAGTTACATACTTGTGGAAGCCTTACTTTAAAACAGTTTAGTCAAACTTGAGCCTCATTTAGGATCTGCAATTCATCCATTCTGCATTTCAACTCCACATCTAGATTAATAGAAGCATTTTTACATTATATCCTCCATCTCTGTGGGAGAACAACTTTGTATATTAGCAGTGTCCATTATTTTATACGTGGTTACTGCTATTAAAAAGTGAAACTGAGAAGTGAGTTTGAATATTTTCTATTTTAATAATAATTATTATTTAATTTCTATAAACAGTTTTTGACTATGCTTTTTTCTGCAACTTGTTAGTGTACATAGTTATTTTATAAGTACTGCTTCTCAATTCAAATACAGTTAAACAAGTAGACGGTTTGTTTTAAGTGATTTGCGGTACTGACTGTGCTTTATTTTATTTACTAAAGATATGCTTCTTGATCTTAATATTTTATACATGATGAATAACATATACTGTGTTTTACTTAATTACAGCCAAAGCACCTTTTTATTTTGCACATTTCCGAGTATGTTCATATACAGCAGCTCTTTCTTTTAAACCAGATCAAAAAACACTTTGATCTGTAAGCGTTAAAATATTTGTTACTGTTGGAACTCTACAAATGTTTTTTTTTATATTATTATTTAAATAAAAAATCTTGGACACAAAGCCCTGAGGAACACCAAATGAACTTTAATAGGAAATGGTGTCAAATGAATCAAAGATTCATTTGACTGTTTTTGCGCTATAGTTATTTAACGTATAACGCGAGGCTTTGAGTTAAAAAATAAAATAACAATGTGCATATCTGATAATAGTTAAAGGTCAGCCATGCAGATTCTCTAATGTTCTCTTTATTGTGTGAGCAGCAGAGTAGAGCTAGGGTAGTCTTTGTTCTCTTGTTTGAATCGTTGTTTTTTTTTCACAATTATTTTAAAAAAGTGTTGGGAGAAGATAGAGCATTCTTTAAATTTTGCATAATGTGTTTTAGCAGTCCTTTGCATTCCTGAAAACTCGTAAAGTTCAACCAAAAGTTGCAATAGTTTGCTACTTTTTTAATCTTTGTGACACCATGCTTTCAGTAAAATCAGTGTGTTGACAAGCACGCTGAGAAGAAATACTCAATAAAACAAAAAAGATCAAGGTATTTTTGTTGCTTTTTGTAAGATCCACATCTCCTCTCCCAACTGGAGACTGATAAAGTTATAATTGACTTTTGGTTGGTGAAGTTGTTTACCTTGCTAGTCATTAAAACTATCCAAGAATAGCAAATTAGGAGTCGGTTAATTCTGAAAACAAACAGCGTGTGACTGAATAAGGTTTTTATTTGATTCTGGCAATTGATCTCAAACCAATGACAGATTTTTTTCATGTATTATTCTTTCTGTGCCACACATTCAAGTTGAGGAGCTACAATGCAGCTTATATCTTTATTTTCAGATGCTCCCTCTCTCTCCCTCTTTCTCACACATCACAAACCTAATTCCTTCTATTCTCCTCCTCTCTGCCGCTCGCTGCTTTGCTGACACCGTGTACCCATACAATCCTAGCCCTCGTACATTTGATCATTTGTATTCCCAATCAAGGGAGGTGGGGAAGGGGGATTTACAGCACACACTCCTACTTCCTGTATTTCAAGCCCGCATTTGGAGGTTTACAAATGAGTGAGGGGGTTGAGACTGTGTCTGCCGCGCCTCTCCTGAGATCACCTGGCACACTTAATCAAACATCGCGGCTTTAATTTGGGCGCTCCCTTTCTGGGGAGCAACATCTACATCATCAGCTACTACAGAGCGCAGCAGACGGCAGGCAGCGCTCACATGTAGGTGCACAGATGCACTCAGGCACTCCTACACGCTGTCAACCGGGAACGTTCATCAGCGACTCTCGGGTGGCGCTCAGGAGGAAACTTTTGCCACTATTTGTTTGTCCATCTGATCTTCTCTGCGTTTGTTTCTGTTTAAAACTGAGTACGTCTGATCCATTTAAAGTAAAGTTTCTCATGCGATTCGTTGTGGGAAAATGTGGCCGCCCAGCTCACATACATGCTGTACTTTACCAGGAACAGTCCACAGTGTATAATAACAAGCTCCAAACAAAGACTCGGATGTCATTTTTGTTGGCGAGCCGGTATTTTACCAGCTGCAAATGTCAGAGTCTGCTCATTTGACAATTATTTTCCGGGTTGTGATTGTTTTAAACGTCGGCAAACTCGTTCATTTCCCTTCACTGCGACTCCTTGGTTTACTCGTGTGGATTTTAAAAGCTGCACTTCATTTTCACATATAGCTGCTCTGCCGATGGTTCACTCCGGATTAGAAGTCAAAAAAAAAAAAAAGGAGAGAGAAGCAACACCCACTGCGATGGTTATTGAAGCGAGAGATGACATTTAGCTATAGTTAATTATGTATGCAAAACTCTGCCGCTCAGCTGCTATAAGAGGTCAGCTTGACAAAGTAACCCCACACCGGGGAGAAACTCATAGCCCTATTAAAACACACACACACACCCCTACAGCATTTCCTCTTTTCTGCTTTCCCACTCTTCATTTTTTCCTAACAATTACCTGCTTTGCATTAACTCAACAATAGATCAACAATTTCTGTACATTGTAATTGATCTCATCTTGTTTCTTTTCATTCACGCACATTATTTCCATTGAAATTATGTTTTAAATGCTTATGCTTAAAACTAAAAATAGATATACTCCATTCCATTATTTTATCCAATAATCCCTTCTACTGTGCAGCTTAACAAATAGGGAAAAGGTTAATTGGGAGATAAAATTATGAAATCTAATATTAATCTTTAGTTTAATGAATGAATCTGTTTCATAGACTTCCGAGTCCCATGCTCTTTGTGTGCATGTATACATCTGCAGTTGTTAGACTGTGCTGTATGTCTGTTCTCTGTGTCTTTGTTCGGATTTGTGTCTGTGTGTTTTGTGCGTACGCTGTGTGTGTACACTTCAGACTGCAGCACATCAAAAGAAAGTGGGAGATTTTCATAACTATTTTTTTCTTTGTAGTTCTTTAATTGCGTCCCCATGGCTTTCTTTCCCTGGACAGAAGCTTAAACAAAACACTCTTTTTGCGAAGAGAAAACTCAACTTTTTATTCCCTTTTTTTCCCCTCCAACAACAGACAAATGTCGGGGTCATTATTTGGGGGAGAGGTTTGCAATGTATTAAAATTGTTGATTATAATTCTAAATTTATATTCAGGGCCTAGTGAATCTTTTTTTTTCTTTGATTTACTGCTTTTTATATGTATATTGTATGCAATATTGTCAGTCAGGGTTTTATTTTTTTCCTTTTCTCTGGTGATAGTTGAAGTTCATGGTTTATGCAAAAATCTCCATATGTTTCTTTTTTTTCTTTTTTAAGCTTTATCAATGCTTTGATTCTGATTTCCTATTTTGCTTTTAACAATTATTGACTGCATTTTAGAATAAAAAAAAACATCATAAAACTTTGAATAATAAATAGGTTTCTGGGCAGAGCATCCTCAAGGCTTTAGTTTACAGGACAGCTGTGGTTTGTATAAATAAAGTATATGATAAAAAAAGCTTTATATCAAACCAGACTGAGATGTGACACCAGTGCAATCACTTTTACACTTCAGATTCTAATGGACCACCAGAGAAATTGTGAATGTGTTGCAGGCTAAGGCTTTCTGATGCTTTTGCCACTTCTTTTTGTATCTTCAAACATGAAACACTCAAAATTGATTGTTTTTAAGCTTCTGTCAATTATTTAAGATGATTTGTATTTTTTCTTTCATGTTTTTATCTGTGAGCTCTGTCCTGCTATGTAGCAAATAGTAAAAAGTGCTACATTTTTAATCTTAGACGGGTAGAATCAACTTAAAACTACTGTATAAATTGTTGTATTAATAAAGGAACACTAGAATGATTCTTTTTTCTGAATCCAAAAACTGAAAAATTTCCTTTTTCTCTCTTGCCTTTCACTCACATCATTTTTTGTATACAAAATCTCTGTTTTTCAATAAATAGATGAATTTAAAAATAATATTTTAGCAAATATAACTGTTATATGAAAAAAGTTATATGATGCTATAATCATTTTGTACACCAAGAAACAATAAATGACGCTTCAATTGTCTGGAAGTATTTTTGCATCATAAAAATGATTATCTCTTTTAAAAACTCATATATTTGTCAAAGGCAACCTGCAAATCTTTATCTTTAACACGGCTTTATTAATTTGTTCAAGAAACCTGCATATATTAAAATGCAAAACATGCACAGCAAAATGCCACCAATATTTATAAAATCAGCCTATCACATTTTTGGTAGTGTATCTACCTCTACATGTAAACTCCACATGTAGAGGTGTAAACACCTCTACATGTGTATCTACCTCTACATGTAATACATGTAAACGGGGAAAATGTCAGATTTACAATGGATTTGTGCTAGATTGACTGTAAACTGAGTAAAATGAACGCAGAATAGTTGACGTTGGGTATAGAATAGAATAGAATAGAAGTACTTTATTCATCCCAGCAGGGAAATTACTTCGCAGTTACAGCATAGAGACAAGACAAGACAAGAGACAAGACATAGAATAAATGTAGCTAACTTTTAGACAAACCAGATGTTGCTTGAAAAGGACTTCAACTTTTCTAAGAGTTAAAGTGACACTAAGTTTTCTTACTGGAATTTTATCAAGCATCATATCAATGACAAGGATGGAAGCACATTTATCTGCTTGTTTGTTTTAACAACAGAACTAATATTAAGTCTTCTTATTGTTGCAACTCGGATTTGTTCTTGCGTTGCACAATCCACAAGTCAGGCTCTGCAAGGCAAGGGGAGTCCATCCAGCTCACTCTTTATGGTCCACAAAACCTTACAATAAACATCTGGAGGAACGGTTTGGTCACTCAATCGTGTCGGAGCTAAAACTTTTTATTAACTGGAGAAGAAGTTTCCTTGAATAAGATTCAGAACCCAAATGAATGGCAGAACTTTGGAATAGTCGCTACACCTCTGTGATGGATTTTGCATAAATGTAAACCCATTTATAGAAGAGGTAAGAGTTAGAAGCAGAAACCACATGGAGACAGTTACCTTATAAAGATTTAGTTAAAAATAAAAAGCTAAATAATAATAATAAAAAAGACTTTTTTGCACCTACATTTCTCCTACTACCAGAAACAGGAATGTTACAAACCAGCCTTACCAAACTCTGATAAATAGACATTAGCAGCTCAATAGTGAAGGAAAAAAATTTTTTGCAACAAAAGAATACTTCTTTAGCAGTATACTTTTTTTGTCTTTTACAATAAATATCTTGTGATATATCTAATATGAATAACTGTGAAATTATAAGATTTTATGAAGTTTCTGAATCTGAATGTATTTTTATGAACCAGTCCAACTTTTTGTTGCGTTGGAACAAACTAAAACCTGAGAAATCTGAAGAAAAAATGCATTTCTAGTCAAAACTAATCATTCAATTTCTTTAGGTGATTTCAAAGCAAATATATCTACTTAATTAATCCTGTGTTAATCCTATTGTATAGTTGTAATTATTGTAGAAATTAGCTTTTAAAATGTGATGCAATTTGTTTTATACAGACACACATGTGATAAGCGGTGACGCTTGATGAATGGCGGTGTGTATGCGAGCGCAGCGAGGCCCTCCATGCGCGCCGACATTCTCGGCCCTTCGCACTCTCCTGTCACCTATGGAGGTATCATCCCTTACAGTCAGACAGGGATCATGATTGCACCTGCTAATTATCATCTCCAGCTGGAGAGTTAAATGGAGATCTGTTCTATGTCTGACCTTTGACCCCGTGCTCTTTATATGACGCACTTCAAACCCTGTTTGGGGCTGTCTGGGCCGGGCCTTAATGAGGCCCCATGTCTGCCCTCTGTGGGCTGCGCGCCTCGGATGCCCCGCTTTCATCCCCGACTATCTTCCCTTGATGTAAATTGAAAAGATCACAGCTATGGGGAGAAGACCTGTACTGGAAAGGCCTCTCTGCATAGATTATGAATATCATAACTCAACAGTTTTTTTTTTTCTTTTCCCCTTTCCCTCAGCCACCCACTCCCCTCTCTTCTGCTGCCACCCCTTCCCTGTACAATGCTATAGTTCTAATTGGACCCAATGGGGGAGTCTCTGCCTTTGATCTCATCACCGCCACTGTGACTTTACACTAAAAAATGTCACTGCCAAATAGGGTTATCACCTGTAGAGCCTGGCCTTCCTCTGATGCCTGTACGCGTCTCGTTAGCTTCACTCAAACTGTAGAAGTTAATTAGTTTGACAGAGCCATTACCGCGGAGGCATACCTGATGATTGTGGCGTAGGCACCACATTCAAGATCCAATTACTAAATACACGTTTATTTCTTTTTTTTTTTTTTTTTTGTCGGGAATCTGAGCGAGAACGGGTCGCGAGGTTTGATTTCTATTAGTAAAAACAAGGTTCGCACTCGCATGGCGCAACTAAAAGCGTTTGATTTGAGAGATGTAGCAATTTATCTGAACATTAGGAATATTTTTTGCCCCAGTCTTTTATTCTTCTTAATTTTAAACTCGTTGCTCTTTTGCGCATTTTTGTGTTATTGAGAAGTAAAAATCAGATTGTGCCCCAGCCTCATTAAAAAGTGTTTGCTCACCCTTTCAGAGCCGCAGTACGGGACTCTGCAGGGTAAACTCGGCTATCCCGTCTGCTCTGACAGTCTTCTGGGTACGCCTCCCCCTCATAGACTGACGACGTGTTCGCTTTGATTCCTCCCCACAAAAAGAAGACAGTTTAATGATTTGCAAAAATAAAAAAATAATAATAAAAATGTGTGATAAGCACATAAACATGAAATATTAATCCCACAAAGGGCTTTACATGAACATAAAAGCATTTAGTAGAATGAGTGAATATGGAGATGACACTTGTTAATTTAACCATGGTAAACTTTCTGTTTGATGCCTGGAAGCATTTTGCGATGGCAGCGTGGGGACCCTGTGGAGAGTGGGGAAAGCCCAGGGGAGTGGAATCAACACTGTTCGTTTTGTCTTTGTCCCAGTTTAAGATCGACATCTTGCTTTCTTCCTTTCTTTCTTTTGTCTCTTAGCATCTCAGTTCTTTCCTCCATGTGTGATCTGCTCAGACTTCCCAGTTCCAGTGATATTGATCTCACCTGTGATTGAAATTAGACGGGGGCCAGGATGAAATTGTCACTGTATTATATCCTTTAGTAAAAATACTACATTTTACAGTAATAAAAAATGTATGCCATGATCTATGGTTAACCAGAAAAGCAACAATTAATAGTAGTGCTGCTAAAAATAATCCAAAATATTGGTAGTTATGGGGTTGGTAACACTGTTGCCTTGCAGAAAAATGGTTCTGGTATCTAGTGGGGTCTTTCAGCGTAGAGCTTTCATGTTCTCCCTGTGTGGGTTCTCTAGGTACTCCAGCTTCCTCCTACAGTCCAAAAACATGACATTGCCCTTAAAGCTGGGTTATGTAGGTTTTACATGCATACATCTCAGGCTTTGCATATTTGTTAAAACTATCACGATGTTGTGACAGTATAATATGAAACAGATGATCTGTGGGGAAAAAATCGAGCTCCTCTGCCTTCTCCCAATGCTCCCAGTACTAACTGCAGAAATACACCATTGGGTCAGAAACAACCAATCAGAGCCAAGAGAAGGATCTTAGCGCTGTCAATCATGCTTGTGTACAAACAATGCAACTGAGCAATAAAATATAAGCCATTACACTTAGAATTTAATTTTTATATTTACCTAACAAAAATGTTTCTTATAAAAATAACAGACAACCCTATTTAAAAAAACTCTCCAAGTTTGAGGTCTTTTAAATAGATATGGTACACGAGAGTTCTGCAAGTTATTTGATTAGAGCAGTAGATTTCATTTGTCCCTCAGCTTTATCTATTATTATGCAAGTGCTGTTTATTGATGGGTTCATAAAAGAATACAAATAAAACTTATGTTTCTGTATTTTACCAGCTGATCGCAAATCAGATCCAGTCGACAGAAATTCAACTGATTCTGATTCCCGATTTAGTTTCATATCTTTACCCATAACTTTTTAAAACTTTGCTATATCTTGACACACATGCCTGATTTAAAAGACAAAATTAAAATGTTTGTTTAATGCATTTTTCTCATAAAAAAAAGAGAAAAAAAAAAGTCTGTCAGCAATAAAACACTCAAAGCAGCGACACACCAGAACACACACCCCCACACGTCATAACGTGGTGTTGCATTGTTTTAAACAGTGACTGGGTTGGATTGCTCAAATTTACAATGCAGTGTTAAATGGAGGAACCAGACTGCTAAATCTAAATGTTAATTTACTCTTTTTCTGGTTTCACACAGCAGCACTGCATGCAAATTTGAATCAAAAGAGTTTTGACTTGTTACCTTAAACACTGTTTTCTTGCATATAAAATCCTAAGTTATTTTAACACAATATTACATATTGCAGAAGTGGAATTGAAGCTTCAACTCTTCATTTCCTTCTGTGCGTCAGCTTACAATTGATTTTTTTTTTTCGAGTAATGTAGAAGAGAAACATGCTTTAGTGTGAAGCTGGTGCAACCCACACAGAGACAGTGACAGTCCCTCGCTACATGACATCACTACCGTATCTCTGCCTCCTCCTCGCACTTCCACAACACAGTCAGACCACTGCTGAGCAGGTGAGGAGAGCCTCTTGACAACTTCCTTCCCAGACTCCCCAGGGCCCGGTGGCCAGGGTGAATCTTTTGTCATCCTGAAACAAGCTCAAGCCTGCTGCTCCTCCACTCTCGCCTGGAGTCCTGGAGACAGAGCCAGGAGAGGGGGGAAATAATTAAAGACGTTTTATGTCAAGAATCCCTTTCTAGAGGGAGTCTGGGAGAGCCAAGAGGGGAGGGGAGAACAGCAGGTCTGGATGGAAGGACCAGGAGACTTGAGACATGGAGGCAGAAATGAAAGGAGGGAAGGTGATGGCGGGGGAAGAAGGAGGGCTGAAGGAGGAAGAGCAAAGATACAACTTTCTATTTCCTCTCTTCTTTACCCTCTCTTCCAACTCCCCCTCCCTCCCGCCCCAATGCGCTGCTCAATTAGCAAAGCAGCAGGTGCTCCCAGCAGCACAGCAGATAAGCTTGAAGGAAAGGCTTTCATTCTTTTCTATCCCTTTTTTTGAGATGACCTGCAAATGTGATACTTCACACCCAGAATAGGCTAGCTGTTTCCTCCACCAATTTCAGAGGTGATAATTTAACTTTTACCCTTCCATGTCTCCCTCCCCTCTCTCCCTGATCCCTGTCTTTATCATTTCCAACTCTTTCCCATCCTCGATGTTTTCCACCAGGTGTCCATTCTGAAGGGCAAGCTGAAGAAGCAGTCCACGGCAACAGGAAGTGGCGTGGCCAGGGCCTTCCTGAGAGCGCAGGCCGCTCTGTTTGGATCGTACAGAGATGCGCTGAGATATAAACCTGTAAGCTCCTTCATCGTTATTTACTAACAGTTATTGAAGAGTTTTCCCCCTCAGTTTTATTTTTTAATTCAGTGTATTTATCCAACATGAAACTCTGTAAATATTAGTTATTGTAACCTCTGTAAAAAGTCAGTGTTTTTTGCAAAATCATTAACACTTCATTCACTCAATAATGAATATGAAATCATGAATGAAATTCGTAGAAAGATGTATTAACTTACCCCCATACACATAAAAAGAAAAATAGCTGTTCAGCTCAGAAGACTATAGCAGACATATTTCAATGGGGTGGCATCAACTAACTCTCTCACTCTTTGGTTACCTAGCAACAACCTGTGAAGTACTTTGTGCAGCAACAGTTTCAGGTTTCGCCACAGTTCCTCAAAACGGCATAAAAATAAAAAAACGGCGTGGATTAACAGAAGATGAGAGCAGTGTGAGTAAATTGTGGATAAAACAGGAAAGGTCACACCACCAGTGTGACAGTATTTCAGTTATTTAAAACAAACAAAAAAAACTAATCAATAATTATTGATTAGTTTGAAACACATTTTCAGTCATATCGTCCAGCCCTAATCTCATGTATTTGCAGATTTTAGCTATTTACAAGCAGTTGTGTCCATAACCCCTATGAATTCCAGGGATCCAATCATTCCTGACATTTCGGATGTACAAATGGCCTCAAACTAAATGAAACATCAGCATAGTTTGACTCACCTTTAAAAGCTGTTACACTTTTAAGACTGTCTCAAAAAATAAAACATCAAGCACATAATATGAATTCATATTCACAAGCTGAAGCATTTTGTGAATAGAGCTGATTTTCTCTTGGTGATGTACAGGACATGGTACAGTCTTATCTGAAGTGAAGTGAGTCGAACTTCACTTGCGTCTGTTAAGGCTGTGGCAGTTTTGACTCAGGGTAAGAGGTGTGTTTTCAGATGGAGAGCAGAGTTAAGGTGGGCTTGTCTGAAGCAGTGAAATGTCAGAGGAGCTGGAAGGAGTCAGGACGTTCCCTTTGAAGATCCCTTTTAGCCACCTTTGGTGTTTAACTCTCCTTTACTAAGCCCCCCTAACATTTCTTTTCTAGATCTTCTCTACTTATCAAGTCTGAGTCAGAGCAGAGCAAACTACACCATGTCCTGTTTGTCAAATAGCGAAGCCTTTGTTCCTTAGTCTTTGAGATTAATTGGACTTTGTGGACTCCCGGAGTCAAGATGCTACATTATTGATGCTGTCTCTCTTTTTCTCTGTATACAGACAGTACACGAACAAACTGCCTCCCCTCTGACACTAGCACAGAGATGCAGTGTGTTTGTGTGTGTGAGCGGCAATTTCTCAGTTCACTCACGCTCACAGTGTTTGCTTGTAGACAAGGTCTGCATAAAAGCCTCCGATTTAACATACATGTTAAAACCTAAACAGAGCATCCAGTTTAATGAAGTTGCTCATAATTTCCCGCAGTATTTGTTGAGTATCATGGCGCTGCTCATTGTTCTGAGCTGAAGAAAAGATCCTCCTGGAAAGAGCTGAGTTGTGCTGAGCGGTTCACAGACCCATATGCCTCAACAGAAGGAGGGGTGTGGATGCTTAGTGGGAGTCTTGCTGAGCTGTAAATGAAACAAAACTGGAGCCTGATAATGAGCTGAAAGGCAATCAGCTGATTATACGGGGTTTTCTTACTCCATCAGTTTGAGCTCGACGTTCTTCTGCCAGGTGTTTCTCGCTATCTTCTGTTAAAAAACTTGCGAAATTAGTTTTAGCCAGCAGGACTATTAAGATTCAGCCTCAGTTAAAGTTTGAACAAACTATTCGCTAATCAGTTCTGAGAGTTAAGCAAGATGGGATCTTAGAAAATGGCCAACGTGTCATCACGTTCAACACCCTCTTTTTTGCCACTTTTGTTTAAGATGTGTTAAAAATCCTTTAAAAATGTCGGCTTTTACCACAGGAACAGATTTACACTCAAACAAGTGAGCTTTAAAATCTTTGTCTATGTCTTTTCTCTGCTGCAAAGTTCAATTCAATTTAACAAATGTCTTCTTGAGGCACTTTACAAAAAAGTCATTTCAATTCAATCCCATTTACATTCCAATTAATCCTACTTATCAAATGGTGCGTTAAGCTCAGTTTGTTATCAAAATTAGTTTTAAAAGGTTTTCAATCTAAGGAAACCCAAGAGATTTCAATGAGTCATTTCCTCCTCCTGGACGAGCATGTAGCGACAGCAGACAATCGCTTGTGTTGTGTCGTTGACTTTAAAGGAATCCCTCATGCCGAACGTCATGCATTTAGTGACAGTGGAGAGGAAAAACTCCCCATTAACAGGAAGAAACCTCCAGCAGAACCAGAACGTGGCTCTATACGCTCGGCCATCTGCCACAGACATTTCTAAATGAAACATAAAAAGTGAAAGGTTAGGGAGAACGTAAATGCTCATTTAGCCTTGATTGTCACAAAAAAAAATTAATTATTGCTTTCACTGTCACTGAAAAAAACTGGCAAATCAAGAAAAAGATAATTTTATCTGTGGCTGATCTTTAACTTATAAAAGATTAACACACATTTGCTTAGCTTGATGACATGGTTTCTTATCTTTACCGTTTTCAAAAAGGGAAATTATTTATGTCAAAAAAATTTTTTTCTTCTCAATAACTTAGACAGAAATAACAGAAATAAAGCATTATGATAATTGCTGATTAACTATATTCAAGTCTATTTATATTAATGAAACCAGTGGAGACTTGCACTGAGATTCAAATCTTAAAGGTTGGAAAGCTTCCTTACCAGCACCCTAATTTTTAGCTCACTCCACAGATTCTCTATCATAATAAAGTTCCCACTCTTGCTGCTCCAATCCAAAACATTATATAACAATATAACTTTCAGTCACAAGGGACACGTTTGTAAATATAAAAGCCTAAATCTCCAAGGTATATGGATATATCTGGGTTAAATTATAAATATGCTCAAAGTAAATGTTGCACTTTCCTTAAATTTTCATTGTAGGATTATGTCTCCCTTAGAAAAGCACCTTTTAAAATTAAACCTCGCTTCTCCAAAAAAGATATCAAAATAAGTCAATAAAAATGTAATAAAAAATAAACGAGCACAAGGAGATACAGACCAAATTATAAAGTACATTTTAATATATAACAAAAAAGAGGAAATTAAAATAATCAAATATCACATCATTCAAATCAAAATATTCACTGCCAAACATTACATTAATTTTGAGGCAGATTAAAAGGGCAGAAATGAATTTGCCAGTGTGATCTCATCAGGAAGGATATTGTAAAGAATCAGCGGTCCAGCAAAAAAAGTTTAATATTCTTCAGTCCTTACTGTGGTGTGACCAGAAAAGCTCTGACTGAGCTATCAGCCAGAGGTATGAAGTGTCTGTGAAAAAAGAATTAGGACACGTCATTACACATCCACTTCTTCTTTTAAATGTTCAGGTATGGATTTCTAATACAGATATATATATTATGTTTCAACAAAAGAGTGACTTAATTGCATTTAAACAACAAAATTGAGCCTTTTTATTCATTAAATAAAATATATCAATAACACTGGTAGTTTGGAGAAAAAGTTAGGACACCCTACTCGCTAGCCTTACCCTCTTTTAGTTGAAAAATCTTCTTTTTGCTTTTAAAACTTTTCACAATTTAACTGGAGCTGTGTTCTTGTGAAGTAATTTGGGCCACTGGTATCATTTTCCCATCCTTGAAAATGAGGTTACTCTCCACTGTTGTTCAGTTGTTTGTATGAGCCACATTGCGCTCGTAGCCTTGAACAGACAAAGCTCATTGTTTTCACTGCACAGGAATTTAGAGCATCGTTGAAATATGTGAGAGTTATGTTAATTATAAGATAACATGAATTAGAATTGACTGGAGGGCAGCGTGTGATTGGCCCGGAGTGGTTCTGTTGTCATCCTCTGTGTCTATAGCTCACAGGCCAACAGACATGATGTAAGAAATGGTAATAATGTGATAATGTGTTTATACGGAGGACTGGGAAGTTTAGTGGGACACCGTCATCTGGTCCAGCGCAGCTCATATGAGCGCTGCCAGCGGAAATGGTTGTAAGGGAACTGTTTTCAATTTCTTTTAAAAACTTAAACTTCTTGTTTCCTTTCTGTTTCAGTATTACTCGAATCTTCTACTTGTTTCTCACTAATGAGGAAATCAGTTGAAATACTCCAATAGGAAAGCTGATATCCAGTTCCTCGCACACTGTCATGTTGTAACCATAAACTTTCATTAATTTTATTTGTATTGAGTCCCAAGCTCAGCAACCTTTGCAACTCTAACACCCATTTTTTTTCTCTATGGCTACAAAATAAGACTTGTATTTTGTAAAATGAAACATTTCTCTCTGCAGGGAGAACCAATCACATTCTGCGAGGAGAGTTTTGCCAACCATCGCTCGAGTACGATGAAGAACTTCCTGTCCATGGCTGTCAACCTGCAGCTCTTTAAACAGGTACAGACAGCTGTGTATGTTTATCTCTGTTCCACTGGCACTCCTTTCCGCATGTTGGAGATAACAAAAGTGGTGCAACCTTTTAAAAATAACAAAAAAAATGTGGGAGTTAAGTTTGTTTTCTGTTCTATAATTTAATCTGTGTGAAAAGGGGCAGATTTTTCATCATTCTTGCTTATCATTTTCTTCTTTCGCAGTTACTTATACAGTGTATCTTGTTGGTGTAGCGTATCTGAAGAACACACAAGTAAAAAAAACAGGACAGAGGCTTTATTTAGTCACCGTCTAGGAACTGCACTTTTGTTAGGATGCTTAAGCGGGTTTTTTGTTGGGAAGTGATTGTTACAGATGGACGCCATCTCTCAGCAAACTGTCAGCTGCTCAGGGTTAGCGGTTAGTATCTTGACAGTTCAGTTGTTCAGTGAGGAGGAATTTAGAAGAGCAAAGCCTGGATTATGGACGGTTACTGACCCTTTCAAACTGTTTACGGTCATTATCTCCCTGCTCAGATTTTAATGTTTCTCTGTTTATTCAGTTTTTATCATCAGCACAAACAAAAGTGATAAATTAGGGCTGTAGAGTCCACTGACTGCATAAAACAATAACAAGTTTGCATTCTGTCCTCAACATGTTTGTGCCAGTCTTTGAAAGCACAAAAAGCGCATGCCAGACTGTAATTCATGCCCTAATGAATGTCGTTTCTGCTCTGTGGTGCTCAGTGTCTTGTCTGCTTAAGCAGGTATTCTCTACTCATGTGTGGTTTGTTTTAAAAACAAACAAAAAAAAAATAAATCACTCATGTATACTTAATGTTTTCCCTCCAAGTCCCTTCAGCAATGCTAAACTTAGCGAAGCCAGAAGAGGAAAGGCACCTCTGGCTTTCCTCTCGCTCTTTTTCCCTCACCTCTTTGTGCTCTTTGACCCATGATAGTTGTGTGATTTCCCCTCGAGAGTACAGAACAGCGGCCCTCAATCAGCCTTTTGTTTCTCTGGACACCCTGTTCATAATTTTCCCAGGCAGAGGAGATAGTGAGCATCAGTTCAAAGCCTCCTCCGGGCCGGCTGCCTCCTCAAGCGGTAGCATTGGGAAACAGGTCCTTATCTCCTCCTCCTCCCCCTCTCGAGAGCAGGGGATGGGGTGAGCTTATCTGCTCCACTCCTCTTTCTGCTAAAGAGAGCGGGGCCAGTGGTTTTGCCCGAGCGATGCTCTGACCATGACCCACATCCGCTCAGAAACACACATGCAGTGCTTCTCTTGCATGGCCACACACATGCGCGCATAAATTTTTATATTGATAGGTACATGCTGTGAGAATGAAGATGTGCTCTTGGTCAGTAGTTTCTTATTCAATAGTTTTATCTCAACTACTTTTATGTTTTGGCCAATATTTCTCCTTACCCTGTTCCCAGACACATGGTCTACATACTGACAAACACACAGGTAATGGAAACAAAAACCAAGACAAAAATTGCAGAAGAAAATTGGTCTTCTATTTGAAAAACCAAACTTGACCATTGGTCAAGAGCAAAATGATCATTCAAGATAAAAGAAGTGATTGCAGCTTTTGCAGCTCGAGTTTGAGTTCATAATGCAAAGATCTGTCTGGTAATTCATACAGTGAGGAATAGGAAATCAATTCCCTTGTTGTCTGAGTTGCAGTACATTGGAGACCCATTAAGCTGGCACTGTGCTGGGACTTAAGTGTTGTTAGTCGAGTCCATCCTACCATTTTTCCAATAACCACACTGTTGTTTAATACACTAAAATTGTGTCAACATTCATATAGATACTGTAATTTGTCCTCCTGTTCTGACCAGGAAACCGGACATATTGTGGAAAATTCTCATTTTGCAAGTTTTTGTATTTCCATTTGGGTTTCTACTGCTTATAATAACAGGCCAAGCTCTTAGAAAACAAGCTTTTTTGGTGTCTGGAAAATGAACCGCTTCAAAAACTGCCCGATTGTTAAGTCACATTTGAAAGGCACTGCCCCGTTACCTAGCAACCCCAGCCAAGCCAAGCCCTGTGACCTAGCAACCCAAGCAGAGGTCCCTCATGTTTGGTCAGCTGGTTTTACTGCTGTATGTGCTGTACAATGGCTGCTGGAGAAAACAAGTGTTTTGTTATTGACTTACCTTCCAGAAACTACTTGCTGCATTGTAGTTAGTTGTGCAAGAGGCTCTATTTCTGCTTCTCAAAGATGTATGGTTGTATAATTGTGCACCCGTTTGCAGCCATGTTCACATAAAAGTTTAGTCGGGAGGGCGTGGCCAACAGCAGCTTATTTAAAGCGACAAGGTGCCTTAAAACAGCTCATTCTGAAAGGAGCTCGAAGTAGTCTAAAACTAAACTAAACTAAAATCTCATTATCTATTAATGTTTTTGTGCAAAAAATGTTTCAAACATTTGATCCAAGTCATACAATTAAGACAGTGCTACCAAATACATAGAAAATGTATGTGAACTTTTGATTTTGAAGAAATTAATAATTAAGTCTATGACGTGTTATTTCTCCAACTTTTGTGGCATTTAACAAATAGAAATAATTTGATCATGCTAGCTGACCTAAAGCAAGAGGAGCTTGCTTTGATTTAACTTCAGAGAGTAAAAATGCTGTACTTTCATACGGTCTATGCAAACTTCTGGTTTTAACTGTATTTTTATTTTGAAGGTCTGCAGGTATATTGGGTTTAATGACCTTTTGAAAGTAGAACAGTTTCCACAAAAGTTGCATTGCATAAAGCCTTAGTAAATCTTGTTTTAGTCTCATATTTAATAGATTTTATCTTTTTTTATTTCAATAATTTACCCCACTCTCTAGTGGAAGTCCATACATCTTGAATAAAATCAAATTCACTGTAAATTACTCATTTATTTATTCTTAAAACAATGCCCAAAGTCTGGGTTTTATACTCTTGGCCTTACTGATTTTCAACCTTCAAAATTTAAACCATACTGTTGGACTCTGTTGACCTCAGTCCACATTAAACAGTCCAAACCACATGTGAATACCTCTGAAGTGTTACCTGAGGTGGAGGTGTTACCATATCTTAGCAGGAAATTGCTTTTCTACATGTACTTTTTTGATTGATTGTAAGTGTTTTTCACTCCCTTTAAATTACCCGTTTAAGTAACAGTCTCCTCATTTGAGCAACACGGAGCTGTTAATCTAAATCTGCAGCACATTATGAATAATTGGGAGACTTAAATTGCTCAGTTAACTGAAAGAGTTTGTCTTTTTACTAGACAAATTTTACTGACAAATCTTACATTGCAATACACCTGGTTATATTAATGTTAGAGAGGATATGGTTAAATTACCATTGTTTTAATGAGTTTATCTGACGTATGAAGCGATAATAAAAAAGAGCATGTTGGAGTGGTGCAGGAAAGAAAACCAGAACCCAAACCATAAATAATTTTATCTTTTTTTTCTGAGTAATAGTCTTTACACTAATCCTAAAATACACACGCAGAGGCCACATGCTTCTTAAAATGTCACATATTCACCTTCTTGCACACACAGGCTCTTTTTTTTTCTTTCTCCACTCGGTCAAGCAGTCCATCTTTGTTCAGAACAGAACAAGTGGGAGAAATCTTCAGAAAGAATGCGGGGGAACATCTGTCAACATTAACCTGCTTCCTATCAACCGTCTCCAGCTCCTGCACTCACTCAGACTCTCAAGCACACTTCGATTGTCATGTGGATATTATGCAAACAGAGATAGAGTAAATGAACCCTTTTCTTCTTGTTGCAAGAGCCTGAAGGGGCACTTGTACCCAGATGGTTTACTGCCAGTAGTCTTCTATATGTATATTTATTCAGTTTTGGTGTATATGAGCAGAATTGCCAAGGCAGTATTGGAAAGAGTTGCTTAAAATAGTAAAGCCAATTTTAACATAAATCTTGGATCTCTTAATGCATTTCCTCTATAAAGTATACAGTTAACAAGCATGTGGCACCACTGAACAGATTTCAGTACTGTCTATTTCAAATGTTTCCATCCGCGCCTCATGAGATTTTGAGGTTGTTTTTTTTCCTGTACGCTTGATTGACATCTCTCCTAACATATCTTGCAATGTCAACAGCTGCCACTTACTCCTTAGTCGTAGTCTTTACTCATGGGGACTCTTCAAATAAGGAAGTGTTTGGACTCCTTTTAGGTTCTACATTCATGTCGCTCTAAATGAACTTCTGTCGATTCTTAGCTTAATTTCTGGTTATGCAGACTAACTAGAGGCCAAACAAACTGAGGCAAAAGCTACAGGATCAATAACTTTCCCCTTCTTTACTGTATGAAAGCCAAGTTAAAACAAAGTCCCTTTACTATAAGATTATATGAAGATTGATTTTGTTAAATTCACAACCTTTGCATGGATTTTTAATTGCATTTTTTAGCAAATAAACTAACTAGGTTTGTAACGGTGCTATCTTTATGTTTCTATGCAAATTTGGACATTTTTATGTACATTTGTTTAATTCTACAATATTTTGCCTAAGACCATGTCAGGTCTGACCTCCTTAAGTTGAACAGTTGCTACTGCAGTTGAATTTTCCTATTGGTTATAACACAACAGCTTGGTTAGCATGTATGTTGCAAATCCACTATTATTATTATTATTATATTATTATTTAAAATAATAGCTTGCAAAATAGCTCTTGCAAGCTATTTTGCAAGAGAAATGTAGAGATATTGAATTGTATTTTTCTTCCATTTTACAATTAAAGACAATGAGATGCATTGAGTTTGTGGCTGTCAGGTGAGAAAAAGTTAAATAGATCTGAAAACTGCAATATTCTAACATCATCTGTATTTTGTGTTAATAAATCTGACCCCAATTTGGTCTTGGAATTTTAAGTGCTTTTTCTTCTCTCTCTAAAAGCAGAGAAAATGACTATCTCCCCTTTGTTACTGTGTTTGTGGTACTGCTCATGCAGATGTAACAGATGTTTTTTTTTAGTGGTGGTTTACATGTTTGTGATCACAGCCTGCCATTGTTGAGTAATGTCCAATTAAGGCCCACAGCGAGGCAGGTAATCTGGCCGGGGTTTGAGTGGGGGTGCAGGGTGTTTAAGTGGAGGCTCGGGCTAGGTGATGATTTGGGTTGATTATCTCCGCTAATTGGACCAGCCATGTAGCGGAGCAGCCGATGGAGTCGGTCTCACCTCTCATTAAAATGATCTAATGATTAGTTTCCAGCTCTCCTGACCAGAGGAGCGGGTAGCCGTGTCGGTCGCTAGTTAGCAGGCTGTCCCTGAGGACATGCACCCAAGAACAGGCTGTACTGGTGTTACACTGCGGACGTGCTAACACAAGGGGGAGGAGTAGGATTGTTGCGTTAAAAAAAAAAAAGTGGTCTGACAAAATGTTGCTGTCAAGTTTTTCTTTCATTTTTGGAAGACTATAGTGCTATTTGTTAATTATTAAAAAAGTTAAATAGGGTTTGGAAGGTTGAAGGTTTATCTCACTAATTAATGATATCAGTTAAAAAAAGGTTTGCCTTGAAAACACATTTGGATTTTATACATAAATTGTAATTATTTTCATTATGTTGTTGCAGATTTTTACCTGTTTTTCCACCTACTTGGACAAAGAAACATGGCTACAACTGAAAATATTTCTGCTTATGATTCAAGTGTCAAAGATCATATTAATATATAAACATATCCATATGTATGTATATGACTTCTGAAAGTTAACTTTTCTGGACTTTGTTATATATTTTTATTCAGTTTCTAAAAATGCTAGACAATATATTACCCATTTTCCCAGAGCATTATTAGTTTGCAAAAATATTGAGACTTTACCAGTAAAGTGAAACTTGGGCTCAGTTAACATAGGGATTCCTATGATTGTTTATTAAATTAGGAAGATTTTCATTGTTAATAACTATGTAAAAGCATTGTATTAAAAATCCAGCTTTGACAGGATATACAACAGAGTTAAACTACTCCTGCTGTGGCAGCAGATTCTTTATAATGGTCCAAAATGCTCTAAAGAGGCTTTGATGTGTTTGTAACTGTTGTCTCTTTCCTCTATTTTCATTTAATCATACTCTGCAGGAGCCCAGCAAGCAAACTCTTATCGCTTTTTTATCCGAAGAATGCACTTAGTTTATTAATTTAACTCGACGAGTGTTTGTTATTGTTTATTTTGTGACATATTGATGTGCTGTTTGTCACTGAGCTAATAAAACGTGCAGCTGTCTCGGATGTTAAGTTATCCTTATTTATGACGTGGAGTTTAGTGGGCTCTGTGTTACAAAGGGAGGAAATGAAACTTCCTCATGTCTCAGACAGTGTGCAGAATTTAGACTGCAGCTCTAATCCCTCATCTGCTCCATATTAACAAATCCCTATTACCTGGAAACCCACCTAATCTCTGGATGTAGTTTCCGTCAGGTAGGATTAATAACACCCCTCTGAGGCTCAAGTGTTTGAATCTGTGTATATGTGAGTGTGCCCCCTCTCCCGCTTCTCCTCCACTCCTTTAATAAGCATGTTGTAATTTATGGTTGCAGTTCATCGACGGACGGCTGGCCAAATTAAATGCAGGCCGCGGCTTCACCGATGTGTTTGAAGAAGAGATCACAGAGGGGGGCTTCTGTGGAAGTGAGTAGTGCCAGACTTGTCTGTCAATAAGATTAACTGTATTTATTTTTCATATTTATTGTACCTCATTGATGCTGTTGTGCTATTGTTCATGTGAAGCACAGGGAGGAGAAGAAAAATAAACCAAAAGAGTTATGTTTGACCCTTTTACTGCAGTAGAAATTGTGTTTTCAACCAAGTAAAGCTTTACGTGTTTAAAAAAAATTGAAATAAATATGTAAAACCCATTATGATGCTTGAGTTAGCATCATGAGCTATAAGTGTCATAAAATAAACTCCTGGTTGTTTGGTCGTGTTGCTCCAACTCAAAACTCTCAGTTCTGACACCAGAAAAGTGAAAATGAACAGACCCTCTATCACTGACTAAATTAGCTAAAAACAACGCCACTGTAAATTTACCACAAACTTCTCAGTTTATCCTAAGAAGCTCCTGGAAATCTTGACTATTTTTGGGAAAGAAGAAGAAGTTGAAACGACAGAGCTGATCTTGAGTCTTTGGTTAGGCCCAACTATGAATCACCAGCATGTAACACTCTAATAAAAGTTAAGTCGGGATGTGCTGTGGTGGCACAGGGGGTTAGCACGCCCCACGTTTGGAGGCCTTAGTCCTCGACGCGGACGTCGCGGGTTCGACTCCCGGTCCCGACGACCTTTACCGCATGTCTTCCCCCCTCTCCTCACCCTCCTTCCTGTCTGCCTACTGTACAAAAAATACGAGCCACTAGCGCTGCAAAAAAACTCTTCGGAGAAAAAAATGGAAAAAAAAAAGTTAAGTGGAAGGATAACTACAGCTCTCAAAGCTGTAGTTATCCTTCCACTTAACTTTTCATTAAACTACTTTAATACATCACTAAGTGAGGACCTAGTTTCTCTATCAATGACTGATTTTATTTTCTTGCTTACCCTCCTCGGAGATGTCATTGACTCAGCTGGACAGATTTCAAGTGAGCCAAAAACCTTCAGTACAACTTCTTTTTTCCAACATCTGGTAACATGAAGATACAGACCAACAAGTTTTGGCTCTTGGCCTTTGTCACATACAGCAATTTTACTCTAAATGTTAGAGTAAAAAAGCTGATGACCATCATGATGACCATATTATAAAACGTCTAAATATATCACTCTGCTTAATAATTTGAAACAAGTTTCACATTTTGCTTTTAAACTAAAGAAATCTGTTAACATTTCAATGGTATTCTAATATATGGGTTTCTTGCCTGGATTGTATTTCTGCTTCACATTTCTATGGTATATGAAGATGCATGGCTTTGAGTAAATAGCACTCCTGCATCATCTCTTCACGCATAAAGGAAATGAAAATAATCTCCTGCTAAGTCAGCATTGTGCCATTTATAGCACACATAACCACCACTGCTATGAAATGTATGTTCCCAATAATAATCGTACCTGTGGTAATGCTGTGCTTTGCAAATGTCATGCCTGCCCTGACAGCTAGAGGAATCCTTGACTACAAGTTCAGTACTTCTTGCCAAGCTGAAAGCCAAAGCAGAAATTTGTGCGTGTGTATGGGGGTGTACCTGTGTGTGCGTGTGGGTGTGTGTGTGTGTGTGATGCTTCTCTCTTTGTGAGCATGACTAGGTGGATTTTGTGGAAACTGGCAAAAAAGAAAAACCTATTAAATTTTAGTGAAAGAATGAAAAATGCATCTGAAAACTAAAATAAAACATTGCCCTTGATCGCATGGCCTTTCAGAGTTTCCTTTCAGATTCCTGTTTGAATTCAGAATCAAAATTTTATCTCATGCTGACAACAAAGAAGCACAGAGATCAGAAAAATCCTTTTCTATGAAACTGAAAAAGAAGTTTAAGGGAAAATCATAGCAAAATGTTTATCAATCTTCTTTTTCCATATTTTGATTTATAATGTAACAGTTGTGTTGTCCCTGTACAGCTAAGTACGGAAATGTTTAGATGTAATTTTCCTTTTGCTTCTTAAACAAAAAACTGAAGGTGTGCACTAAAAGAAACTGAAAGCAAAGCACCACAACCCAATGGTTTGGTTTTATAAAAAATTTTTAAAGCCTTAGAGGATTCTCAACAAAATGTCATAATGCAACTTTTATGGTTGTCGCAATTTGTGTTAAGTTTTAACTCTCAAAGATGAAGGTTACAGCTTAAATATTTATTTTGTTCTTACTTTTTTACACTTTGACGTTTGTGATCATCCAAAAAACAATGTTAACATCAGACAAAGATTAACCACATAAACGTAAAAAAAGTGTTTCAAATGACGATTTTCTTTATTAAAGTGGAAAAATTTGAGAGTTTATGTGAAAATATAGCTGCCCCTCCTGGTAAATCACACGTTCACCTTCCAAACCTTGGCTTGATTACTGCCAGACCTGCGGATTTAAGTAATCACTTGCATAGAACCTGTCTGACAGCATGAAGTAGGCTGAAATGTCACAAAAAGCAGCATCTAAGGCATGTGTTTCTGCCCTGTGTTTCTACATCATGCCAGAAACACATGGTCACTTCCATCCATCGGCCAACAAAGGTTTTAAAGTAATTTCCCAGGCTTTGGGACTCATGTGAATCACGGCAGCTGCATTTCCATTACAAATGCACGTAAAACTTTGACAAAAAAAACACAATTTTGCAATTGTGGTGTTTCTATTAAATAAGAAATGCAATTAAAATCGTGCGATGAATCACACACTGCTCCATCCTCCTCTTACCACTTCCTGTCTTCTTCGTCTTTTATGAAACCAGTAAAATCCGGTTGCTGATCACATGACTCTAGTGATGCAAAAAAAATATTCTATTGCAGTTTTGTAAAATACACAGATTTTGTTACAGCCGAAAACCTACCTCATCCGCGCACAAATTTTTTTTATCGAAAAACATATTTGTTTTTTTTTATTGCCGTGTTTCCATAAAGTTCTTCATTAATCCAATTCATTCATTTATACAATCAATGGAAGCGCTGCAGCTGATTGTTAAAAGTCCTCCAAAGTGATGGAAAAGACTAATTTCTAGTTATCACAAACACATTGTGGAAGTTATGATGTTTAGGGGGAAAACGTCTTCCACATAGAGCCTGGTTGGTTTGGATATTTATTTTTCTTTAATAAAAGCAATGATAGTTTGAAAACTGCATTTTGTATTTACTTGTCTTTGGATGATGTTCATATTTGTTTGACGACCTGGTGTCAAACAAATATGTGGCAAAAAAGAAAGATTAATAGTAAAAATATAAGAGGTGAATATTTTTTCACAGCACTGTAAGTCAGTCAGGCCTAAAACCTTTTTAAGCTGTAGTTTATTTAGGATTGTTTTTCTGGGTCTGAGTGTTGCTCATAATGATTTATAATGTTGCTTTTAAATCATCCTGAAAACAGCGAGCGTCTGATGAAACGGTGATTAATTCATATCCCTGGTTTTCCCTCGTCTCCTCAGGTAATTCAAGGTCCTACCAGCAATGGATGCACACTGTGAAGGTATTTACACAACGTCCTGTACAGCATCCAGCTTCTCTCTCCGGGTTCCTTGTGTTTCATTTTTATTCTCCACTTATATTTAATTGAAGGCCTGATTGACACAGCTCAGTGTTTGAAGTCTTGCTATTGCCTTTGGAATGAAGGGATTGCCTGAACGTACAGATCCAGCTGGAGTGTGTGTGTGTGTGTGTGTAGCGGCGCATGCAGCAGGACACTGGATACAGACAGGGAGGAAGACAGAAGCGATTTGACGTGACAAGACGTCCTCCGACATGACATGTTGATCTGGCAGCAAACACAGGCATTACGCCGCTGAACCAGCCCAAGAACATACATCTCTTCCTCCTTCATCTCTTTCGGGCCCTTCCCTCATATCCTTTCCTTCCCTTATCTATCTGTCTTTATCTCTCTCCCCCTTTTCATCTCTGTCACCCCCTCCTGATTTCCCCTCCCGTCTCTCACTCTCCCTCACCCTCCCTATCTCCCCACGCCGTCAGCTAAGGCTGAATTAGTTCTCTAGAGTGCTCTTCAAAGGTTTGTTAAAGTTCACATTTCCTGACTGACAGGGATCTATAAGAAAGGCCTTCACCTCGGCCCCTCTCCTCCTCTCTTTCTGCCAACTTCTGAAACGCTGTCTGCCATTTACTCTGTTTAGCCGTTTAGTCGCCGTTTTGTGCTTACACTAAAGACCAAACTGAGAAGAAAACGGCAACTCTGGGAGAAAAGAAGAAAGACACTGAGAGAAACAGATTGGGCACCATAATGTCAGCCTTCCAAACTCAGAGGATGAATTGAGCACGTACAGTCCCCTCCATCACTCCTTTAGGCTTCTTTTTAATAAAACGCTCATGAATGCTGTGAATTGCTTAGTTTATTGAAGGTATGCTAGTTTATCAGCACTGTTTTCTGCTGTTCCTACAATATGACTGAGCGATGCAGAGGTCTGCATGAATTTTCAAAATCATTTCATTGGTCAAAGCTTTGCTTGGAATAATTTTAGATTTTTTATCTTAGAAGGATGTGACACTGACACTAAATTTATACTACAAACAAGTCAAGTCCAACACTTATCAGGAGTTTAGCCACCTTTAAGGAGTTTAAGCAAATCAGTTTTAGAGGTTGAAATTTCATTTCTGATGCCTGACATTAACCTGAAGGGGAAAACGGAAAGGAGGAGGAGCCACCTTTTAATCCATCAGCATCAGAACCGCCAGTGAACTTAGAGAGAGCCTCATATTGGGTGATTTTCTTTCTCTGAATGCTATTCCATGTTTTCATGTGTCCATCTCAGCTTGAGACATAACTGGCTTTTTCTTGTCCAACATTTGTTTTATTTAAAGCAAGATTCTCCAGAGTTTGTGTTTCTTGTAAATATGTGTACTCACTGAAAAAAGATTAACCTTCAGTTTTGGTATTTTGGATAAAAATGAAAATAAACTTTTACATTTTTCTTATATTTGACTTGTTGATCAAAAGAAAATTGGCTAATTTTTAATCCCTTTCTAGATGATTAGTGTCTCATTGCTGCTATTTTTTTTGTATATGATATTTTGCTTCTGACAAAACCTTTCTCAAACCCAGTTTCTTGTTCTTTGGCTATTAAAGCAGCTATCTCTTTATGTCGATGACTCTTAAATCTATTGAAATCGAGACTGTCATCCTAGACTCAAAAATCATTCTGAATCACTTTTTTAGTTTGTATCTCTTCAACATGTTTGACTCCATCATCCTGCATTGTGTGTCAGGTGGTGAATAATCATCTATGTTTTTGATTGTGTTTTTAAATCGTGGTCACACTCTAAAAATAAAGTTTTCAGATCGTATGAAAACTTTATTTTCAAATTTCAAGTAAGTTTCTCACATTTCAGGATTCCAACTCACTTAATGGTCGGTTTGGAAGATCAATTCAAAGCACAATCCAGCCCCTCATTTACAGTGAAATGAAACTTTAGTCACCTTTAGGAAACATTATAAAACTTAAACATGAACGTGTTAAGTTGATTTGTTCAATGGAACCAGGGTGGTCCTTTACATCTTGATTTTTATAGTAATAATAATAAAGCAGAAGTACTTTCCCTTACCCATTTAGACTTTAATTAATGCCTTTCTGCCAATAGAGGAATCTAAATGTCACACAGGGGAGCTTAGCTGGCTCATGTAACATTTGAGATATCCTATTTATCGAATGTTTCAGATTCAGATACTTTTCAGTTTTAATTAATGATAAAATGCGTTTTTATAAATGAAGCCTTTACAGATTTTTGTGTTTAGTAATTATCACCAGAAAACATTTTTTTATATAATTTTTTTTTCTTGATAAAATGACCTTTTGCTTGCATGTTGTTAACAATAGCTAACTGAGTCTTTTTATCGGCTGAGCTCACCCTGTGTGAGCCATCTGAGCACAGACATTTTCCTGTCTACTGTACATAGGTGTAATAGGCTTTAGTCAGTTTGATTCAGCACAACTTCAAAGTTTTACAAAGCCCACTTCAATGTCTGTTGGTTTACAGTTTAGGCTGTTAAAGTTGCAGTATGTAACTTTTACTTAAAAAAAATATGTTTTTTTTTATTACATGTTGAAACTGTCACCACGTCATGACAGTTTAATATGAGACAGATAATCTGTGAAAGGATAGAGTTCCTCCACCTCTTCCCTGATCTACTATTGTTGTCTGAAGAAATGCTCCAAGTCAAAAATAACCAATCAGAGCCAGGTTGGTGTCTGACTGCTGTCAATCATGCCTGTGCACGTGTTGCGATGTCTTATGCCTTGTGTGACGACACTAAAAGTAATAAAATCCATAACATCCTTTAAAATCCCCTATTTTTGTCCATGTATGAAAGACTGGTTTTGTGTGTTGATATGTAAAATCTTCAAATCTCTGAATATTGTTTTCTTTTTCATCACAGAGAGGAGGAGCATTTTTCAACACAGCTGTGTCAAAGGTATTTAATACTTGTTGTGGGGGGGTTTCAGTTCTTTTCCACAGAAAGAAGTGGTACTCTTGAATGTTATAATGTATCTTCAAAAACATGTTGATTATAATTGGTAATGTAGCTAAAGAGCATTGTTCATGGCTGGCTGTGGCGTTGTACGCTGTATAATAGGTGGTCAGGGTGCCCTTTCATGTTATCGTCTCCTGTTAGTGAGCGAGGCGCTCTCATCCAGCCTTTTGTCTGCGTGTTTTTACCACATGGATCAAAGAATTTCTTGATGTTACACCAAACCAGAACAGAATGCTAATTCAACATGTTTTGATTAGTAATCTGTCTTTGTGTCTGTGTCTGTGTGTGTTTGTGTGTGTTTCACCCCTCCTAGGCCAAGGGTCATGCCAGGCGGGGCATTCGGGACTTTAAGGACAGACTTAAAGCAAAGGTGAGCCATGCACCTTCACACCTTTCCGACACAGTTTGCTCTGCATGCCAACACACACACACGTACACAACTTTGTTCAGAGGCACCCAGACAGACATATGCCTCCCTCATAGAAACAGACAGGAAGGCTGCTTTACATGGAGTGTGTGATTCTGACGTAGGGGCCTTTTAATGACTGTTGAAGCCTGCTTAGCGCTTTGTTCGGGGCTGTACATTTTTAACTAGCGCCCCTCTGGCTATGGCCTGTCATGTCATCCGAAACCCCAGCCCTTCTTTCTCTTTTATTGTCTGCATATTTCATCAGTGAGCCTGTGATTTCCTCAAAGCTAATGTAACGAGGTGTATGTTTCCATAAGCCTGATGGATTTGATAAGGCAATAGCAGTTTGATCTGTCAGTGGGAAGCGAGGAGAGAGGGCAATGATGACGAACACGAGGCGTGCGCTTCGTTCTGCACAAACACATTCGGTGGAGGCAAACACAGGTGCAGAAATCTGTTTGATTTTGAAGTTTCATGTTCGTTCAGAGGAGAAATTAATTTGTGATTGCACAGAGTCTCTACTGCACGTTTTTCTATCAGCTCCAGGGATATGAGAGCATGAAGAATGTGTTCAAGGTGTATCATTAATATTCTATGCTTTTAATCTTTGAAAAAATTTGTTTAAAATATTAAGATAAGCGTAGAAATATCT